>NC_052026.1:2996951-3661118 GCF_015832195.1 Motacilla alba alba
GGCATCTGTTTCTTGTTGGCCCTAAGGGCTGATCCAACACTGCTTTTCCTTAAGCTTTCACAGCACTGCTCTGTTGCAGTAATGCTGGATAATGCTACAACCAATATTGATTGTTCCAGGACTACAAAAGGTAGTAGCTGTTGCAAATACTTTGATCATCTCACTTCTCCATTGAATATATGCTACTTTCATGAAGACTAAAAAATCCCAAATAAATAGATCTAATCAAAGGAACACAGGGAAGAGTCAACCATGGTTACGTATGAATAGGCAAAAGCAGAAATCTTGCACCTGGTGTGGGCAGGCTTGTGCATTCATAGCACTCAGCCTGTCTGTTTATCAATGTTATGATCACTTAAGAAAAACTGCATTTCTAAACCCTTAGTTTTGATTTTCATTGTTTTGTCAGCAATTTCTGTGTGATTGGCAGAACTTTGGATATAAAAGCCTACTTTAAGCACAGAAACATTAGATCAATCATAAGATTTTAGAGCTATTGCAGTTGTATCCTTTTCACTTGCCACCGAATGCTGAAACACTGGGGATTCCCATTTTCAACTTGTCTAGCAAACGTAGCGGAAGACTTGCTCAGCTCTGTGTCATCTGCTGCACATTTTGTGATAACCTGGCACACACAGTCACCATGAGGAGCTCGAGGCTTACCTGAACCCTTGAATGAATGAGTCCATGAATATTTTCATGACAGAGCAAACACCTGAGTTACCCCTGCTCAGCTGGTGTGTTGTGCTGGCAGTACCTGGAGTGTTGTGTAGCTCAGCCTTGCCTCCCTGTGTGGAACAGCCTTTTTTACTGTTGATTTTTCCAAGTGATAGCAGAGGTTTTACACTCTGTGTCTGAGCACATCCTTAATTATATTACTCTTTCTCTGCTTGCTACTGGTATAGTGAAAATATATTTTCATTTCAATGATTGAAGTCTCTGTGACATCTAACCAGTGCCTCACAAAATAAAACTGTCGCTCCCTTTATCTCTCCATTATTCCTTTAGCAATCTGATTGTCTATTTTTTCATTTCATATGTACATTGGCTGAAAACCTTAACAATATTGCCCTGTAAGTTTTATCTCTTTTATGAGATAAATTGCTCCAGTGCCTTTCCAAATAATAGTTATTTCTTCTGCAAGTCCTTTGCTTGAAGACTTAAAAGTCTTTGTGTATCTACAATTACCATCTATTAATCCAAGAGTATAATCAATCTAACGCCTCCACGGTATTAGAAATGGTTTAGATGTTTTCTCTAATTTAATCTCATCTGCAAAATTTGAAATGTGAATTTCAAGCCCATCAATCATACCCTTTTTAGACATGATAGTACAGTGGGAAGATTGAGTTCAAAAGTTCAGGTGTGTAACTTGTTTCTAAGGTCCTTTTGGGTTACATGTTATTTACACTTCTGCTTAGTACTTCTACTTAGAGCCCTGTGAGTTACGTTTGATACCTTGGGATTCTGTTCTGCTGGATTTGTAGCTCTTCTGGTATTTTTTTAACAAAAGAAAATAATTTTTTCCCATCATAGTAATAGAAGAAATTAGGGTAGAAAGGTCAACCAAAGCCCTGGATCAGCTGAAGTCTTTCAATGAACTTCACTGAGTTTGAGATCTATTCTTCAGAAAGGGGGATAAAACTGAGGTGGCAGCTCATTACCCTCAGCAGCCAGGACTGAAGAAGGCTGAAAAAATTTGTCTACCTGCTCTCCCTTCAGTGTGGCATGGGTGGGTATGGATAGGTATGGATAGATGAGTGAATAGTATTTGATCAGAAGTACTTCTGAAGTGTGTGGAGCACTTCATATTTGTCTATCCTACCATTCTACCACCCATATCTTCAGAACAGTAAGGATAACAGTGTTCACTTGGAGATTTTGATAATTGGATTTTCTGGGAGTATTTGCCACAATAAAATAGCTCAAATCATCTATCTTTTACATATTTTTCTAATCTGAATTTAAGTTTCTCTTTTTAGTGTTTTTTTTAAGGTCAAATTGCTGCTGCCCGTGTAACGTGCATATATTTGAGAGGAAACATCTGTTCTTACGTTTGGATTCATAATATCCCTGAACCTCTTCCACCTGCAGATGAGGCAGCCCTGTCACCCCAGGTACCTGCCTGTGGGCACCCATACATTGCTTGCTACTTCTTGCCTGGTTTTATTAGGAAAGACCTATTGGTCAGATTGGTTTGGCTTAGATCACACAGCTTCAGCCAGAAAAGCAATGATATTCATGTTCTGTTCCCCAGGAGCAGCTGGAAATGCCTGTTTGAACAGAAAATACTGTCTGTACAAAAGCTGCCTCCAGCACAGGGTTGGTTGGGAGCAATTGCTGCTCTCAAATGCTCATAAGGAGATGGGAG
The DNA here is from genome assembly GCF_015832195.1 of Motacilla alba alba. NCBI lineage: Eukaryota > Metazoa > Chordata > Aves > Passeriformes > Motacillidae > Motacilla > Motacilla alba. The sequence continues at coordinate 2,999,323 of NC_052026.1, forward strand.
GGCGGGAGGGAAAGGGGCACTGCTGCTTGTTTGGTGTCTGTGCTGCTGGTCTGAGGGAGAGGCCTGGGGAAAAGGAAGAGGGGAAAGGAGATCCTTAAACTGATGAGGAGTTGAGCTGGCATTTGATAGTGTAGAGATTAAAGGTTATGTCTCTACATTCCCACTGATTTTACTGAGGTCACTGGAACCTCTCAGGGACTCAGCTGTCTGCCCAGGCACAACTAATTGCAGGACTGAACCCAGCTGATTATATTTGAAATAGTTTTTATAATGGTTACTCCATTTTCTGAAGCTCTGTCATGTTAGTAGAAATCTTGCATTTTTACTAAATCTATATTTTGTGTGATCTTGGATTCAGAAGAGAGCTTGTTAAACTTCTATTTGTACTGTTCATCCCATCGAGGTTGCTTAGCATTGTTGCACAAGAAAAGGAAACATATCAAATAAAAAAAATCCGTTTTATAGTTGGCAAATGCCTGTATTTTGTCTCTGTATGATGTGTTGTCATTCATCATCTAACCTTGGGGAAATCACGGGCACTCTAACAATGTAAGAGTCCAATAAAAAAAGAAAATTATTTCAGTAAAATTTGAGCTAGGGATATGTAAAAGAGAAATGCCCCTGGGTAATAAAAATTACCCGTGCATAATGGCTGTGGCTGTATCAAGCAGGCACACTGTATATACCCACAGCAGCTCAGCTGCAGCTGTGCCTGCTCACCAGGCTCAGGTGTGCAGAGAAGATGGGAGAGAGCCGGGAGAACAGGAGGTCACGCGGGAAGCAAAGGACTGGGGAGCCAAGTGCTCGGTGAGTGCTCGGTGTCTTTGCCCATCTCTGCTGCCTCTTTGTTAGAGCTGTCTCCTTTGATCCTGCCTTGCTCATTATTACTCTCTGCTACAGGATTTGGGCTCAGTTCCAAGGTTGAGGCCTGCTCTGCTGAACGTCTCCCATATCCTTTGCCTGTTAGTCAGCCTGTCTCATTAGAGCCTGCAAGGCTTGTGCTGTGCCGCAGCAATGACATTGCTCTCTCTTGCTTTGGCGCACTGTAGGGGCTGTGCTTCTCTCCATTTAATAGTTGGGTACATTTTCTACTGTCATCCCCTTTGGACTTGGCTGGCACAGCTTTAGGAGGCTTCTTAATGTGCAGCTCCTTAGCGTTCGCTTTTAGTTTTGTGAGGACTTAGCCCCAATCTGTGCCTTAGCCAGGGCCCTTAATGTTCTGAACAAGAAGGGAGTTTTTTTACAATAAACATTTGTTCCAGCAAGTCCTCTTCCGACAGACTGCAATCCCAGCAAATCGTGTGGCTCCTGCTGGAGGTCTGAAGTTTACTGGATATTTCCTTTTTAAATTTACATTTTTGTTTATTGCACTTTTTATTGTCACTGTTGCTCAAGCTAGCAAGGGGCATAAATCTCAGGTTAGGGCTAGGTCAATAGGTTATTGGGGGATGGGGCTATGTCCTTCCTCTTGGCCAGAAGTTACCACGCATTTGACTGCCTTGGGCTATTTCCCGCCTGCCTGTCTGACCAGCTCCTAACAGGCAAGAGTTGCATGCATAAAATAAGCCACTGTCACAAAGAAATTATTACAAAGGGTGGCTCTGTCAGCTAGCCCTGGGAATGTGGGAAAGGTCCCTGAACTTTGACACTGGAGTTAGAAAAGTCTTCCAGAAGCAGTAAGTCAGAGCTCTTGCAGCTCATAAAGCTCCTTGCAGATAAGTCTAGACACAATCTCTCCTCTTCTAGTGCACATTACCCCAATAACTCTTTATTAACAGGAGTCCCCTTCATTTCCATGTGGCATTTTCCATTTGCAGTGACACAGAGGATTCACAGTGAAGGCCAGACCCTTCTCCACAGCAGGCTCTGTATTTACTGGCTCCCTGGCCCCCTGCCCTCCACCTCGTTGTCCACTACAGCAAATTCAAGTTTTTTGTCTTCTTGTCTTCATCAATGTAGTCTGTCATAGTGTGAGCAACTGAGAGTTTTCTCTTTGAATCAGACTGTTGCTGAATCAAGTCCTTTTATCTCCTTTTTCTCATTTTAAAAGGGTTTAGTTAATCCTGCTGGCACTAATATTTGAGCCAAAAAGCTGGGTAAATGAATCTATGATGAACTCTGTGCTACTGTAACTGATTTCCTCCAGAACCAAGCTAGGTGCTTTAAAAATAGCTGGGGTACCAGAATGCTCCAGCACAGTCATTTCTGTGCCTGGAGCAGAGACATGCCTGAAGAATCTAAATCAGTAACAACTTTGCTGACTTGATTCCAGCTGCACCAGCTGTTTGTTTAGGTAGATGGCCAAACAGCAAACACCCACAAAGCTGTTAACTCTGCAAATCTTCAGGAAGTATTTCCTAAACTACTGCTGACAAATTTCTGATGGGACCTTAATCTCTATAAAATCTATTGAATGATGTCAAAGCACCATTAGTCAGCATGTCACTGGGCCTACTTTTCAGTGTGGCTCAGTGATTTTTTTTCCCATTCTTACTGCAGAAAAGTCAAACTGGGAAGACTTTACCCAACAAGAGAGATGGGCACAGCACACAGCAGTGATGAACTGGTGGATGGTGCCCCAAGGTGTGCTTTCAGAAAGAAGCCTGAGCCTGAAGAGGTTTTTCCTTCTCAGTTTTTTTTATCTTTGGAAACAAGTGAAAATTACCTCTTTACAGTCTTGGGAAAGCAATGTTTTTCCTTTTCTGCCCTTCCTCATACAAGAGCAAGGGTGGTATCACCAAAGGCATGCTGCATAGCTAAAGGTGCAATCAGCAGGAAGTAAATGCACAAAGCCATGTCCTAAATGAGCACTGTTAGATCAAGTTTAGTATTGGAACTGTTGTGGTTTATACCTTCTTTAGACCTCCTGAGACTCAGCATAAATCTCTAACAGTTATCACTGAGAAGAAGCTGGGGCTGGAGGGGAGCAGGCTGCCTGCCACAACAGCATCCCAGGGTAAAGCCTGCACTTCATTGCTGCTTGGCATCTGCCCAGTTCTGGGACTCGGTGAGAGCCCACACGCATTTTCTGAAGCTGAATCCTTTTTCTCTGGCCATCATATAACATCAGCCTGGACTAGAGAAGTTATTGCTGTCAGCAGTAACAGATGGAAAAAAAGTTACCACTTTTTCTGAAAATGAAAACCAAACCAAACCAAAATAACCCAACACCTCTCCTGTCAGCCTACAAAGCAAGGACAGCAGGCAACAGTTCAGACAGGGCCCTTGCATACAAACAAAGATGCCTGACAGGGCTTGAAGCAGAAAAAAATGGCACAGCTGTACCACCACATCAGTGAAATTGTATGAGCCTTTTTATTCTCAAGGATGCAGACAGATGCCACCTGAAACACAGTTAAACCACACACATTCTTTGAGCTTCCCTTCTGACTCTCCTCTGCACAAATGGCATTAACACTGCTAGTGCTGACAGGAACCAAGAGACGCTGTCCTCACAAAAGCTTAAACTTGCACAGAACCAAAGGGTAGCTTAGCAAAAAAAATTTTTGAGATGGCAAATAATTTCTTAGAAATCACTTCTATATCCATGACTGCAAAATTAAAAACAACAATGAGATTTGAATTTAGAGGCTAGGCAGCAGAAGATGGTACTGTAGATAATATTTTTGTTGCCCGGGTTGACTCTCACTGAGCCTAATTTTCATGCATGCATTCAAGTCACCTTGTAGACACCTGTGCCCAGTGTGAATTGTGCAGGGAGGTGCCAGCTTGTACCCCTGGAGAAACACTGCAAATAAGGGTTGTCTCTGCAATAAACTGAGTCACACTCGCATCAAACTGGTAGTCTTTGGAAAATGCCTGGAAATGTGACCTGTTTTTAAAATAAGTGTTAGTCTGTTGATTCATTAAAAGGCAAAGAGGCAGATAACATCCTTAGTGAACTTTGTGCTTTTGGCACGGTTTCCACTGCCTGAGGAGAAGCTGTGTAATGTCTTTAGGGGAGAGTGGTTGTGTAAAACAGGCATTTTTTACAGTTCAAAAGATAATTGAACTCTCTGATTCACAAGCTCTAGTTTTTTATCCTCTCTGTCCTCTAGTATGTTATTGCACAGTCCCCCTGGTCCTTCCTAAGCTCCCAGGTTAAAGCTGGCTCATGAGAGGGGGCTTTGGACACTGGGTAGTGTAGTGACCAAACTGAAAAAGTGCTGAAGTCCCAGGACACAGACTGTGATTAGATAACCTGATGGCCAGTTTCTTATCACTTGGGGTTTTTTAATTTTAAATTGAAGGCAAGAGCCAGCTGGGTTAAATTTCCAGTCAGATGCAGGGAAGATTAGATGAGTGGTTTGCAGGAAAAGGAAGCAATTTCTCATCATCTGCAGTTGGCACCGAGGGCCAGCGCTGGGAGGTGCTTTGGGGCAGCAGCACTGATGACTTTGGCCAGGAAGGGCTGAGTTCACGCGGTGGCAGCCGCGGCTCCATGGCAACCTTGCTGTCGCTGCTAGACTGACTTGCCACTCCGGAGAGCAGCAAAGAAAGGAAAAGCTACAGGAGCAGTGGTTCCTGGCATTAGAGGGCAGCACCATAACCATGCCTTTCTTTCCTAGCAAGGAGGGTAGGACTGTTTCAAGCAGAAAAAGAAATGCTGCCCATGCAAAGCCTGAAATAACTAATTCCAAACAATTCTAATACGACTGTGTAAGAAAGAGCAATTTCTTCACCATCAACAAAATACAGATCTTGCTAAACCAGTGGCTTACAATTTTATTGTAAGATTTCAGAGTGGAAAATACATTCCAGATAAACAATAATAAAAGCGGATTTTCCTACCAAAAAAAGTGAGAAATCTGACTTTAAATTGGTGTGAAGATATGGATCTTAATCTGCAAAAACCTGAAGGCATTAATCTTTTGAGAAAATATTTACATATGCATATTATAAGCTTGTTTGGGGATTTGTTATGCACTAGGTGGAGAGTATATTATGCTGACACTAATGAAAGAAAAAATAAGCTTTGTAAACATGTTCTGTATTACAACTGTGCAATATATGGCAAAGGTTCAGGTAAGTTCAAGGTACCACAGGGAACTTGCAAGAGAACGGTGCTTTCCCATTGTACAAATGGCACATGTTCACATGTGCAGGCCAGACAAATTCTCTGCAGCACAGGAGAGAAGCTCCATCAGCCTCTTCCCATGCTTCTGCTGGAGAAGGTGGTGCAAAGCCCCTTTGGTTGTGCCCTTCAAAATACAGCCAGCCTCGCTCCTCACTGTAGAAAGAGGCTGTGCTTTTGAAAGTGAGGATAGACCGTGAGTAATGTGAAGGAATTTTGTTCTCAGATGTGGTGTCTGCTGTATCTTTGGTGATGATGTTGGGGTAATGGCTTCAGTGATACTGACTACATTCATGTCCCAAACCCACTGTTGCAAAATTTCACTGCAGGATGTTCATTAAAACTTAGAATAAACAAAAATGTTCATCTATCACGCTAACTAGCATCAGTTATAAAAAAGGAGATACAGGACAGTGGCTTATCTCTTATACCAGCCATTAGCCATGGCTGAACTGCACTCATGTCACATTTTTAATGCAGTACAAGTAGACCCGACTCTTTAAAAACCAGAGAGGAGCCACGGTGCTGGGCACTAGGCAAAGGACACACGACAGACATAAACTGCGCCTTCCTGGCCTGTGGGTTAGCAAAAAACATAATATATGAGCAAACAGACTGAAAAATCATTGAGAAGTCTCCTTTTATTGAAGCAAAGCAATATGTTGCAATATACAAGAATTGATTCTTTCAAGCTTCCAGAGATACTAGAGAAGCATTACAGAGAACATCACATTTGCTACTAATTCTTAAAAAAACCTGGCAACCCAAACATCTAAAAAAGGAAGACTTTGAAGCAGTTTTGATAGTGCTGTTTTAATACATTTTGATGAGATAGGACTTTCTGTGGCAGCAATTTATAAATACTGGTGGGCAGATTGATTTAAATGAAACAATTACAGTCTATACTAATGAACCTAAGGAAAAAAATAATACATTTTTGTGAAGATCAAACAATAGATGGAGAATTGACCTTAGACTGTGATCCTTCATGGGCACATTTTGAATATACTAAATTTTCTTACTCTTAACTGAAAGTTAATGGTGAGAGTAATGAGGTAATGTAATGCTTTACCTTTCTTGTCTTTATAATAATGTAGTTCCAGCAAGCTTTAGGAAAATCACACTTTCATTTCAAGATCCAAAAGATCAATACAGCAGTATACATTTAGTGCTTGAGGGAAATTTACTAAAAATCGTTTCATGATGAAAATGCCAAAGGCAGATGCTTTTGTTCAATCTGTTGCTTTGAAGGGACCTTGTAATCTTAATTCCACATTAAAGACTTATGGCCATTATATCAAACAAAGGCAGTAGGGGTCCCTGTAGAATGATTCTATTTTAAAAAACCCCACAGTATTAACACATTTTAGCATAGCAGTCTGTATAATTACTTCGGACTAAGCTGATCCTACAATATATGAAAGACTTTGACTCACATACAGAAGTTATCTGTTGTTCTTTGCCTAGCCAGTGCTCCCCCATCCAGTGAAGAGGGTCACAGAATGGTTCAGCCAGCAATGTTCTACCTTCCAAATTTTTGGAGGAATAATCAGAAGAAAAACAGATCAAGCTGAACTTTGAACAATTCCTGTGCTGATAAATCAGCATTTCCCATTTCCATTTTTGTGGTGGCATGTTTGATATGGAAGTTTTCTGGATATTTAGAAAATTGGTTGAAACTTGTATTGAAATCATATGTCAAGTAAGATGTACTAGGGAGGGTGGCCTTAGTCACTGAGCATTAGACCCTGTCTCTCACTTCATGTCAAGGTATTGGCAGCTCAAGACTTCCTGCTGCGCTACCATGTTCTCAGAGTGGCTCTGTGATCCTTCACAGCAGCCCCAGATGATTTGGTCTCTCAACAACTGCATTTTCCCAAAGCACAAGAGAAGTTCAGGCACTGCAGCAGCCAGAGAGCATTTAGCTCCAGTATTTGACACCACTCTAGGCTGGAGGGCAGAAGGACAATTGATGGTCCCCAAGCACATGCTGTGACTACAGCTGCAGCATCCTTCCTTTTCCACTGGTACACATTTGGACTGCATCTGCCCTCGCTAACTTTGGATTTTCATCTATTGTACTCTAAAACCAGGAACAAATGCCTTGACCTGTATTCACAACGGTTGTGTAATTTTCATGTAATAAAAGGAAGTCTATTAACCTAACAATATTTCTTTTCAGCTGAGATAATAGAAGCAAATCAGCACTGATGGTGCTGAACTCTTAAGACCCTGCCTGGACAGCAGTCTGAACAGTTGAAATAGAGAAGGCTGGTGCAGAATCCCATCACATGTTGCAGTTTTGCATTTCTTGTACATCCAAACTGCTACAGTGGGAATTTTGAAGCTGCCTGAATTGCAAAATCAGGCCTTCAACATGAGAGAGGATGTTCTTGCTCATGGAGACAGTCCTACTGGGATATAAGTGGCAGTAATGGTCAGTCAAACCTTGGTGTAGAGGGAAGTGAACTCAGCCTCTCAGATAGTAATGTTTACTCTCAGTTGCAGAGTCAATTGCAGCATGGAGACAATCAGAATTGTCTATGTGTGCAACAAAGCTGGGCTTGCTCCCAGTCTGGCAGCCGGTGCCATCCCTGTGGCTGCCATTTCAAGTACAGCCACCTTGCTCGTGAGTTTAAGTTGTGCACAGTGTAGCACTTTCATTCTTTCAAATCCTGAGGCAGAAGAACAGGATATTTATTTTCCTCTAATGAATGTAGTCTTATTTCCTGCTGAGATTTAATACACTGCAGGTAACTTCTAAATGTGGTGATTGTTTTTGGAAGGCAGGTAAAATGACCAAGAAGGAAATTAAAATAAAGAGGCCAGAGACCCAGAAAACCCATTTCAGAGAGCAGATACTACAATGCAGGAGAGCTTTACTCTAGAGAGGGCAAGTGTGGAAGTAGGCAAAGGGGAGCAGGGAAGGATGAATGCCCAAAGCCAATAACAACAGTATTTGGAAGAGTGCCTTGAAGGCTTTCTTTTCTCTCTAGTCCTGAGAAGAGAAGGAAAAGCAAAGTGAGCTTCCCAGCTTCTTCCCAGTGGTTCTGCTGGAACCTAAGCAGAAGGAAGCCCGTCTAGGGGACTGACAGCAGTAAAATATTTCACTACAGTTCACTTTTTTTTTTTCAGTCTGCAAAAACTGAAGGAAGTTTCTTGAAATCCAAGAACTTATCAATTATTTCTAAAATGGGGCTTTATCCATTAATCTAGACCCCAAAATAAGTATTGTTACTTGTCAAATGTGCAGTTCATGAAAGAAACTTTTCATAATATATTTTGTACTAAAGGTCTCTGATTCTTGGACGTAAAAACATAAAGAGCTAGAGAATGACTGCTTGACTTTTCTAGTTTTATCAATTTACATGCACCTATTCAGATTTCCTGAAATCAATCCTTGCCTGTCATTGCCCTGCAGCTCTCACACACCACTCCAGAGCCAGCTGTGCATGAGCAGCTGCAGTTTTCTCACAACTTCTAGAGGACAATAGGACCAAACAAGAAAAAGGGGCTTAATTGTGCATGTGTCTCAGTAACAGTGCACTGATTTCTCATAACACACATGAACTTTGAGCTCCATGTATTTTATGATCATACTCTGCCTTTGCACTGCCTTGCATTCCTCTCTTTCCCGTGTGTTTGTGGTGGAAGCAGCCAAATATTTCAGGTATCCCAGTATTTTATTTGGAGATCAATGCCAGACCAGCAGAGCAGTGGCATTACTGAGCAGCCCTAGAGCAAGGACTCACACTTTGTTTACAGGGAGGGAGGGTTCCTGCCCGCCCGAGCTGCATCTATCTCTGCACACAGCAGCGGACCTTGTGTTCAGGTCACGGAGCACAGCTCCAATCTCTCACCCTTATCTGCTGTTTCATGCTCCTGGCTATTTGCTTTCGCAACTGCATCGAGTCACTTGACATGTGAAACCTGGACTATGATAGTTTCTTCAGTTATCTTGTAATCTTGAAACAAGAGCAAGTAATTTTGAGGCAAGAACGAGTAATTTTGGGTGCTGACAAAATCTGTGTAAATAGGAAAAAACCAGCAGAGTGGAGTGAGCCCAAGGGTTGGTGATGGCTCCAGCACACTATCCCCCAAGGCACTACTGTTAAACACCTTCACCACTTCAAAATGCAGGTGGAAAACAGCTCTTCCAGGGATTACGGTGGGACTGCACATGAAGTGGATTTCTGAGCAACCTTTAATTGAGGAGAGCTTAGCGGTAGGTCAGCCATCCCTGTAAAAGGTTGTATTTCCATTATGGCTTCGAGGCCTGGATTGTTCCTTAGAAGCCAGCACACGCCGAAAGGGCCGGAGATGGTCCCTCTTATAAATAGGAAGCTTGACTAGGCCAATATTCAAGCAGCAATCAATTTATTAATTAATATGGTAAAGTAGGAGCAAAACAGCGCTGGGTACAGTGGGGGAAGTTTTCCCTCCAGCTGCACACCGATGGTTGAGGCTTACAGGTATTTACAGGGGTACACACACGCTTTCTCAGCAGTTTCTATTCCAAATTTTTACGCCACAATTCTATACACTGTTGTGAGTTAGTTTTTCTCAGGATGTACCCCAGAAAGGAGTATCCCCAGATGGTGGGGTCCGACTTCGAAAGAAGAAAGAGGCCTCCCAGCTGGTGTGGTGCAGACTCCAGATGGGGGCCCACCTTTTAATTGCAAAGACCATAAATCTCGTAGCAGTGATGTCCAGCTTCCCTTGGTCGAAGCCATCAATCCTTGGGTTGATGTTCATCTTCCTTTCTCAAGCTGCTTTTTACTGTTTTGCTAAGGTGTTGAGATAAGCAGGTTTCCTTTACATATATTTTAAAGCTATAGTTTCAAAGCTCCTTACTACAAGCAATATTCTAAAATTATACTTCAAAAGGTTATTATTGCAAAGCTGTTCAATGCTTAGCTACGTGCAGAAAGTTTCTGTCAAATAGCAACCTCCTTAAAGCTTTAATTCAGATGCTATAATGGTTAATTGCAAAGAGAAGATAGGTTGAAAGGCCTTCTTCCATGCTTTACTCCCTCGGTTATTTATTAGAATTTGTCCTTTAATTGTCCCATGATCAGTTTCCACACATATCACAATCACAAGAACACACGCTGCCTGTATGTACCTGATACGAAACACAGCTTTGTATCTCACAGTCCCCCCTCTGCATGTATAAATTTTCATTTATCTTACTCATTTGTCTGGGCTCCAAATCTGGCCAAAACTCTGGAAACTTTTCTTTTTTTGTCTTCTTTCTTTAATTTCATTATTTTGGCTATCTTAGCTGTTTTCTCAAATTGGCCAACTTCTCCTGTAGCCAATTCCGGGTCTACAGGCAGCACAGCAACCTGTGTGCTTTGAATAACTGAGTGGAATAGTCGGATAAAACATAGAATAAGGCAAGGTAGAAACAACAACCCAGCTAACGAACACAACATCATGAACGCTACAATATTCATTTTAACATTTGCGAAAAGCCAATCATAAAATACGCATTTTTCACAGTCCCTCAGGACGACACTCCCCGGGGTCGGGGGGTCCGGGTGCCAGCCGGGCCTGCGGCGAGGCCGTGAGGGGAGCGCGGAGTTGCCGTGAGGGCAGGGCAGGGTGGCCGTGAGGGCAGCGCGGCGGGGCCATGAAGGGAGCGCGGAGCTGTCGTGAGGGCAGGGCAGGGGGGGCCGAGAGGGGAGTGCGGAGCTGCCGTGAGGCCAGGGCAGCGTGGCCGTGAGGGCAGGGCAGTGTGGCCCTGAGGGGAGTGCGGAGCTGCCGTGAGGGCAGGGCAGCGTGGCCGTGAGGGCAGGGCAGTGTGGCCCCGAGGGGAGCGCGGAGTTGCCGTGAGGGCAGGGCAGTGTGGCCCTGAGGGGAGTGCGGAGCTGCCGTGAGGGCAGGGCAGCGTGGCCGTGAGGGCAGGGCAGTGTGGCCCCGAGGGGAGCGCGGAGTTGCCGTGAGGGCAGGGCAGGGTGGCCGTGAGGGCAGCGCGGCGAGGCCATGAAGGGAGCGCGGATCTGCCGTGAGGGCAGCGCGGCGGGGCCATGAAGGGAGCACGGAGCTGCCGTGAGGGCAGGGCAGGGTGGCCCCGAGGGGAGCGCGGAGCTGCCGTGAGGGCAGGGCAGGGCGGCCCTGAGGGAGCGCGGCCGCTCCGCCCGCCCCGCGCTGCGGCGCCGCCGCCACGTGACCGCGCAGGGCAGGCGAGCGAACATGGCTGCGGCGGCGGGGTGAGTGCGCACCGGGACCGGCACCGGGACCCGCGGACCGCCCGGCACACGCGGCCCCCGGGACCGCCGGCACCCCGCTCCCTGAGAGGGGCACGGCGCGGCCGGTGGGGGCTCGCGGGGTCGCGGTGCGCCGGCGGCGTCCCGGGCCGGCGGCGGGGCCGGGAAGGCAGGGCATAGGCTGGCGCCGGGCTGCGAGCTCCAGACCCGGGGTTCTCCGAAAGGATTTCGGGTTTTGAGTGAGGTGGTGAAAGAGCTGCGAAGGGTCCCACGGGCACGCTGGCTCGCAGGGCCTCGTCCCCAGCCGTGCGTTATCCTTGAAGTTGTCTCAGGTTTGGAAGTGATGCTTAAAGGTGGCTTGGATTGCACAGCGCAAGGGTTTTCCCACATTTTTAAGCAAAATCCAGCCGTTTCTTGGTGCTATAAGAAGGTGCCACTGTAACTGTATCAAGACGAAGGGGGAAGTTTCCGAAGCTGCCGCACGCGGGCCGGGCTGGGGCTCGGCCGTGAGCCGGGGCTTGCCGGGTCGCTGCCCTGCGGGTCCCCTCGGCTCCGCTGTCCCCAGCGCTGTCCGGCGCTCCCTGCCCGGCAGCTCCTGCCCGGCCCGGGGCCGCCCCGGGCGGGCTGGGTGGAAGGACTGGAGCAGCGCCGGGACTTGGAGCTGCCAGCTTCGCAAGAAGCGCTGAGTTGGCCGTGAAGAAAATACCCATTTTATACCTTGAACAGCCGTAGTTGCTGTTACTGTTTAGTTGTATCACCCCTTTCCTTGTGCTGGGCCTCTGGAGCTTCACATGTGGGATGTGGAAACAGCACTGGAAATTGTTTATGCTTCAGGCTGATGTTGATGAATCTCTTGCTCAAAACAAACAAATAAATAAGGCCTGGTCAACAAACAAGTGGTAATTTACTGAAAAGTAGTTTCAGTGGTTTCTCATCTTCATTGGAATCTGGATCCTCTCTGTGGGATCTCAGTAGAACAGAAATGGCAGTCCATGAATTTTCTGCTCAAAAAACCCCAGAAGTACAGAAGGTTAACTGAAAAATGGTAGGAAAACTAGAAATAAAATAGGAGTTTTAGTTACCAGTGTGTTCTGGTGGTTGCTTTACAACAGATCCAAAATGTTAGATGAATCATATGGTACCAGGATGTATGCTCTTTAAAATAAAAAAAAACTTCTGAAATAAGCATTGAAAATCAGGAGCTCCAGGCAAAGGAAAAATATCCTTTAAAGAAACAGATGTAGTTTAATGTTCCTAGTTATATTTCACTTGCAGTATAATAAAATAAAAGAGCTCGTCTGTGAGCTTGGGCCTAAGTGATCATAAAAATTGTATGTGACAGCCAGCAGGAAACTTTCAGCTGCTGTGGGAGGCCTTTACCACACTGAGCAGTGGTTGAATGCTGGTACCAGACTGGAGAAAACAAGGGAGCTGAGCTTCTCTTGCCCTGTTTTGTTCTTGCAAGTGTCCACTTTTGACAGCAGCTGAGGTTTATTTGCAGAAGCTTGCATAGCTTCTAAGAGGTGTGCACCACCTCTGCTTGTATCAAATACTCTTCTTTATCAAATGTGTAACTTCACATGAGAGTTTGGGGTTGAGTTTGTGGCTGGGCTTGCTGGAGTCCTTGTGCTAACAGAAGAAGCCGACCTTGAAGGACCAGCCAATGTGTTGTATTAATTCAATTCTGATAACTCTGCTGAAGCAAGTCCAGAGGAGGCCACAAAGTTGATCAGAGGACTGAAGTGTCTCTCATAAGAAGACAAGCTGAGAAAATTGGGGCTGTTCTGGAAAGGAGAAGGCTGTGTGGAGACTCGCAGCACCTCCCAGTACCTGAGGGGGCTGCAGGGAAGCTGGAGAAGGACTGTTCATCAGCAGCTGCAGTGATAGGGCAAGGAGTAATGGATAGAAATGGAAAGAGAGGGAGTGTAGGCTGATATTAGGAAGAAATTCTTGACTGTAAGAGTGGTAAGATGCTGGAACAGGTTGCCCAAGGAGGCTGTGGATGCCCCAGCACTGGCAGTGTTCAAAGCCAGGCTGTGCAAAACCTTGAGCAGCCTGGCCTAGTGGCACATGTCCTTGCCCGTGACAGGGACGTGGGACAACATGGTCTTTGAGGTCTGTTCTAACCCAACCCATTCCATGATTCTGTGATTTGTGTGTCTTGTGAGATATAACTGAGTGATTAGAGATTGTGGACCAAAATAAAAAGCTTGTAGCTTCTTCCCTAGAGAGAATTTTGTGGCAGTTTTTTTCCAAGGCAAAGGCCATAGTTTTACACGGCTGACACTGTAATTGCATGTGTATTTGTAGGGTTGATACACACACGAGGCAGTTACATATGTGTACCCACTCAGGTTACTACCAATCATTGAACAGCTGTGTGTGTGTGTGACATTTTTTTCTTGTGATCTTGAGTATTATGAGAGTTCTGTTTCCCAATTTTTATTTGCCATGGAAAGCTGGGTGTACAGCCATACACCTTTTCAGAAAACTTAAATGCCCCTGTCAGTATTGTGTCTGAAAAGAGCTCTCTGGGTTAGCTGTGGAAAGCTTGTGCATGGCTCATGTGTGCCAAGTGAGTGGATCTCTGCAGGCAAAGCAGCACCTGCGGGTGTTCTGCCATATTGTCAGTCCATCCAGGGGGTGCCTTCAGTTTGGTATCTGAGTGCTTGCAGGAGAAAAAAAGAGAACAAGAGCTGTGGAGGAAGCAAACTCCTCTAAGCTGAATATTCTCCCCAAAACCTAGCTGGTTTTCTCTGCAGAATTCCAGTTGTGAAAGTCGGTGTGTTTCCTGCAAGCTCATTCAGTCTGAGATGTGAATTAACATGAGTGCTCAGCAGGAACCTGACAACAGAGCAGGATCTGCAGCCACACTCAGCCCAGCCCTCGGGTTCTGCAGCCCTTGCTGCAGGGTCCAGCATGCTCAGCTCTTGTGATTTCTGCAGCCGCCTTAAAACAGAGGCCAAGGCCATGCCCCTGAAGAAACCGTGCCACCCTAAAACAACTGCAGAGGCCGTGCTCTGCTGTGGGTTAATGCTGTGGCATCATATTCAGGCAGGGAAAGTGGGATCTGTTATGTCCAAGGAAGAGCACACTTTCACGTAGAGAAAATGTGCACAAGAACTGTCATTTTGCACTAGAATGCAGTTCAGCTTCAGCATTAAGATCCCAGTAAAAGGCACACTTTAGTGACTTATTAAAAGTACTGGAATGAATTGCTGCCTGATGTCATTATTTCTCCTTAAGTGTCATTTGGATTGTCAAAGGTTTAAAGTGTAATAAAAGCATTAATATTAGACTTAAGGGAGATGAAAATGTGCCTTTGTAGCAGCTTCCTATGAACTCCAGGGTGTAGGAATAGGCCTGGAGGAGAGAGGTCAAAGTTCTCTCTTTTTTCTTTTTTTTTTTTTAAATCACAGAAAAAGATCCCCAAACTTGTGAAGCGAGTAAAATTGCAATGAAGGTGACTTTTTTCCTTCCTTTGAAGCAAAACATGAGACAGGCTGTGCTACAACCTCTGCCTGTTAGTTTTTTGGTTTTTTTTTTAATCAGCAGATACAAAGATCTGAGAGAAGCATGTGATATAAGGGTATCTGATGATGTTCTCTTCTCCCTTTTATAAATGCCCCATGAGGTGAGGTGAGCTTATGATTTCCAGGCTGTTGCATGTACTTACTGGAAGGGATGATCATGCTTGGAGAACAGCGTTTTCAGCCTCTTGTGCATTGCTGAATTACTGAGCCACAGCTTTGTACCTGGAAAGCCTTGCCTATTTTTAGTTTGAGGTTCACTATCTGACTTCAAACTTTCAGTAGCTTTTGCTAGGATTGTATGAAGATGCTTCCTTCCTCCTGCAGGCGTGGGTACCCCAAAACAAAAGCTTGTGCTGTGCTTCCAGGCTGTGCTAATGTGCTGCAGCCCTTGTGATGATTACCTGCCTTGGTGAGGGGTTGTCAGGTGTGTGTTGGAAGGAATAAAAATAAACACATTTGGGTTTTGTGCACCATCAGCTGAACTTGTAAGCAGATAGTTTGAAAATTGGATTAGCAAGAGCAGTCATTTACCTTCTAAAATTACTTATGCTGTTACATCAAGTGGTTATAAGCAAGTAAAATAAAGTATTTTATTAGGTCTTTTATGCTGTGGCTGCAGTAGGAAATTACAGGGTTTACATTTCTGAGGTTGATAGAGTCTTTTAGGAGGTTATGCAGCTATAAATCAAAGGTTACCTTTCAGATTGCCTGTGAAAGCTATATAATAATTAAGATGTGGAGCTTTGCTCCTCTAAGGTTAAGTACTTTGGTGGTTGGTTCATTTCTTGTCATCTTAACATAGTAGCAAGGTAACTGCACCTTTCTGGCATCTGCTGTAAAGCATAGCTGATAGAAAGTGACCATCCCGTCAGGCTTGGAGAAGCTGAGGTGGGGACAAATTGGACTTAAATAATAGGATTTTATGGATAAATTGTATTGATCATCTCTAATACTGAAGGTCCAAAGCACAGCTTTGCTATTTAAGCATAAAAAACCACCCCCAAACCAAACTGCTTTTAGATTTGTCTCATATCATCTGGTTAAACGCCTTTCTCTGCTCTGTATCCTAGAAAAGCTATAGTCTTTCCACTGGTAAATCTCCAAAAGGTGCACTTATGGAGCTGAAACAAATGTGAATGAATCAGCCACATATTCTTGAGGTACTTGCAACATCTAAAATTACTTAGTAGCAGTGAGCTCTCTGCTTTTAAACGGTGTCCTCGCAGTTGCAGCTCTGTTGAGTACGGTCTTTCAGAAGCCTTCTGGGCTGTCTCAGCGCATTTGTGTGGCCTTAGGGACAAGCGGAGGTGCCCAATCCGTGCCCCTGTGGCCACATGTTTGAGTTCAGTCCCTGGCTGAAGCTGCTTGTGTGTGTTCAAGAATAAACATACACACATGGAAAAAAGATTTGCACATCCTGTGTATGGGAAATGCTGTTGTCCTGTGCCTGCTGTCCATCATCTTTTCTCTCCACTCCCTGTTTCCCGGAAGGACTTGCTGAAGTTTGCTAGACTTACTGTGAACTTCCACTTCTGTTTTCAGCACCTCGGAACTTATTTTCTTCCCTCCTGCTTTGCCTCTCCTCAGCTGACACGGGCTGTAGCACTTTGTGTTGCATTACCCAAGGGATGTGATGAGGGACGTGCTGTGGGCTGTAGCTGCTGCCAGCCTTGTCTGCTGTTTCCACCTTTTTCCTTTGGTACTTGTGTGAGCAGTGCTTGGTAGTTGCTCGAGAGCAATGTGTGTACAACATCTCTTCCCCAGGAGTGATGAGCCTCTTGTTAGTAGAGTTGAATTAAACTAATGAGCACTGTACATCTAAATTGTGCTAACCACTGCCTTTGCCATTAATTGTCAATTGAAAAAATCTCTTCTAGACCCTCCTTTTGGCTGGGGAATGAGACTTTGAAAGTGCCTGCGGCGCTCTTTGCCTTGAATAGAAGACGACTGTGTGAACGCCTGAGACAGAATAAGGATGTCCAGAAGAACTCAATTGTTCTGCTGCAGGGTGGAGAAGAAACCCAGAGATACTGTACTGATACTGGTATTGTGTTTCGCCAGGTAAGAGCTGAATCAACACTTCAGATTAAGAGACTCTCTTCAGCTGCATGGATTTTTAAATGATTTAAACTTATTTTCTCTGTCTCTCAGATGTGCATTGTCTTGCTTCACTTAAATAAATGGCTTCTTTATAACATTGCTTCTTCAGCTTTGAGTTGCTCTCACTTTCAGTGCAGGCTCATTATCTGGTTTAAAGGCCCAAACCTGTTCAAGGCCTTACTGCTCATCAGTGTTTGAATCTAGTCTTGAAGACAAGCAGTGGAATATTTCTTCATTTTTCCAGTCTTGTCTGTGACCCAAAAACCAACCTTCTTTGTGTAATAAAACATGTTACAGTGGACCTAAGCTGAATTAATTAATAGAAAAGTATATTTCATGGTTTTATAAAACAGCAGCCTATATCTTGGAATTTACAACATGTGTCTTCTTAAATTAGACTCTTCCTTAAGCACCTGTGTGTTCTTCTGTCACAAATAGGAGTTAACATGTTTTGGGGATGTTGGTGTAAAAGAACTCAAATTATGTATATCCCATACCCTGCATGGTTTCTGCAGCACTTTGTTTTGTGATTTTAATTGAGCTGTTGTATGTTATGAAGAAACAAACCCAGTAAATTCTAATTTGCATAGCACATCTCCTAATGTAGTTATTAGTCTGGTTTTAGAGGAGGTGCACCTTTCAGGGTACTAGAGCATATGTCTGTCCTTACCAAAATTAAATCCTGTATTGTTGGGTGTTTTGTTGTTTGCTTGCTTGTTCTTAAAATAACTCTGGGCTAAGGGCTGTTCCTAGTGCAGCTTCCTCTTCTCTGGGGAAGGTTGGGGTTTCACTTCAGCACTCTGCAACCCAATGAAGCTGCACTCTGCTTTTGCCTTGTCTCTTGTGAGGTGATTGTTTCTCCCTGATCATACATTCCCTAATTCTACTTTGGAAGAATGTATTTCAATGTGTAGTGTATGTTTATTGTGCTGAGTTAACCTCTTTAGGGTAGTTTATTAACATCTGATCCTTTCCAGTTGCCAGCAAAGGGATTTGTATTATTCTAACCTAGAACTAACCAATCTGAAAAGGCTTAGACATAAACCACTTCTCCTGCTCCAAAAGCAAGAGACCTCTTCCAGATTTGTGGAAATAGGAATTAATATGTACTCTAGTGTATTTTTAGAGCTGCTAGAAGTGAGGTCTTTCTTCTAAGAATATATTTTGTTTTAACCTAGGAATCTTACTTTCACTGGACTTTTGGAGTAACTGAAGCAGGCTGCTTTGGAGCAGTAGATGTTGATACTGGAAGATCTATGCTTTTTGTTCCACAACTCCCTGAAAGCTATGCTGTTTGGATGGGAAAGTAAGACCTATCTTTTAACTGCATTCTGGTGTATCCAAATACTTTATTTAATGTAACTGCCTGTAGAGCTCCAGTGTGTTGTGTCATTTAATCAGATTCCACCAAATCACACCCTAGGAATGATGTATACTTAGAGTGATCTATACAAACAGAGATACAAAACATGGTCAGTTGATATTGATCATGGGATATGAAATGATCCACCACCATTTGGAACACAACACCCTTGGAACTGGAGCCCATGAATCTCATGGTAGCTGTGAGAGGAAGATGAACCATAAAGAAAAGTCAGCATCTTGTGTTGAGCCCAAGCAAGTCAAATAATAAAGCAGGCTTTTTCAAGCTGCTTTGCCAGTTTGTAGCAGCCTTAGCTAATGAAGCTTTCTGAATGGCATAAGGTTATTTAGCCTCTGATAGGCTTTTTAAAAATGAACTCACAGACAGGAAAATGTGCTTTTAATGCTATTCTATGAGTATACGATAAGCATCTCTTCATCCACCTTGGTAGTAAATACTGCACAGTGCCATAGGAGTGGAGGAATTAATTTATTTATGTGTTCATTTATTTTCGCAGCCTTAATTGTATTTATACCCTCTACCAATTTTTGTAAATTTTTGTATCATCTACATTGTCTCAGAACATTAGATTGCTTCTAATTTAATCTTTTGACAAGCTGCTTCACTTCTAATTGAAGCTATCGCTTATATTTTAATGCTAATTTTGGGAGAAGGAGAACAGTTGTAACTGATCCCATGTGCTGAACTGTGTCAGACCATATGGCAGGGCATGGTTGCTGTCTTCTCAAGAGTTTATATTAATTTCACTGTCTTAGACCTGTCTGGGGACTGAAATTGTAATGGCATAAAAGTCTGCCTGCTACTATCTGAAATATTTTAGCTGTGAGCCCCACCTGTCTGGGAGGGCAGGTTCTGTAAGCCCCCCATGTGTACTTTCTGAAATCTGTTCCCATTTATTGACGAAGTTTTTTCCTATCCTTAGGTTCTCTTCTTCTAGTTCAAAACAGCTGTTCCACACCCACACTGATTGTGCCTAATCTAAAAAAGCTTAAAAATATTATTGAAATTCCAGCATCTCATTTTGCATTCTCAAACAAAATATTGTGATGCTTATAACTAGGGGCCTTTTTGATTTGTTTGTGCAGCATTTGTTATCTGTCCATTTACAGAATTAATTAAGTCTAGTTAAAAGTGGTTTATTGTTATTGTTTGTGTCTTCTTGCAGAGTATAACAAATGGTCTTTGTTGTTTTCTAAATTCTTCTCCTTACCCTTCCTGAAACCCTCTGTTTGAATCTTGTTTTCTCTTCTGTCAGCCATGGTCATGTCCTTTTTCTGCTTGTCAGAAGAAGAATGGGTGAATAACTCATTAGTGAGTCAGTAGCAGTTCTGCTTCATAAGTTGGTTGGCAGTGGGTACTGCTCACAGCTGGGGACTGTGTTTCTTCTCAGAAGATTCAATTTTAACTCAAAATTAGCACTGAAGGAAAAACACAAGTAAGCATGCCTTCCATCCACTGCAGTTTATTACTGCAGTCTGCCTTGGAAGTGCTTACTTCTGGTCCGTGGAAGGCACTGTCTGCCCACTGGAGAAGCAGTCATTTAACATCAGCGAGGCACAAATCAGTGTAATGCTTTGTGTGGTATCTGAGAGGTTGGTATCTTGCAGAGGTCTGCAGCTGGTCTGCTACTTCATAGCACAGGGTGGAGTTGCTTTGCCTGGTGTTTATTCTGCTTTCTATTTAAGACAGATGTGAATTTGGGCAGAAATGCATAGATTCTCTTAAAATTAATGTAAAAGGCTCTTTACTACAATTTTACCTCTGCTGTATTGCTAAATGTATCATTTGATGTGTTGTGCCTTCGCCTCACTGAAGAACACATATTTCAGTTGCTTCTGAAGCATAGCGTGGATAATGTTCCATTTAGAAGGGTTAATCTTTTTGCCCTGAAGTAATACAAAAATGGGGCTCCTTGACTCCATTCAGACTGCAGTGTTCCTTTGGCCAAAGCCAGTGCAGTACCCGAGTGTTTGCTGGAGATCAGCAGACTGGACGTTTACAAATGAGACCACGAGCACTGTGATTTTCCCAGCCTCACCACTGCACTTGTTTCCATGGGTGGTGCCTGGGCACTCTGCAGGACAGATGGGCATGGAGGGGGGTGCTCCACTCTGGGCTGGGGTCAGCCGCAGCCCAGCACGAAGCAGTACTGGTTACGAGGGGGACTGCTGCTTTGGAGGTGTTACGGATCTGGTAGGACTTCTTGCTGAATGTGTGTGCTCTGAAGATGTGTAAAAATAGTTGTAAGGCTACCTTTCAGAAGTCCTTCAAGCCAAAATAACCTCTGCAGTTTTAAAAGGAAGGAGACATTTAGTTTAGCTCGCAGACTGTGGACCTTCTCCAAAAAAACCCAAAGCTTCTTAAGGTGGCAGTTGCAGAATTGTTATGAGGGTAATTGTAGGGCTGGTGGTCCTGTGTTCATGGAAGTGATCACAGCAACACTGCTCTGCTTTTGAATTATGGGTATGGGCATTTCTCCAGATGTTGGGCCAGCCAATTTCTTAGTTGCTGGCTGGAAAAAGCTTTTCAAGTAAGAGAACCACTTTGCCTGTCTCTTGACCTGTACCTCTGCCCCGTCCCTCTGTCATTTGTAAGGCAAAAACACAGACTCTGAGCTTGGTGGGTGGCTTTTCTGCTCCTGAATATTTTTCTGTTTTTAGCTTTAGAAGGAAGAGTTTTAAAAATGAATATGGTAATATAGGATAGTAAAGGCTTCAGAAGTGTAAATGTTTTGTAAATGTCCCTCTTTCTTGGCACAGTCTTACCTAATCAAGTTTCTGGTGCAACAAAGCTGTTAGCCATCATTTCTGTTCCTAGAAAGCATTGAGTTGCTATGACCGCATGCCTTCACAAAGACTTCAGTTTTGCTAATTAATGCTGCACCTGCCATTTACCTCCTTAATTATAAATGACAGAACTAGTCAGTGTGCTGATTAAAGATATTTTATAAAGTAAAACATACTGTACAGCAGCTGCTTTATGTGGAGAGCGTGCCAGAATGACTTAATAGCCTTGCCACATAGAGTGTTTGTAATGGAAGACAAAAAGCATTTAACCCTTTCACGCTCCAACTGTATAAACACAAATGTATTGATGGTTCAGAAAAATAAAATGGTGCTGTGGTGCCTAATTAATGGTGCAGTTTCCTGTGTTTTCTCTGAAGCTCTGCTGGATGACTGGTAAGCATTGCAGCTTTAATCTGGCTTTAGTTGCACTAAGTTGCAGCTTTAAATTCACTCACTGTAAGTAATGGTTTTTCATGAATTTGATTGAAAGCTATCTGTGTGTTCAGAGTTGAACCTTGGATTAGCACTTGGAGCTGTAATAAAGCACAGTGAAATGCTTTGCAAATGTTAGTTATTTCTGAGTGACCTAATGAGGAAGCTCTTTAAAACATTGTCATAAATTTCGAGTAGGTTACAACCAAAATCAACCTTTGGTTTTGGTGATTACACTGGACTGACATCAGCAAAGCTGACTAGTTTTACTGCCTTTTGAAAAAATAGCAGAAGTATATGGTTTGGGGTTTTTATTTGTTTGCTTTTTCCCCCCTAAACACTTTTGAAAGGATCAGATACAAGAAAGGATTTCACTTTTGAAAGGATCTGATATAAGAAAGGAAGGGATCTCACTTTTGAAAGGATCAGATACAAGAAAGGAAGGGATCTGACTTTTGAAATGATCAGATATAAGAAAGGAAGGGATCTCACTTTTGAAAGGATCAGATCAGTACAAGAAAGTAGCCTCTCAGTCTGTGTGGGCTTTTACCTTTCTTTTCTTATAGACTTTTTTGGGACTATGAAAATTAGAAGCTAAGAAATTGATTTCTTGATCTCTTCTTCTTGGTGAGATTTTGTGGCATTTGTATTTTGAATATTTGTGAGTGTTAAATTTTGCACAGCATGGTATGTTTGACTGTATGGTGGTGATGGAGACTGGTGCATTAATTACCCTTGCTCTGGCAACCAGAGGGCAAGGTCTGTAGAAGGGAAGCTGACAGGGGAGAACAGCTCTTTGGAAAGGGAGTGGAGTGTGTGTGCAGAGTATAGGGAATAACTCCAGATTACCTTAATTGCACTTCTTAATGTACATTTTGCAGGAATGAAGGATATCTTTTACAGGAGTTTTATTAATGTGGAGCACACAGGTCTTCTTCTCCACAGCCTGCTCCAGAGCTGTGTGGTTTTTGGTTTTACCTTCAGAACTGATCTGCCATCTCCTACTATTTTTTATTGTAATTTTTTTCTCTAAAATGAAATATGCTTTTCTTTTTCTGTGTCTCTCAGTTTGATCTTTTACTGCAGTTTGTCACTTCCCAGTACACACTGAATCCTTATTTTGAAGTATTTCCCGGTTTTAATCACTTTAGGTCATCTTATTACTGTTTTGTACCAATTGGCATTGCAACTTCTCTGCAAAGTTTGTTACCATCTGGAGATGTTCTCTGTGGATGTCAAACATACTCAGTTCTGCTTCTGTTTCTGAATAGCGTCAGAACTAATTTCAATCTTTGCAGTATCCCACTAATCAAGACTTGCAGTCCATTCCTGTTTATTGCTTTAACTTCTGGGAGCATTAGTCTAAATTGACACAGCACTTTTCAGTGTGGCAGTTGGAGGGTTTCCCAGCCCTGGGAATGCTCATCTTTTTATCTGTTTATTTGTTTTTATTTTCTGCTTTAGGCTTTTCCGTTTTCTTATTATGACTAGTCATTGGGTTTCAGGTTACATTGTAGTGTTTCTGTCTGAGCCAATTTGAGTTGATTTTGGAGTGTAGAAGTCTTGAGAGAGTTTTTTTGTCAAATATTGCACTATTATTCATGTAGTACATCTGTTGCTTTGCCCTTGATCCGATCCTTTCAAAACTGCACGATAAAGCTGGTTGCTTTTGATTGACAAGACTTGCTTGTGCAATCCCCCAAGGTGCTTATTTTCTGTGATTCCAATTCTCTCCCTGGACTGTGATTTCCATTCCTTGTCCCCTATTCATTTATTATTGTATTTCATAGAATCATAGAGTGGCCTGGGTTGGATAGGACCTTAAAGGTCATTGAATTCCAACCTCCCACCATGGGCAGGGACATCTTCCACAATCCCAGGTTGCTCAGAGCCCCATCCAGCCTGGCCTGGGACACTTCTAGGGGTCTGGGGGGCAGCCACAGCTTCTCTGGGCACCCTGTGCCAGGAACTCAGCACCCTCACAGGGAAAAAATTATTTCTAATATATTATCTAAACCTGCTCTATTTTAGTTTGAAGCTATTCCCCCTTGTCCTGTCACTCCAGGCTCTTAAAAATAGACTTTCTCCCTCTTTCTTTTTGGCTCCTTCAGGCACTGGAAGGTTGCAGTTAGGTCACCCTGAAACTTCTCTTTTCCAGGCTGAAAAATCCCAGTTCTCCCATCCCTCTGCTCCCCCTGGAGCCTCCTCTGGGCTCTCTGAGCAGCTCCAGGTGCCTCCTGTGCTGGCCCAGGCTGGGGCAGCTCTGCAGCTGGGCTCTCCCTGAGGGGCAGAGGGGCAGAATCCCCTCCCCTGCTGCCCCCGCCGGGCCCAGCCCAGGGCAGGGCTTTGGGCCGGCAGCTCTGGGGCCGGGCAGGGCCAGCTCTGCCCCGCAGCTCCCCCGGGGCTCCCCCGGGGCTGCTCTTGACTTGTTCATTCCCAGCCTGGATTGATCCTGAGGGTTGCCCCAATACAGATGCAGCTCTAGCACTTGGTCTTGTTAAACCTCATGAGATTCCCATGTGCCAGCTGCCTGATTTCTATGTGGATGAAAATTACTTTTTCAGAATAATCAATGTCGGATTGCTCTTGCCACTTTACTGGCGATTGTTTTCTCTAAAAGCACTGCTCAAAAACTCAGACTTCTCAAATGTTCAGTTTAATCATTGTCTCAGTATTCTCATTGACCACAACCTTGCTTGGTCTGGGATAGATGTGTATTGTTTTTATGATTTTTACTTCAGTACTTATTTTTATAAATCTTTGCTCTCCTATGGCTTTCTTAAGCAGCTTAAATTTCTTGTTGAGAAGGCTTGAAACCATAATAGCAATTTGTATCAGTCCATTGGTTGGCCATCTCCACCAGCATACACCTTTGAGTGAGTGCTCCAGTTGGTGGTTTTGTAAGCATTAAAGTACTTCTTTTTCCTCTCCTCTTTTTGATTCAGGCGTTTTGAGAAAAAACCAGCATTAAGCAAATCTGTTGGATGATGCTGCACCAGAGTTTTTTAATATCCGGGTGTGGCTTCAAACCACAGGTTGAGATAGCACGTCTCGTTTCAGTGGTGTGGCAGGGAATGCTGATAACCCCCACCAGACATTTCTTATTTTATAATTTATGTACTGTGCTCCCAGGAGTATTGAGTTCAGTGATATAAACTCCTGATAACATTTTGAAATATCAGAGAAGCCAAGTTTTTCTTTTTCTATCAGGTGTGCCATGTGTTTTTTCGACAAGGACTTGGCTGCTGCTGGTAGGAAGGTGAGCTGCAGCAAAAGAAGTGTCCGTGGGAGTTTGCCAGCAGTGCTCCAGCAAGGCTCTGCACCTCCACCCTGCCTTCTGCTGTGCCACTGCCTGGCCTGAGGGCAGAGCTCTGCTTCTTGTTGCCCCGCATTTGGGAAGGCACTTCAGTAAAAAAGCCTCAAGTGAAATACCTACAGTAGTTCCTGTGTTCTTGCACTTCTGAAATTCCACATTCTTAGCTCTTGATGTTATTTGTTTTCCTTAGGTTTTTTTATTCCCTGTGACCTGTCTGTATGCTCAGGAAGGACTCTGAAGGAGTGTGGTCTCTCTTGAGAAACAAAACCAGGAAAAACAAACCCAACTGATCTGCTAAAATATGCTAGGGAAGTGTATCATTAATATTAATGCTTCTTAAAAGTTAAATGTGAGTGTAAAGCAGGCAGGACGTGTTTTACTGCTGTGTGCCCCTTGCTGGAGCTCTGGCAGTCAGAGCAGCTGGTGACAACCCCAGTCCTAGGGGACACCAGATGCTTCCTTGTCTGCCAGGGGCAATATGACATCATGGATACGGCATTGTGAAAGGGTAGGTTCTGTCTTTGCTATGTGCCCGTTGAGTTGTTGCGTCAAGTTCATTTAATTTAGTTGTGGTTTGGCTTTCCTTACTAGTTACTTTCCTTACTAGTTTCCTTACTAACTAATGGGAATGTTATCATCCCTTTCCTTCAAAGCTGTTCAGGTCATCTAGTGCTGCTGAGAAAATCAGTGCTGCTTTGTCTTGTTCTGTTACCAATTAATACGGGAGCTGTGAGACAGCTACTGACATTCCAGAGCTTGCTACAGTGCTTTATGTGTGGGATATTGAACACTGCTTGTGTCCCACTCCCCCCCAGTACTGATGTTGTTCCAAAGTACAAGCAGAACATCTGCTATTGGCACATTTGGTATATAACTTCCTTTGTTAAGAAGCATGAATTGATGAGACCAGTGTTTGAGTGAAACACTTACTCTATATAGTGACCTAGAAATTACACTTAATACCTTAACCACTATAATTCTTATGCTCTTCTTTTTGTGAAGAGAGCTTTCTAATGAGTATATGTCATCAGACATTTAATGCTACAAGAAATCGTTCAGGGATTTTAGTGTGTAAACATTTCCTTAGTCACAGTTCTTTCTGTACAGAGCCCTTGACTCCAAGGAAGAATTTTATTTGCAGAGAGGAATAAAGCAAAGGTTACCAGTTGCAAGTTTTCTGTGTTTTTGATGGGTAGCTCTTGATAGTGTCAATGTCTAATTGAGATACTGCTGCTTGAGGTAGAATTTATAGAAAGTTTAAAGAACTGTTCATCTTTTAGAAATGCCTGTGGTGGGAATAGCTGAGCAGGAGCAGTGAGACTGGATTCTTGAAGTAGATGAAATAGGGAGGTCAGTGTTTGGCTTTTGCTAGGACCTACTGTGAGATTCTCCTCAATGCTTGATTTCTGATTTCCTAAGTCCAATGGCCTGTATGGCTGCTCCTAGTTATTCTGATTCTGCATGATCTGTGTAGCCCTGGGAAGTCCAGTTTCACACACCCAGCACCTTGTGTCCAGCTGCATGCTTGTGGACTCTGCTGTTCTGCCCCTCAGACAGATGGGGCTTCACTTACAATCCTGTTTGCTTCCCAGTCAGATCAGCTTGAGTTGTCATCTTAATCTTGATTTCTTCTAAAGTCCATTATTTTCTCAGAATCCATCTTACTGCAGACTGTATCAAAAGGAGTCTGAGTTCACATGTGTGCAGGCAGTTTTGTCTTTCAAAGAGTGTAGCAGGAATCTCAAGAACTGTGGAAAGGGAGTACCATTAAGGTAGTCAAAACATTGTTGGAGGCTGTCTGTGATACCAGCAAGCCCATTACTACTGCTTTGTTTTAAATCTAGCTTGATGCCTTTTAATCTTCTCGTTTGAGATAGTGAAATTCCTTTTGGATATAAAGGTGATGGCACTTTTTTGGACAAAATCAGGAACATCTGCTGGTGTCTTTTAAAGTGTGCTGTGTTGTTCTTCCTAGCAGTTCTTGACACCCTCTTGTTTGGTTAATGCTTACCATCTGTTAACTTGATGATATTGTAATGAGAAGGGAGTTTATTGGTGAATCTCTGACAGCATTCAAACATTGCTTTTGCATCCCTTCTCCTCTTTCAGCTCTACATATCCTCATGTATTTCTATTCTTCTGCTTTAAATTTTGCCAAGGTTGTTAGTCTGTGTTTGCAGTCTCTCTGAAATTTAAACTCTGCTTTAAGCTCATTCTAGACTGAGAAATGAGTTGTTGACTGTGTAGAACTTCAACTGCTGAAGATTATGCTTGTCCAATTTTCTCCTTGTGCATGTGCTTTCCCTCATTTAAGTGAGAAAAAATGTAATGTATTTCATGCCATGTGTGTGTGCTGCAGTGCCACGTACAGGTGCTACCTGCAGGATAATGTAGGCATTTAATTTGCTCAAGACAAATGATTTTGCCATAAAGTGGTGTTTTATATCTGTTACTGTGAGTATGAAGGTCAAGGTTGAATGGAAGAAGCAGAAAGCTTTCATGTGAAGTTCACTAGTTTTAGCCTTTCTGTCTCACTGCATCAAGAGTCATCCTCTCCTGATTTTGTGATACAAACTTGGACAATTTTTTTGTCTATTTTGGGCACTAAAACTAGTAGAACCTATGAGGAGAGTACTGTACCCTGAACGTTATTGTGTAGTCTTTGTTATTGGTCTATTCTGCTATTGTTCCAACTGTATTAATCCTTACTCTTAATTACTGCTTGTGAAAACCTCACTTTCTGGTATCTACCAGGAGCTGTGGCTCCTAAAGACAAGAAGACTTGTGGATCTGTATCTTAACTGTGGGAGAGAGTCTTCAGCATGGCATGCTGCTTTCTGTCAGAGCTTGCTGTCTTCTTCCCTGACATAGTAGGAGTTCCTCAGAATGGTTGTTGACTGGTTATTTTGAGATTCCCACAGCTCCTTTTCAAAAAATACATTAAATTAATGCTGTTGAGTTTTGCTGGTTGGTTGGAGTTTTTTTGTTTTCTTATGTTTTGTTTTTTCTTGCTAAAGCCAGATACAGTGATTAGAAATTGTAGGTAATTCCCATTATTTGCCCTAATATACGTTCAGTGGTAGCATGTGTGGTCAGCCATCCAGAATACTGCTTTGTTGTCTGTGCCATTTGATATTAAATTAATATTACATTTTGCAGAAGAGCAGTTACATCTCGTTGGTGCTTGTGGTAGGCTGCACCTATTGCTTTCTTTTATATGTAGCAGTGGAGTAAGGCACCCCTCTCCCAGAATAGCTGCAAAACACAAACAAGGCCAGATGTGAGGACCTAAGGAATTCTCTGAAACAATTCAAGCCTTAACGTGAAAGGTGTAGAATTTGTTTAATATTCACAGTGAACATACCATTTGGAATATTGTTTTCCTCCAGGGATATTCTACATTCTAGAATATGCAGTAAGAAAACTAATTTTGAACTAGGAACTCCAAGTAAAATGTTGAAGAAAAGCTAAATTGGGCTGCTTCAGGAAAAGCTGAATTTCATTTTAGAGCTGATCCACTCTAAAAACTAATAACTGAAAATCTGTCCTAGAAGCATTGAAACATGGAAATACCAAGCAACCTTTAGGAATAAATGTTAAATATATTGAAGTTTGGATGAATGTTTAGATGCAAATGAAAGCATATACGTAAAAATGTATATCAGCAATTAGGCTGCAAATATATTAGCAAGTGGCTTAGATATATTTCTTTCAGGAATAGCTATCAGCTGTTATTAATTCTGTTCACAGTTTTTCTTTGGCATTTGTGATTTAGATCCGTCTCATTTTACCTCTCTTCTGAATACAATTCTGAAAACTAGAACACTTTTTATCATGTTGATATTACAAGGGTATTGCTCCAGAGTCCTTTAGCATACAAAGAAATGTTGCTTAATGGAATTCTTACTGTAATGTCAAATTTGTACAGATCTCTTAAGATTTGTGTTATGAATTCTTGTGCAATGTAATGAACAAGAGGTTTAAAATGTTTTTAGACAATGAGACCAGGTTTTTATTTGGTTTAAAGTGGAAACGCAACGTGGTTGATAAACTGCTGCAAATAAATTGTGATTTGAATTTTGTCCAAAGATGTAAAAGCTTTAAAATAAATTTTTGGTGTATTTATAGATATACAGAACTGTATCTGATGGATAAACAGAGGAGTCAGTTTCCAATTCCAATTTGAGGATCAAATCAAAGTGGAGCCAGTCCTAATGATGTGGTCTGGCAAAATCTGAAGTGATGTGATTTGGTTGTGATTTGATGAAGCATCTTGGTTTTTAAACATGCCATCATGTACTGTGTGAATTTAGTTAAACCAAATGGAAAAGTTTATTCTGAACTGGGTTTTTTTTTTTTCACCAAGATGAATAACTGAGTGGGATCTGTGATTACTCATTTTTAATATTATGCTTCCTTACACTTTTGCTGGTGGTTTTTGTGTTTGATAAATGTGTGTTAGAGAAATGAAGTACAGTTGTTGTAAGGTATTAATTTACTCTCTGACTTAATGTTTCACACTGGATTTTTACAGTGAAAGTTTTGCTGCTGCTCCCCCACCTCTTTTTTCCCATTGCTTGAGTAGCATTTTGCTTGAAATAAAGTTGTCAGTTGTTATCATTGAGGGATGAATCTCCAATATTTAGTGTAAAAGCATAGTTGTTAAAATGAGGCAGTGTATAAGAATTCAAATCTTCTTAAAATATAGCTTCACATCTTTAGGCCATCTTCAGCATTTCCCAATCACCTTGAGAGTAAGAAACCAAGTAGGTGATCTAGATGGGGCAGAAAAACATGGCAGAGAGAGGAATTTCATGGGAAGCATCAGTAGAAGGTAAACAGCTTAATGTTTAAGTCAAAATAACTCAAAGTTTTTCACTGGAAATTGGGATGAATTATAAGTGATGAACTAGAGAAGTCTCTTCTTTAATGGGTTTTTGTGGCTGAAAATGAGAAAAACTAGGACCATATTAATGTAAATTAGTATCAGTGCAGGACCCTTACATTTTCTTTCTGATGGCCATGAACTCTAAGATGCCAGATTTTTGCCTAGATGCTTGGCCACGTGTACACGAGCTTGTTCAAGGAGTTTGGAGTTGCTTATTTCCACTGTGAGAGAACATGATAACTCCTGTTTTTCTGGAAATTAACTATTGACAATTCCAATTAACACTGGTATTTGTTTGGCTGGAGTCATAAAACTGTAGGGAAAGGAAATTGAGCCTTTTTAGGGCTGATAATACATTATTCTCTGTGGGTTTTGCCAAGTTGTTGCCAAGTCTGTTGTCAGGGAATCTAGACAATTTTGCACACCCCAAGCCCCTTCCTGAACCCTGTAAAAATTAGGTCATTGCTTCTGTTCACATCTGTTTACAAAAGGGTTGGGGTTTATTTTTTTGTAGGTAAATAGGCATGATTCCATAATATCTGGGATCATATCTTCCACTTGGGTAATCCTTCTAATTAATTTATGGCTTGCTGTGGGGTTTTTTGCACATAGTCTCTGCAGTGATTAATCAGAATTCTAAAACTGGCAGCCCATAGCAGTGTTACAAATGACAAAACCAAACCTAAAACTTGTAACCAGTTAACTTACTCTAGCTTCTTGAGAGTCATTTGTAGAGGGAAGTACTCATCATCCCTGGGAAGTATCAGATGTACTTGAAATGATGGTAACTGAATGAAACTTTTGATTTTCATTATGCCAAGGGAGCATTTCATGGAAGATACCCTGTGGCAATGGTGATCAGGGCTAGCTTTAGCCTGCTTTGCATTCAAATTGGATAAAAATGGGTACAGAGCCTGTATCTGCTCAGGAACTCTGCACTAGTGCTTTTTACACTAACTACCATGTTGTGCATAATTATCCTTCATTGAGCCCCACTAAACTGGGAAAAAATGGAAATAAATGGAAGAGAGTAGAGAGAATATGGAAAGGTACTATTGAGGATGACAGAATCATAGAATGGCCTGGGTTGGATGGGACCTTAAAGGTCATTGAATTCCAACCTCCCACCATGGGCAGGGACACCTTCCACTATCCCAGGTTGCTCAGAGCCCCATCCAGCTGGGCCTGGGACTCTTCCAGGGATCCAGGGGCAGCCACAGCTTCTCTGGGCATCCTGGGCCAGGGCCTCCCCACTTTCACAGGGAGGAATTTCTTCCCAGTATCCCATCTAACCCTGCCCTCTGGCAGTTGAAACCATTTCTCCTTGTCCTGTCAATTCCTTGTAAATAGTTTCTCTCCACCTTTCCTGTCAGCTCCTTCAGGTACTGGAAGGTCACAGTAAGGTCATCCTGAAGCTTCTCTTTTCCAGACTGAGCAATCCTGGCTCTCCCAGCCTTTCCTTCCAGCAGAGCTGCTCCATCCCTCTGCTCATCCTGGTGCCTTCTTTTGGACTCTGTCCAGCAGCTCCACATCCTCCCCAGGGCCCCAGCGCTGGAGGCAGCTCTGCAGATAGCGTCTCACCTGAGTGGGGCAGAGGGCCAGAATTGTCTCCCTTGGCCTGCTTTGCTTCTCTGGCTTCTCCTTCTCCCTGACTTCTGGTTGCTTTCTATACTGCTTTTCTATATGTGACAGCACAGAAATTTTTGGCTCTAATACAGACTTCATGTTCACTTTTTCCTTGCACCTCTAAGGTTCTGCAACAGAGTTGGTCTTAGAATCTTCCCAGTGGGAGAGGCAGCTTCATCACCGGAGCATCTTGGCTCCTGTGGGATGGTAGTGGGATGGTAGTTTGTGGGAAGTGTATATGAATTTATTTTTCCATCTAGTTGGAGGTGCTAAATGACTGTATAAAAAAAGTGAGGCAGAGCTGTGAGTGCTTCAGAGAGGAGCTGAGAATCTGGCTCTCAACCTCGTGCTAAGAGTCTTGCTGACTTTTGAGTGAGCTAGCAAGAGGAAGATGAGTAGGGAGGTACACATCTGGGAATCGTGGCAGCTCGTCATTAGGTGTGATGAAGGCAAAAGTATCTCAAAGATGACCTAGTTTAACAACTGAGGGAGTGGATGGAGGCTTGTGGGAAGCTGCCGTTCTCCTTCTCTTAGAGAAAAATTCCTCAGCCTTGAAAGAACGATGAGCCACTTTTGTTCCTCAAAAGAGTCCTAGTGCAGATGAAAAGGGATGTTGCAGGGATTAAAGCTGGAACGGATTAATATTAACCATAAGCGAAGAATTGGATTAGTAGCTGTGTGCTGTAGGCTGCACAATTATAGGAGGCAACTAGCAACAACAAGAACAAAAAAGTTGAGAAAGAGCTTGTGAAAAGAGAGGAATTTTCTTATTGGAGTGATGTAAAATGAGACCTATTCTTACTTTAACTGCATTAAATGAAGTCAATAAAATCGAGCACACTTGTGGGTATACTTCTATGAAATATTTACTTCACATTATACAGTTCTTTGATTTAAACAAGGCAGCTTATTATTTAAAGGTGCTTTGGATGTATTGCTCTAAAGAGCAATAAATTACCACTGGCCATACATACATTGGCTGGTTTTACAGTTGGGATTCTTCTAATACCAGATGAATTGGTTAAAACTGTAAAGGAGAACAAAACCAAAAGGTGCTAAATGTGTTTCTGGATTATTAAAATACTTCAGTGTGTGAGGAATGAAGGAAGAATAAGGAGATGCCTGTAGGAGAAGCAGAGTATGCAAAAGTTGGAGGTAAGGCTGCTATAATAGAGAGGGTATGTAAAGATAAGAGGATATAGTGGGGTTTTTTTAATTTTATGTGAGATAAGCCAGGGAGAAAAGATAAATGATAATTGCTTTGAAATCTCTGTCACTGATAGGAAGAGTCTACACAAGGAGTATTGCAAAAGGGAACATAAAATGAGATAGTTTTGTGTGACTTTTGAGTAGTACTTTCACAGATAATAAATTTTTTTAAATCTGTGATTTTCTGCTTGAGATCACCATAAACAGTTTCGTGTTGTTCATGTCACAGCCCAGTACTGTTTGGAGCCTGAAGAAATGTAAATCATAAAGAAGCACACAAGATAAAAGAATGGACATAAGGCAGTGCTCCAGCCTCCTGGTAGTGCCAGCAGCTCTGGCACATGCCCGTGGTGTGGAGCAGCTCCTCAAGGTGCTGTTTGCCCCACCACTTCTGATGGTCCTCACTGCAGGGGTTAGAAATGCTCTTTGGCCTCCAGCCTCATTTATTCTTTCCCCAGATGGTTTTGTGCTCTTGGTGTGTAATGTTTACGTGGCTGAAGCTTTGGTCCTGCCCACACCTCTTGCCCACTGTCGCTCAGGAAGCAAAATGCACAGGATCATCCAAGCTCCAGCACCAGCCATGGGTTTTTTCCTCCCATTTTCTTTACTCTGGAAGTAAAGAAATGTGTGGGGTTTGTTTTTTTTTTTTTGGTTTTTTTTTGGTTTTTTGTTTTTTTTTTTTTTGTGGAACGGTGTCAACTGGGTGGTTTTATTATCTTGAGATCACATTTTCAGGATTATAGGGGTTGTATTTATTTCAAGGTAGGGGACATGGAGATTTTAATCAGAGACTGAAGTCTCCTGAATAACTGGCTGCTACCATACAGTGAAGGAATGAGCAACAGTACAGCCACTGCTACAGAAGGCAGCAGGAGAGCCTTGGAGGGACTGACTGCAAGCAGATCCTTCTTGCCTTTAGAAAAATGTCTCTGGCTGGATATCAGGAGAAAAGAGTAGAAGAGATTTAGTTTTGAACACGGACCTGTAAAGTTGCCCATTCTGTTGGTTTAGAGGAGTGGATCTCTGGTGTCCTGAGGAACAGAGGCAGCAGGGCCCATGTCTTAGTAGCCCTCAGTCTGCTAGATAGTTACCAGGGTAAAAAATGAATGTTTTATTCACTCTTTGAATGTAACACAGGGCAGGCTGGTCTTCTGTCTTTTCCAGATCCTTCCAAAGTTTGGTGATTTGGAAAGTTATGTATAAATGGCATGTCAAAAGTCCCTAACAAAAAGGTCTTGCGTAGAATGGGAAAAAAAACTTTTGTTCTGAGGAGACCATGCTATCAGCATGGACTGGATTCAAACACACTGATTTTTGTAGCTGTGGCAGCTTTCTCCTGTGTAATCTCCTGTTTTGAGAAATAAAAATAAGATCAGTAAAACATTCCTCATATCTGATTCTATTTGCTGTAATAGTAGAGAATATTATTTCTTTCTCTGTGGCCTTATTAAATGTAAGAGCAAAGCTAAACCCAAATATTTCTTTTTATTGTTTTCCAAAGGATTCATCCCCCTGAATTTTTCAAGAACAAATATGCTGTGGATGAAGCCCACTATGTGACCGAGGTGAGTTGTCTGTGTCTGAGAATATTTTGCTCTGTGAATATAAAATCAATGAGTGGCAATGACTTTGCTTAATTTTAGTCTCCTTCTTACTGAATGTCTCTTGACTTGATGGGATCTTCTCTCCCTTCCCTGTTACTAGAAAATGCCCTTTTATCTTGCAAAGCACTTGTAAATTTTTTTAAGGCTGCTTTTTTTGATCTGAACATAGTTCTTGATCCAAAGGCAGTCTCATAAACATGTCCTGTGCATGATAAGACCTGTCATAAACATGTCCTGTGCGTGATGAGACCTGTCAGTGTTTGACTTTATCCAACTAAAACATGTGCTAAATACAGTTTTTGGAATGCCTTGGAGATTTGTGGAGATTTGCTGTCGAGAAGGTTCCATGTCTGTCTTGGACTTGGGAGTCTACATTCTTTTTATGCCTCCAAAAAGCTGTTGGGAAAGGCTGCCTGCCTCACTCTCATTTTCTACAGAATCATCCTATTACTTGATTAAGCAAATATATTCACATTTCTCAGTGCAAGTGGGCCTTGCTTAGTTAGGTTTCTGATTTGATTTCTGAGCAGATGTTTATACACTTGTGCACCTGGCCAGCAGTCGTTTCTGTGGTGGGAAGGCTCAGCAGGTGAGGACAGTATTCCTGCCAAGCTCTGTGTGGTGCTTGCATGGAGAGCAGCTTGAAGAAGACTCCTCTGATTCTTCGTTCCTGTGAAACACTAACTCTGCCTCTCTAGACCAATAGTTTTATTCTCATCAGCTGTGAGGAGGTTTCATTTAATTTTCATAATGAGTCCAGCAACAAAGTAGAGTTTGATCTGTATGTCTGCAGCTGGGAGTGGAGGGAGCTACGGAGAGGTTGATTTTTGCCATGTGTGAGTTGGAGTCTTGTAGTGTCCAGGTGTTCCAGTGCTCATCTGTCAGATGATGAAAATTGCAAGTGGAAAATACCTGTTTTATTTTTAAAAATCACATTGACCTTAGTTGTTTTAGGTCACTTTCTGTCAACAAATGTCTTCATTGCAGTTCTATTCTCTGCTTTTTTACTGCTTAAAAAACTTCTTTGATGGGAAAAAGAGATGGGTCTTTATGTGGACCAGTAAATAAATTAAAAAATGAAGGCTGCTTTGACCTGGACTCCATGTATTCAAGTGGGATGCTGTTGAAGCTTGCAGCATAACTGTTCAGCTCTCAGTGGTTCCTTCAGCTTTTGGCTTTTTTGCCAAGGAATTTGTTTTCCACCATCAGAGCACCAGGGGTCTTTTTTATAGAATATCTTTACATCAATGAATGACCAACGTGTGTGTGTTATCCTGATATTTCATGGAATTAAGAAACAAAAAAAAATAAAGGGTGGAATTGATATTTTTGAGCTCCACTGCCATATAGTTTCTTGTGTTAATATTACTAGTGTGCTATTAAGGTGGTTTAAAGTTGATAGAATATTGCTCCATGAAGCTACGTCGTGTGTTCATTGCCTCAAGATAAGTGTAATTCAGCACCCACCCTTCTGCAGCTGCTCTGAAAGCCCAGCACTCTACAAGCCCAGTGATTTTGTTCTCAGTTTGTGAATGTTTGAAGGAGGCTGAAGGAGCCTAATAAAAGGATTAGTCAGTAGAAGTGACCCAGTGAGAATAACAATCAGTATTCTTTGCTAAGCATTTAGCACATTGTACCATAATGATATTAATGCAAATGTTGTATGTGCAGGATAGAGCACCCTGGGTTTCCTTATTTCTGTGTGACCTTACAACTTTTTTGGCTCCTATGTTGTGTCTTCCTAATAATGACAATAGACATGAGTTATAGTTGGTACTTATGTCTTTAAAGGATACAATGAACTTGATCACTGTCAATATTTTGTATTCTGCTGTTTCCTGTTGCATGTCTCAGGTAATACTAGAGTATCTGAAAGGTATCTGAGGAACATTTTTGTCTTTGCAGCTCATTTACTTTATATACAGTGAATATTGATGAAATTGGTATCAATCTGGTTATGTTGAAGGAATAAAAATACAAATAACATTAATCTAAACCCTCTTTTTAGCTATCCAGTGTATTGGCTTCGAAGAAACCTGCTGTACTTCTCACTTTGGTAAGTCATATTTGGAAAGTACTACATTTCTTCAATAGGGATACCAGTTTATGCAGCATTTCTTTGCACTGACATTCTTTATTTTTTTCTCCCCATCTTACACCAAATTGGAGGTCACCTGTGTATAACAATCTACTCTTCTGCCCCCTCCATGGTTTCAAGATGAGCCTCTGGCTTCATCCCATCTGCATTCTGTCTGCCAGAAGCTGTTCTGGTTATCTGGTAAAACATGGCAATTATCGACCATGATGGCCTCCAACATCCCTACACTGACTCCAAGCTCCCTTTTCCTTTCATGCTGTTCTGGTCATGTCATGAGCAGGTTTGGGCCTTTCTGTGGGAATCTCACAAGGATTCAGGGAATGCTTTTTTTGCATAGAGTGGTTTAGTAAGAGCAGCTTCTGGGAGGAGTGAGGCAATATCAAATGCTTGCTAAGCATTTTTAATGGTACTTGCTTGTTTCTTGGGAAGAAGCGTGAATGAGTGGAGGTGAAGACTGCAAGTTTCTCCTTCCCATCACCTCCCAGCTGCTCCCCTGCTTTACAGGTGTTTTGTTAACTCCTACTATCTGTTTTATTGTTTCTAATATTTATAAAAATTATTTGCTGACTCTGAGCTTTCTCTTACAGCAAATGCAGGGGCAGCTCCTGAATTTCTTATTTTCCCATGATAGACACCAGACAGAAATCATAACAAAAAATTCCCTCCTTAGGAAGTTACATGACCTCAGATCTGAATTCTTTATCCATTAAGAACAGAGGCCCTAAACATTTTTCACTGTTTCTTTCAATTATATTTGTATACACACATATACACTTAGAACATGCCCCTGTGGCTTAATTTAATGTTCTTTAAGAGAAATGAGAGAAATGGAATGTTTGACTATCCTGTGCCTCTTACTGTGCATTTTTCACATGGAGTTGAGTAGTTATCACTCTGGGAGCATCCTGTTGTAATCAGGAATTTTCACATAATTTGTGGCTGAGAGGAGGCTGCTGTGGTGCTTTCACATTCCTCCCACTGCCATGAAGAAGCATTCAGAGACGGGAAAAGCACTTCTCTGTTTGCTGCTGAATGGAAACCTGGTCCTCTCCTCCTGTGGTCTCTTCCAGAGCTGCTGCTCTGCAGGGTTCCCCAGGCACATGTCAGAAGTGTTCATCTGCTGTGTAGCAGCCAAAATACTCTTGCTTATGCTGCTTGCTTGAATGGAAAGCTGTAGGGGAGCAGCAAGCAAATTTAAATAGTAACAAAGCAAATTGAAATTGCCAAGGCAGGGCATAGTAATTTATTTTAATATTAAATTACTTTAGAACAGGCCTTGCTTATTTTTCATTCTCTTGCCCTGTATAATTATATATATACAGGTCTCACACCTCCCTCTGAAGACGTAAGTGCATTAGAAATCAAAGCTTGTCTTCTTCCTAAGCAGCACATCCTGACCTGAGTTCTGTGCTGGTCTCCTATGGAACTGATTATTTCTTATATTGGACTGTATTTGAACAGTCAGGGGTTTTTTATTTATAGTGGTTCAGGTAAACTTATGTGTAAGTTTTCCCAAATACTTACTGCAATCAAATTCTCCCCATGATTTGAATTTTAAATATGTGTGTTTGGCTCAGAATCACAGTCCTTTTTAATCTTTTTCCTGCCAGCGTGGTGTTAATACTGATAGTGGAAATGTCTCCAAAGAAGCTTCGTTTGAGGGGATCAGCCAGTAAGTGACACAGCTTTTTTGTACATTAATTGTTACATGATTATGTTGAATTCATTTTAAATTTCAAATTAAATTATGTTTTTTTTCTTGATGAAAGGATGATGAATGGCAGTTCAGATGCAAAACTTTTTATTTCCAAAGAAGTTTTGATACATGTTTCTAATGACTTGAAATACAGTCAGGTTTTTTTTGAAATCTCTCTTGCATCTAAGTTAATCCGGATTTTCTCTTTGTCTGTGTTTATACTGTAGCTATTTAAAACCAAATAGACCCATCCTCATACATCCATTTCCACTTTTGGGATTGGAATATTTGATTTTCAGATTGAAGAAAAATTAATCTTTAAGAGTAGTCTCTTTCTCTTACTGAGTTCCTTGTACATTATTAATCTACATATTATGGATTCTGGTAATGCACAGTCTTCTGAAAAAATGTTACATTACAGGTGTAAAATAAATTCACAAATCAGAAGAAAAAGGAATAATCATTTCACTGTCTAGATGTGAGCTTTTAGTGTCCTTAAGACTGTCTTTTTATGAAGCTTGGCTACTAGTGAGGTGTCTTCCTGTATGCAGTATTTTGAAAGGGCAGTAAATAGAAATACATCACTGTCGTAATACGACACGAAAAGATGACACGGATAGTGCTGCTCTCTAGGTGAACAAAAAAAGGGACCTTTATTTTCTGACTC
Organism: Motacilla alba alba; assembly: GCF_015832195.1. Lineage (NCBI taxonomy): Eukaryota > Metazoa > Chordata > Aves > Passeriformes > Motacillidae > Motacilla > Motacilla alba. The sequence continues at coordinate 3,037,948 of NC_052026.1, forward strand.
TAACATTTATAGTTTTCTAGAAGTGACAGTGGATTGGAGGGTGACAGTGCCACCTCTCCAATGACACTGGATAGACTAAGAGTCTATCAATTCTCTCCTTCTCCATGAAAGAATGCAAAACATAAGTTGTTTACAGAACTGTGTGTGAGAAAGTTTGTTACAAGAATGCAAACATCAGAAGGCTTAGCAAAGTCTTAGAAAATCAGGGTGACACATCACAGCTTGCTCTGGGATGTGAGGAGGATGGCCTCAATTTTTAATGAAATACAGCTGTCTGTTCTGTTACGATATCTTTTAAAGAATATCATTGTCTGATTTTAGCCCAAGTGTATGGCAAAAAGAAACAGACCCCCCTCATTAAAAAGCCTGTTAAAATAAGCAGTTGTGCTGAGATGTTGATCATTGACTCCCAGTCACCTCACTATTATTTTTTCCATCCTCCTCTGTCAGCAGCATGTTAATTCTACAGTGAGGATGGTAGGGTACAGAATTTGCTGTAAGTCTGGGCTCTCGTTTGTATAATCTGAGCATGTTTTGTGCTGGGGTAGTTTCTTTGTGTCAAGTGATCTGAACTCTGGAATCTGATTTCATAATTACTTAGTTCTCCCCTCTGTATCCTAAATGGGAGTTTAATGGTTCTGTCAGGGATATTGGGAACAAGGTACCAGGCATTTAAACATCTTTTGCTGCCCACTGAGTTAAATATGAGGTATGCCACAAGATGTCACTTGTAACGAGTGTCTGGTGTCCTCTCTGCTGTTACTACCAGTGTGAGTTCTGTTGCTTTGTCCAAGTAGATGGTCATCTTACACTCTCACATACAGGTGGACTCCAAAGTCTGTGTGGAGCAATATCTCCAGTTTATCTAATACACCTCCACATGAAATACAGTTATTAACCTCAACAGTTAATTTACAGTTATTAACTTCAACAGTTCCAATTCTTTATTGGAATGATGTACAAAAGTCTGTTTGAATTACTAAAATCACCTTTTTTACCCTGAATTTCACTAAACTCTGTTTAAAGAGTTTAATTAGTAGCCCATTCACTAGTCAACATTAGGCTAGGAAGCCACTCCATTTAGCACTTCATTTGAGGTTTTAATATAATAGAGTGTCTCCTACAACACTGTATGATATTTAAGCATTGGCTTCTCAGTTAGTGCTGGGTGTGCTGTCCGTGCTCCAGAAGGAGTGCTCCTCCATTCCTAGCAGGGATTTCCAGCTGTCAGCAGATATTTCTCTTTGGGACTTGGCACATGTTCATCCCTCTCCACCCCTAGGCACTAGGTCGTTCATTTTGCTGCCTTTGACAGATCTGCTTGGTACCTTCCCCTCCCAAGCTCACAGTATGGAAGAGCATGCACTGATTTTGTAGTTGGATCAACTCCCCTCTTCTGACAGAGACCATGCCTTCAAACCACTTGTCACTCCAGTCTTTCTTGGATCTCCCTGGTTCTGTTTGTGTCTTCTCCTGGGCAGTGGTGGTTCTGGTGAGCTCGTGCTTGGTCCATGTGCAGGGGGTAACTGGTGGTCTGGAGGAGGGGTTGAGCTTCCTTTTCAACTCTGCTTGCCTCAGAATTTTGTAACTGTCTATATAAACCAGTCCATTTTGTATTTGTTTTCAATAGAGACCCAAATCAAATTCAACTTTCCTGCTTCCCCACCTCTCCTGTGGCAAATGTGTCCTTTCTAGCAAGATATATTTCAGATGTATTGATTGTTTCCAGGAGGATTACACCCAGAGCAATGTGTTCCTTCCAAGTGTGCTCCCTCCTGCCTGCCTGTGGCTGTGCCTTGCTGGCTCTCTCAGTCCTCAGCTCAGCCAGGCTCTGCCCTGGCCATGATGCTCTATTTTATGCCTAATCTCCTCTTTGTTTGGTTTTCTGGCTTCCTGGCCGAGATCTATTTTCTTGTTAGGACCATTTTATGTTTCTCTTGCTTCCATATGTCTTTTTTTTCTCCTAGGCTGACCTGGCCCAGTGGGGGTGGGGGGCATAGAGGGTGTTTCATGATGGATAATAATGAAAATAATGTCACATTTCCTGAAAAAAGTGAATCTTGCTCTCTTTGCAGGCTGTTCATCTGCTTCTGTCAGAAGCTGTCTTTTTCTTGCCCTAGTGATGTTGCTTCCCTGCCTTACTTTTTGAACCTTTTGAACTTCTTCTGGAACATTGCTTAAGCTATTTGGTTAATTTTTCTACTGTCATAAATAGTCATTTGAGACAAAATGACTGCTGTGGTTGTGGGTTATTTCTGTGCCCTGAGGATCACCCTGAAGTTATTTTTGTCATGCTAGCAGTAGCTAAGCTTGATTCTATCCTGATTATAGAATCTGTAGTGGTGAATTATTTCCTGTTTACATTAGTTTATGTATAGCTCTCTCATATAGCAAGGATGTTGCTCTTCAGAAAAGCTGGTCTGTTGCTGCAAGCTGTGGAACAGAGGCCAGTGGTACATGGAAGGTTCCCTGCTCAGCAGAGGGTCACTGAGGGACCAGCCTGGGACAGGAGACCTGGACCGTGTCCTGGTGCTGCTCCTGGTAACTCCCCTCAGGTCCGCTCTGTTTGCAGCTCTTAGGAATCCTGCACAAGGGAGTTGCTCACTTGCCCCAGAAGGCTGAACCATCGAAGGCAGATTTCTAAAGATTTCTAGTGCTTTCTTTTCTAGAAATTCATATTTCTCTTTGCTAATAGAGGCCAGTTCTGTGTGTGCAGGTTTTTTTCCTAATTCATGGATCCATTATTCAAATGTGCAGGCTTTTCTTTCATCTAATCATGCCAGTTATGTAGCCCTTGTAAAAGTGCTTTGAGAGGATGTGACTCACCATACAGAAAACGTATTTTTAACCTGTGGGGCTGAACAGTAATGTATCATATACTTTAAATCACTGTTGAATAAATCTTTGCTCACTGTGTTGGCAGGGTTTTTTTCATCCTCAGAGTCAATTGAGGTAAATGATGGACAGTTTAAGCAATGTACCTAATGTTTCAAGTTTTGCAGTGAATTCCTCCTTTCATATTGGATAGACAAATCAGTTCATTAGGACAAAGACTCTCCATGTTGAAGAAGAGAATTCTAACAGTGTGTATCAATACGTTTTAGATTTTTATCACTGTAGACACACGCAGTGTATTCATTAAACTGACAAAAAGAGGTCTCATTATACAGTGCTTTTATATGGGAAGTGTAGATTTCTAGGGTTGTTTTAACTAATGAATTTGTCTTGCGTGTGAAAGGACAACTGAGTATGAAATCAATTTGGACATGCCTTAAAGTGTAGTATTTCTTAGTTCTGCATTGATTAAATGGGAGCATTAATATGTTACAGATTGCAACTGTAGCAAATGCCAATTTGTTTTCTTCCTCAAGACCACATATCTCATCATCTAAGTATTGTCAATTTGCAAATTGCAGAAAAATGTAGAATTAGATTGCACTGCCTAATCCTCCTATCATTAGGGTAGTACATGTTTTGTCATGAGTAAGTTGTTTGCTGTCTAGTGAGATCAAAACTGTGCTGGGAGGCCTTGGTCAAGGGATTTTATGTAGGGCTTTGTGCACAAATTATGTGAATTTAACACCATTTGTATACTCACATTGTTGGTGGTGAAAAGCTCTTCCTGTTGAGTTTACCCAGTAACCTTCAGGATGTGGTTGGTTTGTTTGGCTGCCTTGCTGGTAGATGAGCTGGCCAGGACAGGGTTTATTTTCTGCAGTGTCTGGGAGGGGGCACGGCCAGGACCCAGGTGTTGTTCTGTCCCAGCTCATGTCAGGGCTCTTGCTTTGGAGAAGTAAGGGTGTTCCTTGCTGCAGAGAAATGTGCTGGGGAGAATGGTCCCATTGGTTTTATTGTCAAGGGCTTTCCATATAAATATTTTCTTTGATTTATACCTTTTGTTCTTAATTTTGTTGATGTTATTGTTCATTTTCTTATCTCATTGCTGTTTCCAGAAAATTATTCTTGTCTCAATCCATGGCCTTTGCCTTTTGTACTTCCACTGGGAGGGGGAGGGGAAGCAAGTGCACTGTGGTTCTAGTGGGAGCACTGAAGAAAGAAAATGAGATGACTTTTGAAGGACTATTCTGCTCCAAAGGTTTGAAAGTTCACCCCTGAACAGCTACAGGACCTTGTAAAAGTGAAAAAATACGTGAGAGCAGAAAAGCTGTGGCAGTTCCAGGGAGGCACAAAGTTATGCAACATGCTGGCCTCTGGCTGTGATTTATGACACTAAACAGCACCCTCAGGGGGAGGAGGAGGAAAGCAGAGCAGCAGGTGCTGTGGGCACTCCCAACTGCAGTGGAGCCAGAGGAACAGCCCATGCTGGAAGCAGTTGCACCTGTACAGAAAAAGAAATCCAAGACGGTCCATTTGCTTAGTGAGGGATGAAGAGGAAGCAGAACTCTCACAACAGGAGGAAGAGGCAGAGCCAGAGATAATCACCTGATCCCTATCCCCAGGTGAGCTGGGAGATGTGCAAAAAAATTTCAGCTGCCAGCTGGGAGAGCCCCTGGTGACCCAGCTGTTCCCATGCTGGAATATTGTGGCCCACAATAAGAAATCAAGGAGTGAAGCCAAGCAGTTGGGATTCCTGTCCCAGGATGTGGGATTGACCAGGGGATTAGAAAATGAAGAGAAACTCAGCCTCTGGAGTCAACTCCTGTCAAGGATGAGGGGAAGGTGTTCTCTCAAGGATGGTCTAATAGGGCAGAGAGACAAGTGGAACACCATGGAGCAAGGTATCCAGTCCCTGAGAGACTTAGCTGTGCTGGAGGTGCTCTGTAAGTATTCAAAGCAGTCCCCTATAAATCCAGATGACATCCAGTGTACACAGCCATGTGGTGGAAGTTCCTATGGAGCATGCCATCGCTGTGTGCCAACTCACTGGCAGTGAGCTCATGAAATAACAACAGTCAGTGGATAATTCGGGTATCAAATGCAAGCTAGATGAAGAAAGTTGCACCACGGTTCTGCATCACATCTGTGGAAAGATTGTCCAAGGATGTCCAACAATTTAAAGAGGACCACCAAAAATTTAAGGAAGTGTCCCATGCCCTGCCAGTACAGACCAGTCCCTGGTTTTGGGAGCAAGTGCTCCTCTGCTTGAGAGAGAGGGGACACACCATGAGGTAATCTGTGGTTTTGCCTGTGTGATCACAGAGAGGACGTGAGGAGGTGGGATGGAAACCCCATCCCTGCCCTGGGAGCACAGGTATGTGAATTAAAAGGAGGAACAACCACCACAGGAAATTAGTCAAGGATAAAAGCAGCTCCAGTTTCCAGTGGGCAAGTCCTCAGACAGAAGGGCTGATGTTACTTTTTATCAATTGGCTCTGAAGCACAGCTTCTCTGGCACCCCGAGTGCCAGTGCTGGGCTGGATGTTCAGAAGAGAAGTGCCTTCCACACATCCTGGCCCTGATGCCATGGAGATGGCTCTGAATAGGAATAGGAAACTCCAATTGCCCAGGGATCTGGAAAGTTACCAGGAACTGGCCTGAAGGTGAAAATTTCAGGTTGCCATCATCAGAGGAGGAGAAGGTGATGTGCTGAGGAGGCCCCACCATGTAACCAGCTACCAGAAAAGGAACAGCAATGTGCTCTCTGCATGCTGTACCACAGAGATAACTGGAAATGGAAAGCTGCTGCATGGAGTCCTACACAATGAGCCACAAGGTGGATCAAGTCAGGTTGCAGAGCTGAAAGCCTCCAGGTGGCCTTGGATATCTCTGAAAGAGAGAAATGGCCAACACTCCCTTTACACTGGCTCGTGGGTGGTGGCAAATGCCCTGTGGGGGTGGCTGGGCTGGTGGGCAAAGAGCAGCTGGCAGCACAGAGGGGAAACCCATCAGGGCGGCTGAACTGGGGCAGAACATCAGTGCCTGGGTAGAGACCGTGGCTGCCAAAGTCCTGCCTCTAGGGCTACTGAAGGACATCACAGCAGCAGACAGCTGGATTGGGCTGCCAGATTAAAGGGTCTCAGGTGGATCTGGACTGGCAACACAAGGCTGAGTTATTTCTGGCTTGGTGGGCCCATGACACCTCAGGTCATCAGGGAAAAGATGCAATGTCCAGATGGGTTTGTGATCAAGGGGTGGCTTTAACCGTGGGCTCCATTTCCCAGGTTATCCGTGACTGAAACATGCACTGCAGCCAAGCAGGGCCAAAGGAGGAAAGCTCTGTGGTGTGAGGGACCATGGTGGAAATGTAAATAAGGGGAGGCCTGGCAAACTGGTGACATTGTGCTCCTGCCAGACCCACCAAGGCAAGCTGTGCGTGCTGTCAGTGGGGGGAACAACCCCTGGGTGGCTGGAGATTCATCCTTTGCCTCACGCCACTGCCTGAGGCACAGTCCTGGACAAACAAGTCCTGTGGTGACATGGCACCCCAGAAAGAGCGGAGTCAGGCAGTGGGACTCATTTCTGAAATGGACTCATGGACACCTTGGCCAGAGAGCCCAGGACTGGGTGGGTGTCTCATATTCCCTGTCACAGACCTGCCTCGGGGAAAGTCGAGCGCTGCAATGGACTGTTCAAAACCACACTGAGAGCAGTGGGTGTGGGACCTTTGGACATTGGGATCCACGTTTAGCAGAGGCCACCTGGTTAGCTTTCACTAGAGGCTCTGCCAGTGGAGCTGGCCCTGGTCAGTCAGAAGCTCCAGGTACCTTAGCAGGGGATAAAGTCCCCGTGATGCGTATGAGAAATGTGTCAGGGAAGGCAGTGTGGGTTTGTCCTGCCTCAGGCAAAGGCAAACCCATGCGTGGGACTGCTTTTGCTCCAGGACCTGGGTGCACTTGGTGGGTGATGAAGAGGGATTTGATTTTTGGGTGAGAACATTCAACATTTGTAATGTTGAATTGTATAATGTTGGTTGCTGAATGACACTGTCACTGTGTGCCATTGCTACCACAGACAGTGAGCATGGATTGCTCAGGTACCAGTTGTGAGCTCCTGGTGCAGCAGCCAGCAGACAGCACACCAGCTCTCCTGACCTGGGTGACATCTAGGATAGATAGAACACACAGCCATGGACCCAGATCTTGTTTGTACCCCTTCATGTCATTCCGGGGGCCAGGAGGAAGGGACCCTCTTGCTTTGGAAGAGTGTTCCTTCCAGTTGAGAAACACTTTGGGCAGAACAGTCTGGTGTTTTGTTTATTGTTGGGGTTTTTTCCATTTTTTTCCATGTAAATTGTTTTTTTGTCTTACGCCTTTTGTTATTAATATTGTTGCTGTTACTGTATGTTTTCTTATCTCATTGCTGTTTCCAGCAAACTTGTCTTATCTCAACCCATGATCTTTGCACTTTGTGCTTCCAGTTGGAGGGAAAGGGGGCAAATGAGTGGCAGTGATGCTGTGGTTTTGCTGAGAGCACTAAATTGGACAGTACTATCCCTAAACCACCCCAGTAAGAGAGAAGTGTGATTTGAGTCGTCAGCCTTAAAAGTCTCACAGTTACAAACAGGCAGCCTTGTGGCTGCTCACACAGGACCCACAGCTGCCATGAGGTAGGTGGAGCTGAGACAGTTCTGTCATCAATCTTTGGCTTCCTTGAGAAAGTGGCCTACAATATATTCTCTTGCACATATGGGGTGATGCTGTTTCTAAGAGGTCTAACATCTTGTTTTCTGTTGGCATTACATCAGAAAGTCTGTCTTTCAGGTGAGAGAACTTCTGCTCAGATGATGACCTCCTGGCTCTTCTCTGCCCACCAGCACCCTCCTGATTCAGTCCTGCTGCCTCTCTGTGTGTTTAATGAGCTTCCCCAGTTGACAGCAGACCAGAATTTTAAGGAACTGTCACACAGTAGGCATAGTAGGTGGTCCCAGCCAGCAAGACTTGGATTTCTGGCAGCCCAAAGACAGTTCAAGAAGAGCCTGATGCCTTGTGAAGGCTGACCTAGAACAGAGGGTAGATGGAGCTAAAGAATAAAGTAGGGATTTATTAGAAGGCCTCCATGGATCCACCTTGGGCAGCACAAGAGCCCAGCCAGGGCTGCACCCAAGATGAACCAAAATGGTCCCAAAATGCACGAGCGCTCACGGGGTCTGTCACTTTGATCAGTTCTGCTTCATTTGCATATTGGAGTTCATTGTCCAGTTCCAGCTTTAGCCCATGCAGTCCCATCCTTGTTTTTCTCTCTTCAGGCCACACTGTTTGTGTTCTTGGGCTGAGATTTGGATCATTTGTCCTTGGTGCCCAGCTAGAGCAGGAATTGTTTTGTCTCCCTGCTCTGTGCAGAGAGCTCACCATCCCCTAATGTGAACCTCACAATTTTACACTAAAGCAGCACAGAATCTGAAAAATATAAGAGCTAAAACCTGAGGCTTGACCAGGAAAGATAAAATCCAGGGACTGTAGCTGAAATGGCTGTTCTAAAAGAGTGAGCTGCTGTTAGTCCACACCAGTGTGCAATTTTCCCCTCTTTTCTGAATGCTTGGGTGAGACAGTCTTCTTTTATGAGATTCATATTTGGCTCATTTAATTTGCTTTTGATTTCATCCATTTGTGTTTGTGGTTAAAGGGATCAATTCAGTATTTTGAGATGTGGATTTTCAGAGTCAAAGTCAGCTGCCTTCTGTAACTGCCCTTCCCTGCGCTTTATTTTCTTTTGTTACTTCACAATAGCCATAGTTTACTCCTGTTTGCATGGAGCTGGTGTTGGACACTCCAGTGCTGCACTGTCTCCTTACATTTGCCTTCATTGATCAGTTTTCTGTCTGATGTACTGATGACATTACTGAAAGGTTTTGTGTCTCTTGTTACAGCTGCAGCATAATTCTGTGTCTTGGTGTTCTGTGGTGGTGTCAGCTGGTGTATTCTCCAGCCACACATGCAGCTCAGGCTTTTGGGTTCTTAGAATCTTCATGGATTGATTTTACTATGTCATTCATATATTTTCTTCTGTATAAATTTGTATTTTACTGTATTTTACTTCCATTGTCGACTTAGTTCTGCATTGGTCTATGTAAGTGATAATTTTTGAGATGGTGATGACTAAATTGAAAACATGCCATTTTGATACTTTCTTGTTTCCAAATGACCAATTTTATTATATAATGATGCACTGTTCTGAGACTGCTGGGTGGCTTTTTGTCTTGAATTTACAGTGATTTCCCATTAAAACCCTTAATATTGAATGCCATACAGCTTGTCCTTATTGAATGTTATAGTAAGTTTTTGGTTTGTGTCTTGGCATAGGAATACAGAGGAACTAGCCTTCTCCTTATTAGGGTTTTATAAGTTTATGAGCATCTGTCTCTGAAAAAGAGAAACAAAGGGGTTTTTTTCTGTTTTCTCAGGACACAGGAAGACCCTTACACAATTAAAAGTGACTTCTAAGTAATTTTTTTAATTGAATTTATGCTTTCATTGGTCCCTTCTGAGGTATAAAGAATGGTTAATAACCTGGAATAGATTTAATTTTTTCCTTCAAAAACGTGGGAAAATGAACTGTTGCCTCATAACATTCTTTTGAAGAACTGTTGGGAGCTTGTAGCATTTTAATTCTCTTAAATACCCTAACTGGAGAGCCAACAGTCCTGAGCAGACAAAAATATCCTTGATGCAGAACACTCCTTAGGCATTTAAATTGTAAGCAAAAAAAACCCCTTTAACAATGCTTGAAAATCCATTTGTGTTCCACCTAATTACTCAGCTGCTTGCTTTATTTGCCACTGTAGTGTTATTGTTCAGAGAGCCTCAAAATCATTCCAAGAATACATGAATTGCTCATGTAGAAAATAAACAGAAAAATAGTGACGTGTCAGAGGCCAAGGCGAGTTGGGAGCTTCTGCTTTGCCCCTTCTGCAGATTGGAAAAGACATAGAGAGGTATTTTCCTTTTCACCATCCTCTAAAGCAAGCTTGTTTATCGCATGGCCACCTTCTGTGCACTCAGAAGTCGGAAGGCATGAAACAAAGGATGAAATCTGCAATTTGCTGGGTTTAATTTCATTGAAGGGTGTTTGAGGAACAAAGTAAAAATCACAGAATAATTTGGAATGAATGCCTGGAGGTCAGTCTGATCCACCCCACAGTCACAGCAGTGAACTGGTAACCTAGCATTTTATTGTTGCCAAAAGAAATGTGATGAGCATGTCTCAAACACTGGCTTCTGCACATTCTTAAAAGAATGTATGTGGTTTAGTCTCATGTATTTCAAAATTGAATGCATTCTTCTCACTGGGTGCTCTGTTGAATTCCCATACAATACTTGCTTTCACTTTACTTTCTCAGAGAAGACATGGTTAAAAAAAAAGAGTATGTGGTCTCTGCTGTTGTGGCTGACTGCTTTTTAATATTAGTGTCTTTGGTTTTTTTTTTTAGATTTAATGTCAACAACAAAATTCTTCATCCTGAAATTGCAGAATGGTGAGTAACATAAAATCTTCCTTTTGAGTAGTGTTGAACATGCTTATACTGTACCATTGTTTCAGAGAGCTTCCCTCAGCTGAAGCCTCCTACTTAACCACAGGAGTTTTAATTTTAAATTGATTTCATGTTATGCACGGGAAATAATGGACAAACTTAATAATAGGGCAAGGTGACAGCATTGAAAACTAAAGAATTTATGTAACACTGCTTAAACATTTTATCTGGATACACGTTACTCTAGGATGTGTTAGGGTTTAAGTCACATTCCTGTAAATATGAATTTGTATGAATGGGAAAAGAACTGAGGATAGTTTATGTTCTAGCAACAGAAAGCGAACATAGATCAAAACTCTGTCTAAACAGGTAGTATTTAATTAGCTGTTATTTCTTCTCCAGGATTTTAACAGCCTTAATTTTGTTGAATTATTATTCATATAACTGTACTTTGTAATTCTTGGGGAATTCTGCTGTAGCCTATCTGAAACAAACAAACTAGATGTGTGACTAAGTGCAAAGCTACTCCATTTTACTAGTTTTCCTCTTTCGGTCAACATTGCTGACTTTGTCCACATGGATTGCTCCATAACTAAGGTTCTCTAGTTTTCCATTTAGAAAATTACTGAAGAAACACAGTAGTGCATGAAAGACCATAGTAGTGGATTTTTATTAATGAATTAGGTTTTTATCCAAGCTTTTGTGTGAATTAATCTAGAAATGAGGAAGCAAATCCTTAGTTAAGACAGATAAGCTTAAAATACAAAACACAGGTGCACCCTCTGGCTCCCACTGTTGCAGTGTATTGTCCTGCATGCTACTGCATATTATGCTTTTAATGCTTGTTTTCAGCACATATGCTGAGAACCATCTTCTGCTGTCTCCATCTACAGCTAGTTGCCAGCTTGAAAACTGTGGAGATGTTATTTGAACAGCAGTGATTTCACAACAGTTAGAATTGTTAAAAGGTCACATATCTGTTGTGGCAGATATTTTTCATTGCTTGGCAGGACATAGAGCTGCAGAAGGGGAGTGGGAAGTGGGGAGGCTTTGTGTAGACATTGTTCCATCCCTGAGTCATGGGGGGGCCTGGAGCTGTGGTAGTGGATGCTCCTGCTGATGAGTGTCAGGGGGACTGATCTTTAGATGCTGCCTATTCTGTCCTTGTAGAATTTGTGCCATTCCTTTTCCTAAACAGAGAAGTTATGTTATGGGCTTGATTTCTGAATTTAAGAGGGGTGAGGAGGAGGACTTGGAGAGGGCCTGTCTGACTTCCAAGGTTTGCACTGAAGACACAGCGGGACAACAGGGACAGAGATGGCAATTTTAGCTGCAGAAGGCTTTGGAGTAGGGCTACAGGCTGCATTCCAAGGTAGCTTTCTGGTTGTTTCCATCCACCTTACCAAGGTGTCATAAGCTTTTCCCCTTTGTGGTTTTAATTAAAGGGTGATTAAAACTTCTTTAGGACGCTCAGGTAAGGACAAACATAAGGTCAGTGCCCTGGAGGCTGTGCTGAGAGAGGTGGAGCATTGAGGCAGTGAAAAGGCAGCACCTGGAGCTGGGGTGGAAGGAATCATCTCTTCAGTGAATTGTGAGTGGCAGCCTGGAATTCTGATTCAGTTCTTCCTGCAGCCTGACTGAAGAGGGATGCTTGGCATGCACCTTCCCTACACCTGGCTTTCAAGGAAAGAGAATTCTAAGTAAAGAGAAAGTCCAGATTTGTATTCAGAGATGTTTTAAAAGGTTTTACTGAGTTTGGTGGCTTTCATTTTAAGTCAAAAGCATGTTAAAGATGGTTGTTAGGATTTAAGTGTCTGGTGAAATTAACATGTGAATGTCAGGTCATGTATATTAAAGCTTAAGAAAGTAGAAATCTCCTTGGAATGTCAAGTTACCAGCTAAGAAAGTTTGTTTGGAAAGCAGTATTTTTAAAGTTAAGAACATTTTTCTTTTAGGAAGATGAATTCTTGTGGATTATATTCTGGGGTAGGAAATTGCATCCTTTGAATCATCTCCTTGCAGGGATGCATTTCATTTCAGATTTGGCAAGCTCTGAACTACTGTGTTTTACATGGTACTTGTCAGAAAAACTTTGCTCTATGCCATGCTGTCAAACTGCCAGCTAGAGATGAAATGGCTGAGCTTTCTGAACCAGCCAGGGGGAACTGGGAGCTACAAAAGGCAACTCTAGTATTATGCAGTCTTCTAATAAAATGCACAAAAATGACAAGAGGCAAAGTGTTGGTGGTTAAGGATCTGTTGCCTCTCTTGCTTACTTTTTCAAGATCTCATCATTTTCTGACTTGGTATGGAACTTAAAGATAAAACTGAATAATTCAGTCTTACACTGGATTTCAGCAGTTTGCAGATGGTGTTAATTTTTTTTTTCATTTAATTGAGTGGGTGTATTTCCAAACAAATTTTAAAACTTTCATTTTAAATTTAAAGGCTTCCACTTCAAATTTCATAGTGAATGGATATCCTAAGTATTGAGTCCTGTGTTTTGAAAAGAAAATGCCATCTAACAGAAGAAAGAACTCAAATTTGTCTAAATTATCTCCTTAGCAATCAGGAGGTTTTTTGACACCAACACTTAGCCAAATGGCCTTTTGTTCCTGTAATTTGCCAGTGTCTATCATAATCGTGTTGTTGCTAGAAGTAAACATTTAGTAATTTGCAGCTTTGTGCCTGTATATACTGTATATTCCTGTAAACCCTGAAAATGGGCTTTGATAATTTTATATGGAAGATTTCATGTTCTGGTTTTTGCATTATTTTGATGGAAAGGTATCATTATTTCTTCGTGAAAACTGATTTGTATGTTAATATCTTTAAACTGTGCGTTTGCTTTTTGTGCTTTCAGAGGTTTTTCTATCTATGCTGTAAACCTCTTAACATTTTTTGAACTCCTGTCTTTGGTGTTCATGCACCTGTCTTTCAGAATTGCACTGTGATGCCTCTCCTTTGCATATGTGCATTGCTGTGTTTGCTGGCTTTGATGCTAATTCAGTTAGCAAGTTTTTATGCAATGCAGAAGAGCATAAATGTATCAACTGTGATAGAGAAATTTCTATAAATAAAACGTGGAAAGGAACAGCAGAGGTGAGAAAGGGTAAAAATAAGGCAAGCCTGTGAAGTCTGCCCACGTGGGCATCATCCGTATGTGTTAGGTGGTCTGTAAATCTAATATTTCCAGAAGGAAAAGGAGGAGTGGACATTCCCAGGTGTTTTCCATGTGTGTCACAGAAAGGAGACATTGAGGTTGCACACATGTACCAAAAAAGCAGCAAAACAAGCAGCTGATCAAACACTGATCTGATAACTGGAAACAGATACTTCTTGCAGCATTGTCAGAGCTGCAGAATGCACATAGAGAACCAATTTATGTACCTTTGAGGAGAGCACTGGTTTAGGAAAATACAGTTGAGTTATGTGAGTTTCAGCCTCATAATCGCCTCAAATTCTATATGCTCTTCATCACTTGATTAGGTCATGCATATAATTTGTTATCCAGACATTTAAAATGCCCAAATGAACTTTCTGGATTGAAATAATACCTGTTTATATTAAAGTTTCTCTGTCCTGCTGGATGACTGACATGGGTGAAAAGACCAGCTGCTCATATGACTAAGTGAAAATAAAAGTAGAAAATGTGTGTAAAAGGAGAATGAGGAAAAAGAAATGGTTTTACACTGGCAAAATGAAGGAGAAAAAAGGTGAAAGTTATAGGTCAGTCCTGACACTCAGAGACTTGTGCTTTTATTTCAACTAGATTGCACTAGGCCCCCCTGCTAATCTGAGGAGTGCCTTACATGTGGAATCTGTACATCGTGGCAATTTGCATTAGCTGGAGCCTGGAAATTATTTGTTCCCATTAAAATATTAATGCATTTATGCAGAGGCTGTAACTGGTCTAAGAGCTGTTTTCAATAGAATGTTAAGGTTCCCATTCATGAAAAAAGGTGGGATTTTCTTCCTATCCTTATTTTGGAAGTGGGGGAAGACATCATGAGAACTGTGGACACTCATCATAAGATTGCCCTGAAGTGCCAACCCCTGCTGTAAACCTGGCTTGGGAGGGTGCTGCCTTTTGCCCTGTCCAAACAGTGAGATGGTGCTGAAATCCAGGCTTTTCTACTGGCCAGACGTGATGTGGGAGCTCCCTCAGCAGTACCACTGTAGCCCAGGAGCCCAGTGTCTGGTGTAGGGTAAAGCTGATCCTATTCCCTGCACAATCCTCCCTCTCCTTCCTTCTCTCCTTCACTCCTTGGGTAGTGGCTTTTGTTGGTCTCAGAATGGCTGAATATTTTCTGTGAAGTATTTCAGTGCTTGACCTTGTGTAAATGAAGGAGCTGCATTGCATAAATAGTCAGTCTGAGGCTGAGCACGAATTTCTATTTTCAAACAGATACCTGAGAAGTTGTGGTCTAATACAAATACATTGATCCTGAAGCTTATGCCCAAGCCAAGGGAAATGGTTTCTAACACTGTTTACAGGCACTTGCTGTGGAGCAGTTAGTAACTTTTATTACCAGCAGATTGCAACAAAAAGATTAGATAACTGAATCATGGAACAACCTATTTTTCGGGCAATTGCAGATCATGGATATGTACTGTATACTGAAGGTAATATAAAGGCACATCAAACAAGTATTAAATTACCCTGCTAGCACATGCAGTCTTCCAAGGAATAGGATTAAAAAAAAAAATTTAAAAATCTATAAGCCTTTGCTGCTGCCTCATTCTAACTGAAATATATTTGAGCCGCTCTTTTTTATGTCTTGGCTGAAAGACAAGCAGTGGAAGTTTGTTTTCTCACTCACAGTCAGCAGATTTTACCATCCCAGTGTAATTTTTTCACTTAGGTGTGCATTTTTGAAACCTCGTACTTCTCATTCTCAATTGCGTAGTGATTATTTTGTGTCATCTTCCATTTGACTAAGAAAGTCAATCCACTCCCCTGTACAGTGTTTCTATTTGTAAAAGCATTCTGATCAATATCAGGATTTTACAGAGGTACCTTTACTCTTGCCAGAGGAGTTGTGTTTGAAGGGAGTGGCTGTGCTGTAGTAATGCACTGTCTGTGGGAAATGCAGTAATCTCACATCAGAGGCACTGATGGCTGAGAAACCTGTTTCTGGACTCATTAAAACAAACTACAGAGCACAAATACAGTAAATAGTTTTCTACAGCAGTGTGAGGAAGAGCATGTAACAATAAAAAGAGGGCAGTTTCAAAGTATAACAGTTATGGTTCTTTGTAACTGCTGCAAACCCTGGAGTGCAGCTCGAAAACATGATTGAAAAATTCTCATGCAATTCAATAGATGTAGTTCTATACTTTGTAAACAGTAAGGATGTACTTCACAGCTGCCTTTGAGATGGGCATGAAAAATACCAGGAATTCAGTTTGTGTAACAGTGAAAGGACTATGTGGTGTTTAATAGAGGTTATGGAACTGTGTGTGCTTTACTGTGCATGTCACACTCAATAGCTGCTTTCATTTGAAGCACATGATAGAAATGCATGTAGAGAAGAGTTAAACGATGCATTTTTGACATGAGTTCAGAAGAGAGTATCAAGGCTTATAAACATACATGAATTCAGGATCTCATAAGGCAGAAAGAGTAGGATGGGGGTTTTAGGGCATTGGTTTGTTTGGGGTTTTATGGTTTTTATCTTCCTTCAGAAGCATGTGAAAGAGTGAAAATCATGGCTGTAATTACTGCTGCTGTGGTCTCTGAATTCATGGTTTGGGTTTTTGAGTACCAAACAAAAATAGCATTTTTCACACCACCACTTGCTCACCTTTTGAGGTTTTGCAAATAGGTGGGAGTTGGGATTGTGCTGAACAGAAATTTCAGAGCTCTGGGAATTTAAATATGTAAAATACTTTCAAATTGTGTTTAAAAGGAAATCGAGCATGCTTGTAGAAATGTTCCATTTGAAGTAGTGTTAGAGTTATGACAACTGCAGAATTGCATTGGTTTTGTTCCTAATACATTGCAGAAGATTTGAAAAAATGTTGGTTGAACCACTTGTTTATAAGTATTAAATAGGGCAGGCTGATATTTGAAATTCTTGTGACTTGCCTTTGTAAGATTGTTTTGCTAATGCTGAATCAGTGCCAACAAAACTTTGCTGTCATGAATACTGTAATAGCTGTTTGCTCTTGAGGTGTACTTGATCTAATCTTATTATAGGTGATGCATATTATTTTCAGGGTTTTTTCATTTTGCATTCTTTAGCTGTGAGGTTGCAGTCTGACATGCTATCTGTTGTTCTTCTCTTTAAGTCGTGTCATTAAGACAGACATGGAGTTGGAAGTTCTGCGCTACACCAATAAAATCTCCAGTGAAGCTCATAAAGAGGTAATGGATCCTTTACTGTTAATAATTTTTGCTCTTAGTCTAGCAGTGGTACTCAGAAAATGTCCCCAGCAACCCAGAATTGCTTAGTAATAAAATAATGGAAAGGCTGGATAGAAATAAGAGGATAATATCCCTCCTATTACAGCCCAGTAATGTACCTTGCATTGTCCTTGAACTCACTGGTGCGTTTGTGATGTGTGAGAAATGAAGTGTGGGTTTGGGTAAAAGCTCACCTCAGCAGAAGGTGACCTGCTTGCAGTCTGTTCTGTGTGCACAAATACCTGTATAATGATGGAGAAATAAAAGATCAAGATTATTCAGGCCCGTGTGCAGCTCTGAAAAGCTTTATTAGCAGGTAACTGTTCCCAGATCCTGATGGACCGGGAAAGTCTTTCTATGCAGAGTGTAGGACAGGGAAAGGATTCCTCAGGGTGCTCCTGAGAGCTGGGTGAGTCCCTGGGGCAGTGCTGAGCCCTGCTGCTCTGTTACCACACCAGTGTGGCAAGGACAAGTCCAGGCTCTCAGCAAGGCTACTCAGGTTGAACCTGGCACTACAGCAGGGGAGCTGCACCCCTCTCCTGGTGGAGATGACAAAACCAGCTTGGGTGTCAGTCCTGTACTCCATACAGATCTGCCCGTGAGTTCTGGGAGTGGTGATGACCAGGGGGAGCTCAGGTAAAACCAGCTGATGAGGTTACTCACTCAGCTGTTGTCTTGGCTCCTGCTCCTCAGATATCCAAACTGTGAAGGGTAAGAATGTGCTAAAATAAATATTGTAAAATTGAAAACTCAAAGGGTAGTAATTTTGCATTCATATTCCTTGGTTTTTCATTATTCTTGAATAATCACATCTGAGAATATTTTTTTCTGTAGAGCAGCTGCTTAGAACTTCTGTAATACAGAAACAGACAAAGTAATAAAACTTTCTTAGCAAATCTGAGAGCAAGGATCAGATTTATGACTTGTAAACTGGTGTTAACTCTAGTAGTTTTCTGTTGATTCAGATTTCAAAGCATAAAAGAGACTCTCCCATGTAGGATAATCCAGTTCATAGCTTTGTTTTGCCTAAGTAGAACAAAAGGCCTTGCTGCCATGTTCACCACAGCTTTCACAATTGAACACTGGTATTTTGATGCGCTGCACTTCATTGGGATATAGTAGTTTGGCAATTAAACTTGCTTTATTACTGGAGACTGCAGGCATTTTAAAAGATTTAAGTGTTTGATTCCAGTGTAGTTTTAAAATGCATGTGCTGATGTAAATTTAAATGAACTACAGATGATATTTTTGTAATATAGGTTTCTCTGGAGACAGTCATAAGTCATAAATTTATAAATATGAGATTTCCTCCTGCTATGATGGTCCCATGCTAATATGTATCTTACAGGTAATGAAGGCTGTAAAAGTTGGAATGAAAGAATATGAGATGGAGAGGTAAGAGTTCCTACACTAATTATAATAAAAAAGATAATATCTCTGTACCGGGGGAGAAAAACAATAGCTGAGACAATGCAGTAGCATGGATTCAGTTGAGACTGAGAGTTCATTGATGTTTGAAGGCCATTGTAAATATTATTTTGTTATTTTGAGGCAGTACTTCATCTGTTTCAAACATGCATTTGATGAGGAGTGATTATTTTTTGGTTAAGTGTAGCATGTCTCTCTTCCTGGAGTTACAGTAATTTACAGAAGCTTGATGAAATAGCTGTTTTCATTGTTTGAAGCCATCCACTAAAACTGTGTTTATGGTTAAACATTGCCTTTAGTCTGGGTATGCTTAGAAGGCTGCATGAGTGGGTGTTTAAGTGTCTTGTGAAGGGCTGTGTGCAATTACATTTTGCCTGCAATTACAAGGCAGCAGTACCTGTGCTTAGCCTGCACAAGGAGCTCAGATTACACATGTGATGGGTGCTCTACAGCTGCTGACAAGTCAATAAGAAAGCAGCAGTTATCTCTTGTGTTGAAAAGAATGTGCTGTACAGGCATCCATGAGGGGCTTGGCTGGTCCTAACTGATACACTAATGATGTGTCTAGATCTAAGCAAAACAGTGCCTCCTCTCTTGAATCAATATTTACATTAGATCATCAGCATTTATCATATAAAGCATGGTTTTGATCATCAAGTCCATTTATTTTTAGCTTGTACATGGTATTTTCATTTTTTAAGGTATTTGCATAATGAAGAAATAGAAAATAGCAGTCATATGTCAGTTACTGTTGTTTCTTGGCAGTAATTTTTCAAAGGCTTGTAAGCAGGCTAGAGCAGCACCCAGGGAAGGGAATATAAAGAGACCACAGTATTTGTCATCAGGATTTGAAGGTAGCTCAAAAGGCAAATAAAGCCCTTTAGAACATTCTAATGTTCCATTTAAACAGTTTAAATTTCTGAAGAAACTATGGTCTTATGCCTATAATTTGTCAGTGCCTCAAACTGCATTTACATATACCATCAGGTAACAGGGAAATAAACATTGTTTACATTTGGTCTTGAACTTTATTTTTAACTTTGTGTTCATTTTACTCACTGGCCATGCTGTACGTGCCAATAGTGAAATTTTGGCTCTGGAAATCATTAGCAATCAAAAATTTCTCTAGAGCAGAATTTCTTCTTAGGTGCTTTTAAATGCCAGTTTGATTTAAATGTCATACAACAACTACATATATAAACACTATTCTGTACGTCTATAAGGTATATTACCTTTTTTCTCCAGGACTTTCATTCTTCCCTGGCTAGCTCCTTCCACACACATCAACCATGTGAAAAGATTATTTGTGTCTTTCAATTGAAAAAAGTACATAACTTAAGCAGCTACTACACCTATTTATAAGTGCCTTCTATTCTACCATAAATCTTGATGGATTACACTTCTTGAAAGAGTTTGAAGTTATTTAGCTAATGAAAGAGGTCTTGGCAGACTGCTCTCCTGTGTCAGCCTTGGAGACTATAATTAGAATTTCAGTTTCTTTTACTGGTGGAATTCATCCCTGCACCCGTTCCTTTAGGGAAAAAGGGCCCTAAAAATTTAAACTGTCTGCTGTTCTTCTGTCTGCTAGGAAGAATAATGGCAGAGATCCCAAAAGCAATTAAAATTGTCTGTTACTGGATGTAGGACCTAAGTGTTGCCTTTTCTTTGTCCATTTGGTTAAACACTGGTAAATGATTTCAAACCAGTAATGTGTTAATGCTGAGATATACAGAAAATAAATGCATTTAACTGCAACTCCAATCAGCCCTGACTTCGTTTCTGGTTTGATATTATTTAACTTTAACGTGTGGTCGGTTGACTTTAAGGAGATAGCCAAGGCAATTATCTACAAACAGTAATTCACAGCATGTGTAATTGCATATAAAGTCATTTTGGTAGGTCAGATTCTGGGTTTTCTCTGAAGCAGTTTGTTTAGTATTTGTGCTTATCTCATGTTTAATTAATCTTCTTTAATTAAAGGCTTTTAATTATGAAACTGCTCTGTAGTGAATATATTGTTCAAAATATAGCAAAATGGTGAAAAAAAGTCTTCAGCTTGAGAAGTATGTGAATAAAATCTGTGATTTCAGCAAAATTTTTGAGTGTGAGTATATAGACAAGGATGTTTTGTGTATATATAAAAACACACTGAAAGTACTAATTAGGATCTACAGTTATCTGTTCCAGAGTTCTCTGAAGGCCTGGAGATAACTTCTGTAGATCAGTGTTTATCAATTTCTAGATTTCATCTGTGTATTATCGAATTAAGTGTGGAATCTTCTGTTCATTGCCTCATTTGTTCCCTTTTTATTAAAAAGAACACTTTTACAATTGGGGTGGCTTCTTGGAATGTCAGTTTGATTGGGGAATGATATGAAAGTGTATGCTGTAGCAACAGGTGAGTGACTTCCTGCATCAGGAGTTCTGGCACACAGCTGTTGTGTGCATTGCCCATTTTTGTGGGGGTTTATCCCCTTCTTAATAGCACTGAAGGTCCAAATGGCCAATAAGAATAAGACTCTCCAACACTAAAGCTGTATTAAAGGGGGCATCATTTATTTGGGCCTGAGGTTCATGCTGGAGATCCTAACCTAGCATGCACATGTGGTTCTATAAGTGTTTCTTGTATACAGTTACTACATGCATAAAGTTTATCCATTACCATGAATCCCACCCCATGTTCTCAGAGGTTCAGTGCTTTGTTTTCTCTGTCATGGCATTCTTGAGCCAGATGTCTTCTTTTCTTCATGCTGTCCTTGCTGAAAGCAGCTTTTGCATGCCTTGTTTCTTTGCTAAAAGCTCCACAGGCATGTTAGAATGCATTAACTCTTTAGGTGTCGCTGTGATAGGAGTGTGTGCACAGTTCATTAGATGATGATGTGTTTAATTACCACTGCCTTGATGATGCCAGGCAGCAATAAACCAGCCCTAAACAGCCATTCCCTTGTCCCACACCCCCCTGGATTGTGAGACTGTCTCTGAGAGCTCTGTGGCTGCTGAACACGGCAGCACCTGAGGGTTACCATGCAAAAACTGTGATTGCAGTGCCCAAAACCTGCGGCCTGATCCTGCACCTGGAGCCTTCTAAAACACAGGGGCATTGGCTAGTGTACCCCTGGACAGTGCGCAGGGGGCAGTGGCTAGTGCACAGGGGACAGTGGCTAGTGCTCAGGGGGCATTGGCTAGTGAACAGGGGGCATTGGCTAGTGTACAGAGAGTATTGGCTAGTGCTCAGGGGACAGTGGCTAGTGCTCAGGGGGCATTGGCTAGTGAACAGGGGGCATTGGCTAGTGTACAGAGAGTATTGGCTAGTGCTCAGGGGGCATTGGCTAGTGCTCAGGGGGCATTGGCTAGTGTACAGAGAGTATTGGCTAGTGTACAGGGGGCAGTGGCTAGTGTACAGAGAGTATTGGCTAGTGTACAGGGGGCAGTGGCTAGTGCACAGGGGACAGTGGCTAGTGTACAAGGGACAGCGGCTAGTGCTCAGGGGGCATTGGTTAGTGTACAGAGAGTATTGGCTAGTGCACAGGGGGCAGTGGCTAGTGTACAGAGAGTATTGGCTAGTGCACAGGGGGCAGTGGCTAGTGTACAGAGAGTATTGGCTAGTGTACAGAGGACAGTGGCTAGTACACAGGGGGCAGTGGCTAGTGTGCATAGTGGCTAGTGCAGAGAGCAGACAGTGTGGGCAGCAGGGGAGGGGATTCTGCCCCTCTGCCCCTCAGGGAGAGCCCAGCTGCAGAGCTGCCCCAGCCTGGGCCAGCACAGGAGGGAGCTGGAGCTGCTCAGAGAGCCCAGAGGAGGCTCCAGGGGGAGCACAGGGATGGAGCAGCTCTGCTGGGATGAGCAGAGGGATGGAGCAGCTCTGCTGGCACAGCTGGCATTGTTCACCTGGAGAGGAGAAGCTTCTTTTGTGACCTAATTGTGACCTTCCAGTACCTCAAGGGAGCTACCAGAAAGATGGACAGACGCTTCTTAGAAGGGCCTGGATTGACAAGACAAGGAGGAATGGCTTCAAACTGGCAGAGGGCAGGGCTAGATGGGATATTAGGAAAAAATTCTTCATTGTAAGATGAAGTAATTGTGGGGGTTTTGTAGCAGTTAATGCTAAACTTAAACTCCACTCTGCTCTAACGGCAAAAATTTGAAGAATAAAATGGGAAGAAAGCAGCTACAGAGGTTTTTTCTTGTTGGTTTACAATGCTTACATACTATTTTTACACCTTGCCTCTCTTACCAGCTGAGGCTGATAAAAGTTCTTTATCCCTATTCTTTTCAGTGCTGTCCCTGATTCCAGAGCAGAGCTTGGGCTCTGAGATGAGTTGCTGTTGTATCTGCCAGTGTTAAATTTCACTATCTGGGGAAGTCTGAGAGCACTCTCACAGATTATGGCTCTCATTTTTCTCTCTCTCCTCTGCTCCAGTGGAACAAACTGAAAATAAAACACACATGTTATTTCACTAAAAAAGAGAAAAGAGCCAGGATACTTTTATTTTCCTTTGTGTATTTCCTTTTAGTGAAATGCTGATGATTTTAGCTAATCAGTATTTGCTACTTACCATTTCCTGATGATTTTGCTCTTTGAATATTTTTGAAGAAGCCACTGACTTCTGCAGCAAATGATCTTCAAAAATACTTGGTTTTTTTCATGAGGTTGGATAGATTTTCAGCTCAATTATAACCTTGGTAAGCCCTTTACATAAGAGTGCATAGATAGTAAATAAGAATGCCCACTGCAGCTGACAAAAACACAGAGGTGAAACTTTCAGAGTTGCTTTTTGGTGTGGGAATGGTGTTGAATTGTGTCATGACCCTCACTGCTATTTGTGGATGTTTATTAAGCAAGAGACCAGCACTCCATTAGGCTCAAGCAGCATGTCAGCCTGCTCAGTTACTGATACATCTTTTATGTCTTTTTCTTTTCCTTTTTTTTTTTAACAGTTAGTGTTTTGTAGCCTGGAAATGGCTTGACTGCCTTATTTCCCAAACTGCCTTGCAATTAGAGGTGATGTGTTTTTCAGTGTAGGGTGCTGCTATCAAAAGGTTAGTTTTCAAACTTTAAAAGACATGAGAAGCAGAGAGAGAGGTGGAAGGTGACCTTTTCCTGCATTTTAAAAACCCCAGTGCAATCCAGTAATTTTTCCTTTGTTTCTGCAGGCCTGTGTGGTAGGACAGGAGTTTGCCTGCTGTCTGGATGGTGTTTGGTGTAAGATGATCCTGTAGCTGATATTATTTATTTGTCTGTGTATCTACTTCTAGCACAAGGGTTGAAGGAAGAAACAGATCAGCCACAATCTCTGTTTTTACCAAGAAATCCTCCCCATGGAGCAGCCCAGGAGCTTCTGTTCAGCATGGATGCACTGGGGCTGGCAGGGAGGGAGTAGCTGAGCCAGTGGGTTTGTAGCTGTGCCAGGGGCAGCAGGGGTCATCCAGGGCTTCCTAAAAATGGTGATAGGAAATGACCTGCAGTGTCCAGGGCCAAGTAGGCAGCTTAGTGCTGACAGCTCTGACAGCAAGTGCTGGGTGCCTGCTAATTGCTTCCTTTGAGTGAGCTGCTGAATCTCATGTGTTCAGTGCCCAGGGGGAAGTCAGGTATAATGTTTGCCTGGAAGAGAAACTGGATTCAGAGAGGCACTTCCTGCAGCCTTCCCTTCCTGCCCACCTGCCCTCCGTGCAGCTGGTCCTTTGATGTTTTAAATTAGGCTGTCACCACTCATTTCCTAATCCAG
This sequence comes from Motacilla alba alba, assembly GCF_015832195.1. Taxonomy (NCBI): domain Eukaryota; kingdom Metazoa; phylum Chordata; class Aves; order Passeriformes; family Motacillidae; genus Motacilla; species Motacilla alba. The sequence continues at coordinate 3,061,880 of NC_052026.1, forward strand.
CTGAAGTAAGGTTGTAAATACTCTTTAGATAAATCTAAATTTAAAAATTGCTTTAGAAAACCCCTGAGCATTGTTTCTCTTCTGTGACATACAGAGGCACAATTGCAAATGTGTGCACACTCGACTCAGCAGAAACGGGGCAGAGGATTACCTGTGAGCTTGGAGACCTCCTGTCTCAGTACCTCATCTACTTTAGGAGATGTAAATCCACTGCAAAAGGTTCAGCTGCCCCGGCCCTAGCAAACAAATGCCCACTTCTGTTTGCTCTGCTCTCCCCCTTCTGCCCTGCTGAGAGGAGAAATGTGGGAGTTAGACACGTCTTGGGGCACTGAGACCCATTTTACCTGAGCTGCTGGTCCCTGTGTTCATGGTGGTTGATGATGGACTCCATTAGCTGCTGGGAGGGGGCAGGGCAGTTTCAGTATATTCCCAGTAACCTCTCAGCATTTTCCCTTTGCAGGAGGTCCTGGGGAAAGCTCAGGTGTTCTGTCTTTCAGTCATCTCCTGTTGCAAGAGTACTGTTCAATTGCACAGGCCACGCTTGTGACTTGTGATTGAAATTCCACATATTTGGGGTTTTTCTACCTTCTACAAAAAACCCATGAACTGGGACCATGTGAGAGATTTAAAACAAGCCCCTCTATCATCACAGAGATACCAAAGAACAACTACCATGCTCATATTGGAAATGGTTGCCTTCAGAAGGAGAGCTGTGGCAGGATGTACACCGCGTGTGTGCGTACAGAGCTTGGCTCATGGCATAGCAGGAGATAACTCACCTTTGAATGCTGTGTCACTGTCCTCACAGGGTTAGTTATATAGTAAATGTGATAATTCATAATTATCCTTTGATTATCTTTTTGGAAATTAAAAAATAGTAGCATTTTTATTTTAATTTTGTAACTGATTGAAAATTGCAAGCATTATTAATTTCTGTGGATATTTTCTACAGAGACTATTAGTCACTGCAGTGACTATTACTATATTAAAGGAAGAACCAGCTTTCTTCTCAAATTAGCAATGATCTCAGTTTTTACTGAATCTAGTGTGGTATTGAGATAGTGAACTAATTAACATTGCTAATGACAAGCTAAGATTGGAGATATGTGAAATGGAACTCATTGTAAAAGACAGCAGGCTGAAATTATTATTGGATGTGGTTTTGTTCATGCTTGTTCAGACAAGTCAAAAGTAAAGATTCTACCATATGTGAAGCTTTATCTCTGTTGTAAGCGTTACATCAATAATTTTTGCTAATTACTGATGAAGCAGAGAGAGGACATCTCTGTGCTTGTTGGCCATCTTTTGATAAACAGAATTGCTCGTGATCATGATCAGAGACCAGAAGCTCAATGAGTAGAATACCAAGACTGTCCATTAATGTCATGATATCACGCACTGACCTGAAAATTAAACCTATTTTACACACATGAAAAGAAAAAAGAGCAGATTTTGTTCCTTGCTGCTGGTGTGCCTGCTGCTTAAAATACTTTTCCAAATGTGTTCTTAAAACATCCTCATCATCATCGTGTGCAAGTGACACCTTATAGCTTATTAAGCAGCATCTTTAATGTCTATCGTGGTGGCTTTGTTCGATTTTTGTTTGGTTTTCTGTTGTTGTATCATCTGTCTAGGGGATGAATTGTGCAGAATTGTGTACTATTTTGGCAGATGGTAGTATCTGAGTGTGTGCATTTTCAGCAGTATTGAAAAATGCAAGATCAGGGTTGTCGTTACAGGATGATATGCCATCTTAGAATCAAGGCTGGAAGAGGCCTTAAAGATGAAGCCCAGCCACCAACCCAGCACCACCACTGTAAACCTCACACCAGTAACCCAGTGCCAAATCCAGATTCCTCTTAATCACCTTCAGGGGTGGTGGCTCCACATTCTTCCTGAGAAAACTATTGCACCAACCAAACAGTGAAAAATATTTTTATGCTACCTAGTCTGAGTCTCCCTGTCTCAGATTGAGACTGTTTCCCCTTGTCCTCTCACTGTAAGCACGGCAGAAGGGATCAGCCCAGCTCCCTGCACCTTCCTGTCAGGTAGTTGGAAAGAGTGAGGTTTGAACCTTCCCATCTCCAGACTGAACAAACCCAGCTCCCTCAGCTACTCCTCACGGGGCATGTTTTCTAGACCCTTCGTGAGCCTTGTTGCCCTTCTCTGGACACACTCAGCCCCTCAATGTCCTTTTTCCCGAGGGGCCCAGAGCTGGACGCAGCCCTCGAGGTGTGGCCTCAGCAGTGCCCAGCACAGAGGGGCAGGCACTGCCCTGCTCCTGCTGCCCACAGTGCTGCTGATGCAGGCCAGGTGCCATTGGCCTCCTGCCCCCTTGGGCACGCTTTGGCTCACACTGAGGCGGCTGGTGACCTGCAGGATGTGGCACTTGGCCTTGTGGAACCTCACGCCCTTGTCCTTGGCCCGTTGATCGAGTCTGTCCGAGTCTCACGGCAGAGCCTTCCCCTCCTCCAGCAGATCCACACTCCCACCCAACTGGGCATCTGCAAATTTGCTGAGAGTGCTCTCAATCGCCAACTCCAGATCATCCAAAAAGATGTTAACCAGGAACAGCCCCAAAACTGAGCCCTGGGGAACACCACTAGCAGCTGGCCCCAGCTGGATTTAGCTTCATTCACCATAACTCTCTGGGCATGGCTGTCAGCCACGTTTGTGCCCATTACAGTTCACCCATCTAAGCCACAGGCAGCCAGTTTTTCCAGAGAATGCTGTGGGAGACAGTGTCAAATGCTTTTCTGAAGTCTGGATAGACACATCCACAGCCTTCCCCTCATCTGCTAAGTGGTCACTTTTTCATAGAAGAAGATCAGATTGATCAAGCAGGATCTGCCTTTTATACATCCATGGTGGCTGGGCTTGATCCCCTGGCTGTCCTGCACATGCCATGAGGTGGCACTCAGGATAGTATGCTCCCTAACTTTGCGCAGAACTGGGGTCAGGCTGACAGGCCTGGAGTTCCCCAGGTCAGCCTTCCAACCCTTCTTGTGGGTGGGTGTTACATTTGCTAATTTCCAGTCAGCTGGAACTTCTCCAGTTAACCAGGACTGCTGGTAGAGGAGGAAGAGTGGTTTGGCCAGTTCTTTTGCCACTCTGGGGTGGATCCCATCAGGGCCCATAGACTTGTGAGTGTCTAAGTGGTAGGGCAGGTCACTAACCACTTTCTTCTGAATTATGGGGGTTTCATTCTTCTCTCCATCACCAACTTCCAGCTCTAGGAGCTGGGTATCCAGAGGACAACTTGTCCTGACATTGAAGACTGAGGCAAAGAAGGCATTTAGTATCTCTGCTGTTTCCTCATTCCCTGTCTCTGCACAACCCTCCTGCATTCAAAAAACGATGGAGACTTGAGATTCTTGACTCTCCTTTTGCTGCCAAAGTTTTTATAGAAACTTTTTTGTTGTCTTTAAGTGTAGCAGTCAAATAAAGTTCTAGTTGGCCTTTGACTCATCCCCTACCTGACCTTTCGTTATCCTTGTAGTCCTCCCAAGTTACCTGACCCCTCTTCCAGAGATGATAGATTCTCTTTTATTCCCTAATCTCCAGCCTGAGTTCTCTGTTTAACTAGGCTGGTCTTTCTCCCCAGCAACTTGTGTTCCTACACATGGAGACAAGCTGCCCCTGAATACCTAACAGTTCCTTTTTAAAGCATGTCCAGCCTTCTGGACTCCTTTGTCCTTCAGGACTGACTCCCAGGGGACTCTGTCAGTCAATGTCCTGAACAGGGCAAAGTCTGCCTGCTTAAGTCCGAGGTGGAAATTCTGCTGGTGTCTTTCCTTCACCCGGTATAGAAAATGCTGACATTTCATGGTCACTCTGCCCAAGATGGTCACTGAGCACTCCTCACCCACCACTCCTCCTTTGCTCACAAACAGGTCTGGCAGGACACCTCCTCTGGTAGGGTAGGCAAAAGGGATGGAAAATGCTGGGACTGGAGAGGAATCTGAATGACACTGGGCACCAGAGGTGATGCTCCTGCTAAAATCAAATTGAACCTTCAGGCAGTCTTGGCAAGTGAGAGCTACAAAGAGCTTTGCTGCCCACTGACTCTGGGTGTCCCAACTCACCTATTGAAACATGCATTTAAAAGAACTAATGAGATATGTGAAGGGTCCTCAAATGATCTGTCAGTGTAAGGTACTGTTGCTTACTGTCTCAGTTGGTACAAACTTCTTGTAAAGTGCCATATCCTTCAGGAGTATTGGACTGGATTTCTGATTTTTCCTATTTCAGAATGAGCCTGCTATGTCCTCTTGGTCAGTACTGAGTGGCAGAGGTGGGCAAGTATTCTTCTGTCTCTGGTTGGCAGATAATTTGAAAAAATGGTGTGGGGTTGTTTGGGTGCACAGTGTAACTGCAAGGACTGTGTGAAGTTTAGGATGTTACATGTGATTTATTAATAGCCTTTTGCCTGTGTAACCTCTAGATTTGCTCTGTAGTGGAAGGTTTGATGCTGGGTGTAATACATTACATTGGGTCAACTTTCCAGTTTTTGGGGATTTTTCTTTATAGTGTGTTTGAAGGAAGAGAAGAAGAACATGTTTGTTACTAATATGTTGTTTGGGTTGGAAATTTCAATGGCATTCAGGAATTTGCTTCCCAATCCTGCAAGATTTGGGGAGATTCCTGAGATGTTTATGTTGAGGGAGGAGTCATCTGCTTTTCATCAGTAATTCAGTCTTTGTGAGAAGGAAGTGGGTATGACAAGAAACCATTAAACTGAGGAAGGTCCTGGCCAGTGCTATTTCTGTTGCTGCTGCAGATCAGAGACTTGTGTCCATAAGACCTCTGAGGGGGTCTAGAATTTGTTTGGATCAGATGAACTTGTTGGTTATTTGGGGCTCCTGGGGCAAGGAGGCCTCTATTACTTGAAGGAGTTCTTCTTGGGTACTTCTTTCTGGCAGTTTTGGGTTTTGTTTTGTGCTTCATTTTCATATTGGCTCTGATACCTGGGATCGATGTAGGGATTTTGTCACCTGTGATAGGCCCTTGAGGCTTGATTTGGGTCCTTTGGGCAGTTTAGAATAACAATTGAAAATTAATCCTATTTCAGTCCCTCTGATTTCCACTGTGGGTGATTGGTGTCTCTGCCCCATCCTTCAGCCCGCTCAGGTGCTGGGGAGCAGCCTGAGCTCCAGGCAAAAGGAGCAGCCAGATGGGAGCGGCTTGGGGGCAGTGAATGGATCAGGGGAACCCTGTGAACAGGGTGCAAGGTGTTTATCACTGAGGGGATGTGCAGATTTTTTGACCTGCCTGCAGAGCACCTGTGTGGTCATTGTTTGGGTCCCTGCATAAAGAAAGGAATGCTGAAATGTTCCCAGGAACTGGAGAGGGTGTCATGGTAGACTTAGGTGCAAAATGTGCCTGGGTCTTCCTGAACCTGCTTTCTCAGCTTCCCTTCCCTTAAAAATTCTGACTTCTGCACCTGACTAAATTTGGTCCAGACATTAGCATCATAAATTGAGTGCTATAATCTTTTATTATCCTTAGGGTAGTAGGTTTGCATATCCCAAATGACAAATTACTGCCTTTTCCTCTCAGAATAGTTCAAGTATTCAAAAATCTATTGAGGACAAATTAAGCTCTGTGCTGGGACACCAACGCCCTTTTAACCTAAGCCCCTACTGCATTTCTGCTTGCTCTGGGTTGTTGAACACAAATTCAAACTTCAAATATTCAATTTGAAACTGAAAGGAAGATTATGAGGCATTAGTGATTATGTTGGCACTCTGTCACTGAACAGCACTTACGTGTTGTGTGCTATGTGGGTGGCTGTGTATTTGCTAAGAAGCGTAACTGAAGATGAAAGTTTAATTATTTCTTCAAGGCAAATCCTTTCTCCCATGGACTTAAACTTGCATAAGAAAAATGAAAATTCATAAGGAGTTTAAAAATTGGCTAAAATTAAAAACCATTTATTTTTACCCTATTTATTCTTCTGAATAATAAAATTTCCCCATGGGTTTTTGGAACATATGTAGAATAATTATTCTGAAGAAGTGGTGCTTTAGCTCAGCTTCTGGAGCTAGGGCAAACATTGTGATTATGCTGCAAGCTTAAATCTGGGTCTTACAGAAAATCTCAGTCAAGGCTCTGTTGCCATCAAGTGCAAAAAACTGTGACCCATGGATTGGTCCCTGTGGGAGCAATTACTCTTTGCTGAGATTTTTTTTCCAGCACTGAATATTATAAATGTCAAAAAAAAGTTTAACCCTCAGTACCTCTAACAGAATGTTTTCATTCCTGCTGGCAAGAATAAAAATTTTTAGCTTGTATTTGCATGTTTGAGCCAGGATTTTTTAAAAGGCTTTTCTTTATAAACTGAAAGGTAAATTGCTGTCTTTTAAGCCTCAGTCTGCCTGCCTTGGTGAAGACAGAAGCGGGGCTGGAGCTGCCTGGTGCTGCTTACTGTGCCCAAGCCTCTCTCTCCTGGTGGGGCCGGTGCACGGCGCATGCAGAGCGAATTGATGATTAAAACCTCTTGTCTGGCGGTGGCAGCAGGGGCAGAGTGTGGAGGCAGTGTGGGGTTGCTTAGGAACAGGGCTGGATGTGTTCTCAGCTGCAGCCCAGCCACGTTTGGTGCTCAGGAGCAGCCGTGGCTCTGCGGAGCCCGAGGACAGCAGGAGCTGCTCTTGCCTTCGTGGAAACCCACGTCCTTTGGAGGAGGTGCAGTGTGGGTGTGCATTTCTGCTTCCTTATTCTGGTGTTTATGTAATGTGGTAGTAGGCTTCTAGCTGGGTAATAATTAGCATTGACTCTATGATCTAGAAGGTATGAAAGACACATTATTAGAAATGTACAGTTCTTATAGAAGTAATGGTGGACTTAAGACTTGATTGGTCTCAAGTGAAAACCTCTTACACACTATTGGTGGTTACCAATAATACACTCTAGAGAACTATATCTATAAACAATGGTTACAGAAAGAGAGATAATAATTGTTTGAGTTCTTTTCCTCTAAGTTTCTTACAGCTTCTACACAGCTTCTCAGGATTTTTCTGGGAAAGTCTGTGTCTGCTCTCTGTGGCCAGAGAGCTGCTGCCACAGTGTAAGACTTACCAAATCAAAGCGTGTCCATTATTCCTAGCAGAAATTAAAATAATATTTTTCTGTTACCTAAGTAACAGATCCAAACCCAGCAGATTTCCTGCCCCTTCCCTATTTTCTCGCATATGTTCTTTGGTGCTGGATACAGTCAGGTCATTAACTGTGACAAAACTTTGATAAAATGGATAGAACTTGCATCATGTGTTCAAAGACTTCTGCAAAGTGACACTAGTTGTGAGATGCTAAGAGGAATGTTGTGCAGCCTTGCAGGAGCACCATTCGCTCACCATAATACTGCAGTGAGACATAAAGACAAATGGGTCCCAAATACACCAACCCTGGGACAGGATGAGTCACCTTTACTTCTACTTTTTTCTTCTCAGTTAGTGATTTGTGTTTATCACATTGTTTTCCAAATATAAAATATTGATGATTCTCAGAATAGTCTCAGGCAACATTAAATGAAGGCCTTCTGGTTTTGAGACATGAAGAGAGGATCTTGCAAGTAAAAATCCGTAAGATTTTTGCTTTCTAAGGCTGCAGATTTCATTTGTGTGGGTAGACACGAGTGATAGTGATATCTTTTAGTTATTATGTAGAACTTTCAGTGAAATTTAACAAGTTTTTTCTTTCCTAGAAGTTATGTTACATTTTGGTTCAGTTTTGCTTAGCATGCATAAGTAATTTTAAAAGTTTTTTGTGAGGCCTTTCAGCAGTTCAGAATGTTATTTCAGAATATTGAGACAAGCACTGAAAAATTTCTTCCAAAATGTGGGGAAATGCACTGCTCTCCTCTTAGGAACCCTATTCTGTAGCCCAGGTGACTTTGCCAGATCTCATGTGGAGCTCAGTGACCTCCTGCATGTTACCCCCCTTGATCTACACAGAATGCACTGCTGCTCTGCAGGCTGTGCCTGCATCTGTGAGCAAGATCCCTGTGGGTTATTTTTAGCTAAAGTACTTTGTTGTTTGCCAGGTGAATTCATTCCTTCAGGGTCCAGTCTATACATTTAACCTTGCTCCACTTTCCCCTCCTGCTCAGTGGCCTTTGCCACTGCTTTGATGCTCTGAAGACAGCTTGGAAAAATCAAGCATGTGTAGTGTTTGTTCTTGGCTCTTTTTTGTTTTTGTTAAGGTTGGGATTGAGAGCGAGATGACATTTTGTGTTCAGATGTAAATGTTTATTATCTTTTATTTATATTACAGTTTTATCAATTGTGAGTTCTACAGCATTCTACTAACAAGTTACAGTATGGTTAACTAGCTTTCTCTACAAGGTTTATTAAAGTTAAACTATCTAATTAAGAAATGACACTTAAATTATTTTAACTTTTAACAACTAATCTTTTGTGTCTCACAATGCAGACTTTTCTGTCAAATTATAAAACACTACCTAAACTTATGAAGAAGAGGGTGAAGAAGAAGAGCTACCTACTGCCTTAAAACCTCTATCTTGCCCCATATATATTGCTATATTTTAAAACTTTAAGTTTTCTACTTTGTGATATTGCACACTCTTATTTAAACTATACACTTGTAATTTTAGTGCTATCAATTAATTTTGGAAGCTTTCTCTATGGCCTCAGGTTAAATGTAGTATTCTCTCGTGGGTCTGTACCTTTCAGCACAGAAAGTTTAAAATTCTCAGCATCCAGGGTTCCAACAGTGTAGGAAGAGACAGCTCAAGGATCTCATTTGTGACTGTGCAAGACAAAGGCTGTGTGTCACAGGCTTGTGCTGGGCCAGGTCACCTGGCTGGGCTCAGGGGGCTCAGGGGGAGCGTGGGGTGCCAGTGGGACCAGCTCAAACTTGGGGTTCCCCCTGCCAGCCAGCACTTTGCACCACCTTCATCTTGACTGTCTGCTTACAGTACTTGCAGGGCACCCCCAGCGAAGGAAGGAATGATGAGGAGGACTCTCTCTTATCAGAAGGCTAATTAATTACTTTATTATATTATTCTATACTTATTACATTATATTACATTACATCTAATTTGAATCTGCCAAGCACTCGACTGCACTCCACTGCACACCTGGATTCAATGGTCAGTGAATCAAAACACTCACACCAGAATCCAATTACCAATTCCCTTCAGGTAAACAAACTTCCACAATGCATTCCACTTGTGAACAACACAAGAACAGTAAATAAAATAAAAATTGTTTTGATCATTCTTTGCTTTTCTCACTGCTTCTCCCAAGTTCAGAGAATGTGAATCCCACATCTGCTGGTGGCTTTGCCTTAATCCTCAGCACCTGAATGGGGTGTAGGGCACCTGGCTTCCAGCTACAAATCATGGCAAATCATAGATGTCACCATTGTCACTCCAGATAAATGCCAGAGCATTGTCAAGTGCCATTCATCTTCCTGCACTGCTTCCACCTGGGCTCACTGGGCCTCTGCTAGTGCCCAACACTGCTCTCAGCACGGGTCCCCAGATCCCAAGATGTACCCATATCCCTTCAGGTGCCTCCTGTGGTTGGCAGGAGGTTGGACAGTCAGGGCTGGGTTGTTGTCAGAGACCTGACTGTGTTCACTGTACTAAAACAAGAGGCACAGGGCTTCTCAAAGCTGGCAGTGATGAAAACATGGGTTAAAGTATTTGCTTGGATCTAGAAAGAACATGGCTGAAGGACTGAGTGCACTATTGCATGCTGAAGGACTGGAAAATGGAAGGGCTTTGTTTGAGTAGTGTCCTCCAGCAGTAGCAGACAGAAGAGATTTGGTGTATTTCAGAGATAAAAAACCTCAGAAAATAAAACTTTCTCTGCCATCTTTTAAACATCAGGAAGAAAGTTGGAAGCTGAGAGGGATGAGCAGGATGCTTGTGTCCTTCAATGTATTTTCTCTTGCTGAGGGATAACTTTTACAGTGGCAACAGTACTTTTAAATTTTCTCTTTCTTGAAGAAAAAGAAGAAGAAGAAGGCATTACTTCCCTTATTTTTCAGGTGGACTGTAGGTAATCGCAGCTGGGCATGTTGGTGTACACTGGTAGACCATGCCCCTTCTTTTACTCTGACTCACTCTTAGACTCCATTTTTTTTCTCTTTTTGTTCACTCTGAACAACTATTTTGGATCCATGACTCATATGCCTCGGTGGTTCTCTTTAGAACTGGAAGCAGGTGTAAATTCATCAAGCCTTTGAAAATGGATCTGGGAAAAAATGAGTCTCAGCTGCCGTGGCAGGTAGTGCACTCATAGCCATTGCCAGTGGCCTTTGGATCAAACAGCAGAGAAAGAGCTTCACAGGAAAGAGCTCAGAAAATTCTAACTAGGTAATGAGTAGTGGCTTCCTTTTGATTTACAGCATAGCTTTGCAATCAATCTGTAAAGCTTTGAAGGGAAAAAATAAATCTCTAAGGAAAAGGAAAGGGCCGTACAATTAGTTGCTCCTGTCTGCTTACTTGTCTTCCCTAATACCAAGAGTGTGTGCTGAAAATGGTTGATAGTGTGCAAAAATCTCAACTACTGGCCAATTCCTTTGTAGTTTCAAGCTGAGATACAGTTCATATCATGCTGGTTCTTGGAGAATATTCAGTTTCATCTTAGCTGTAGATTATGTGTAGATGAGTGTAGTTGGAGGAATTTGACAAGGGTTGCATGTTTGTTGTAACTTCCAGCTCTTGTATATCAAATTCTTGCTCTGATCTCTTCTTCTTTCATCTCCAGTATGTGTCTTTCTTTACAGAATGGGATGCTGAAGTGGATGTGATAACTTGCAGAGCCACATTCAGCAGTATTTTTTTTTTATTCAAGCAAATTACTACAGTTCAGAAAACTTACTCAGTAATCTTGCACTGGAATTTGGATTTAGAATTGCAGTTTGTAATTGTCAAGATGCCATTTGGCTGAGATTGCTCAGCCATTAATTTGTTTGAAGTCGACACTTGAGTTGAAAGACTAATAGCTGCCTTGGTGCATTGCTCAGTTTTAAATCTCATCTGTTTGGAGTTTGGGTGTGCTGCAGCTGGGGATGTAGTTTGTCATTTTAATGGCAGGGGGGCAGAGCTATTGTTTGGGGACCTGGGGGTTTGCTGTTCACATGCACAGGAGGGTTTTTGTGGTACTTGAGTAAAACTTCAACATATATAACAAAGCTGATCTTAAAGTTTTAATATGTGTATTGGAGCAATTGTTTCTACTACTCAGAACAATTTATCTAGGATTAAAAAAGAAACACAAGAAAACTTGTGTTTTCATCATGTGAAAAATTGAAAGAAATGTTGGAATGTATTGGTGTGACTCCTGTTGTGTGCAGATTGCTGTCAGTGTTCCTGTGCTGACATGCAGATTGCATCAGGGGTTTCTACTGCTTGGGACAGACTTCTAGAGGGACTTAAGCAAGGATTTGTGTGTGGCTTTTTAAAAAATGCTACTGACTTGCAGGTACGATCTTCATTTCCAAAACTGGTAACTTGTGAACTGAGGTAGGGTTTTCATTAATAGCAGCAATCTATCTAGTTTTATTTCCTCCTCATATTTCAAATAGATTGATTATTTTTTATTAATAATAAAATAGTTTTTCTTAGTTCACATAGGAATATTAATTTCAATGTTAATGATGGTATAGGCATGAATTAAAATGTTTCTCCACCCCACTATTAGAAAGCTACTGTTTTTTTATGCGGCTAAATCTTTTCTTGGTCTCTTAGCTCTTAATGTTTCCCCAGTCTAGCTCTCCTGCTTTGCTCTGGAATGATTCAGTCTGGCAGTACTCAGCACACAATTACTTTTTATTCACAGAACAGGCTGATTTGGAAGGGACACACAGGGACCATGCAGTGCAGCCCCTGTCCCTGCCCGGACCCCCCAGCAATCCCATCCAGTGCCTGGCAGTGCTGTCCAAACCCTCCTGGAGCTCTGGCAGCCTCGGGGCCGTGCCCATTCCTGGGGAGCCTGGCCAGTGCCAGCACCCTCTGGGCAGTGTTGTTGGTTGGGTTTTTTTGTTTGGGTTTTGGTTTTTGCTCCCCCCAGTACTTTCTTGCCTGCACCAATTCATTATTTCAGTCAGGAATAATTGAAACTCAGAGCATAAACTGTGAAATATTTGGTGTGCTGTGTTTTACATAGCTAATAGATGTACTGGATTCCCAAAATATAAATCAAATCATGTAGCCTATTAGGCTTTACATAGTAGAAACAAAATATGAAATACTTTACAATGCAGAAAGTGCTTTGTTGCTCCTAAGGGATACAATTTTGACAATTTTATGAGGTTGCAATTTATTTGTGCAGTGAGTTGGCACATGGTTTTGATAAAAGTAATGTTCACAGAGCATTTTGCTAACAAGAATACTTTTTTAAAGTCACTAGTCTTGCTGATTTGTATTGTACAAACAAAGTATCTGTTAAACTCCCTGGAAGTGTGCCTGTCTGAGATATACTTACAAACTCTGCCACTCTGCATGGTAATACTGGTCTGAGTGTGAGCAACTTAAAAAGCTTTCAGCCTGTGCTGAGGAACATCTTTTAGGAATAATAGAGAAGAAGAAACCTGTTAAGAATTGGGGAAAGCTGTATTACTTTTTTCTGATGCAGACTTTATCTTACACAAAAGATCCAGAAAAACACATTGGCCCTGAGACTTTCATGCTACCCCTTGCTGTGAAAAAATGGTCTGATGTGGCTGTTCGAAGAATGGTGCAGTTGACAGGAATGGCATTTCACTGAACAAATGCTTCAAACTGTTTTCTTGCAAGATATTCTTCTATACATACATGAGAAACCATACTGCACACTGGACTGAGTGTACATGGCTCAAAATTCAAAGTATGGCTTTTTCTACGTGCATGCTGCATGCTGGTTTTTCTGAATGAGGTGTATAGAAAAGGTGATATGGAAATTCTGTGCCATCTGTGATTGTGTTGCCAACAGCTGACAGGGACTGTGAAGCAGAGAGCAAAGCTCTGGTGGGGCTCCCATACTCATGTAGCACTGAAGAATCATGGCTGAAAATATGTCTTCCCTACTTTCCAGACTTCAGGTGGGATTAGATATCAGTTTCAACTTCCAACTTCATCTTCAGCATATCTGTTTTCATATCTTGTTTCTTTGTAATTGCTTCAAAATACGTGACTGGCATTTTTGCTGTTTTAAGTTGCACCAGAGAGGAAGCCAGCAAGCTCCTTCCCTTCCCTTCCCTTCCCTTCCCTTCCCTTCCCTTCCCTTCCCTTCCCTTCCCTTCCCTTCCCTTCCCTTCCCTTCCCTTCCCTTCCCTTCCCTTCCCTTCCCTTCCCTTCCCTTCCCTTCCCTTCCCTTCCCTTCCCTTCCCTTCCCTTCCCTTCCCTTCCCTTCCCTTCCCTTCCCTTCCCTTCCCTTCCCTTCCCTTCCCTTCCCTTCCCTTCCCTTCCCTTCCCTTCCTTCCCTTCCCTTCCCTTCCCTTCCCTTCCCTTCCTCTCTCAATTATTTTTTGTCTCTCTTCAGCCACACGCAATAGTAAACCAAAGAAAAGTATCTTACAGTACCTTATATGTTTTGTAAAAATGTAGTGGACAGATTACAACAGGCAGCAATGAAGCTGGGAGAGGATAGTTTGGAAAATAGTGGTGAAAGGAGTGTGTTAAAAATAGAATTTATAAAGTAGAGAAACTTTTAAAGATTGAGATTAGAGTAGAAATTAGAAGTACCAGAGATCAGAATTTTGCTTGTTATCAGCCTGATCTTTTGCTTGTTCCCATAGAATATTTTGTCTTTCTAAAACCATCAAGGAGTGACAATATCTTAGTGCAGAGAGAACTTAAAGCCTGATAAGACCTGAAAGCCTGTGGGCTTTGAATGGTTAAATTCTGAAAGACATGAGGTTGTCAGAGGTGTTTTCAAGATCTGTGTACTTGGCGTGGAGCTCTGTTCAGTATTGCAATGTGCTGAGAGATCCAGAAGGGCTTTCTGCAGATAGAGGAGTTTTTCAAAATCTTTGTTAATGAGGATTTATACCAGTTAGGTGGAAAGACACCAAAAGGAATACTATTACCTTTTAAAAAAAGCATTAGTTAGCCTCCAAAATGCATTTACTTCATTGGCAAACTTATTAGATTCAAGAATCACAGAATTTTTAGGTTGGAAGAGACCTTTAACATCATCGAGTCCAACCCATGTTCTAACACCTCAACTAGATCATGGCACCAAGTGCCACATCCAGGGATGGTGACTCCACCACCTCCCTGGGCAGATGATTCCAGTATTTGACCACTCTTTCTGTGAAAAACTTCCTCCTTCATTCCTGCCTGGATCTCCCTTGGTGCAGCTTGAGACTGTGTCTGACTGAGATTATGGAATGTCTGAAAAGTGTGATACCATGAAACCAGCAGCATGGGTGAAATAATGAAACTCAGCGCTCTAGTTAGATACTGTGTATGTTTAAAATATTATTTTTACATATTTCATATTTTAGAGGATGTAAGTGAGCACACACACATGTATATCTCTCCCTACAATATTTGAAATCGCTTTAAATAAGCCCTGATGAAACACAGAATCATATGTGCTTTAGCAGCTTCAGGAGTTGTTGTTAGAGGTGTAAAACACATCTCTCTCAAAAGACTGTTTGAGTAGCAGTGTCCTGTGGGCTTATTAGCAGCTTCTGAAGATTCTTGCATTCCTCATTCTACATTCACAGTTTTGGGAAGAGAAGACACATGAACTTGTCCAAATTCTTCCTGGTAAGACCCATTATTCCCCTTTTATCCTCCTTGCTCTACATGCACAGCTGGCAGAGGACTGTGAAACTCTGAAGCGTCTGTACCTGCAGAGGGGAGGAGGAGAACACCGGTGGCTGTGGCCATTCCAGTGCTTCACTCCTACCCAGCGTTTGCCTCACATGCCCACAGTCCACACAAAAGAGGTCTGTGTGCCACGTACAGCCTGGGAACACTGGGTGGTTCCCTCAGCACAGGGGTGAGGAGCACTGAACTGAGAAGTACCAAGCAGCCCATCTCAGATTTCAGTATCGGTTCATACAGGTGGGCATTGCATATTGCAGGGTATTTGTTTGCCTCAGCAGCAGACAAAGATCGAGTGTGTATTTGGTGTGTAGTTCTGATCTCTTGTCGCAGGAGTCTAGGCAATATCAAAGTCACTATTTATAATCCCATTCAAATGTCTTGATTTTCAGAGTAATTAGAGAAAGTAAGTGCTGCTCTGAGTTGGAGTGCAGGAGTGAGGAGACTTGGTTGAAAGGTGCAGAAGTCCAAAGGGATTAGGGAAGATGAATGCTTATAAGGCTACTAAACATAAAAGCAAGAAAAATATAGATATGATCTTTAACCAACAAAAAATTGACAAAAAATTTGACATGACCTCGCTGTTACTGCAAAAATCCAACAGAGTAAATCAAAAAGTTGTAAACATGGAAACAGATTCCTCATGTTACCAGGCTTTTTAGGAAAGAAGAGAGGGAAATAGGAGGCAAAAGGATAGCATTTTAGTTATGAGAGCTCGAGAAGCCACTAGGATTTCATCAAGTTGGTAATTTGGTTTTTCTTGTCTTTCGTGTTGGTTTATTCCTCCTTTTTCTTCAAAGAAGATTCAATGTGGTTGTGATATTTTGTGACAATCCCTTTGCTAGGATTTTCTTCTCCTGAGAAGCTGAAGGGCCTCAGCTTCAAGTGTAAACAATTTGTGATCTGCTACTGTGGAATGCAGCAGGTGCTTCCTCGATTGGTCAGTGTGGGATGTTTCTGCTTGGTGGCCAATCAAGGAGGCAGCAGCTCTGGGACTCTCTGGGAGTCCCAGAGCTTGGTTATTCATTCCTTTCTATTCCTGTCTCGCTGTCTGATGAATCGCTCTCTCTGTTCTTTGTAGTATAGTTATAGTGTGGTCTTTTTTAATGTAATATATATCATAATATAATAAACCAGCCTTCTAAAATGGAGTCAAGATCTCTCCTTCACTTCACCCAGTCCTGACTGCCCTGAAGACCGCTGCAATAATTCATAGCGGGGTAATAGTTTGAGAGTTGTAGATAGCAAACTGAGGAGCCTTAAAATGGTTTATACAATTATCTATATTCTGAATAAAAACAAATAATTCTTAGAATATTGTATACTTTATCTTTTTTCAGCTAGGAGACTGTATCAGATTAATCTTCTGTGAAGTGCATTGGTATTCCCTGATCAAGGAATATATTTGTCGCATAGGGGAGTCCTTAGGAAATTAATTATTAATTGGCCTGAATGTACAATTTTGTCCAAGGCTAAAGAATCCTGTTGTGTGGGTGTGGGGGCATCAAAGCACAGGGTAGACAGAACAAGAGGAAATGGCCTCAAGCAGCACATGAAGAGATTCAGGTTGGACATCAGCAGGAATTTCTTCTTTGGAAGGGTGGTCAGACATTGGCAGGGGCTGCCCAGGGAGGTTTGGAATCCCCATCCCTAGAGGTGTCCAAGAACTGCCTGGATGTGGCACTCAGGGCTCTGGGCTGGGGACAAGGTGGGAATTGAATACAGGTTGGACTCAGTGGTCTTGGAGGGCTTTTTCAAGTTTAATGATGCTATGGATTGTAAAAAGTCATCACTAAGTGCCAGTGTGCCAATGCATAGCCTATGCATTCTGAGGTGTGAAAAATACTTGGGTTTTTAATCCTGTTAATGCACATAATTCATTAATGGGCTAGATGAACTTGCCTTGCACTGAAGTTCTCATATGAGAACAGAACAGAAAACCAGAATTTTGATAAATGCTCATCTAATAGCTGAAGTTGAGAAAGCTGCCAGCTGAGACACTGCCAAGTCAGCCAGCTGGGACAAGGATCAGCGTGTCCAGGGGCTGAGACTTGGACCAGAACTTCAAAATGTGTTTCCATGCTGAGCTCTGCTGGGAGATGCCAAACAAGTCTGTTTGACCAGCTCATGTTTTTCCTTTCGTTATTTCTTGTCTCTGTGGAGGCAGAGAAACTCCAGTTTTCCCTACAGTACCTGTAGCAGCAAATGACCATCCTCAGCTGGATCTCCTGTTCCTCTGTGCAACATTCAAGTGTGCCCCCAAAACCACCCCAGGCCCCCTTCCAGCTCAGGTGCTTCCATGGCTGTGCTCCTTTGGAGTATGAGAGTCAAATCTCAGTTTTCTGTTGAGCTATTCAGATTGCTTTTGTTGTGAGGTGGGGTTTAGTTATTGTCAGTCATTTAGAGGTGAAGTAAAAGCAGAATACAGCTCAGGAAATTACTAATTAAAGGAGTGGTACACTTGTTTTAAAGATTCTCAATGTGGGCTAGTGAATATAAGAAGAACAAAATTAAACTGCTGGTAAATGCTGGGGATAGGAACATGAGTCTGGGTAGTCTCTAAACTGCAGTTCACCTCAGTGTGGTAATTGCTGCAGGTATTGGAAGCAGCTGGAGTAAATAGGTGAAACTTTTTTATTATCTCCCAAAAGCTGGGAGTATTTGAAAATGAGTTTGGTGAGTTTCTGTAGAAAACTCACTCAAGAGAAACATGATAAAATGTATTTTAAACTTAGTAGCACAAAGAATTTTATTTTTTTTCCTGTGGGTGAGCTTTGTGCATCATAGTCTTGTTTTGGCTAGCTGTGATCAAAGAGATGCCTATCTGAACTTGGTAAAGATGGCTCGTAGCAGTTTGAATAGTTTTTATTGCACTGATTTTTTGGTGGGAAAGTAAACAAAATAGTTTGGAGACAGTTTGTTTCCTTATTGTGTACATTATAACAATGGCATCCCTTTCCAGTTGCAATTACTAAAAATTAAAAAAGAGAAATTAAAAATCTGCATTCTTCCCTGAGAGTAACCACAATTGTTTAACATTATCCCTAAGCCACTCCTCTCCCATTTTTCCTAATGAAGAGCAATAGAAGTAATTCCATTCACTTACCTGGAGAGGCCTGGAGCAGCTGTGTTTTCCCAAAGGCAGCTTGGGCTGTGCTGGGGCTGGAGAGCTCACCTGGTGCACAAGAAGCTGCAAATGAAATGGATTCATCTATTTTCGTTATCCAAGCTAACAGGGTATTAGAAGTAAGACTAGAGAGTGGAAAATGTATTGGATTCCTTTCAGCTTAGATTATCAAAGGAGCTGCTGTTAATGTAAGGAAAGACTTAGGCTTCAATTTTAAAAAGTGCCCTAGTTCCTCTTCCATATCACGTTTTCAGTAGAATTTAAAGTTTTAAAGGCTAGATTTTTAAGGCCAACTGGATCTTTTTGGATAGAGTAGGAATCAGTCTATAATATTCTGGGGATATGAGCTTAAATTTGCAAGATACTTAAATGCTTCCTGAAAGAACCCCCTTACCTTCTTGGCTATTTTTAATTTAAAAAGCCTTATTAATAGTGCAAGATGGGCATGAAGAGATGGTCCTGTTGGAAAGGAGCAGCAGAAGTGTGTGCAATCTGTGTGCCATCTTCCTCCCTAGAGCCCAGCACAGCAGCTGGTGAGCAGCAGTGGTGGCTGGGCACACAGGGCACCAGTTTGGTGCAGTGAGTGTGGGGTGGCTCAGAGGCAAGGGCAGGAAGAACCTCCAAAAGGACTGGTCCTGCCTCTGCTCCTGAGCAGGGCTGTGGCACGAGGAGATGCTGCAGGAAGTCTTAAAGTCTTGAAGTTCATGGAGGTAACTAGCATAAGAGCACGAAATACTTGAATAAAAGTAACTTTCTCATTGTTTGTTCCATTCCAAAGCTACAGTGCTACAGAACACAAACCAGGAACTTCAGAGAGCGGTGAGGGGGAACCTGAAAATATTGATGGTAAAGAAGAAAAGACATATCTGTGGTCCTTTGAGCTCTTTACCAGTAGTTGTTTTGGGTTATTTGGGTTTGGAATCTTTTTCTGTTCTACATTTTATGGGGTTTTGGTTTAATTTTTGAGGGGGATATTGGCAAACAGAAATGACATTAGAAATTGGCATTAGAAATGAAAGGAAAAAGAAAGTTAAATGCTAGTATGATCTCTGTGCTTTTGTTAAATAGGATTGGGAACTGCTGCAAAACATACTGCTTTGATTCCTTTCTTAATATGAATAATACTGATGTCCTGTCTTTGGCTCATGAAAACTGGGTATTTATCCCCAACGATCATGGAACTTGGGTATCTGTCCAATTAGAAGTTCTTTCCATTTGACTAGTCTATTTCACATACAGTTGGCATAAAACCAAATGTATTAATTGAAAACAAACCAGTTGGACATTCAGAGTCAGAACTACAATTTAATAGGAAAATTAAAATAAAGGCAGAAAACACTGGCTTAAACTGCCAGAGTCAGGATACAGCCTGGCACCCTGTGGGTCAGGGTGGTGGTAGCAGTCCCATGGAATGGTGGCTGCAGTCCTCTTGAAGGGATAGATGTGGTTCCATTGAAGCAGTGATCCTGTAGAAGGATTTGATCTTCCTTTGAAGGTCCAGTGGTGGTTATGTAGCACTTGTCCTCTGGGAATCCTACAGATAAGACTGCCTGTGGTGTTCCAGACATCAGATTACATCCAGATAGGAATGCTCAGTTCCTCCCCCTGGGTGGAGCATCTCCCAGTGGGATGATGTCATTTTATCAGTCATGCAGTGACACTCGCTGGCCTATTGACAGAGACAGCTCCCAGAGTTATCAGGGTGAGTCATGGAAGAGATAAAGAACACTCCCCACCTGCTTTTAACAGCTTATGAAGTGGTGATAGAATGCATAGTTTTGGTTACATCTTACATTGTAACCTAGAACACCAAAGAATGATTTGATAGCATGGGGAGAAGCAGAAAATGTTATTTAAAAGCTAGTGAACTTTCTAGCAAAGCTGCTGTATTTTCTGCTCTCCTGTAGTGATTTTCTGATTAGTTCTGTGCCAATCTTCTTTGCCTCACTTGTTCTTGTAGACCTTTGTTCCAGTACCTGTATTAAGTAATTTTAATTTATTATGATAAGCCATATACAGTTTGCAATTCAGCAAAGTCCTTGTCACTTTGCTGTAAACCATCTCGTGATGTGACCTAACCAATTCTGACAGCAGAGAGAGTACAGCCACAATGTAGAGTTTTAAAGTTATTTACAGTGCTTGAAGGTCTGTCTGAGTACAGTATCCACTTAATCCAGCCTAAATCTAGGAGCTGTCTTCTGGTCCTGCCACTCTGTCTAACAGCTGTTAATAATAGCTGTTCTACTCACCCTGTCTGCTGACTGAAAATCTATCTACAGCTCTTGCATCTTAGAGGCAGATCAAAATTGACATTTTTTTATTGATGTTACTGGTTTCTGCTGAATAATTGAGGACAAATAAAAGCAACTGAACTCAAAAGCAAAAAAGGAAATTGTTTGGTAGAATTACCAGTCATCTGACATTTGTAGTTAAATAAGAAGTCCTTTTAAAAATGCAGGTTTCATACATACATATATATATGTGCATGTATATATATATATATATATATATATATATATAAACATAATTTCAGTATTAACTTTATTAAATGAAGCCATGATGCAGACAGATCTCCTTTAGCAGTTCCATTTCTTCTTCAGTGAATATTAAAAGTGAAAAACTGCACATTTGTTTCACGAGGAAATGAATGAATATTGTTGGCTGTTACTGTGTCCTAAACATTTTACTATCTGTATGTGTATTCAATAGAGAAATTGTAAAACATGGTTTACATTTTAGCACATCATCTGGTTCTGATTTACACTGCATCGGGAGGAGAGGGAACAACCAATAGGTGCAGACTGGGGTTATGAGTGGTATCAGGCTGAATTCATGATGAAGAAAGCTTCTTTGGCAGCTGCAACAGTGCTGATATGAAGTTCTAGTAGTGGAGGACAAGTATTAAATTAATTTGAATTAATGTGGTGGTATGAAGGACGTCTTATTGAAGAAACCAGGATTTAATTTTTGTTTTAGTTTACATTTAGTAGATAAAGTTAATTCCATGGCTTATATTTAATATATTTAGCCTTCAGTAGTGCATTTGACTTATTATCACACAACATGGGGATTAGCTGTATAACCATATTAATAAGATACACACTGAGTGGATTTAAGCTGGCTAACTGACAGAAGTGGTTGTCAGGAACGAGTCATCTTCCAACACTTGCTCTTTTTTCACGAGTGGAGTTGCAAAGGAGATGATGTTAAATCTGGCAGTATTGACATCTCAGAAGAAATTTCTAGATCTCAATAAATCATATAAATGTAGACCTTTGGAAGTCAGTAGGTTATCAAAGTGATGGGAATTGATCAGGAAGATCTGGATCATCTGATCAGTTGAGCCTATCAGTATGACATTTTTAAAATATAAACAAGAAAGAGGTTATAAGTTTAAGAAGAAAGAATTTAGATGAAAGCTGGAGAATACCGCACTTTTGATCTGGAAATAATTTAGATGTGAGAGCTTGCAAACAACTGAACACGTCCTCTGTGTAGTAAGCTCTCAGAAAGAGCTAATGAGACGTTTGTATATACATCAGAACAAAGGCTTAATTACCTCAGGGGGAGAGACTCTAGTCCAATGTAATGTTTTTTAAATGTCTCACTGTATTATTTCTGTGCCTGATGCCTGTGTGGAAAGTCACAGCTAATGTCTTCTAATTTTGAAAGTGATGGGAAGGAACACTTCTTTCTTGAGAAATATGAGGGCCTACACACAGCATTATCCAAAAAGAGCCATTTTGGTAAATACAGAAAATACTTTAAGGAGCATTCAGCTTCTGTTGGGGGCTACTTAGGTGCTTAAACAAAAGGCCCCACATGTTTAGTAACTGTGTGGTAAAGCCAGATGACATTGAAGAGAAACTGAAGGGCACAGATAATATACAAATGATAAACAAAGGAAATAGTGAATTCTACCTGTTTACAGAATCAGGACTTCTTAAATAAAGAACCAGCTTGATTTGGCAAAGAATTTTTTAAGGAAGGACTTAAAAGTGAAGTGTAAAAATGTACTTGTGTGAGCAAACCAATGGGCAGCTCCTAACCACCCTGAATTCAGAGAATTCAGCAGCCCTCACTGCTTCCTGATGCTCTGTGGTCTTCAACGATCCTGGTCTTTTACCATCCCTCCTGATCTTGGTCCTCTACCTGGTGCTCAGGGCATGAGCCAGATCTTTTCCCTTGTGTTTGGGGAGACCTGTCAAATCTGATGGTCGGAGTGACTGCATCCATAGCCCGTTAGTGGGGTTTCAGCACTGATCTCATCTGTTCTCACTTTGAGAGGAATGGCAAATAAAGCCCATATTTCTGTTTATGTCTGCTCAGTTTACTGAATGCAGTGGGAGATGTTTACCCATTCTGCATAAAGACACCTCCAGAGGTGGTGAGAGGTAGTGTGTACTAGTGAAAAGATAATTGCCAGCTGAATCAAGAGGTAATTTAGACTTTATATTCCTGGCAGAGTTAGTGGCTTGTAGGCATCCTGGATGACTTGTTGCAGCCACTCACATTCCTGTTGCAGAGATTTATATGGCAAGAAATCAAGAGTTGAGAATTTCTGGAGATCTATCCACTGCTGCTTGGATGTGGCGTTAGACTCTGGGACATGCCTGAAGGCAGTGTGACTGTGTAGAGCTTTTTCAACCATCTTTGGGATGTGAATTCTTCTCCAGCAATGTCAGCAGGAAGCACAGAAGAGTTTATGGGGTTAAGTCTGGGAGACACAGTCCTGCAAGTGCTGCCTCTGCGTCTTGCCCTGTTTTTCTGTGTGCCTTCATCTTCCTGTAGGGAGAAGGAACTGGGGTTGGTGGGTAACAAATCTTCTATGTACAGAGAACAGATTATGTAATTTTGGTGCAAGAGCTGGACTGTGCCCCCCCACAGACTCTCCTATGGGCTCTTCTATGCAGCTTCACACCTTGACATAAACAGTTTCAATCTTCATGCAGCATCAGGACAAAAACTCTTTCATTCTTTAACAGTTCTAGACATGATGCTGTTAGCTAAGGACTGGAATTCTTGTTTTGTTTGCTGCTAGTGGAGGCTCTGCCGTGAATGGAGTAACTGAAACACTCAAAAGTTTCAGGCATGCAGTGAAATGTTAGGCTCATTTATAGTTGGCTAATATTATCTCTCCAATCCTCACAGCTTTAATTCTTTCTAATAAGATCAGTAGATCGGCAGAAACTGATGAGCACCGAGTCAGGCAATTTTCTGTGTACCACTCTGAAGCAGGCAAATGGATTTGTCAAGCCTTGTGTGACAGCTGGAATTGTTGAAAGTTCTGTTGAGGGTGTACTTTCTCTTCACTTTCACCCAGATGATGATTTGTACTCTGCAACATGGATTAAGGGAATCACCATCAGTATTATGGATTTCTTCTTGAGACTGCAAGAGCTTAAGAGCTGTTGGAATCATCTCTCCTGAATGCATTTCATTTTGTTCCCCAGGTCTTGCAGTGCTATTTGTTTTCCAAGTTGGATATTGTCTCCTTAGGAGTTGAAGTCAGTTAATGTGTCTTTAAAGCTTTATTCTCATGAGTTCAGCTCTGCAAAACTCTCCTGCGTGAGCAGAAAATCATGCACGTGAGAGTTTCCAAGACAGCACAGAGGGGGTGTCTCTTGATAACACTTTCTAGTTCTGTTGGATTGGATTGGCTTGAATTTAGCTTCCTGGGGTGTCAGGGCAGAAGATTGTTGGAGACTCAACAGATTAGTCTGGACACCTTTTGCCATATAATGTTGAAGTGTTGATACGTGTTTTCTTTACTCAGAGTCTTTTGCAAAGACTTATAGGTCCTCTCTGGATTTTTACAACAGATATTTCATAGCCCCAAGAGTAGATCCTTGGAGTCATCTATCTCAGGCTTGGCTCTCAAAAGAGTAATTCCACTGGATTGAAGAGGCAAGTGTTTGAAATTCAGGAGACTATAAAATTGATTCTTCCATAAAGAAGTAATTTGTGGTAAATGGTGTAGTCCTCTGGACAGCCATTCACTCATTTTATGTGACTGGGACCCTTGAAACATGGTCAGAAAGATTAGAGAAGGACATCTCTGATCTGTTATTTATCAAGCCAAGAAAACTTTCTTTTTGACGATACAGCATCTGGAAGCAGACCCAGCCAAACACACCATCTTACTCAAGGCTTCTGGGACCAGGGTGAATGCCATTTTAAGAAACATTTGGATAGTGTTGTGGAGTTTGCTAGAAGATTCTGAAATACTTAGCCAGCTTTTCTATATTTAGTTGCATATTCTCTGCTGGGGAAGCAGCAATGCACTGTGTTACTCCATAAAGCATGTGGGAGATCCAGGCAGGGTTGCAGGGATCTGAATTCTGGTGAGGAAAATTGTCTGGTGTGAGCCTCCTCCAAGAAGGCATCCTTCTAAGAAGATGTTAGTGACCTCCAGGTGACAGCTGGCATTTCCATGCTGTGTCCTTGCTCTGGCAGTCTCTGCAGACTGAGAAGGAAATCAGAACACTCACTGGCCAAGGAGCTGTCTTCAAACAAAAGCAGTTACATAGTTAGCATTTAAATGAAGCAGGGCATTAAATTGAAAGACAAGCTGTCAATACATATTTGATTAGCTTCTATCATAATGCTATTTCTAGTATTGGCCTTATTACTGTCCTTTCCCAGTGCTTCTAACAGCTAAAATATTACTCCTTGAATATTTCATCTTGTTTAATATTACTGTGTGTGCAGTCCTTAAACACATTTGTCCTTGGTCTCCCACTGCCAAGGCATCCTGAGAGACAGGAAAAGCAGTAATGTGGGTGGGAGAGCAGGTGCTATGGGGTGGTGCCGTTTTGGTTGTCTGCTTGTCACTTCTGTTGGCACTGCAAGGCTCCTGGGAGAACAGCAACCAAGTACCATTCATAATAATGTTTGAGGTATGGTGATTTTTGGAGGAGTTTTGAATGAGTTAGAGATGAGACTTTGGAGTTGTTTTTAAATATGTGGTTTATTTGTTTATTTATGTGGTTTATTTATTTTTACTGCGGTAGGGAGGGAGGGTTTGGTTTACATCAACTTAGCATGGTTTAGAAGGTTATAAGACTCTTAGTTGTAAGACATTTTAAGGAGTTATTGATTAATACAAGACTTCCAACAAGGATATTTATGTTTTTGACCTAATCTTTAAATATTTCATTTTATGGACTCATGCTACAGTGTAATTTTTCTTACCTAATTATGTTATGACACACAAACCTACCGTACTGCATTTTAATTTCTTTGTTTATCTTTGTAGCTATTTTTTTAATATCTTAAATTCTAAAGCTCTAAACTTTCTTTTATTTAGCTTAACGTGTTTCTGCTTTACACTGTACATCTACATTTTTGTTTTTAGCACTTAAGTTTGGAAGCTTTTCTAAGGTCTCAGATTAAATCCTGTGTTTAACGTTAAGCTTTGGTTTAACAGACCTTAAGTTCTGAGAGTTCCATGCATTTCAAATTCAGTGTGTTTTCTCTTCCAGGCAGATTTACTGGAATCTTTGAAAAAGTGATGAGTGTTCTTGATAAACCTTGATAAAGCTTGATAAAGCTCATTGCTACATCAGCATTTCTTCTTGTTAGATACGAGTTTTTAGATATTCCAAGTGACCTTTCCAGACATGTTCTTTTGAGGAGATACAGCTCATATACTCTTCATAATAAGCTGTTGTTCTTATTATTTCATCAGAATATAATGGACAATGTACTTTGTAAGGCAGTAAAATATATTCTCTGCCCCCAAGAGCTTGCTTATAAGCAGAAATAGTAAAAAATGGAAATTAAAGGATAGGATTTGTGTAAATCAAACTAGGCAGCAGCTCAAGTCTTCTTTTGTGGTTATTTCAGTATTTGTATGTTCAGTGACTTCATGATAGGTGCCTGTTGTGAAAACATCTTAACCATCACTGTGTTTTAAATGTTAAATATTTTTAGAGAAAAATTGAAATAAACTGAAATACTATCAATTTCATTAACATATCCAAACAGTAGAAATCAACATGAAAATTCAATTTTAACAATTTTTTTTAATATTTGTGAAGTACAATATAATGGGTACACAGGATTCTCCTACAGAGTTACTGGTTTCCTTATGTCAAATTCAGATCTCTGCAAGCAGTGAAGCCATAAAACAGTTTGCAGTGATGTACAGCTACTTGGAACATGGAGAGCTTAGAAACATGGTTAGAACCTGTAATTTATCACATCTTAATTTGTCTTAGCTAAACAAAATCTATTGCAATAACAGGCAGCTTTAAAGGTTGAATTGCTGTGGGATACTGAGTTTTCCTGAACAGCTTTAGAAAGCTTTGCACTGAAAACTGCCTTAGCCATTGTAAAGAACAGCTAAACTTTTATCAGTGTCACATTTCTAAGTCTCAGCCTCCCATTAATGCAGCAGATGGGGAGCTGGCTGCAGCCATGGCATTATGTTCACCTTCCACCCTCCCCTCCCAGATGGAGGCAAGGGGATAACTTAAAGAAATGAAAATCATTGGCTCCTCCAGTAGCTAAAGCCTCTCTTGGCTCTTGTTGTTTCCTAAAATTAGGAAAGGAATTAAATAGGAAAATTGGTTAATTGTCACCTTCCCCAACGAGCAGGCTTTTAGTAGCCTTGTGCTTTGAGCTGAAGAAACTTGAAGACATGCTGGCACAATAATAAGGATAAAGCATTTCTCTTTATTATGGTCAGTTACTGCTAATCTTCTTTTAGAGTTTTAACAGGGATTTATAGGGATTCATTTGTGGTTTAGATTTGGAGATAATTAAGTACCTTTCTGCTGCAAAGAAGAAATGGAGAGAGAATTGGCTCAAAGCTAGAAAAAGATTCCTGTACTGTCACATGTATTAAATTTCCTTTTATTTGGTTGTCACCCCAATAGGAATGATTAGTGGGTTGTAAAGAAAGAAAATGTATTGCATTACATCTATTAAAGCATGTTTTATATGTAACAGTAATTAAAATATAATTGAAATCATGAGTTCTTCTAATTATTGGCTTTACATAATGCATAGTTAAAGAGAGAGCATCTATAAATGTGTCTTTTTTACACATCCAGAAATGGTTTGCTGGCAGCATTTTAATTAAAGATGGATTAGCTAAAACGCGGTTTAATCATTCTGTCATCAAAGGATTTAGACCTCGTTAATTAGCTGTTGATAAATAGGTTTTAACTACAAAAGATTTAAATTAAAATATGCCAGTTGCGATCTAGAATTATTAGAGCTGGAAATGGAGCAATGAGTCTCAGAAAAATCTGTGCCATCTCTTTCCTTAATATTAAATTAAATATGAAATGTAGGCCAGTGCAGAACTTTGTTCTGCCTTGTTAGTAATGGATGTGATTCCAAGGGGTCTTTGGAATTGGTGAAGAATTAAACCAGAGACCCTTTTTAATGATCATTGCCTTGCACTGCAGCACTGGGATCCGCTCTCCACTTATGTGTTTGGGAAAGATTGAAAACTATTTGAAAATCCTTCTGCTCTGGAGAATGGGTGAAAACAAATCCTGTCCAAGGGCTTCTAGCTCCTCCTTGCTGTGGAAGAGCAGAGCAGGAGGAGCCCTCTGCCTTAGGACAGCCAGCCTGGCAGAGGCAGGAGCAGCAAGGAGCACGGGGAATGTGGGCTGAGCACGGGACAAGTTCCCACCTTCCACCTGTGTGCTCCTGGTGCCAGCGCTGGACCTGCCAGCTGCAGAGCAGTGAGGTGACCCTTGTCCCTGCTGTGGCATGGGGCTGTGGCTCTGCAGGCAGCAGGTCACTCACAGCAGCTGGGTTTCATCACCTGGGCTGGTGTAATCACAGCTGGAATTCCAGCCATGGCCATGTCTCATACTAGGCAGGCTTTTTCTGTCCCTCGCCCGATGGGGTTCCTGGCCTGGCTGGAGCCCTGCTGCAGGGCTGTGGGGAATCCTTACCTGTGCTCCTGTAACCAGCCCCTGTGCTGAGCTGGCAGCTCTGCAGGAGGCAGAGCCAGCAGACCACACACCTCCTGCCTCTGAGCCTCTGCCTACCAAAAACCAAGTGAGGTAGACCTTGACTTACAAGTCTGTCAGAGTGACATTAAACCTTGTTATTATTAATGTCTTAATCAGCTCAATTACTATGAAATGACTATGAAATATGAATACTAACTGTATTTCAACAGGATTGATAGTTAAAGATTTCAGTAGTGTAATAGTCATAATATTTGAATCCACAATCAATGGGTTTTATACAGATGAATCAAACACTTCTGACAAATGATGGGTGACTTTTCTGAGTAGAGTTAAAAGAGATTCAGTAAAATAGTAATTTGACAATCATACCTGAAGACATTTTTAAAGGCTTCTTAAGTGTTAATGTGAAGATTGACTTATTGAAAAGTGGTATTTACAGAGCATTCTTGGTAACTGTCCTATCTCTAGGGTACTCATTCCGTTGTCTTGCCAATCTTCTGGAAGAGCAGCAGCTGAGTAGGAGGTTACAAGCTTACATAATCATTGTTTGCATTTGAACATTGGTAATGAAATGGCTTAGCTGAACTTCTGTGAAAAAGCATAACTTGATGAATTTTCAGAGTCAGAGATGTGACACCAGTGTAGAATCAGATGAAAGGCAAATCAAGTGAGAGTGTCCATATGCACTTCTTTAAAATCACATCTTTGAAAGCTCTTGCCCTTTCCTCATACTGGAAAAAGAAAAAAATTGGACTAATCTCCAACAGTCCTGTTAGAAAAAACTTACATCAGTCTGTCTGGAAGGGAGAAGAGAGAAGGGGAGATCGTTCTACAGGAAATCTTAAAGTGCTGCAGTATCAGAAGTCATGTTCTCTGACTCAAAAATCATTCAAAAGTTCTAGATTTGCAAATTGATGGGGGAAAATTTTCCTCATGTGGAATAGATAAAAGGAAGAACTATGAAATTAAAAAACAAAAAAGAAATGTCTCTGTGTGTGAGGAAAATGCAGTTCCTGATTCTCTAAATTCTCCAACCCATTTAGCTTAGACAAAAAGATGAATTATCAGCTCATGTTATATAAGCTCTTCAGTTATTCTTCACATAAGACAGGTAATTTATAATTCCCAATTATGCAATTAAAATGCTAATTACCCCTCACCTAAACTCTCTGTTCTTGAACTGATATTATCAATTACCTTCAATCATTGCAAATCATATATGACATATATGACAATGCCGAGTTCTGTATTATTTATGGACTTTCTGTTTTGTGTGTCTCTGGTTTCCAGGTAGTATTAATGGCTTTACCTTGATGGATTTGGCTTCCTGAGGGAATGGTATTCCTTCTGATCTGTGTTGTTTTGTATCTTATAATATATCTGCATTTTAGGGTAATCTTACCCTCTCTTCCTGCCCTGAGCTCTGGCTTGTGATTCATCTTGGTATAGAGAAGTAACACACTTAGAAATCCCAATATGAAATATTTATTACAGAGGTGAGCCCACTTACTTCTGAGCTGCTTCTACACAGCTCTCCTTCCTTCATAAATGTTCTTACTGTATTTACATTAACGTACTGCCAGTTTCCTGTGTCATACCTGCTTGCCAAAGTTACTCTTCTTCTGTCCCTGCTGAACTCAGCATTGGTCACTTTTAGGTTCTATTATTACATAGCATTTGCTGCACATAAAGAAAAATTACTTATTTAAAGAAAACGCAGCAAAAATGAGAACAGAATCTAGCTGTTAAAATTCAGAAGGATGAACACTTTTTAAAAAATCATATATTACTTGTGCTTGTGCATGATACAAATCAGGACAATTGTAAATAGAGATGCTTCAAAGTATAGCTGCTGTCAGTATCTCTGGTTGATAGTAAGCTTCAGCAGCTCTCCTCTGTGAGCATGCAAAATAACCCAGCCAGGGATTTTAATCTAAAATTTTCATTAGGAGGAGTGTACCCAGTTAGTTTAAGAAGTCAATGCACAGAAGTGGTTTTATTTCCTGTTGTTCATGGGTCTGCGAGTTCTGTTCTAAACAATTTCCAGGCAGAAATCATTAAGTATATTGTCTCCAAGGTGAAGAATAACTTTGCTCATCTGCTCATTGTGCTGTTTTTCTTGGTTGGTTGCAAGTTACTAATCCATTGTTTGTTCATTAATAGTAAGTTGGATTATTCCTCCTAGACTTCTCCACTCTATTTTACCCTTTTGCAATGAAGTAGACTTTTTTTTGTTGTTGTTGTTTTTGTATTAAAGCAACCTCAGAGATGTTTTGCAGTACTGCAGTGTGCTGTTGTGAACTAAATGAAAATAGGATTAGATAGGCTAAGCCTTTAAGCATCTAGTTGCCCATGGAAAATAAATTACATTAGCAGAGTAAGTAGGTTAACAAAGAAAAATGCTCTGTTTTTAAGAGCCTCTCTATATCTAGTGTGGGATTAAAGGAAGCACTGCTCACCTTGTTCCTGTATTCACTGATGGGCTGTTACTGACACCGTGTCTTCTTTCCTCTGAGCATGTTTCTTTCAGTCTAGTTTGGTGTTAAGTGTAAATGCTTTAGTATTCATTTGCAAATTATATTTACTGTGGCTCAACAGTTTTGTGGGGTTTGGGCTTTATAGCTTTCTTATGTGGAGATTTTAATGTGTCTAAATGAAAAAAATAATGGCTCTCAAACCTGGTATAACTGGAGAGATCAGCTTTGGAATATTTGGCCTTTGGTGAATGCTTTAGAAAGGCTTTGGATTTTAGTCTGTATCGTGGCTATGCTTCATATTTATACCATACAAAAGCATAAAGTCACATTCTAGTTGAAATTCAGAAGCAATTCAGTGCACAGGTAACTAATAGATACTCACCTACATCTTCCAATTGTAGTCATAAAAATAAAAGAAGGAAATCAGAAAATCCCCCAAGTTCTGTCCAGAACTCCCTTAAGTTACTGTGCTTTCCAGCTTATAGTTCAAACCCTCCTGCTTGCATTTCAAGGCAATTCTCAAGGGCTGTGTTCAAAGAATACTATTTTTGAAGTATACAAAGGTTTCTTTTTATTAGGAGGCAACTTTCTCAAATACCTGTTTTCAGTATAAACACCATAAGGAGATACTGACCTACAGGTGTGTCCTTGATTCTTCTGCACTTGAATGCTTCACAGGGCAAACTGACAGCACATCTCTCTGATACACTACCTAAATTTGGGCTCTTGAACTACCAGTATCCACAAGTGTTCTAGATGCAATACCTGGGAATCATGAACTGGACTATTCTGGGGTTTTCTCACTCTCTCTTTCATCAGGAACCTTGGGATGAGTAATTGTTCCTCCAGCCTCAAGTGATGTGCATGTCTCATTCTGCAGCACTTTGCAGTTACTGAGGGTGTGGGACCATCAGAGGGTCACTGAGGAACCTATTGGGCAGTATTACAGAAACTTGGCAAGGTTTTACTGGCTTTTTTTTGTTGAGATATTCTTGCTGCTTTTAGTTCCTTCTGTATCTCTCTTTTCTCCATGTTTATTACGCTTTCTGTAATTGCATTTCTTACTGGTTTTGTAAGATACAGGTCAAAATGTTCAATTGGATTTTTATTCATAATTTGAACCCTTTTGATCTAGAAGTGTCTTGGTTTCAGGAGTGAATAATTGAGAAATACCAATGTTGTTTTTTATAAATATTTCTTATAACTCAAGAAGAGCTGATTATAAGAAATTAAATTAGAGATTATTTATGGATTTATTTTGGAAATAAAAATTTTATTTTTTTGGAAATAAAAACACTGCTGAGTGTGCATTGTTGTGTTGTATTCTAGTATGAGGAAGAACTGAAAACAAGCAAAATGTGAGAGCAATCAATACAGATAGTTCTATTCCTCTTGCTTTATGTGTCTTTATTCTGTAAATTTACTTGAATTAGGAAAACTGTTAACATTAAACTACCTTAGTTAATGCAATTTCCATTCATAGCACACACATGATTGTAATTGTCAGTGTGCATTAGATAGCAGTAGAAGGTGGACCAAAGATGACCATGAAACACAAACATCATTGTCAGAGTGATTTAGATAATTTGCCAGAAAGACTGTTCATAGAAGGTTTTACTTTAATGGCTTTTAGGCTGTTTTGAAGTTGAGGCTCTTTAAGCATTCTGGAGGTTTGTTTGGATGCATGCAGTACTCCATAGGATCTGAAACACAGCAAGTGTATACTTGTTCTGTTATTTCTACTGGGGAATAACCCATTATTTCTGAAAGGGGAGTTTTCTTCTCTCAAGTCAGCACAGGCAGTGAAACAGCTGAGATTTAGCAGAGCAGTGGGGTTAACATTACCTTGTGCCTCAGCAAATTTGCAAGGAGGAGAAGTGCTCTCCTGTCATATTTACTTGAGTTGATGGTGGCTAATACTTGGGTGTTTTTAAATTGATGGAAAAAACAGGGAGTTTTTAAGAACTGCCTTTACTCTCTGCATATTGTCAGTCAAAGAAAATGATGGTTTTGGCAAAAAAAGAGCACCAAACCCAGGATGTTCCTCTACAGAGCAACAGCAACAAACCAATTGTGTCCAAAGCAATGCACAGCCCATGGCATCTCTAGCAGATGACATGTGACAATGCTCCAGTGGTTGGTCTGCATACACCACTGAGGCCATCCTTCCATGGTAGGTCATACACACACCCTCTGGAGAAACACTGCACAAATAAACATGGCATGAAGCTTTGGAACCAGTGCAAGGAGAAGAGAAAGAGCTGCTTCATTTCTGTACCTGTGCTGGTGGCATTAGAAGCTCAGGGGGAAGCACCCAGCACCAACATAAAACTGTCTGAACAACATATCCTCCAATCAAAAGCACCAGGAGAAGCTCAGGATGCAGTATTTGCAATGTATGCAGAGTGCCAGATTAAATTATATTCCATCCAACTATTTCAGACTCTGTACTTCCATGTTGCTCTTATGGGTAAAGATTCCTGCAGAGTGTAGACAGTGAAATCTTGGGGTGATGAAGTCAAGTAGCAGAATCTGCATTAACTTCAGTGGAACTGGGACTTTACCTTCAAAGTCCTGGTACTTCTCTAATTCTACATACATACTTCCTAGCTTTGAAAAGCCAGCCTTTGTCATCAAAGGGACATCCAGTCCTTCACTCATCTGTGCCATGTTATACAAGGATGTTGGCTGTCTCTGATGGAATTTTGGATTTTTTTTCCAATTGCATGAGGTCATATCCTGAAAAAGTAAATTCAAAAAAGTGATGTGAGTAGTTTTACAAGCAGGAAAATCATCACCTGGCAAAGTTGTACCATCAACAGCTCAATCACATGGACAGCCCCTTCTTTCTTAGTCTTAAAAGGAAGTCCATGATGTTTGATGAAAACAGAAACAGCTGTTTGTTGCCTGTAATCCAGGCAACAGCTGGATTACACAATGCATGTCTTAATTTATTTCTTGCTTTTTACTGCTAGTCACAGGGAGTACTGCAAGAGGTGGCTGCCATTACTGGCTGCACAGTTTCATATTAATTGCAACTGTGGATATGTGAGCAGTTGTCATATGGAAAAATAAACCTTGCAATCCTGCATCACTGATGATGGAAAGATGTTTAGGGCCTTCATATTTCATTTTTACATTTCATTTTTAAGCTCTTTATAAGGTTACTGGAAATTGCTGTCTAGAGGGCATAGTTTATTCAATCGTTTAAGGTGAAGGGTCAATAAAATACACTAAAAGTTGCTTCCTAAAATGTAACTATACATATATAACTGTATAATTATTGTGAAAATGTTTCTGTACAGTGTCTTGTCTTAGAGAGTAAACCTTGCTTGCAAGCAAATGTTTCCATATGAAATGTCCATTTCTGTGAAAGAATATCTGTGTCAGAAAAAATGACAGTTTAGGTGATACATTTTATCAGCTCGGTTTAGTGATATCTCTGCTGGCTTCTCACCGTGTCAGAGTTTCTCCTTAGTTTCTCTGGCATTTGACCTACTCATTGCTATCATTCATTTATAGGCCAAAACAAACTTAGTGTTTTCTGCCTTGTAAACCACCAGAGTATTTTGAACAGAACAGAGATCTTGTAAACAGTGTCCTTCTACTGAGTCTCTAAATGGAGGCTTTTCTTTTTTTCATATGTGATTAATTTGTATGTTTTCTTTTGTTTCTCTTTAAATACTGTCATTTTGTGTAATTTTAAAATCCAGTTTAGATTTACAAGCATGTAATGTCTTTAATATCTTTTGAATGTGAATTGTGTTCTGTGGCTCACTGCTGAAGAGGGACAAAATCACAACATCTCTATTCTTTGAATAGCACCATTATCACTCTATGTTAATGAAATTATTTCAGTATTACAAGAAATGAGGTTTTGGAATTCATTCAGTATTACAGGGAATTGGATTGTAACTAGAGCGTGTTTCAAAAAGAATAAAAGGATCCATGATATGTGCTTAGCTTGTAAAGCACCTAATCCTATATTAATTGTGCTTTGGGCAAATCTGCCCTCATCTGAAGGGGACTTTGACAGTGAAGAGGAAAATATTGTAATGCTTTTTAAGGCCAAACAGCTCCTCCAGCAGGATGGCAGTGAAAGAGGAGTTCCACGGGCTGTTCTCCCTTCCCTTCCCTGTCCAAGCACACACAAAAGCAAACAGTGCTGTGTTGTACTGTCCTTTATAGGCTGCTGGAGAGTTGGCCTCGTGTTACCCCATCATCTTCTTGCTTTTGGGATTGAGTTTGTGTTACTTTTTTCCCCGTGTTTGGACAGGGAAAGATCATAGAGAAATTTAGGTAGCACAATCTGAAATTGAGTAAGTCTTGTGTTTTTCTGTGTCTGTTGTGCAACAGACAAGAAAACATGAGAGTGTCCATTCCAGCCCAGACTGTGATGCAGAAAGGACCTGGTTTATGTGAAGGGAGAGCTCTGCTGCCTTGTCTGGAAAGGAGAGTGAACATCACAAGCAGATGCAAATCAGGGTTAGGAGATATTTAGTTCAGCTTCTAGCAGAAGGTGTCTGTGAGTTGGTAAAAGGAGAAGACTTCTGTTGAAATTGTTTTCAAGGGCTTTGACCAGTCTAGCAAGCTCCTTCCTCTGTGGAGGGCTGGTTGGACTTCACTTTTCCTGAATCTACATGACGTAGACTGAGGGCAGCAGGGTTGAAAAGGTGACCATGGATGTGATTGTGCGCCTGAAATGCAGCAATGCAGTGACTTTCTCAATTCCACTTTGGAGAGTTTGGCCAGCTTTACCAGCTTCAGCATTTTAACTGTTACCATCCTGTTTGTTCTGTGGTCAGATGAAGTGTCTTGCCAACAGTAATTTGCCTTTTGGTGTTGAGCTGTAAGGAAAGGAATTGCCATTTGAGCTCACTGAGCTGCACTTGAGCCCCTCTTCTCTGCTGCAGAGTTTAATGGCTCTGTGGGAATCACCTGCAGCTCTGCAGGGCTGCTGAGCTGTGCATGTGGGGCAGCTGGAGTGTTCAGCTGAGCAGAAATAGGCAGAGAGACTCGTTGGGCAGCTGGGGATTTACACCAACACAGCTGAACTCAAGCAGAACTTGTTTTTCTACCTGTCTTGGGGTGATTTTGCATAAATCAATAATTACCACCTTTGTTTCTTTGCAGCCTGTTCCAGCACTACTGCTACACTCGAGGTGGCATGCGCCACACCTCCTACACTTGCATCTGTGGCAGGTAAGAGCATGATTTACACTGAACTGGGTAAGCTTTATAGTCAGTTTCCCCCTGGATATTTGTGAAATTGGTCTTTTTAGGCATGTCATGTGTTTGCAAATGCCACCAGATTGAGTTCTGACCTGTTTTCACTGGAAAAGACAAGAGAGGTAGGTGTCTACCTGTATCTCCTGAAGACATGACTTGGTAATGGAGTCTGCTGCACTCCTGAGCTTCCCCAGTGACTGCTGCTTGGCTGCTGCCAAGATTGTGTTTATGCTCACCCCTGTGCTGCACTTGGCTTTTTTGTTAAATAGCACCATGGAGAAGGGCTTTACAGCTATTCTCTGTTGCTCAAAAATACTTTCTTTGAAATACACCTTAGGTATTTCTTATCATCCTCAAAATTCTGTCTCAAAGATTAGGATGCAATTGAATGAATCTGTTTGGAATTTTTGCTCTCTCTGCTTCTTGCTGAACAGCTAGTGTTGAAGGTTACTGTATTTGGGAGAGTAGTATAAAAGTTCTCCCTGCAGTTGTAGAAATGCACAAGAGAACAGTGTGGGACACATGCTGAAGAACAGCTGTGTGCTTCATGCAGAGATTAATCTTACTTAGTGGAATTAATCTAATCAGAGATGTATGACAGTGAAATGAGCCATATATGTTGGTATATATGTTCCACTTGTTCTGCTGCGACTCAGAAACATTTGCCCTACACTGAAGTCACATACACTTACAAAAGATAATTTTTATGTTAATGACAATAATTCTATATTGCTTTGAAGGTAATAAGAACAATTAGTACCTTCACTTGTTTCCACAGTTTGCTCAATTGCTTATTTGTAAATGCAATTTTCCAATTTATATGCAAAATTGCAGCAGGAGCATGAGCAGTTTTATGGCAAATTGTGTATCTAAATTGTCTGAAAAGTTTCCTGGTTTAAGTACCATTGTATAACTTGAGAATTAACGTCCCAGTGAAATGAGACTCCGTCTCTAGCTTTTGTCACAGACGGTGATGGTGGGATTTTTCACAGCCGTGCAGACTCCACATCACTTAGAGTGGATCAGAACCTCTGCTGCAGGATCTGGTTTGGGTGCTGGTGGCCAAATCACTTTGCTAAACCTGTAGAAATGTTTGGTCAGTGTTTGTGTGGCGGCTCCTTGTGAGCCGTGGGAGCAGGCTGAACTCTCCACAGGACTGAAAACCCAGGACCTGCATTACACATCTTGGGGAACCCCAGAGGAGGAAAGCTCCAACAGTAGCTCAGAAGTGGGTGCTGACAGGAGCTCCCTGGGTGTCCTGTCCTGCTCTGCAGGGCACGGGGGTGGAATTAGAGATGCCTCTGAGCCACTGGAGGATTTAAATCACAGAGAAGGGCTGTCCTTTGAATGCCATATCCACACAACTTTGTGACTCACTGTTGTGGTTAGCAGCTGCCATTGTATCCTACCACTAGAAGTGCAGACAAACCTGATTTTAAAAAAACCAAAAACAACAACTAGTTACATGAGATAGCAATTTACAGACAAAGGTCTTTGTATTCTATGTTCTGACTATGAATGCTGAAGTAAGAATGAATAATATTAACAGTTTTAAGCTCACTCCAAATAAATGAATGAATTCAATTAACATAATAGTGGCAAAAATAATAGACATTTTTTAATACTTTGAAAATGTCATGCATTGTAAATATTTCACTTAACTACATTTACAGCTAAAAATAGCTTTTGCAATTAGGATTTTGGAATCTTTTATTCTATTCATGCTGAATTTTATATTTTCCTGAACACTTAAAATGGGCATATTTTCACAAGATCTTTCCTTTTTAGATTACAGGCCTGATAATATTTTCCATAGAAAAGAATTATCCTTTTAAAGTAAAAACAAGTTTGTTATTCATTTTTTTAAAAAAGATATGCTGATTAAACTGGAAATCAGGAGTAATTAATAGAATATTTCAGTACAAAAATAAATCACTTGTCATGTGATGGGTTCATTTAGTTATTGCTGTCCCTGTGCAGTGTTATATTCTCGAGGAGATGTTAAATGAATGTTTGGTGTGACCAAAAGTGGTCAGTGTGTTGATTGTTCCTATGAGAATAGTAACACACTTTGATGAGTGTGACAGTGTTACCTTTTGAGATTAGGCCTGTAGTCAGTGATACTTTCAGAAGCTGTCAGCTGGGGAGTGGTTTGAAGTGCAGGCGGCGCTGAGTGTCATGGAAGGAGAACAGGAGCGTTTGTTAAGCATACTTGGATATTTTTGGCACTCATCTACAAAGTGCTACTCCCAAGCAGTGTCCAAATGCTAGTGAATTATTCACTGCAGTGTCTTAGGATACCAAGGAACCATTTTTACAAATGGGAAAACAAAGGTAATCCATTCCCAGTGTCGTGCTGATGCTAGGGTGGGTGGCATCCATTGGGAAGCAGAGGTTCCAGCTGGAGTTAGGTGGTGGTGCAGGCATTGGTTTCTCTGGAATCACCACAGGAGCCCCAGCAGCTGCTGCTCGTTACTCTCTTGTCTTAGGCTGAGGTTCAGATCTTGGCTGATGTCTCTGGGCAGATGCCAGCTCTCATCAGGTGCTATCAGTCGTCTAGAATAACACTGGGCAGTGGAATGTCTTCTTCTATCTGAGGGCTGCCATAAGTGAAGCTTTTCGGACCAGATTAGGATACTATGGAATCAGCTTTTCTTTCTTTACCTTCAGTACAACTTTTTAAGA
Source organism: Motacilla alba alba (assembly GCF_015832195.1). Taxonomy (NCBI): domain Eukaryota; kingdom Metazoa; phylum Chordata; class Aves; order Passeriformes; family Motacillidae; genus Motacilla; species Motacilla alba. The sequence continues at coordinate 3,100,121 of NC_052026.1, forward strand.
TTTCATGCCTTAGACAAAAAACTGTTAATGCTTAAGAAGGGTTAAAACTTTTTTCTGGATTGATTCTGTGATGATTTAAATCATGATGGAAATAGGTTCCAGTTTTAGTCAATGGTCTTTTGTTTTTTCTTTAGATGTCCTTAATATAGAGCTACTAGCTACACTTTTTGTAGTGTGTGATGCTCAACACAGTCCTGTTCTTAAAATATTGCTGACATTTCTCCTCTTTCTTCTAATTATTTGTTTTCAGGGTGCTTTCTGATCTCAAATGCATCTTGGGGGATTGTTTTCCTTTGCTAGTAATCAGAATCTCTTGCTGCATTTTGCATTCTCAGTGGTGTTAATTTGTGCCTCTTCTGCTGCTTCGTGCAGTTCTTTCTGTAACAAATGTGTCTTTGACACCAGTTAGAAGCAAGTTATTAAAGGAATAAAAATGGATACACAGGAACCTCTTGGAGGATTTTTCAGGTTGGCTGCCTGAAGGTGAGCATTGGCAGCCTCATGTGTGTTGATTTTCAGAGGTGCTGACCAAAAAGAAGGCAGCGAAGCCAGGGATCCTCACCTCCCACAGAGCTTCATCATGAACTGCGACTTGGCACTCCAGTGCTAGACCTTGCAACTGTTGCCTCTTGGAAAAGAAAGAAGTAGCTTCTACGTGAAGACTCATTTGCTGTCATTTGCTTGAGTGATAAAGTTCTGGAACAGCCTGCCTGGGGAGGTGGTGGAGTCACCATCCCTGGATGCGTTTTAAACAAGATTGGATGTGGCACTGGGTGCCAGGGTTCAGTTGAGGTGTTGGGGCTGGGTTGGGCTCCATGATCTTGAAGGTCTTTTCCAACCTGGTCATTCTGTGAATTCTGTGCTTTGCCAGTGGCTGGGGCTTTTGTTCAGATTGTTTTAAAGCCACCTTAAAAGGCTTACTGAATCAGCGTGACCAATTTCTGGCTAACTGTAGCATTTACCTTGTGGGTACACATCATTTCTGTAGCGTTGCTCCAGAAGCATCTTGCTGCCTTCATCTCAGGACAGGGGTAAAGATGCACCCTGCAGGGGAGATTGGATGTACACCTCTTAGCAGGGTCCCACTGGAGGTTTCCACATCTGTCTTAATTTGGGTCAGTAGTGCATGTCTGAGTCAAGCTTTCCCACTCATCCTCAGCTGCAGGGCCTGCTCAGAGCCAGGGATCAGTCCTTTAGTGCACATGCTGCTTTAGTTTTGGGTGAAAAGCAATTGGGGAGATTTCAAGAGCAGGTTGGCTCTGCCTGGTTGCTGATGGGTGTTGAGCCCAGGGTATCTGCCCAGAGCCAGCCAGGGGACCAGACCCTCTCATGCCAATAAATCCCTGAAATGCATATGGTGTGCAGATCTGGTCTTCAGCACCAACTGTGCTCTCTGTGCTGTGATCCCCTGTGTGTGACGGAGCCAAGATGTGCCTGACAGATCAGGAGCCTCCAATGCCAAGAAAGATTGTGCCTGCTTAACGCTTCACCAACGGTGCTGAAAAACAGGTCCTTCATGCAGCTCCCCTCACAGCTGGTGCTGAGCCTAACAGAAATATTTTGTAAACTAAAACCTTTACATTAAAATATGCAAAAGAAACCCCTCATCTTTGTATTTGCAATGTGTTTTGTTGAAAGCATTTGTGCAGTTGTCAAATTTGAGTATATGACTTATTTATGCACCGGTATGGTATTTGTCACTGAGGGTGCCAGCACATCTTGATAAGTAAACGAGCTGTCTGCAAATACATAAGCATGGAGTCATGCCCTTAAGGTTCATGATAATTTTTTAAAAGTTGATCATAAATACATGCATGTGCTGTTTGCTTCTCCTACTTTATCCCCAGTATTGGAGGGAGATAAGGAATAGTATCTGCAGCTAAAATCCTGGCAAACTGCAGTGGAGTATGGATGTGCACGCCAGCTGTTGGTTGTCGTAGTTGAGACAGTCACAATACAAAGCAACACTCCATTTTCAGAAGGCTTCAAACTATTTTTATTATAGCATGAATGCTTTTTATACATTCTTACAAAGCTCGTAAGTTTACACTTTACTCATTGGTCAGGAGAGACAAACAAAGTGCTCATTGGAACAGGCAGTTGTAGGTTTCTCTTATTTATTCCTCTTTCTTTCTTGGTTTCTATGTCAACGACCTTGGTAGGAAATTCTTTCAGGGGTGAACATGGATCTTCTCATCAAACTTCTCTCTGGCTCGCAGAAGTCTCTGTGAAACCTCTTCCACAGTTGGTGCTTTTTATTATTTCCTGTGTTTTTCCTTTAACACCAAACAATGTCATGCAAGCTCATTCCAGTTACTTCCACATGCCATGCTCCCAGAATTGTAGCCCTCCACCTGGGAAGCAGTTCCTGAGGCAGGGGGTGGTGCTGCCTCCCCTCCCTGTGCTGACAGAGCAGTGCAGGGGCAGGAGCTCTGCACCCCTGTCCCCTGCTGGGAGAGCTCAGCTGGGAGCACAGCTCCCACTGCACACCCTGCCTGGCACAGGACACCTTTTCTTTTCATTGCACTCCATTGCTCTGTTACAGATTTTTTCTTCAGATAGAGCAAACTAATTTTGAAAGTGTCCTGGTGTGGAAAATATTCCAACAGTGCCCAGGAGACAGAACATCTCAGAAAGAAGTTTATGTCTGTCTTCATCTTGTATACAGGCTTTCTGGGTCCATTTTTAGCTAGCTGCAGAGGTTCTTGAGTCCAGCATCCAGCAAGGAAAAAGCATCCAGCCAGTTGTGAAACTGTGCTTAAGCCATTGGATCAGCACCACAAAATGAATGTGTTGCAGCTTTAGTTCTATGGGGCTTTTAAACTCTTGATTTAACAACTTTTAACAGTTCGAATTTTTCTGTTTGGAGTGTCTGTAATTTTATGAAGTACACTTTGTATCAGAAAATCATCCCCATTATTATGAAATATCACCTTTCACTGTCCTATTACATAGTGATTCTTATATGCTAAAAAATACTTAAGAATAAATACTCACTGTCTTCAAAATATCAATGTAGAATTGTTCAGGTTGTAAGAGCCCTCTGAGATCATCCAGTCCATCCATTAACCCAGCACTGCCAAGTTGACTGCTAAACTCTGTCCCCAGGTGCCACAGCTACATGGCTTTTTAAATTCTTCCAGGGACATGGTCCAGCCATTTAGACTGAGAGCCTGCAGAAACTTACTGCTTTCTACTCCATAATCATTGTTTATGAAATTTGACCGTATGACTGATGATCTGTTAAATATCTGATATCACAAGTACTTAATGTATCTTGAAGGTAATATCTTTTTGGATACAGTGCATGCTTACTGTTTTTGTAATTGCATACATCGGAAGTCTCAGATGAGAAGTATGTCAGATGTCACATTTACTCCACACACAGCTGAAGATTGATTGAAATTGAGCCTCAGATTCCTGACATCCAAGATATAAAGCTGTTCCAGCATCACAACTTGAAAGAACCAAATTTGAGCAGGGTGACCAATGAAAGGTTTTGATCAAAGCTGAGGTACAGACTGGCAAGTGAGCTGGAGGGGTTGGAGAGAAGCTGCAGTAACCCTGTCCCAACATGTGTATTTTTGGATGTGATGTAATTCTTCCAGCTTTTTGAAGAGAAAAAGCGAGAGCATCTATTTGAAGAGAACAGTAAAAGAAAAATAGGTAGAGCTTGAGATCTTTATCAGCCTTTTAACTGACATTTTATAGACCCAGAGGAATATCAGTAGGCAAGACAGGATGCCAAGGCCAGATGTAGGTCACCTAGTGGATCATGGAACTTCAGAACAACAGAACAAGTGTCCATCCTTCTCTGGAGCTGTTTTATTCTTGTGAATCAGCAGTTTACTCTGAAAGGTTTCCAGGAATAAAAATCTTTTCTTTGCAATGTGATTTTTCAAGAGCAGGTAAGAAGAGAGTGACAGTTTTCATCCCTGCTCCTGCTGCTGGCATTGTGAGCTGTGAATGTTCCCCAAGCAGTGCATCCCTCCAGCAGAGACCACCTGTGGCCATGCCAGAGAGGAACTGGAGCTGTTCCCTCAGACAGCTCAGTTCCTCCTGTCCCAGTGATTCCTGGAGTGTTTCAAATGTCAGATTTTACTCCAGTGGAAGTTAGTTTGTTTTATACCTCAGACTACTTAGCCTTGAATAGGGAAAAATAGCACTAAGTAATTAAAAAAAAAAACCCCAAAACCCAAAAAAAACCCACCAGAAAATAATAAAGGGGTGTAAATTTAAAAATTACTTGCATATAATTCTTTCCTTTACACCGTCATGGTCATAGGAAATGTTCATGTGAGCTGTTCCATGTTCCTTCTGCAGCCAGGTCCTGTCTTTCAGGCAGAGCAGCAGAATTCCTGAGCCATGCCCATCTGTGCTGCACAAGTGCTGGGGTCGCTACTGCTGCCCACACCAGGCAGGGATTGTGGCAGCTCTCACAGGCTGCTTTTCATGTGAATACACGGATGCTTACAGAGTTCCTGCTTATGTCACATGAATGTGTGTGTTAATGTTTCTTCTTCCACTAATTGTGCTGATTTTCTGTTTGCCCATCAGTGGGGAGAACTCGTCTGTTTTGCACTATGGCCATGCTGGAGCCCCAAATGATAAGACGATTGAAGATGGAGACTTATGGTAAGTAAAGGGTGAGTGTTTGTTTGGTACTTTTGTTTTGCTACTGCTGTTTCCATACTGGAATTGTATGTACTCTTAGAAAAGGGATGACTGCATACTGATAGAAAGTTTTAATCTTTAAAATAGAAGGTAGCTTTGCATGCCAAATTATTCTGGTTTCTTCCAAAGGTCCTTACACCTGCATCTCCAGTTGAAAGGGAGAAGGAGATATTGTTTGAAACACTTCTGAACCAGAGACACTTAGAATTGAGTTTAAAAATGGCTGTATTCTAAGTACAAGGGCAGTTGCAAAATTGGTCATTTGAGTTTGCTCTTGGACCTCAGATCCAAACCTCAGCTCTGGTGGTGGGGTGGAGGATCGCAAAAGTGTTGGCTACTTTTAGAGAGTTGCATCAAATTGCAGAATGGATTAGATATTACAAATGCCTCTGTGCACACAGACACCCCCACAAGAAGATAGAGATTAGAATGTGTGAAGAGATCAAAGTCAGTTCAGGTCAGGGAAGGGTGCTTCTGGTTCTGTGTTGTGCCAAAAACTTCCTTTAAAGATTTACTTAGAGATTAGTGATGTGTAATACAGCTGCAAATGCCATGAGCTTTTCTCTATGTGTGCCACGTGCTTTGCAGTATCACTGCAGGTGAAAGCAGAGTGAATCCAAGCACCAAATACATTCCCATAACTTGAAAGACAGATCTATTTGTCTGATGTGTAATATATCAGATCATAACTTTCACACTTCACCTCCAAAGACATGGGTCAAAAAGCCTTTGTTTATAAAAATGCAAAAATAGTTTTGGAGAAGTTAATCCCTGACATTCAGTGGAGGAATTGTATAGCATTACCTTTGTAGCCTGTGCAGGAAGAGTGTAGGTATGTATTTTCACAGTGGAATGTAAATGCATGAAGAAAAGCAAATTAGTATTATCATCGAGAAGCTCAAAACCTATTATGGAAAACAAATTGAATCTCAGAAGTTAAGAATTATGCCTTGTTGGCTAAAGTTCCAGGCACATCTTCAGGTGCTGCACAGTGAACTTGTGGAATTACAGGTAGATAATTTCTTTATAATACTGTAAAAACTTTTTTAAAAGCTTCTTGTACAATAGTTTATGTATTATCTTCATCTGTGGTTAATATCTTACTAAGCCCATCAAATACTAAAGTTAATTTATTGCAGGGCAATAGTTTTGATTCATGATTATATCTTGTTTGAGTAGATGATGTGCCATGAGCATTTTTTGATCAGGAAGGACATACCAACATAAAAGTGTATCAGCTGTGTCATTCAATTAAATTCTAAAAAGAAGGTGTGTAGCATACAGGAAATCTCAGCATGTGTTACTGACTGAAGATATGCCACAGTGCATTATCATATCCCATATTTAAAACTAAGCTCTTTAAATGGTGAGGGGGACCTCAGGGTCAAGGGTGTGTGTAGGAATCTTTCACTTACACTCTCCAAGGACAATTTAGTGGATGGCTGTAGTCCTTATAAGCCACAAGAGTTCATACAAGACTCTTTGCAAATCCTTCTTTTCTGCAGTACTGGAAAAGTCTTGAAAATGTGTTTGTGTTTTACCAGCCTCAGGTATCTCAGTGTCAGGAAACCATAACCTACCAAATACATCAATCACTTCAGGGTTTCAAAACTGCTGAGCAGCACCCCTGCCTCAACAAAGAGAGCAGGGTTTAACAGAGTCTGGAATATCCTCCTGCTCTTGGTGAAGACGTTTTCAGGTGCAGGTGGTGTCAGCAAAGGCTGCTCCAGATGCATGAGTATTGCATTTGCAGGATGCCTCGTGGCAGGAAGGAATGATGAATCTGACTCCATGTTCTTAGAAGGCTAATTTATTACTTTATGATACTATATTATATTAAAGAATACTATACTAAACTATACTAAAGAATACAGAAAGGACACTTACTGAATGCTAACAAGCTAATAATGAAAACTCGTGACTCTCTCCAGAGTCTGACACAGCCTGGCCCTGATTGGCCCAAGAGTGAAACAACTCCCAGCAGAATGCAATGGAACAATCACCTGTGGGTAACAATCCCCAAACACATTCCACAGGAGCACAGCACAGGAGAAGCAAATGAGAAAAGAATTGTTTTCCTTTTCTTTGAGGCTTCTCAGCTTCCCAGGAGAAAGATCCTGAGCAAAGGGATTTTTCAGAAAATGTGACTGTGACACATGAGCACCTGCCAGGCTCCAGCCACTGCCCTGCCCTTCCCTGGCTGGTGCTCACAGAGCAGACTCTGCTACACACTGGCTTCTTAGTATTTATCTCAAGGGAGAAGAAAACAATAATAAGAAAAAGTGATTTAATTTCTGTAAAGACAATTAAAAAACACAGTCATTTTCCACAGTTAAAAATAATGTTTCAGGAGAAGTCTTGAAGTGTAGCACACATGAGCAGCATACAAATTCTGAGTGGTTTCACTGTGGGACTTTACAAATGTCTAATTTGGGTGTAGGAGGGTGTGTGTGTGCATACAGAGGAGGCATTAAAATGACAGTGTGCTGATTTGTCTGTGTATATTAGCATTTGTATATTGGCTTTCAATTAAGCTTTTTAATAGCTATGGGGAGCCCTCTGTTGGATAGTCTTAGGAAGCCCTGAACATGGGGAAAAATAGACTATATTTTTTGGTGAAAAAGAAGTAAGAGTATTTTACTAATTACTTCTGTTTCTGCCAGTGTTTTGGCATAACATTAATCTAACTATTTATAGAGTTGTATGTAGTAGAATTGGGAGTTTGGGTATTTGGTATGGTTTTTAATAAATTATTCCATAGAATTTCATGTCTTTTTCTTAACATTACTTAGTGGATATGAATAACATTAATGTGTTTTGCAGAAATGTGCAGCTTGGGTTTTTTTTATGTTCAAAGTGTTGCAGTGCAGTAAGTATCATAAATAAGTCAACTAAGCACTCTAAGAATATTAGAAAAAATACATTTGGAAGACTAAGGCTTTGCTTGTGTGAAATGCTTGAGTGCATGCATTACTGGCTTTTTAAAAAGTGTAAGTAACAAGGATTTAGTTGTTAAAAGAAGATCATAGGCCAAAATACTTGTGCTATTGCATTTTTATATCCTTTTTTGAGGCTGTTATTCTGACTTCTTTGTCAAAAGCTGTGGAAGGTTTAGAAAAGCCTGAAGACAAAAATTTTATTTTTTTTTTAATTAACCTGTATCTAGTGGGTTTATTGCTTCTGTAAGAAGCTGGTATGGAATTGTATCTCTGATAGTGCATCATAATCCACACTTTTTATAGGTACAGCTTCTGCACTAAAAGATCCCAGTGCAAAACAAAGGACTGTCAAGGGAATTTCTGACACTTCTTGTTAATACACACTGTCTTGCTAAGCAGGGCTATCCTTTTCAATCTGTTAAATATTGAAATAGCTATCTAACACAAAGCACTGTGATTGACCGAGAAAGAAATCAGTATTTTTAGGGAGGTTTAGGTGTTCAGGATACAGATATTTAACTGGTATGGATATTAAAAGCAAATATTGCAATAGCAGCAAATCAGTATTGTATAAATGATTCATGTACTGTGGCATTCTGTGGTGAACATTGAAATTATCAATTTGCTCTAAACCCAACACTTTCCCTAAGCAGGTGTCTGTTGTCTCTGTGGTCAAAGGGTCATCCAGATAAATGGGTAGGCTGAGTCACCATTGTAAGCACTTGGCCCTTTTACTCACTATTAACTTTAAATAAAATCTTCTACTTGGAATGTAGCAAATCACAGCTTGCAGTGATGATGTGTGGCCAGGCTGTTCACAAATACTGATTTTCTTCTGTTATCTGAAAGCTCTGGCAGCTTGGATTGGAGCTGAGCCCTGGACTGAGGTTCTCTGCATCCTCTCCAGGTATTGCATTACTAACTGGATGCCAAGACCCTTTTGTTTCTGTACTGAGGCTGTAATTTGGTAGTAGGGAAAGAGGAGTCATAAGCTAAAATACTTGTAGTTCCCAATCTCCTGCCTTGCATACAAGAGGCTTCCAGCATTTTGGAAAACCAAAGCTCTTTCAAAGTTTGCTGAGGAGTAGAATGAAATTGAAAGCTGCTACTCAAGAAGACAATAACCCAAATAAATTGAAGGAGTAGAGATCTGAGTCCTTTAGGCACAAATCAAGAGCAGATGTGCACCTGGGAGTCCTGCTCAGAGAATGGCAGCCCCACGTGGCTCATTCTCCTGGGCAGGTGTCTCAGGAGCAGCTGGCTTTTGTTCACACTGCAGGAAGATATTGGTTCAATATCGGTTACAGGGCCCTTGTGGGAGCTGGGAACTCTGGTTTCAGCTCTCCTAAACTGATCTCTGACTTTGGCTGGAAATGATGACCTGACCCTGGGAAACAACATCCAGAACAAGTTCAGTAACAGCCAGTGTGCTTCTGTGAAAAGTGTTGGCTCAACAAATCAGCATCTGCCATCTGGGAGATAAAAGCTTTCTTAAAAATAATGGGAGCAAATTGCCTTGGGTCCTCCTTTCTGCCTGCTGCCCTTGCCCTGCCAGTGCTGCAGTGTGGAGTCACACCATGGCTGGGAGAGGGGAGAGCTCTGGGCATCAGAGCCACCTGCAGCAGAGGAAGGGGCAGGGCAAATGTCTCTGCTCACCTTTGTGGTCTGCTGGTTTGTTCTAAAAGCCATCAGAGATGAGAACTTGAAGTGTAAATTTTATGTTTTGATTTGAGAAGTTTCTGAGTAAAATTGGAATTTATTGCATTTGATTTGGAGCCTGGTGGCTCTGGCAGCCTGACATTGTGGGTTTCTGGCATTGCCATGTGCCAAACACATGGCAGGAGTTGATTGTTCTGTTGCAGTTGATCAGCAGGGCTCCTGCAGTGTTTGGCAAATAAAAAATGCTTCTGTGATCTTAAAATAAGCATTGCTTCTTCATGATGAGGCTTACACTTAAATAATAGAAATGTAAGAAAATCAGAAAATCAGCCTGGCTCCAGATGTAACTGAAATAGATACAGCTGAAGTAGATAACAGCTGTTACCTGAGGTGCCTTCCTGCAGGTGTCATGAGTTGCAGGTCTTGGTATTTTTATGGCATCTGACAAATGTACCTCAGTGAAAATTCAGCACTTTGTAAACAACACTCATTGGCTGGTTCACTGATCTTCAAGCACTTAATAACATTTTTGGGGGTTAGTAGGTCCATTTTGGCTTTGCAAAATAATGAAAATAATTGTCTATCCTGCTGGGGAAAAAAAAAAAAAAAGCCTTTTTAACGTTTTGAAATATCCTCCTCAGTTACAATGTTGATGAACAGCAGACCCTGCTGCTCCCCACCCCAAGGAACACAGGCACTCACCTGGGCTGGGCTGCTGCTGCACTGGAGCCAGGGCCAGAGTGTAATTTATGAAGAGGGCTTGGGTGAAAGCATAAATAAGGTGAAAGCATAATAAGTTGGCCAGCATCAACTGCTTGGGAAGTGTAGCAGACCTAAGAGAGAATGCATTAACCTTGTATTCACAGTGGGACTATCTATTATTTATAAAACAAAACTAGCTTTTAGAAGTTTAAATAGAAGCAGGTTGGATCATCAGATGATGTCTCTCATTTTATTTGACTGTTTATTTTAACACTCACATAACTGCTTATTGATTACTTATTTCCTTGAAATAATTTATAGATTTCAATGACAGCACTGGGCAGAGTACAGTGTCCTTGGTGAAACAGAATGTCTCTCACTGCTGTTCCCATGATGTACCATCACTGCTGGGGATGATAGCTAAATCTGGAAATAGTTTTATTGCATTCAGGTACCAGAAAACTTTGTTAATACCACAAAATCAAACATACCTGTCATAAAAGTACAACCTTTGCATAATGTTAAATGATTTAAATGTGTCTTGGCTGTATCAACAAGCATGGGTATTTGCTGAGTCAAATGATAGAGCTGGGGATATGGAAAACTGTCTGGTATTGCAAAAAGCCTTTATCTGAATAGTTTAACTCTGAGGCATATTTTTGTTTCACTTCTTAATATCCCAGTGCAAATTTAAATCATCAGAATAATACTGACAGCAGGGGGCACTAAAATAAGAGCTGTGGAAAGAAGGGAGCTTTGCCCAAGTTTTCATATTGGTAACATCCTGTACTTGCCAGAGCAAACACTCAGCAGCCTTCTGGGAGCACTGCCTTTACATGCATGCATTCAAGTTGTCAAACTTGGGCTTGTTTCCTTCCACTTGGCACTTGTACGTAGCTTTTGGTGTTTTCTTTGTATTATTACCTGTGGTGCTCTCAAAAGATCCTTCTAGCACCTCTCCTATTGTCCTTTCAGAAGCTTTGTTCATCACAGGGAGTTTTTCCTGGCTGCAAGGACAGGTAGTTGGGGAAGGTTGTTCTGGATGAAGCAGAGAGGGAAGATATTCAATGTTCGGGGCTTTTTAATGGCTGAAAAGGGACAAAGGACAGTTTCCAGGCTCCCTGCAGTGGCTGGTCACTCCAAGGTGTGTGAAGAAGGGGAGGGTTAGGTTGGAGAGCAGGGAAAGGTTCTGCTTCCCCAGAGGGTGCTGGGCACTGCCCAGGCTCCCAGGGAGTGGGCACTGGAGCCAGGAGTGCTTGGACACCAGGGATGCACAGGGGGGATTGTTGGGGGGTCTGGGCAGGGACAGGAGCTGGGCTGGATGATCCTTTTGGGTCTCTTCCAACTCAGTCTATTCTGTGATTCTGTGAAGAATATCACAAAAGAAAGTTGCTTCTTGCAAGAGCCTGCCAGATTCAGTTGTTCATGGCTGAGCCTTCTGTTAGCTAAAATAAAAGTTACTTTGCTGATTTTAATTCTTTGACCTCAAAGCATAATACACAGTTTTCTATAACAAAAAGATTTGTCAATTCATGTATAATCCATGTGTATTTATCTTTTATGCATGTGCAGTATACATATTTCATTGAAACTATATTCACATATTTATTGTAATATTATACAGTTTCATTTGAAGGAAATACACTATTCTCTTCTTTGGAAGAATAAGTAAGAGTAAAACTTTCTGTGAGTACTGAGTGGCTGTCATTTATCTCAGGAAAATATTGGAAAATTTTCAATTAGTCAAGAAAATATTTAGGTGAGCTTGAAAAAGGTATACCAGAAAGGATGGTCAAGGTTTGCTGTATTTGTTTTCCAAACTTTTTTTTTGAATTCTCAGTATTTTATCAAGTTTTACAATACTAATATCAACCTAGAACCAAAACTCATTTGTCCAGGTGGGGGCAATGTTGTATTTAAAAAGCAGGAACTGACCCTCTTTTTCCATCAGATAATTGAAGTCCTTCCTTTTCCAACCCAAGTCCTTCAGTGTCTGCTAGTAAAACCATCTATTCTACGGTACAAAATATTGTATTTATTACTTCTTGAAAGCACTGCTTGTAAGATCTCAGGATGTTCATGTGTCAGATGTAAATGCTCGACTATTTTGTGTGGGTGGGACTAGCATTTTCATTTGGCCTTGTGCACTTTTATGCATTTTGAAGTTCAGTGCTGTAATAATATGCAAAAATTATGGTTAGCTTTAACTTTTCAGTCTGCAGTTTTGAAAGAGCTTGTTGGTAGTAATGGTTTTGTTTCTAATAATAATACAAAGTACATTACTGCTACTTACTGGTTGATTGCAAAATTAACTGGCTATCCATTTCTGAAATAATTCCTTTGGCCTGATTCCTCTCGTTTGATTAATATTTACTGTTTTCATCAAGTGTAGGTATTTTTCATTTTGTTGTACATATGGACTATATTAATTTTATGCTAATTCAGAAAAATTGAATTTGATTAAAAATAGAGAAATGTGTTTGCTGGAATTAACAATAATTTTGCTGTAATTGGATGGGTTCTGTTAGTACTGGTTAATTCAGGCTGTGAGGTTGCTTACTGTCAGAAATAAGAATAAGCCTATTCAAAGCTCAGATCACTAAGTATTAGTAGTGTGTTTGCTGTAACAAATTTTAGCTTTCCTTTAAGTGCTGCATTTTGGTCTGCCTTGTAATTTTTGCTGTCTATAATGTATGTGAAATGTCTTTTAAATTGTCAACTGTGAGTTTTATCTGTCATAGTTTTAGCACAGCATTCCCAGCATCTGAAAAATACTGGCTGCTGTTGGACTTGTAATCTACTTTTTGTGGTGGTCTTAAACACAAATACACATGCAGTGTGATAGAAGTACCCTTGATGGATGTTGCTTGTGTTGGACAGGATTCAGTAGCAAAATCTTTCTCCTTGGTTTGGGGAACTCAATTGGGTAGGTCAAAATGCAATTTTCGTGGGAGTCTGCCTGGCTTTTAAACCACTGTATAGCTCAGAGGGAAGTCCCCAGCACAACTTCTGTGTGCTGCCCCTGAAGCAGATGTAATTCCCAGTCCTTGTATTCAGGTCAGTGTTAGCTCTTCCCCTGTGTCTGTCCGGAGTGTCTCTTGTTACCCAGGGCAGGGGCACAGTCTGGCAGAGCCTCAGGAGGAGTCCTGCTCCCTGGTGCTGCTCCACACCGGGGCTGAGCCCCTGTTCAGGGCAGGAGTGTTTCTAACTGCAGCTGCTTACAATCCACGTCAGGTGCTGCCATGAGGTTCCTTCAAACTGGAAAGAAATGCTCTCACAGGCAAAATAATGTGCTGGGCTGGGGAATAGGCAACCTCCTTTTTGGAAATACTGGTTGCTACCTTCACTACTGTGCACTTGGCTTGAACTTTTGGACATGCCCATAGCAAGGCTAGCAACTGTCTTCTCAGGGGTTTTTCGTTCAGTTGTCAGCTTCTGTTGAGTATTCTAAAACTCCTCTCTGTTGTGTTCCATTTAAGAACTGATCATTTGGAGGTTGCTTGAACAATCAACAAAAAAACCATAGGCTTTCAAAAAAAACTAAGTGAACCTGTTCCATTGGACACTGGCCCAGTTTTCATCATGGAAAGACGTTGGAAGTGTTTTACTTTCATGGACACATGTGTGTGAGCATGCCTGTACACATAAGAAAATGTGACAATATTTACAGTAAAATCATGAAGTAACATCTGCCCCTTCACCTGTTCTGCTGATCTCCAGTGGTTGGTTGTCAGGGCTGGGCAGCACAGGTCAGTGTCCAGAAACAGCTGCTGAAAGCTAAGGCTTGTAGTTCTGAATGCCAGCACCCAAGAATAGTGGCCTGCTTTGGAAGTATCAAACTTTTACAATTCACTTTCAGTAACTTCCAGTTCTCAGCAGACATCTGGAATTGGACTGGTTTAGTCAACTGCAGATGTTTAGTAACTTGCAAATGGAGCTGTACTGTTCTTACCTGTCGGGTCTTCTGCCCACCCAGGGACGCTAGATGTGGGGTTTCCAGTCCCTGGATTGTGGTGACCCCAAAAGATGGAAAAGTCTCTCCTCCAACCCGTGCCTTCTAAGGAAGACTCAGTAGTCTTCTGTTGTCTGTTCTCAAGGTTGTTTATTGTTGGTTATCTAAAAGATTCTTCTCCCTGAACTGCTGTGGCCCGTTCAGCAGCTCAGACAAAGGCACACTGCCCTCCCAGGGGGCTGGTGCCATCTTTTATATCATATATTATGTACTACATGTTTATACTTTTTCTCCAATGCCTGCTATCTATATTGAATGGTGACTTTCTACTCTAAACCAATCTGTGAGTGCCAACGTCACCAAAGACATGGAGGTTAGGAAGGAGAAAGAAAGAGGACAGGGCACACCCAAATCCCTCCATCTTAGAATCCCTGACCCCCATGTACAAAACTTGGACCCCTGCATACAAGGCTTAAAACCCCCCTGTACAGCACTCAGAAATCCTTCCTTTCACTTCGTGATTATCTCTACTATGCTATCTAAACTTGTGTGTGTGGCTTGTAATTCTCCATACAGAGTTAGTGATTTGCTCCACGGGCTAAGATTGAAACCCCACGTGTGTCTTTGGCTGCATGCCAGGGTCTCCGAGCCCCCTGCCAGCGGCTCTGGCCATCCAGGGCACCCAGAGGAGAGTCCTGGGTTCCGACACTTACCCTGTGCAGGTGAGACGCATTCAGGTGAGGAGCCAGTGAGCTTTGCTGCTGTTGTGTTGATTGGGAAGCAGTCAGCTGCCAATACAGCTTTCTCCCTGAATGCCCCCCTCTCTTTCCTGCAGCTCTGGCTTCCTTGCTCCTTGTCTGAGCAAGTCAGCTGCAGCCATGAATGCCCCAGATACTGCTTTTCCAGTGGGGAGGCTCCTAATGGATGGAAACTAGCCAGAACTTGGGGTTTGCTGCCACCTCTGCTGATTTTTCAGCAAATTGTCTCTGCTAAAGAGAATGAATGCTCTGCTAAAGAGAGTACTGCTGAAGAGAGTGAGGTGAGAGACTTACTAAATATGTCTGTTAAAAATGGATAATAATTAGGGTAGTAAAGACAGAAAAAAAGAAATCGTCCATTCAGCAAAAAGACAATTCAGATAGGTAACCCTTTCATCAGAACTTCCCCTGAGCCTGCTCCTGGTCTCTGGCACACTGTCAGCATGGATCTGGCAGAGGTTTTCAGTTGCCGTCTGCATCTTTTGGAACCCTCATTGCTGCCACCTCCTTCCCCCAGTCCAGCAGTACTGGCATGGTGTTCTTATTTGTGTGCAGCACCTCTGTATCAGAAACATCCCTCTGCTTTAGCTGAGCACTGAGAATGGCACTTGGGGGCAAATTTATCTGTGAACAAGCCAGTCAGATGATTATTTGGCTCTTTGCTCTGGGCAAATTTAACTTTTTAAAGAAGGCATTAGTGCAAACTGCATGGGGATAGAAGAGGGCTTATATTTGGTCATGGAAATTGAGTGTTTTAGTGCAGAAGCTTAAGGATCTCATCATAAATTTCTTCAAGACATAAATGCTGTAAGCAAGGGACTCCTTCTTAGCTTGTGGATGAAAATAGCAATGTTACTAGTGTATGTGGGTGTTTACTGAACCAGCTCTTTCGTGCAGCTCATTTGGTAGATTCAGTGAGATTTGGATTTCCAATCCTACGGGAGGAATGGATCTGAAGGTCTGCTTGGCACAAACCATTGTAAGAGAGGACACTCCCACACACTGCTGGTTTTCTCTCAGCATCAGGGCTGAAGCAGCAGAGCAGGGGCACAGCTCCCTGCCAGGGGTGCAGCACCCACCAGCACACTGCTGCTCTGATTCTGTGAGCCGGTGTCCTGTGTCTGACAGTGAGGGGAAACCCTGAGCAGTGCAGGCACCAACACCCACTGAAGCTTTTGTGTTCAGTTGCTTTCTTTCCTATTTTTCAATCCAGCCAGCTCAAACTTTTGTGTATTCTTGCCACAGCCACTGAAGTCTCTGTAGTTGGAATTGTAGAGATACAGGCAGGCAATCCTCTCTCCTTCAAAATTCAGTATAGACAGAGATATTTATTTTTATTACTCTCTATCTGAGCAAAGCCTAGTTAGTGGTGGATTTTGTCATCTTCTGTGAGAGAAGTTTGAGACAAGACTCCCATTATCTTTGGGATAGTTTGTGAGAGCCTGTGAAGTGAGACAGTGGTACAAGACGAGCGATGATAAAAAAGTCATGGAGAGGGTAAACAAGATGAAAAGACAGTTGAGGAGAAACAACAAGTGTGGGACCTTGGTTAGCTGACTTGCAACTGTGTGGAGAGTAGTCATGCAGCTGGAAGTACATTTACCTGTGTAAGAGAGGCTACAGCCTCTCTTTTTGAAAAGGAGTCTTAAACAAAGTCTTGGTTTCCTGTGAGTACTCAGAATCAAATTTCCTACAGAAAAAGTGTTCTCCAGCACTTATAAAGATTATTCTAGACTCCACGGGTGCTGATGACAAAAAGTTGGCTTTAAACCAGTGAGCCAAGCTTGGCTTCAAGACAGAGCCAGTACAAGTTCCTTGTCTGCCATGTCAGATGGAAGCTGGTAACAGCAAGGCTTCTCTTAAAAAACCTCTTCCTGAGCATGGTAGGACTATACACTATAGTGTCCAAATTCTCTCTTGGGGTTTGTGATCTTATCTTACCTGGTGTTGCTTTTTTAATTGATATCTCTTGGCTAGTCAAGATGCAAGTGTATGAAAGAGTATGTGTCACTTATCTCTCTGTTTTCTTCCTCGTGATATCATTTACATTAATTCATTCTTGTGGTCTCCTATTAAACCACCCTATTTCCACATCAGTTGGCCTGTTTCCAAAACATATCTCATAGAAATGCTGATACCTAGTTCCCTTAAGCTTGAAATTGCCTTAGAAGTGTTTAACCAAACAAACAGTTGGATTTTGTTACTGTGTGAATACTTAAGGGTTTAATTGCTGCATGAAGTGTAAAGCACAGAGTGCTCTCTGTGAACTCGGAGCCGAGTATGCTGAGATCACACAGCATAAATCTCCAGCTGGGGATGACTTGCTTTTATGGCAGTAAGAGGAAGACAAAACTGTGTGTACCTTTACTCCTGCTGTCCTAAGACTGGCTGGCACCAGTTCATCTGTGTGGCTGCTCATAGCTGTGTTGGTTAGTAATGGCTCAAACCCCTAAAACCTCAGTAAATGTTGCTGAGTAAAGTGCTTCGGTTTTCACACCTGCTTAGCCTGAGGAGTGAGGAGGGCATGGTAAGATAGGGCAATATCAGTTTTCTGATTGCTAGTCTTGCAAACCCACCCAGGGGAAGGGAAGATTTTGTCCCGAGAATAGACTGGAGAGGACGTGGGCTGCAGGCAGGTGACACTCAGTAGGACACTGGGTCGGGGTGCATTGCACAAGGACATCCACCTGGGTTTCACCCCAGTCATTGCTCTGCCACATTAACAGCTGCACAAGAGTAATTCTTTTATAACCATCATGAGGAGATCCAGTTCTGAGTGTACAGATCAAGCAGACCTGTGGAGCAGGAAGGTGACAGCTTTATGTGCTAGCTCGTGGGAGTAGATGTAGGCTTCCCAAAAAGTGCCTGCGAGAGCTTGTCTTTGGGTTGGGTTGGTGGTTGGATCATAACAATTCATACACATGGCTCAGATATCCCAAATAAAGTATTGCTTCCCATTGTGATATTGGCCATAATTTGCTTCATTGCCTGGCAGTTTCAAATTATTTGACAATAAAAGTGTCAGCAAGCCTATAAAAGTAAAACACATGCTTAAAGGAAGATGATGCTTTATTTTTGAGAAATGGTATACAGTGACTTTATGAAGAAAAGAACTATGACTTTTTATAGTCCACAGTGTTCAAATTTGAAGTGTTACGCAAAGTGTTTCATGGTGCTTCACAGTCAGAGGTTAAGAAAGCTAAAATCAATATCAAAATGCATATTATTTTTCTTGGCTTGAAAGCAAAAAAATGTAACTATAAATCTGCATTTTGTGGTGCCAATATTCTGTGAGAGTAACACAGCCATGTCTTACTCATCCGTTTTGTTGCAGAGGGAAAGGAGGGGAAAGGAGCTTTTGTGCATCACGTTGTGTTTCAGTTCCAGCATTGACTTACAAACCTGTATTCATTTTAAAATTGACAGAACTTGAAATATTTCCTCCAAATTTCCCTCCTGGGTTCCTGCACGGGGAGCAGAGCCCCAGTTGGGTTGTACATGGCAGAATGCTGCAGGGACTTGCTGGGAAGGGCTGGGGAGCTGCTGTGAGGAGGGGCATGTCCAGCCAAGCCTTTCTGCAATGCTGTGGCATGTCACACACGTTTCTCCTTCTTTTTGACTATGATACTGGTTTATGTGCAAAATGATTTAAACTTGTGGGTTTATGTGTTTCCCTGTGAAAATAATTAAACGCTCTTAGTTATTTTTGAAGGTGGCTTGTAAAGCAGGCAGAAGGCACCTTGTATTCCAGTGCTGTTGGCTAATGTTGGATTACTGGTACATAAGCAAGGCATTCTGTCAGTAGAGCAACTGGCATGTTATCTGATTTTTCACTGTGCATTGTTCAGTTTTAGTTAGTAATGTTTACAGTATTTTGCAATATGTTTTGTAGGAAAGATTATGTGTGCACACAGAACTGAAGCCTCTATTGGGATAGCTATGTCCATACTTCCAAGAAGTTGAGACTATTTTTGCTGTGCATCTTTTACTTACGATATAGCTTCCTGGTTATTCTAGAAAATAAATTGAAACAGTAGCATGGAATTTTCATGGGGTGCACAGGTCTTCTGACTGTTAAATCTGCTTTATACATCATGCATTTTCACCCTGAAATGAAGGTGGTTTTTGCTCTTGCTCACAACAAAATGATGCAAAGCAAGATTAGCTTTCTCTCAGAAGGCTTTGAAAGAGATTGAGCTGGCCTGCTCAGCTTCAAGCTGAATCAATGAACAGTTTGACATAAAACCTAATGTCTCTCTTTGGTCAGCAGCACTCCTCTGTTCAGCATCCCTTTCAAATGCCTCAGAAACCTGACAGCCTCAGCCATATCATCTCATTGAAATCAGCAATTCACAATTGTGTTCTCGCTGGAAAAGGAGTGGTGAAAGGGTAGTTTTAGAATGAAGTTTTTTATCATTCAGCAGAAAACTGAACTTACAGTTAAGTTTTGTCATACAAAATGTAAAGTGTATGCAATGTACATGTAACGACAACATACACAGTCTGCTACATGTGTAGCACTTAATTAATCTAAAAGGGAAATATGATAGGGTTTGTGAATGTTTATGATATTATTGCACATGTTGCTCTGTTTTTAAACAGCTCTTAAGAGGTAAGCTATAGATCAATATGCCTGTAGGCCTGTTTTCATTTCTGCATTTTATTTGCTTATATTGCTGCTGCATTTGGTAACAGTCCAAATAACATTAAGTAGTTGTTTCTGTATGTGACCCTTTTAAGACTACACTATCAGACAGGTAATTTTGTACATGCAGTTGAGAACAAACTAGAATGCACTAGTAGTATTTTTTCACTAGCAATTTGCCATCTAATTTCAGGGTAAAATAAATGTGGTTTTTATAAGGAACCTTCTTTTAGAATTTTTTTTTCTGGTTAGTCAACAGGAAAAGATAGTAGCTGTCATACGTTTTATTTGATATAAATGTGCTTCACCATTTATTTTGCCTGGCAAGCAAATATATGAAACTGGGATCTTCTCAGGCTCCTATTATTTTCTCAGTATAACTACAATATTTTGGCTATTTCCATGTCTTGGGCAACATTTTAGCTAATGGATATGTTCCCAACTGAAGTTAAATGGAAGAGAATTCCTGATAAGAGCCAAAATATCTCCCAGATGTCCCATTTGGTTTGGATGCTTTCTCACTGAAGCATACAGGCTGGATGGTGTGCTGTGATCTGTGCTGGAATTTGAAAGATCATCTTCCCTCATGTCTCCTCTTGTCTGGAAGCCAAGAGACCTGAACAAATGGTGCTTCCTAGCTTGTGAGCCTTGTTTTGGTGTACCATCAGCTTTGTCATTTTTTTTTCCATTGCTCAGTTCTCTTGTAACTTAAAAATTATTTAACAGCCACTGAGTGATGAATGGGTTTGAGAAAATGCTGATAATTGTAAGGTTTAAGACAGAGGTAAAATTCTGCCTCTGGAAAGTTCAGAATAACTACTTTGCAGGGTAAAATATAGAATATAATATACAAAGCATAGCAACTTCCAGTAGACATGTTCAGGGAGTTGTCAAGTTGTTAGTCAGAGCTTTACTGTCTCCATCCTGAATTGCATTTACACTTGTAAGTGCAACAGTTAGGTCACAGAACTGCTGCAGAGCCCACAGATCATCTTGAAACTTGATTTGTGACTGAAAGGATCAGTCTGGGATGGGTTCAAAGATTTAGAACTGATCTGTTTCTTGTTGGTACATTACAGCATGTAGCAGCTTCTTCCGTGATTCCCAGTTGCTGCAACTACTTTTTGGTACCTGTAGATTTTTCATGTGCATCTTTAGTAATTTTTAGAAGCAAGTCTAGCCATAAAATCAAAATTTGGCAGTGTCGATGGGGTTTCTGATTTTGAGGTTTCTGATTTTGGGGTTTCTGATTTTGGCCAGGCTGCCTTGCAGTTTCTATGCTGGTGTCCAATTGTGTTTTTTTTTCACCCTGACGTTTGCTGCCTGTTTTGTATCTTTTTTCAACTAGCAGCTTTCTGGTGTAACATTCCATATTCCATGTTCAGGTGAATGACTGTGGTATGTGCATTAGCCTGGTCACACAGGTAGCTTTGCAGTTCTCTCTGCAGCACTCTCCTGAGGATTTGCTCCTGCAGCTTTAAGCCTCGTGCAGCTGCAGCCACTGGGGCAGTTCCTGATGTTCCAGTTCTGCAAGTCTCTGGAGCTGAACCTTGCCCAGTTTGGGGAGGCTGGCAAAGACTCCAGGCAGGGCAGAGATTCACTCGGTGCAGAGATTTGTTCATGGAGGAAATTGTAGAGTGGATTTTAAAAGCTCTTGGAGTAAATCTTCGTGTGTCTGTGTGTGTGCAATGCAGCAAGAAGAGTCCTAGCCCTGCTGAAGTATTCTTTAGTTTTATCATGACTGCCCTTGTCACTCACTGTCCATTGCTTTCAGTAGCAGTTGTGCTGGAAATGGTGATCAGCTACAGCAGAGTGTGGTAGCAATTTTTGTGGTAGCTTATATTTATCCTTACCTAGTCACATTTGCTGCTTGGGGACAGAGCCACACTGCACAGTTTTCCTAATTGCTGCTGTAATTAGGACTCAGTGGCAGAGAGGGTGCCCCAGTGGAGTGCCCTGCCTTCTGCTTGTGCTGTCTGACTGACCCTGCTGTGAAGAAGCAGCAAGAGGAGGAAAACTCCAAGGTTCTCAGACACAGTGAAGGAAAATCATATTTCTTGTAGTGATTAGCCTCTCGTAGTTGTTTGGGGTAGTTGGAAGAAGACTTAAATTCACAGATTTAATCTCTGACTCATTACCATAGAAATCAGGAGGTCACACAAATACTGTCTCAAGATCAAAATCCTGAATGTAAAATGTGCCTTTCTGCAATCAATACGTGATGAACCAAGGGGGTTATTTGCTCAAGTGTTATCTGGTCCAAATGGTCATTTGGTTATTTACTGATTTCTGATCCTGCTGAAGGCAGTGCAATGCCTTATCAAGCAGGCTTGAGAAGCATAGTACTGCAAATGTCTAACGTGGTCCTCACAAGGGTGTAGAGTCCCCCTTGCTGTTCTTGTAGCTTGATTTCTGGCAGCTGAGCAATCAGTGGTGAGTCATTTAGTCATGTATAGAATAAACATACTTCTCAAGGGGTAAGCCACTTTTTTTGTCCCCATAAAGAAAGCACTTCATGATTTCTTTCTTCTGCCTCTGATGCAGAAAGCTGTACTGTGTGTACTTTTATGGTTGGCTCTTTCCATAATCCTTATTCCATTAACATTTCTTTGTTAAGTGGGATTCTGTTTTGGATGCTGGATGCTGTATGTGGTGCTAGCATTTTTCAGGAAAGAAAAAAAGTTCCAGTTTCCTAGAAACTGGAACTGAGGAGCTTA
The DNA here is from genome assembly GCF_015832195.1 of Motacilla alba alba. NCBI lineage: Eukaryota > Metazoa > Chordata > Aves > Passeriformes > Motacillidae > Motacilla > Motacilla alba. The sequence continues at coordinate 3,122,167 of NC_052026.1, forward strand.
AAGTGGATTCTTCATGTAGTTTTTATCTTCCTTTCTGTGTACTCTGAGCGTTCCCATCCTGGACCAGCACAGCCCATAGTGGGTGTCCATTTAAGCCATATGCAATGCAGATACCCTTCTGCCAGGAGATTCCAAGGGACTGTCATCCTGTTTGACTTAGAAGAGTGTTCAAGCAGTGATTATATTGGTGATCTACCAAAATGTAGATGTTATTGAGTGCAGAGCAAGACAAAGATCCACCATGTTTTACTTTTTCTTTGGAACTAAATTTTCATTTCTTTCCCCTGTGTTTCCTTTTCAGCCTGTTTGATATGGGAGGAGAATATTACTGCTATGGCTCTGACATCACCTGCACCTTCCCTGCCAATGGCAAGTTCACAGCTGACCAGAGGGCTGTCTATGAGGCAGTGCTGAAGGCCTCACGGGCTGTGATGGCAGCAGTCAAGCCAGGTAAAAGATCTGCCAGCAGGAGTTGAGAGCTTTGGTAGCAGCATTCAGGCTGTCAAATCAATTATGTTTGCATTTCAGAAAGTCTTGGAAGGGAACAAGATGATAAAATTAATTTCCATGGTTAAGCAGCTCCTTAAATATAGAGGTAGGATACACAACATTCTCCGTACACTTCTAAAGACATAACATAGAAACAATTATTAACACAATTAATAAGATACTTTAATTTTTCTTTTTTTAAATTCCCTTCATCTACTTTCCGTTCTTATTGTTGTCCTGCCTGTTTGGAAGAACGGTACAAATGCATTTACACTCTTCATGAGTCTAGTAATGATGACAGTTGTTACTCAGATGTGTCCTTACACAGCCAGCCATCTTTTCAGGAAGCTGATGCCAAATGCTGAAGTCAGAGTTTGTGTGAGCACATGCTGTGCTTCAGTTTGTTTCCAGTATCTTCTGTATTTTATGTGTAGGCTCAATGGAAATCTTCTGTTGAAAAAGGGGATGGAGTGTGCATCTTTGGGAAGGATAATTAGCCTTAAAAAGCTTTCAAAAGCACTGGCCATTGGGTACTTCACTGTATGCCTTTAAATTGCAGGCAAACTGGTTCAACAAATACACATTTTCATTTGAAACAACTGTCTGGCTTAATGAAAACCTTATTTTTCTCCCATTCTGCTTTCAGGCCAGCAAATAAATATTTTAGAGCTAGCTGCTGCTGTGATTTTGTCACTGGTGAAGGTACTTGAGCATTTCTCAGTATTACTAATGGAACATCTTCAAGAAGAATGTACTCAATGCACAAAGCACACTTATCCTTTAAATGGGCTGTATTAGTCTTCAGTTGCCAGACCTTAAATGCCTGAGCTTTCTGGATTGCCTGTTGGAACAGAAGCAATTTTCCTGTTATCCAGGCTGGCAGCAGCTCTGTTGATTTGAGCAGTTTGCAAGGGAGTGATGCCTCAAGTTTTAGCTTTCATATTTTCCAGATTCTATACTGCATTAGTGTATAACTCTGAACTTCATATAGAGCGTTAGCAAGTTCTCCTCACAGTTTAGTCAGACAAAACAATCCTTTCCCAGCCTGGGAACTGAGGACACCATTGCAGCTTCAGGCCTAAAAAATGTAAACAACAGTGAATTGAGGAGAGCAATCTGGGAGGATGGGACTTTATAACCTGGAGCTGTAATTGGATAATTAACTCCAATATGGAAATGGACCAAAACTTATAAAAGTGTGAAAATTCGTGATCCGTTGTCCGTCTTGGTTGTAGCCTTGGCCAGGCTCTTGTACTGGCCAAGGTGTATCCTTTGAAAGCCTTTTTAATAAATCCCTATTTATTCCTTTAACTCTGTCTAGCCTCTGTTCTAGGTAGCCTCTCAAGGCATCAGGAGAAATAACACTTGATGCTTATCTGCAAAATGAGGCTAGATATCTTGCTATTTTAATAACAATATGCATTCTTCATCATCTGCTGTTCCTCCTCTCAAGACTCATCCCTATTCCTCTTCCCAGTTCTTGTTGCATTTCAGTGTCACCTTTAATCCTATGTAACATTTTTAGCAGTATTTTATGCTAATAAGTTGCAGACTGTCTTCAGCATTTGAGAGCTAATATGATGTTGTGCTCAGGGTGCTGTAGAGAATTTTCAAGTTTGCTGAACACTCTATTTACAGTGTCATAAAATAAGGACATACTAATTTGAGTATTTCTGAGAAGTAGTTGCAAGGGTCTTTTACTAGCTTTGGGAGCTTGAGATCCACAAACAGACAAATCATTCTTAATCTCTGGCAGAAGAAGGGACTGAACTTTCTATTCTTGTCGTCTTGTCTGTTTGGAAGAATGGTGCAAATGCATTTACACTCTTTGGAAGACTAGTAATGATGAATTTTTTATCTACAGAAAATGGGCTGCAGACTGGTTCATTGGTTTCATTCCTTTTGTACTTCAGAGTGCAATGAAATGCAACCTGGACTCTTGAATTACAGATCCAGTTAAGAGTCTGGTAACATGCAAACATTTTCATCATCTGAGAAGTCTGCTTTTTAGGTACTTTTAAAAATCTGGAAGACCAGGATTCAGAAAAAGAAGAAATGGAAACACCGACCTTTGTAGCATGGCTAGTGTCACAGAGTTGTCAGGCTGCTGAGAAACCCCAGAGCCCCTTGAGGGGCTGATGCCATTGTCACTGCTGTCCAGAGGGAGACTCAGGGAGAGAGGCTGCAGCCTCCCTAAACAAACCTCATTTGGGAGCTCCTCGACTAAAGCACTAGGATCTGCCCCTGGGGGAGCCAGGTACTGTCACCGAGGAGAGCAAGAAATGATGATGTGAATTCACAAGAGTCTCTTCTCCCTGTAACACTTTGTGTCTCCAAAAGAAGAGGCAAAACAGCTTGCAGGGTTGGAGGCACTAAATGTAAAATCCAGAGCCATCATGTTTTAGTGAGATTTTCTGGATTATGGAGCCTATGGTAATTTTGCTGTTATTTTTGCTAGTTTTCATTTCCCAGAGTTCCTAAGGTCAAAGCCTGCCAAGTGACAGGTCAGGTGGCAGGAGCCATTCCTGGAGCAGGCTGGGTGAGAGTGGGCACAGCACAGTCAGCAGCTGTAGGAAATGCTGTTTATCTCCTTAATTGCCTTGTGGCAGGGGGACACCAGGCACATCTAGTAGTTGTCATCAGGATGTCAATGATTCCTGGGGTCTTTCTGACTGCAAGATAGGGAGTGAGTACTTTAGGGAGAGTCACTGACCAAATACTGGGTTACATAACTGTGTTTATGGAAGGACACAGCCTTAAACATTCTGTATAGGTGTGTTTAATTCAGAGATTTGCATTTCTTTTTTCAGTTTGGCTCTCATGTGGACCTAATTAACTTTTGAGTGCAGGTACTTTCTGAGAGACAATAGACCTCCTAATATATTGTGTTTATATTTCTATATACAAACAGTTGTTATAATTTAAAAAATACTCCAAAACATTGCATTTCATTATAGAGAAGCATTCATCTGCTACATTCTGTGCATGGTCCAAGTGTACAAACAGCTCTAATCATATATATGGGTCTTCTTACCTTACAACTCCTAAAAAAAGAATTCCTTCTGCAAGGCAAATAATATATTCTGAAAGTTAAGAAATACTCTCTGGGGGATTACAGCCCAAGTTCAGTACAGTTGTCACAACTTCTGCCACAAACAAATTCTGTTTAAAATAAAAGGGGAGGAAGACTTACTCAGTCTTGCATAATCAGCAGTTTTGAAACCACTGAACATGGAGCACTGGTGAAGACAGTGATGCTTGTCACTGAAGAGAAAGTCAAAAAAGTGTGCTTGTGTGGCAGTGGGCTAATTGTCTTTCCTACAAAGTCAGGCCTATGATCCAAGATGTCTGAGAGGAATATTGCATTTCTGCTTAGGGGATATTCTTAATTGTGTCAAGTCCATCTGCATTAAATTTCCTCTTCCACAGAACTAAAATCCAGGGGCAGATGTGCAGAATATTGACACTTTCATTTCCTTCAGTGGCTGAGGCATCATCTGTTTCTTTCTCGGATGATTTGAGAAACAATTTGCTTTACAGATATGCTACATAGAAAGAATAGTTATAAAAGAGTGAAATTGTAAAGCCACGTATCTCAGAATATTCCAGAAGTTAGTGTCCTAATTTGTCTCACTTCTGCATTCTTTTTTAATCTCATTGGATTTGCCAAAGGTTGAGGCACATTAAATGCAGTCCTGGAGCACATCTCCCAGTTTACTTTCACCTGAAATGAATTTAATTCATGCGCTTCAAAATTCCACTGTGTACACAAAAACACAGTAAGTGGGGACAACCAAGAGATTTTACCTCCAAGAATGATTGGAATTAAATGTTCCTGTAGATACATTCATTGTTTCTCACTCTGCTGTCTTCACACAATGCATATAACAGTAAGAGCTGAGCTAATGAGCAGCTATTCAGTAATTTAGTTTAACCTTTTGTTCTGTGCATGGCCTGGAGCTGTTTATTGCCTACTGTTCAAAACCTTCTCTGAATCCAAAATTATCAATGTCCTCACCAGTTTTTCTCAGAGTGCTCATCATAACAGTACACAGGTGCTGGGCAGGCAAGGAAGCTTGCTTGCACTGCATCTTAATGATGTGCAAGTGTGCAGCAGTCCCCCTTCTGCAGGCAGGAGCCAGCAGGCTGGAGAAATTAATGTAAAAGCTATTGACTCATTTGGGATTCCAAGATGGAAATTCTTCAGACTCAAGATCTTTTTTAAGAGAGTTGAACATTGCTCTTGCTTAAACCCCAGCTGTTTTGACCTCTGTTACAGCTGCTGAGAGCCCAGCCTTTCTGCAAATTACACTCCAGATTGTCAAGCCAAACTCTGGTAAAAGTAAAAAAAAAAAAAAAAGTGAAATAAATTTTAAACCCCCCCCCCCCCCCGTGTTTGAAGCAAGTTGCTTAGCATCCTGCTGGGACCCTGAGTCTGGTGCAAGAAAGGTTGCTGGTTACCAGAGGCAACTTTTAGGTGCATTTGCCATGCTTGCCTTCTTGTGAAGTCTCTTGGGTTTTTTCTTGCTTGTTTTCAGCTTTTGTAACAGATGGAAGAGGAGTTATATAATGAAGAGAAATCTTCAGTGGTTTATCAGGAGCTGTGCTTGCCTTGGTGGTTGGAGTCTTCTGGAAACTGGGGTAGCCCTAGAAGTAAATTAACTTGGAGCTTCCTGTGGATTTGCATCTTGTGGTTGGTGGGAAGCTCTGCTTGGTCTGGTGGAAGCTTTTCCACTGGCACTGCTGAGGCTCTCCTCCATGGCTGTAGTAACACATGAATGGATGTTGCAGTTTTGCTTGCCTGAGGTCTTCTGTCCTTTGGCCAGCTGCCTTCATTGCAAAACACAGCTCTGGGTATCTTCCTCTGGCAAGTGTCACTGCATTTTTTTTTACATTTTAAAGATTTTACTGCAGGACTGGAATAGGCAGCATCATCAGAAAGGCTAGGTACTACTGAAATCCTGTGTGAAGGAGTAGATGTTCATGTAACTGAAGGACTGAGCCGTAACACGTCAGCACCAAGGGCCAAGCAAAGCTCACACACTCTGTCAGTGGATATTGCTCAACTCCAGAGTCCTTGATGCTATAACCATAAAATTACTGCTTTTAGTGTAGCTCTCCCCCCCCCCCCCCCCATAATTGCCCAGGCTTAAAAAAGCAAACTCTGGTGGAAAAATAGTATTGTGAAGCACAGCCTCAGTAGGCATGAGGCTGCTGAGGGCAGTGGTGAAGGGCAGGGTGTGAGGTCTCAGCTCTGATGTCTGGAGCACCTCCAGTGGACACCTCTCATGGCAGCAGCTGAAAGCCTGAACTGCAGGAGTAGAGTAGACTCTTTTAGGAGCAAGTTGGGCATGTCTGTTAATAGTGGAGAGACCTGAAGGGTTAGAAAGGGCAAATGTGCATGGCTCCCAAATCTGTCTCACTCCATTCTTTACCCTAGCTGCATAAGTTAGATCCCATGTCAATGTGTTAGCTTTGTTATCCATCATTCATCCCTGGTTACACCTGGGAGACCACTATTGTTTGCTCTTTGGAATTAATATCTATCTATTGGGGGGAAAAAGTGTGAAATAATTTGTTTTTATGTAAGTCCCTCTCTGAAACCTCAAGAAAACAATTTGTTGAGGAAACATGATCTAAGTTTGAAGTTAACCCTACACTGAGGAGGGCTTGGTACCCTGCTGGTATGCCTCCTAACCTGAATCCCTCCACGCTATGTTGAAAACATGAAACATGCCCATGGAAATGCCAGTGGTGGAGGCCAGGGAGGTGCTGCTGAGGAGCAGTGCCTGTGTTCTCAGCTGTGGCTGTGCCCAGGGCAGGTGGTGCTGCCAGCCCACAGGCAGGGCACTGCTGGATCTCTCTGTGAGGTGTGGCCACCCCTAGCCCAGCCCTGGGCACTCCCCTGTTCATGGACCAGTGTTACTGTCAGCGACACAGGGTCCAGTGGTGTTGGGGAAGGCTCTGTGGAGTGGCTTCTCTTTTATTCTTCAGCAAATAACTGGATATTTAAAACCATGGGCAGCCTCTCAAGTGATTTCTGCTAATTGTTGGTCAGGTTATTATCTTAAGCATTTAAAGAATATTAATAATTTCAGTTCTATAAATTTAATTCCTAGTTGATGAGGACAGTATGGTTGCTATAGGTAGAAAGTTTCTATGTACAGTTTCTGTTTATAGAAACATTGAATTTTCTGAAATATAATAAGTTGCTACTGTGTTGAGAAGAACTAAAAAGGAAGTGTGCCTATCTCTCAGCTTTGCAATTAGAACTATTTTGCATTAATGCACTAGAGCATAAGCAGAGTTTTTAAGATTAATGAGCTAAATATTGGAGCAATCACATACTTTCCATCTTTATCCTTTTGCAATTGCATCCTGGGACCTCCAAGCATTTCTCTCTGTCTTTTCTGTAGACTAATGGAAAATCACAGGAGAAAGGGAAGGAAGGGAGCTGGTTGTGCTTAGCATGCCTGGTACTACTGCAAAATCTATGTTGAAAAATTCTTTTTTTTAATCTTTAAACTTATATACATTAATATTTGGAGCACAAGGAAGAAGGAATTAAAATACCTCACTCTGTAAGGTCCATTGTCCTAAATTCCAGTTTCAAAAAAGATCTCCTTGTCTAGCAAACTGCTCCCAAGGAGCAGTTGAGTAAGGCGAGGTTGGCAGCCACTCAAGTCCCTATCTCTACATTTTTATGATTTGAAAAGCTTGTGTATACAGAGTCCCTATTGAATCAAAATTGCATTCAGACATTAGCTATGCAGCTGGGAATATTTGCTGATTGATGTTTGTTTGTTTCAATAAAATGAAAAATAAAAATTAGTTCCAAATATGCACAGAAGTTGTTGTTCATCACATCAGTTTATGTGCAGCGTGAATTCCTCCTTGGGATACTGACATTACCACAGGGTTTCCCTATAGAATTTCTATCTCTGCGTTTTTCAAGTTGGAGCTCATCTTATATGCATATCCCCAAGTTCTGGATTTTACTATGCAAGACAGTGAGTATTGCCTTGCCTCGGGCTTTCAGGCTTTGCTTTTCCAATAAATGCATTTGAGGAAGGTCTTGAAGAAAATCTCTGCCCCAGGACTAACATCTCTGATAACACAAGATGGAGGTTTCTCCATGTTAGGGCTAGAAGGTTCCTTGTGTATGGCTCTCCCAGAAATCCAGTTTCACTTAAAGACATGGGTTCTTTAAGCTCTTAAATCCTGTCTTCCAGGGCCAAAGATCAGACTTGGAAGATTTCACTGATGCCAGGATTGCCATATAATCTTTGACCAAGAAAGTGCCATCAAATTGTACTTCAGGTACAGTCAAAAACATTTCAGGCAAAGAAGCAGACCTACATGCCAAGCAAATAAAAGATCCCTTTATTAATCATGTAGATACCAGCTGATTCTCAGAGCCTACACGAAATGGGTACCCTTTTGCTGTAGATGCTAAATAAATGCAAATAAGTAGTTCCCCAGTGACTCAGGTGTTTTGAGATGGAGAGGCCAAGGGGAGCAGGCTGCAGCAGGCAGTGAGCACAGGCCAGCAGTGCCTGGCTCAGAGTGCAGAAAGTGCTCTGTAGCTGCTGGTGCCTCCTCTGTCTTTGCTCCAGGTGCCTCACTGGGTCAAGTCCTGCATTTTGCAGCTGAGAATGGGTGTTTGAAGGTGTTTCTCTAATGTTAGGAGCTACCCTTCCACTCTGTCATTTCTTTGTCATGTTCAGACAATTTCCAAATGAACGATTTGAAAAACAGAATGATGCAGGGAGGCCCTTCTGTAGGTCTGAGACTGAAGACTCCTTTTGAAGACCAGGAGGAACAGTCCTTGGGAGTTCTCTAGGATGGAACATCACAGGTCTGCCATGAGCCACCTTCAGCAGCCTGGAAGGCAGGCTCAGTGTGGATGACTGCTGTGTCCTGCCTGCAGTTTGAGTGTCAGCCACTCCTGGGGTCCCTGCTGCAAGAGGACGTGTGTTTGTAGGTGCAGGATGCAGAACCAAGTTAATCCCATGTGTCTTTGGCCTGTGGGCAGCTGTAACTGCATGAGTTGAGCTGCTCTCTGAAACTCTGACCACTTTTTGTGCATTTCTTCTCATTTCTTCATGGTATTTTTATTGTTGTAACTTCCTAACTGCTTTGCAGTGAAGGGGTTGTCTTAGCTAGTTTTCCCATGTACAGCCTTCCAAGGAATGTTGTGAATTAGAAGGACAAAACAAAGAGGCCACTTTATTTTCTAGTGTTTTGCCTCCTCCCTGTTTGCCTGATGCTGAAGGATTGAAGTGGTAAAGCTGATGGGGTAAGAGGGGTAATACAGGGTGAGTGGTCTGTCTTTTAGTACAGCAGGATGTAGAGTTTGGATGGTGTGTCCTCCTTTGGTACCTAAATACTGAGGCGTGGTTCATTCAGTGAGACTGCCAAGAAGTAAGGTTAGTGAAGCACTGCCAGTTTCATAAATACCCTATTTAGACGACAAAAAATGCTGTGATTTGAATTCAAAACAGTGGTATGGTTCTATTTTCTAGTAAAATGCCTCTAACAAAGAAAGAAGAGTGGAGAATCCAGCTCAGGTAGAATAGTACCAAGAGCAAAGATTAAAATAACTCAATTAAAGAACTGTTTAATAAAAACAGTTTAATGAAAACTAATAGCTAGGGTATATATTTGGCATAGCAGATCATATTACCAGCAGGTGTTTCTGTTATTAAGTTGAGCAGAGTTGTACTTGGCAACATATGCAAATTCAAAATTTGCAGCTTCACAGATTACTGCTTCTTTTTGTCCACAACAGTTTAGTCACTTCTTTACAATTCAGATTGATTTTTGGTTTCTAATACTGCTTTAGTGTAATTGTCACTGCATCCAACTAGGATTGAAATCTATTATACCTAAAGAAAATAACTGTAACTGTTACTAATATTTATCCTCCCAGGTAGAAGGTTCTTATTCACATGCAATGGGTGTTTTTTGCATGAAAGTATTTTTTATTATGCGTAGTCCAGAGCTGTGCTCAGTGGAACACCATGTGGTCGTGCTTCTCTGTTGTGTTGTATAAAAACAGTAGCTGACTTTGGTGAATTTTTAAAAAGAAACTGGACTGTAAACTGGAATTTTTGACAATAGCACAACAGGGAAGGGTATGAGAGCACAATCTGTTTTACAGTTTGCATAATTTCAAGATGCCCATATGAATTATTCCCATTCAGATAGTCATATTTTAGTCAAAGCACTGCTGATCATTATTAATCTGCTGTAATATCTGCAGCACAACAATTCTTCTCAGGAATAAAAAATTAATGACAGAAGTTGAAGATTTTATTCCAGTTCCTCTGAAGAACAAATGCTTTTAGGGCATGTTGTAACCAATATTTGATATTTACAAATCTTGCTGAATGGCACCACAGTATTATTTTTCCCTCCTTGCAGTTCAGAATGTGTTACTGTGTTGAAAGACAGATTGGAAAGTAAATCTTGTCAATGTATGTTTTTAAAAGCTATTTGTAGTCTGCTCTCTCTCTCTTCTCTGTTGAATGGAGTGGACTGTACTTTTTTTTTGCTGGCATTAATATTCATCAATTGATAAACAAACAAAATATTCAACAAAAGTTGAATAGTGCCTCTCTGAGATGGACCCAGCAAAGGTAGAACAGCTTCCTGTGGTGTATTAATTCTTGTTTTGTCAGTGTAAATGGTTGAGGCATTGCTGCTCCTTAGGAAATAAAAGCAGAAGGCACTAAAGGATGCATAGACAACACTGTCAATCAAATTGAAATTCTTTATTCTTTCAAGATATTAAACAAAAATGGTATGATTGATTACTGGAGCTGTCATTGTTGGTGACCTGTCCAGCACAGCAGTAAGCCATGGCAAGAGGTGAAAGAAGAGGGAGTGTTTTCTGCTGCTGCAGACCCTCTGTGAAAGCAGCAATCTGTTGAAATGTGAGGGCTCTGACTGCAAACCTGGGAGCTGCTCTTCCTCTGTGATGGACAGCGAGCACTGCAGCACTCAGAGCCTGAAATAATGCTGAGATACTCCCAAGGGTATGAACTCAGGCACTTGAAGCTGTTGGGCCTTTCTGCCCTGAAATCCCTCTCATCTCAAGGTACCTGAGCAGAGTTTGCAGGAGCTGCCATGGCTCAGGGGCAAACCTGCAGCTTTCCAGCTCAGTGGATTTTTTCACTTCTTTTAGGGGTTCTTCAATGGTGTGGCTTGCACAAGCAAATACATTTAGATATCTTTTCAGACTCAGCCTAAACTGCCTGCAGGTTTTTTGCCTTTCTATACTGAATGGGGTTTGGTTTAAGACCTTTTTCTTTATATCCATTTTTCCTAATTGTAACATGCTGTATATTGTAACATTGCACAATTCTGGCTTTAATGGTGACACTGGGGAATGAGCTGCCTGTACCTTGTCTGATTTTAGTACCTGCACTGATTTTCTCACAGCTCAGTGTTCAGGAATTGTGCTTGGTATTTGCTGTAATTTGAGTTGAAGTGCAAAGTTCACAAGTCCTTCAATCTTGACACTGCATCAGCTGTAGCTGTCAGAGTGCAAACCTGCCAGACATAAGTGATGCTGTTTGCCCTGAGTCTTATCTAAACAGGGTCTTTTCTGAGCTTCAGAGATTGATAAGTTTCCACACTGCAATCACCCCCTCCAACGCTTCCTTCATTCTGTCACTCCTTTTCCTTTATTCCTCTTCAACGTACACCTACTTTGGAAGGGACATGCTGTAAAATAGTGTCTGCCAGCACTGCTCAATGCCAGGGCTGCATCCAGACATGGGAAAAATCCCTCCTCTTGCTCCCCACCTGCATCTATTCATATCGCTTTTCTTGATGTTTCTGCTTGGTGGAATGTTATCCTCATGTTGCTTCTGATGCCTCACAGCTCACCTTGTGCAGGGATGGACTTACTGCTGAAAAGCTCCATCATACTGATGCAAAAGGAATGTCACAGTACAGCTGAATAGCACAGTGTGTGTGAATTGTTCAGCCTTTTGAAGAAATTTCAGGGGTGATGAGGATCAATCTCTATTTCCCTCCAGTAACTCCCATGCCTGTAAGGCAGGTGAATCTTTCTGGGGAATAGGGGATGACTTTATTGCCCAGAAATACCATCCTGGTGTGGAGCTGTGGCACTGGGGCTCCAGGCACAAGGCAGGGGCAGCTCTGGTAATCCCAGAACTGTGGGTATTTGCAGGTATGACAGAGCAGCAAATTCTGTCTAGTTCCCTTTTGGGCTGGGAAAGTTAACAGGCTCTTCTCCTCATATGGCAGCCAGATGCAGCCGTGCCACAGCTGAAAAGTACAGTCAGAAATTGCATCCCTGAATTTGGCATCCGTGAGCCATTTAATGCTCACCCCATGAGCCGTGTGGTCATCCACCCAGCTTTGAGCAGCTTCACTGCTGCCCAAACACTGGCAGTGTCAGAGTCCAGCTTTTGGGGGTTTGCCCCGTGGCAGAGCTGCTTTACCTGCTGCTGCAAGACACCAAGTCCAAAACCAGAGCAACTACTGAGTGTTTCATGTAGTGGGCCAAAAAGAAAGCAGGAAAATCACAAATATGACAATTGTTTCTCTAGCACTCAAGTGAAAAGGGAAAAGATAATTGGTTTTTAGTATTTAAATTATGTTTTGGTTTGTTTTTTAAACTGGGTCTGATTGAATTCTAAAGACCTATTGTTTTATGTCTGATATGGTCTCTGCCAGTTGGCAGATTTTAATCTGTTCCAATGGGTTGCTGGCTGGACTGGGATTGTGTGTTCTGTCTGCATTTCAGTGGCACTGCCAGGGGACATTGGGCCTTTTGCCCTCGTCTGTGGACACTTGGAAATTAAATGTAACTTAACCTTAGCACAATTTGGGGAGAAGTTACTAGAACCTTGCCATACTCGTTTTTTTTTAGTAAGATTGTGACATCTGTGTTGGCAAAAAACCCCCACCCAACAACAACAACAAAAAAAAACCTGTTAAATCATTTGTGGTTTAATCACTGTCACATTACAACCACAAAATACCCTAAGTAGTGGCCAAAAAAATCCTGTTAGGCCTTTTCAGAGTACTTTCTGACCAAAGTGGCTAAATACCACGCAGCAATTCTAAATTATTTTTGTAGGCTGTTTCTACTTTATGTTCTCAAATGGCTTCTAATAAAACTTCAGATAATAATCTCTGGGATAAAAATACCAGTGAGTTAACAGCAGCTGAGGAACAGTTTATAGTGTGATGTGTTATAGCAACTCATCTTTTTAATTCTACTGTTTAAAAATTTATGGTATATTCATCAAAAGATAGGAATGCTTTTGATTTCTGGTTTCACTAGAAGCTTTTCTTTCTTTTTGGGAGGTGGCAAAGAGGGCACAAAAATCCCCTCCATTGGTGTGATCAAAGAGGTCACACATTATTGCAGAGATCTATATGATGTTCCAGAGTCCTTGAACCTGGTGTTTTATCTGAAATTTTGTGGGGTTTGGCAAACAGATACCAGAGAGGAAATATTTTCAAGGAAGTAAAATAATATTAATTTTATCTTTTTCCTTTCTTTCACATTAATATCTAAGAGTATCAGATAACATTTAGCCTTATGGGGATACCTTTAAAAAAAGACTTTAGGCAAACTTAATGTGCTAATTTTGCCATTTTTAAGTGCCACCTCACACATCTGCAAGCCTCCACTGTACTGTTTGCATTGTGTCTGAAAACTAATAACCTCCCTAGGTTTTTGTTAATTAATTCATAGTCTATTTCATTGCTGGACATCTCCAGTGGTTGCTGCTGTGCAGCTCATCCACTCTGTGTCTCCAGGAATCTCGAGTGCTCTGGTTGCTGTAAGAGGTGGGTTTGACCTGGCCTCTCTCCTGAGCACGTGCTGCATGGCAGGTAACAAATCCCAGCCTAATGAGCCTGGGGAGCTGAGCTTCCCTGGGGAGCCAGGCCCTGGTTCAGTGACCTGTATTACCCAGTGTCTCATTTGGCAGAGAATGGAGAAGGGAGCAGACACCTCATCAGCAGATTTTCCTGAGTACAGACTCATTTTGGTACAAGCTGTCAAAGTCCAAGGACCCTCCAATCTGACTTTTTAAACCTCATCTGTCACTGGACTATAATTGGTTTATAAATTGGCTTAAAGATAATAACAGAACTAACCTTTCTACACAAAAAGCACGTCTGCAACTATCATAAAAGTTCTTACACAAAAAAGCACGTCTGCAACTATGATAAACTTCACCAAGGCTTAAAAATAATAGTCCTGAATAATACATGAGTCAAACGTGGTGGTGAGTGATTGGTGGTGGGAGGTCAGTGCTGGCCCACGTTGCAGAGCAGTCAGCCACTGAGGTAACTCGCACACCCAGGGGCAGAGGCACTTGTGTGGGAGTTGTTGTTGTGGGGTTTGGTTGGTTTTTAGCTGCTTTTTCTCCCTACAAGAATGCTAATGTGGTGTTTGACTTCTCCTGTCTGCTCGCAGCAGGGCACAGAGGTCTCTGCTGCACCCCCAATAATCCAGAAGTTGAGGAGCCTCCACAAACCAAGGATTCTTTGTACAAAATGTTCACTCAGCACTGTTCAGCCAGTGTGGTTCTTCACACCTGCAAGTCTGCAATTGTGGGGCAGATTGTTCCCTGGCTGCCTGCAGACTCTTCTGTGTTTCTGTTTTCTTTGACATGCTAAAGCTGTCCCCACACAGATGTGTGCACAGACATCTGAGCAGAATGAGACACCTCTGGGCTTTGACAGAGGGACTCACATATTCTCACTGCAGGTCCTTGGGGCATTTCCAGATTGCTGAGTTGCACATCATATGAGAATACCAAAAAGTTCTGCTCGTGGCTTCTTATCAAGTTGTCAGGCTGATGAAGCTATCAACTCTGATATTTAATTTTTTCCTCCTTTCTCTGCTTTTTGCAATTATTGAAGTTCAGTATCTACAAAGGAAAATTAGATTAGCAGAATTTAAGGACTTGAACTCTTTGACTGTACTTACTAGTTATCTAAATGACACCTGAGTGCAGGGAAAGCAGTCAGGCCCAGAGACAGCTGGGCTTGCACAGGCTTGTATTATAAAGATTTCAATTGTCAGATAAAACTGATGCAATTTTAGTTTTAAAATAACTTTAAAGCATCATATATTTCTGTTTATAATAAATACATGTGAATATACTTTTGTATAAAATGGACAAAGACATCTTCCTTGAATTGTGGTTGTTACTTTTTTCCAGTGGATTTTTTCTGTACTTTTAAGTAGTTGCCTTAGTACTGTAAAACAGTTCTTTCTCTTCACAAAATTAATGTTTTTAATGTTACAAAGGCAGTAGGAAATGTTTGAAGATTTGCATTTAGATCCTCTTTCTTTGTCAAATTACCTGTTTAAGAAATGGGTAGAAATCTGTTTGAACATTATTATTAAAGCTTATTCCTGGCATGATGGGAATCCTCCCATATCAAACAAGACAAGGATATAATTTTTTAAAGTGAAGACCAAAAAATCACTCCTCTTATTTCACTGTCTCTAGTCAGCTCAGAATATCTTCCTATTTTGTCTCAGCACTCAAGTAATAGTCTGTATATGAGAGTTTTATCCAGGGCTTGTAGGTTAAGTGTCTTGGAGGGGGGTGGCCACCACCCCACAGTCAGAATAGAATAAAGCATGAAGCCAGACAATAGAATAGAAAGTGCAATCTATCTATAAACCCTTTCTTTTTAATTAAGACTGTTTGAATACCTATTTATTTGTAAACCTAGATTTGTATTATTTAGCAGGGTGCCTCCAGCAGAAGCTTCATTTCCCTGTGCCCAGAGCTGCCTGCAGCTCTAGCAGCATGTGGGAGACAACTGGGGCTGACATATTTCATATCTCTAGCAAAGCTCGTGGCACTGGCTGGATGATAAAAGAGTGGTCCAGAGTCATTTTGCTGGGCTCTGTCTGAAACACCACCCTAGCTCCAAGAGAGAGCCCAAAGCTGCAGATTTTCCATGCAGCCTCATTATTTATTTCACAGTAGAGCTTTTTGTTGTCCTCAGTCTCTAATGAAGCAGACAAGATGAATAAAAACTAAAAGAGATGGGGAATTAGGAAGGCAGAAGGAGAGGAGAAGTATTTGCACTTTCAGTCAATGAGAGAAAAAGAAAAAGGTGAGGGAAGAGGGAGTTCTAATGGATTTGCTCAGTGCCTAGAAATACTCAGGATTTACAACCATGGCAGTCTTTCAGTTAGGGCAATAGTGTCATTAATTTGCTCTGTTAAACTTCTGCAGACAAATGGATATGTGGTTTTGGTGGTTTTATTTCTGATCAGTTTGATATTTGTATCTCCTTTTGAATCTCTTCCTCAGTTTGATGAAGGTGACTGTGTCACTTTGAGTGGAGTCTGGGTTTGGATTGAGACCAACAGTAGCAGCAGAGCTGCAGAGGGAAGCTGAGCTGCAAACAGCAGACACCTCAGCTCCACTTCTCTCAGACAGCTCAGCTTGATCCAGGGCATCCAGGGTATGGCTGTGTTTTGTCTTCCAGCCATGGAGTTCTGACCTTCATTTTTACAAGAGAGGGTGAGGCTTCAAACAGTTGACCAGGGTCAGATGTTGTTACATGTGGCTTTGCAGTTATGGTGGTGGAAATAGGTGACTTGTGGTAATACTCAGCTAAAAAATCATGGGAGAGATCTTGAAAGAACATCTACTGTCCTCAGAAAGAAGGTTGAAGACTTTTAGAGCAGTTGGAATTAGCTGCAAACTGCAAAAGCTGAATCTCGACTTAGACATTCGAAATTGTGTATTCCCACAGCTAGAAAATAAACAGGAAAGCAGCTGTGATTCAGTAATACTTTTAGTGTGATATGTGTAATATTGATATGAGGGATTGCAGTGATTTCAATTTATCATTCAATAGCGTGCAGCCCCATGTTAGAGAGCTGTGAAACACAGGTGACTCTAGAGAAGTGAAAATTGCAATACAATCAATATTCAGAAAGATAAATATTCATAGAATATGTTGAACAGTTGTGAAAGAACAGCTGGTTATAGTTGGTTCACATAGAATGAAAAATCTAAATTCCTTTTTAAAGTAGGGAAACTATAAAAATATCACATTTTGAGCAGGAAGACTGCACACACTTTGTGGGTGAGCATCACACACTTGGGCACTGTTGGCTGCTGTGAGGAAGTAGCAGCCCAGGGTTTGTCTGTGGCTGTGCTCTGCCCTGTGGCCTTGCTTGGCAGGCAGAAGGCTGCAGGTTGGGTTCCTGAGAGATCTGATGGGCAGGGGCTGCCTGCTCACTGCTTACACACCCAGCTGCTTCCAGAGCTCGTGGCAGCATAAAGGTGCATCAGTTTGTGAGAGGATGCACAGAACAGAGCAGCCACTTGCTGCTCAGTTTGAGTCTGATCTTTATACCAGAGCCACAAAAGACAGCTGAGTGCTTTCTCCAAGCACTCCCATAGGATGATTTTATTTCTGTCTTTGAAGCCTCAGTACTTTCAGCAAAAAGTGTTAATGTAATTAAGAGATGACATTTATCTTCACAAGACCCTAGAGCTGCATGTTTAACTGGATTAAAGCAAACGGAACTTGGTGGGAGTTTGGCCTTAAAAAATTGCTCAGTTCTTATTTGCTTAATCATGCCAAAATTGAACAAGGAAAATATTCTTCAACTGTACCTTAGCCCTAGTTGTCTTGACTCTGCAACTGCTGCTCTGTTGATGATGACTCAATGCCATGGTGAACTAATTAGGACAGTACTTTGTTACTAACAAAAGAGCTGCTTTCTTCCTCCCTCCTCTCCCCAGCAGTTTGTCAAACAAAATTGTATCCTATACCAAAATAATAGCAACCTAATGTATCCTGGCACTCTGTCTCTAGTCAAACAACAGTATTTTGTAATGCTGTTTCAGTACATGTATTAGAGGAGTTGTGTTTTACACAGCCCATTAACACAAGGGAATCATTAATTTCTGGAGAGTGTCTTTGCCAGAAAGATGTGGGCTTTAAATCTTCAATGTACGTAGAAAAGCAGTGTCCATGTCAGATGTTCTAAAGGGGTATGATCATTCTTGAAAATAAAAGGATGGTAATGTTCTATGCTCTGCATTTTAAAAAAACTCCAGTCTACAGCTGACATTCTTACAGGAGACTCAGGGATGCATTTTCATCTGTGTGGACATGCTTAGATACAGTGTATTAACATCTTTTCAAATGGCTCTGGATCAGAAGGTGCTGCCGTTTCTCTTGTTTGTAGGTTTCTGTACTTCACAGACATGTTAAAATAGTTTTGTCTTGTTTAAAGTGTTTTTGTGAAAATGTAGTCGCTCTTTCCACCTTTGTTTTTTATATAAACAAAGGGCACATGTGTTACATCTGTCTTTTTGAAAGCTTGTAGCAATAGTTAACCGAGCTGCCTGTTTCTGCTCTCCAAGGGGTGGCCTGGCCTGATATGCACCGTCTGGCTGACAGAGTCCATCTGGAGGAGCTGACCAGAATTGGCATCCTGAAAGGCAGTGTGGATGACATGGTGAAGGTTCATCTGGGTGCAATATTTATGCCACACGGACTTGGACATCTCCTTGGAATCGATGTGCATGATGTTGGAGGCTACCCAGAGGTTAGTGTTAGTCCGCTCTCAGCTCCCCTGCACATTAACCCCCTCAGTTCATCAGCATTGCTCATACTTTATGTGTGCTTACCCAACTGCATCTTCTCAGAGGTAGAGCAGATTTGCATGGAAGTATCTCCTTTTTCTTTTTAGATGTGGTATTTCATGCTGTTTACTCTAAGGAAATCTATTTGTTCATTGAAACATAAGTTGTTTATCGGAAGAAGCCAACTGATGGTGCTCTTTGGGCATTCTTAACCCGTTCCATTTCTACATACACTGTGTTGTCCTCCAAGAGCCCCTGCTCTGACAGGCACCACCCAAGTACCCTGTGCTGTGGCAGAGCATCTCAGTCTACCCGAGTCCTGTGCTGCCAAGATTCACCTGCTCCATTCCAGATGTGAGGCAGCTGCAGGAGCCCCTGCTGTACCTGGGCAGTAAATCCCAGTGGCTGTGTCATATAGAAACAAGCTGGCTCACAGCCCTGTTTTGAGCTTTGATGTCCAGCATCAGCATGGACACCAGTGAGGACGTAGCAAGAAAAAAGTCCATCAAATCTTCCAGTCTTTGTAAATGTGAAAGCATAACCTCTTGTATTCTGAGTTTCTGCAGAAAGCACAGAAGGATTGTCTTTTTCCTTGAATTAATTTGGTGATTCATGACTGTGGTCTGAAAGCAGAATAGGTAAAATTCAGTAACCAGTTAACGGCAGTAGGCCTGCAATGATAACTAAAAGAATAAAATCTCTAAGGCAAATTGTAGTTAATGTTGGAATAGAGGAAGTTTGCTGCAGCTTTGGAACTATTTCAGACAGATTGTGTTTGTGTTAGGTTGTGGTTATTTGAGGCTAACTATTTAAGGATTTTCAGTAATACAGTACAAAAAATTATAATTTTTCTCCTCTCAGATGTAAACTGTTCTTTTGCAAGAATCTGCAAAAGAAACAAGAACTTCATAGGTAAAGTTTAAGCATATTTTGGTGCTTGTTCATGTTGGGTGACCAGGCTACCTAACAGCAGCTGTTGCTGGTTCAGTTTTACAGGCAGGAGAGAAACAGTATATAATATTTGAGGATACTTATTACATTAATTGAGATACAATATTGTGATAATGATGTATTAGCATCAGCTAATACACTTACATGTAATAAAAATGAAACAAAAATCAAAAGCAGTGCTATTCTGATTCTAAGGTTTCTGCACTAGCTGATACAGAAAGGATGGGTGCTTGTCCCTTTGTTCCTCCCAAGTGCATTCTGTCTGTGCTCAAATAGAGACATCCAGCAAAGCACAGGGACTGTGGTTACTTGGAGAGTTCATAAACTTTAAAATTCAGGACCCTGCTGTTGCATGCCTTTGCTTAGATTGTTTTCACTTGCGTTGTGAATAACCTCTCTGGTGGACTTAAAAAACAGGAGCATGTGTTCAAGACTTGGTAGGGTGAAGAGATAACTAAATTTTAGGAACAAGTGAGTAGAATTCTGAGACTGCAAAGTGCCCTTCTTGGTTTTGCCTAAAAACTGTATTCTTTGAGGTTAGAGCAAGTACCTCACTGTCAAGGGAGATTTCTAAAGCTGATTTTGTGTGAGTCTGAAGCAATGGACCCTGTACACCTTCCATCTCTCAGCAGATTTCAGTAGTGTGGCATACAAGCTACGGAATCATTTTTTGACAGTAGTTTTTGTTTTCATATGACTGAATTTATAATTGTTATTTTATGGTATATTATATAATTTAAGGGTCATTTTTTGAAAGCAAACCGATCTATCGACAATTTTGAAAGAGCAGCCTGTTACAGATAAAAATGGATATAGGGACTGTATTGTCAAATGCTCTCCAGTTTTGTATTTACTGTGTGTAAAAATGCCAGAGCCCTACACAGAATTTTATATCTGCAAATACTGAAATTGTTTGTTTGTGTTGGCATGCGACTGCATTCTTACATGAAGAATGCTTGCATGGCAAATTTACTTTAAAAATCTAATCCTAAATAGCAAATTCCTTGAATATGAAGCACGTATGAAAGCTCATGAACAAATAGCTAATGCTCTGTATTTGCATATAAAAGTGCACATAGATGGGTGTATGGCATCCCTTTGTTTGAAAAATTATGAGCTCTGGGTTCTGCAGAAGAGCAATCCCTTTAAACTCTCTGTGTGACATTAATGTCACCTCTGGTAGACCCTGCACTTCTCTCTGACCCAAGGCAGGAGGCCCTTTGACCGAGATGAGGTACCTGGGTGTGGGAGGCACACTCCAGGAGCCTCTCAGGGAGCTGAGAGGGAGCTCCACCAGCCTTCTCTGGGCTGTCCTCTTGGGAGGCCGGGTCCCTGCCCAGGGCAGGGGAGCTGTGGAAGGATGCAGGGGATGTGGGTCTGCCCAAGTCCATCTGAACACGAGCAGCCTTTCCTGCAAGTGTGGGATGTGTCTGTATTAAATGGGAGAAGGCTTATTTAAGAGAAGGCCTCATTGTTCCATGAAAAAGTACATTTTGAAGACATCTAGTACACTCTGGAGTGATTTGTGGTGCATTTTAAACATTTACCAGCTAGCGAGATCTTCACAAAGGTTTTTATAAAGCCATTTTGGTGTTTATTGTACACTGAGCCCATGCCTGTAGTATCATGTCCTTTTTTCTAGCTGGTTAAAAAGCAACTTCTTTGCTTTTGGCCGAGGGAATTTCTGGGAGTATTACAAACGATTTTTTAAAAATAAAAACTTTCCAAGTGGATATTATTCCATTATTTTCCTCAAGTGTAAACAGTTACATTTGAAATAATACAATAAACGTTAATTTCCTAATTTTTATCCGTCAGAAAGTTTTGTGTGTTCCAAAAAAACTATTTCCAGACATTGTTAGCTTAGATTAGTTATTCATTGGTAGCCAAAGATTTCTTTTTTCAAAATTGGCAATAATAAGATTTCATCTTTTCCAGTAAGCTGCTTTTGCATGCAGCATAGAACAAGCACTTTCTTCTTCTTTGACAAAAATTGTAAATGCTTGCAGATTTTCTGCAAAGTATACTCAGGGATGTTAGAAAATATAACATTTCCCCTTCCTATTTTTTGCTGTGATAAAGAACAACTGGTTTTGGCCAGCCATGAACGTGTGTTGGCAACCTTATTTTAGGACAGCACTTTCACAGGAGCGTGAGCACAGTGTTTCCCTCTGAAGGATGCAAGTGAAGGTGCTGGTTTTCAGGAGGCCTGAGCAGCAGGAGCTCCCCGGGCACCGTGGTGTTCCTCAGGGAAACCGAGTGCTGCACGTTTGGCCAGCAATGAACGTGTCTTGGCAACCTTATTTTGGGACAGCATGTTCACAGGAGCATGAGCACAGTGTTTCCCACTGAAGGATGCAAGTGAAGGTGCTGGTTTTCAGGAGGGCTGAGCACCAGGAGCTCCCTGGGGATCTCAGTGTTCTTGGGGAAACTGAGCGCCGTGCGTTTTGCCAGCAATGAACGTGTCTTGGCAACCTTATTTTAGGACAGCACTTTCACAGGAGTGTGAGCACAGTGTTTCCCAGTGAAGCACACAGGTGAAGGTGCTGGTTTTCAGGAGGGCTGAGCACCAGGAGCTCCCTGGGGATCGCGGTGTTCTTGGGGAAATCGAGTGCCATGCGTTTTGCCAGCAATGAACGTGTCTTGGCAACCTTATTTTAGGACAGCACTTTCACAGGAGTGTGAGCACAGTGTTTCCCAGTGAAGGATGCTGGTTTTCAGGAGGGCTGAGCAGCAGGAGCTCCCTGGGCACCACGTCTCCTGCCGGGCACCGTGGCGTTCCTCTGGGAAACTGAGCACCGTGCATTTTGCCAGCAACCAACGAGTCTTGGCAACCTTATTTTAGGACAGCACTTTCACAGGAGTGTGAGCACAGTGTTTCCCAGCGAAGCACACAAGTGAAGGTGCTGGTTTCCAGGAGGGCTGAGCAGCAGGAGCTCCCCGGGGGCCGCGGCGTTCCTCAGGAAGCCGAGCGCCGCGCGCTGCTTTGAAAATCTGCCTGTTCCTTCTGAGGGTCTGACTGCAGCTCAAGCACTGCTGAAAATTCAGCCCCAGTGGTACTAATCACTTCAGAAAATCTGGCCCTCAGTCAGACTGAGCTTGCTTCAAAGGGTGAAAACCCCACTGGGCTTAGCTTGTGCTGTAAAATTTAATCATGGAGATGGTTTTCTCACATTCTTTCAGTTGTTTCTGGGTAAATTCGATATGGGATATAAATGAGGGTTTGTGCCTGTTGCAATGAAGAAAATGTGGTAGGTGGCCCCAAATTTTCAGGCCCTGAGGTAGATGAGGCTGAAGTTTTCATTTAAATCTAGGTTCCGTGTCTCTAGATGCCTGAGTTGATTCAATTTCGTGCTACATTAATTGACTATAAGGCTCTAAAGAGCACTAAGTACATTTGATGACTTTCTATAATAATAAGCCAGTTAATTTAAGTTAGGTTAATAACTACTGTGATTTTCACATCTTATGAATTAAGAGTTTAATTTCATTTTGTTTTTTAAAATTATAAGATTTACCTTAGTTTTAATTTTTAATTCAATTATCATGAAAAGCTGATCCTTTTGTTGCTATTCTGCATCACAAATTAAGTTTGGAGGTCTGTTTTGGAGTTACCCAGATCCTTCCATCACCGTGCATGCTTGGAGAACATCTCTGCTGTGCACAAGCTGTGTCTGGCTGTGTCTGGCTGTAACAGAAAGCTTGCTCCCAGACCCCAGATGACTGACTTGGAATTTAACTCACCAAAAGTACTGGAAAATACAGGAATAATCTTGTTCTGGCAAAAACTGTTTTCCTTATGTATCTGACTTTATGTTGAAGCAGAAGATTTCATTTTTTGTGGTTAGCATTGCAAATGATGCATTAATGTTTTTTTCCTTTAAGAACCAGAGGATGAAGTGAATTTACCAAGAAGCCTAAAGCTGTTGTGTAGGGCCCTGGTGCTGCAAATTGCTTCACTTGCCATAACCTTGCAAAGCCTTGCTCCAGCTTTGGTTACCCAGGACCTGCAAACATGAAACAACCTGTATGGAAGGCACTTAAGGTACCTTCACTTTACAAAGAGTAAAAGGGCATTTCATTAGGTTTAACTTCTAGTTTTGTTCTTGCAAGTGATTGTATGCCTTGAGAAAAGATTAGGAGAAAAACTCACTGCTTCTGCTTCATGGGACCCCCTTGAATCCCTTGTTTGTTTGTTTGCTTTGTTTCTTTGAATTCCTGCATAGCAAGAACATACAGCCACTGAGCAGGCAGCGTGCAGGAAGGAAGCAGATGAGTGAAAACTGCCTTTCCATGCAGAGCAGCACTGAAATCCATGGTGCTTACTGCTACCTGCTGGGTCAAACACCAACCAGGAGAGTTTCCTGCAGCCTAGGACTCTTCTGTGGTTTAAACCCCTCCCAGAGTCAGCCTAGGACTCTTCTGTGGGGTTTAAACCCATCCCAGAGTTAGCCTAGGATTCTTCTGTGGGGTTTAAACCCATCCCAGAGTTAGCCTAGAATTCTTCTGTGGGGTTTAAATCCATCCCAGAGTCAACCTAGTACTCTTCTGTGGGGTTTAAACCCATCCCAGAGTCAACATAGGACTCTTCTGTGGGGTTTAAACCCATCCCAGAGTTAGCCTAGGACTCTTCTGTGGGGTTTAAACCCATTCCAGAGTTAGCCTAGGACTCCTTCTGTGGGGTTTAAACCCCTCCCAGAGTTAGGCTAATAGATCTCACTCTGCTGTGTCATCTTGTGCTCAGAAAAGTAGTGATCAGTTCCCAGCAGCTTTTCCCTGTGAGGACAGATGCTGGAGTCTGGGTGTTCATGGAATTTAGGGCTTGAGCAGAGGCAGAGGAGGGGGGAAGGCTCAGGTGCCATGATGCAGACAAGCTCTGTCATACCACACAGTTCCCCTTCTCCACTGAGAAAGAAGGTGTTGAGGACTTGAGGTTTTTAGTTGCTTGGTTTGGGTTTCATTAGTTCTGTTTCATTTTTTTTTTGATGGAGATACTTGCTTATGTTTCTCTGACTTACTGAAGTTTGTTGCAAAAGACTTTGTGTGCTCACAGAGTTTTTATCTGAATATTTATTGTCCAAATATTTCTGAAATTTTAGGAGCAACTAATGGAGCTTGTGTGTTTTTGAACAATTTATTCTAGGTGCAGTAGGAGAGAAAAAACAAAACAGTAGAGTTCTGCTTTCAATTACATGAAAAAATAAGGTATCATTGGTATCCTGTGGGGTTTTTACTGTACAGTTTTCACTCATGGTATCTAAAGATCACAAAAGACAAAGCCTTTTCATTATTGCCTACATCTACTCTCTGTGTGTCACAAGAAATTTGTTCATTAGATTTTAAATGGTGCTTGTCAGTGGTTTCATTCTGAAACAGTGTTCTTGGTAGCTTTTGCAATTCTTTCTCTTATTTCTTATAAAACTCTTATAAATTATTCTAAATACTCTCATCTTCCAGGTTACTGCTGTGATTGTCAACTTGGTGATTTTTACTATTTGCTATCTCTTTTTTTCTGAAACTTAGGTTCTAAGAAAAGAGAAAAAATACAGTCTATATGTTTTGTTATTTCCATTATGATAGCACTGGAGCTTGGTAACATCAGAAAGCAAAAATTATATGGGGAGTTCTGCTCAGAGCCATGCTGTAGTGCTGGATTGAAATCCAGCTCCAGCTGAATCATGAGGCAGCAGTGCCCCAAATAAGTGGCAGATGATTTTTCCTCATTTCCTGCAATAACAGAAAAGTTATTAGGTAACTTAAACCTAATACCACAGTTAATTCTTAGAAAAAGAAGAAAACACTTCAAGTAGAATAGACAGTTAAACATCACGTGTCCTCGATTCCCCCAATATTAACTTTGAGCTGTGTCCCAAAAGCTCCAGCTCGTAATTAGATTCTCGTGCAGGAGTGGGAGCTTTGATTTGCAAATGCCAGGAGTGATCTGTGGCGCTTGGGGCACATCCTCCTGTAACCTGCTGCTGATTTCAAAGGCAGGACTGACAGCAGCTCCTGCAGGTGACTATAGGCAGCTCAGGCTGCTGGGGAAAAGCAGCATAGATTGAATAAACTAATCTTCATTAGGAACACTCAGCAAATGAAACAAGGGCTTAGAGAAGGGACCAGGAGACACGTGAAATGGAATTTGAGACTTTTATTTCCTGGCTGCACAGAGCTCTGTTCTTTTTACATTAAATGAGCTAATTAGAAGTTAGGTATATGCAGTGGGAGAATAGGGAAGAGTAAAGGAGCTGAGATTTGACTTTGGTGCCCATTTCATATTATCTAAATGTAATGTTAGTATTCTGATTAATTTAAATACTTGATTGCACTTAGCTTGGTAAAGTGGTTAGGACTTCACTGTACTGGATGTGTTCCAACTGGGACAGTCTGTCAGGCTCCAAAAAGTTCTATGATTTAGCTGGAAAAGAGAATGTGAAACTAGATTGTGCCACTAATGAGTCTTTTACTGTGGTTCAGTATTTGCATTTATGAGTACCTCAGGTGTTCTGTGCCATGGCTGGGGTTTGCTGCCATCACTGGCTTGAGGAAACTTTGGGGTGATGCCAGCTTGCAGCCCCTGGTTTTGGCTGGCAGGCTGCCCTTGCATGTCTCTGCACTTGTGCATCTCCAGCTGCTGCCCGGGCCCCGTGGGTGAGCACCAGCCAGCACAGGGACATCACCTGTGGTTCTCTTCTGTTCTGGTCCAAAAACAAACCCAGGATCAGGCCTGAGTGGGCCTGGAGCTGTCTCTGCTTCTGATTGCTTTGCCTGTGGAACAAGATCCAGCATGATACACAATGGAGTTCTTCCATGGAAAAAGCAACATATTAACTATTGAGTTGCTTAGGAGCAAACAGTAGTTCATCTTTATACTGAGATATTCTGGGGATATTGCAAATTCTAGTCTTCCACAGCCCTTTTTCTGGGAAATAGGCAGATTTGCATACTTCCTAATTCCCTGCTTATTCCAAAAATAGTAATATTTTGTATTACTGTACACTTAATTTGAACTTTTATTTTGCTTACATAGTAATAAAATCAGTTTACATAATAATTCTCTCATTCCCTTGACAGTCCTTATTGCTTAGCTGTGCTGGTTTTTGTTACCTTAGATGAACCATTAATTCGAATCCAATGTTCTTGGCAGGAGTACACTCACAAATGACAGTGTCATACATCTGTGCTTACTGAGGGAGGAGTGTCTCAATCTTAAAATGTGATCAGAGCCTCCAAATAAAGTTAGTCCTAGAAAACAATTTCAGATACAGTCTGTTGTTGCAATATACAGGAGAATAAATTCAAAATTTAGTTTCCATAGAATATAACTGCAAGTCTCTTTTTAGATGCCTAGGCATTAATATTTTCTGGACTATTCTGGACACTTTTTGGGTGCAAATTATCAGCTTATACTTTCTCTCTGTGCAGCACTGTGACAAGGGTCCTGTTTAGTGCCCAGGCCTGCAGGATGTAATGGTGATAGGAACAGGTACCCACACAGCTGCTGTACCAGCACTCACATTTTCACTCTTCATTTCATCTGACTGCAAAACAACATCATGGTCATTGGTGAAAACAAAGCCTGAGCTGTTCAGCTGCCAAATGTAGGGAAGGTTCCCCCTCACAAAGAAGGAAATCCATTAATGGCAGTAGAGTCCTACTGATGGATGACAGTGGGAGGTTACCCTGTGGGGCTTTGGTCCCAAGAGAGCTTGACTTGATGAAAAATGGCAAGTCTTGTTTCAGACCTGTCATCTTCTCTTTGGGGATTGTGGTGTTTCAGTCATTAAAAAAAGTCCTCAGTTTGTCCTTTGTACTTTTCATAAACAACCACAGCAGAGTGAGAGCTGTCAGCCCCTGGACCTGCTGGGTGTGGTGGCTACCAAGGTGGTCATGAGTGTCCAGAGATCAGATGTCACTTGGGAGGCTGAAGCCATAGTCTGATACGTGTTTTAATCCAGCACTGTTCTCAAAAGAAGGGATTTTGTCATCCACTCAGCTTGGTCACTGGCCCCTCTCTGCTTATGTCCTGTGCCAGCTCATTTTGTCCTTCAGCCTCACAGCAAATTGGGCTGGAGCTGCCCTCTGTTCAGAGTGTGAGTGGCCACATATAAGCCACAGCCAGAACCTGTCTCTCTGCAGCCATTTCACACATCTCCTGTGAGCACCCTGCTAGTCCCTGTTGAAAGGGACAAGCCCACCCACTGCTGTCCTGCTTGCTTTTCAGCTCTGAAAAGCTGAGCAGTGTCACCCTTTCTTTGAAGGCCCCCTGGAGAAGCTTTCATGGTAGGGATAGAGCTGCATCAGAACCTGCAGAATCCAAACACCTGGAGATGAAACCTAGAGCCACACAACCCAGGACTGAGACAGGATGGAGGGAATAGCAAAAAGATTTTGTGAATTCCTTCTAGAGAAGTAAAAATATTTTTTGGGTGTGAGCAGCAATATTCAGGTGCCTTGTGAAGTCTCCCTGCATTGCTGAGAGATGTATCCAAATGTGTATCTTGGGTCTTGTTGCTGTTAGCTCCTTGGAGGAAGAACTAAAAGCAGGATCAGACTGCTAGCAGTCCAGAGAAAATGCCTACCATTGCTGTAGCAGCTGTACAGAGGTAAATAAAGGGGGCTACTGAGGCTTTACTGTCACACATGATGTTAAATACCATTTATTTTAAGTAAAGGCAAAAAAATATGGATGCTGTGCCAGGGCTGCCTTCAGAGGATGTTTGCGATTGTTTTCCTCGCTCTGCATTTGTCTTTCTAGCATCTGTCTTGGATTGACTGCCTTGGAAAAGGCATTTACAAGTAGAATTGAGAAGTGTACTTAAAAGCCAAATCTGGGTTGTTTGTTGTAAAGTAGCCGATAGATAGTTGGCGAGGCACCAAAAGGTCCAGACACTAATCTAATTGTTTACAGCTCATGGAGAGATTAATCCACAAGATTGGATGCCCTCATTTCCTTTACACATTACAATGAATGTGTGAAATGCCAAACCCCAAAGGGCAGTATGAGAGAAAAAATGGCTCCATTTCAGTGCAGTTATTGTTTCAAGTTTAGAAATATATTGATTTTCTTTGAGTTTTGATAAGAGTACAAATTCAAAATGCCTTGCTTAATATTACAGTATTCTTGTTTCCTAGGCTCAGTAAAGCAAAACCATGTTTTCTTATTTTGGTGTAATATATAGTGCTCTGCAAAGTCCACATCAAACATATGCCATAAAACATGTTGAACACACAGTCAAAATGGGCAAACCTATGTCCAAATGTCCAGGCTGGTCAGCTCTAGAAGTCTTGGCTACTGTAAGATGCTGTACATCAGAACAGAATAAGCTCTGCAAAGGGAACCAAAACAACCCCAGCCTTGCTTGGGTAACCAGTGGGAATAAAGCAAGCACTATGGAGGAGCTGCTTTAAGCAGTTTTTCTGTAAAACAGGCTTTCTCTGAACTGAAAGTGGAGCTCAAGAGCAAACAATACTGCAGGGCCATGTCCACTGTGAAGAGGGAATGATTCAGTAAGATGAGAACATGGGTAATGTGCAGGTGTGCTCCGGCCTCCCTCCATCCCCCTGGCAGAAACACGGGAGCAGGGCTGTGCCAGGACGTGTGCCCACACCGAGGGTGGTGCTGGGCTGGGTTTGTCTGGGAGAAAGGGGAAGGTTCATCCTCGTGGTACCAGTCATGCTGGGAGTGATGCTGACACCAGCTGCCCCTTCTGCCAGCAAGGGAAAGCACCGTGGCTCTGGGCAGAAGCAAGACTCAGGAGAGCTGTGTGGAGACCAGATAAATAATGCTGTGGTCTCACAGATGTGTTAACCTCTGACTCGCTGGCTAAAGCAGAGAAGGTTTCATAAGCAGAGTGTGTGTGCACAATTGCAAGCTGCTGGGCCTGTGAGCTCTTCACGGGTCATTACGATAGTTTGTTGGGGAAATTTTGCTACTGTGGCAAAGAATTTTCAAAAAGATAATGGGATTGAGATGTATTTTTTCCTGATATTGCAGTACCTGGCACATTCGGGGGGAAGAAAATTAACAGTCGGAACTAGTTTTTGCAGTGTTTCTAATTCCTTGACTAAGCACGTCCTCATATATCATTTTATTTTACCAGCTTTTGGAAAGAAGAGAATATTTTGCTAGTTCAGACTTGTTTTGACTTAACTTTTAATAATACCAATCAGCACCATGTTGCCTGAAAGTCTGAATCTGACAAAAGTTTAGTTTAAATGGGCTGCTTTTATGAGGTCATGTGTAGACTCATTGCTCCTGAATCAAGATCATAAATGTGTAATTTTAATAACATTTGGTGAGAATAAGTATTTGCATATCCTTGGAGAAATTGTTCTCTGCTGCATAGTTCAGCTGTTTCAGCCATGACGTGGCAGGGGCATTTCAAGATTTGCATGTCACTTGCAATACCGTGCTTTGCAAGGGAGGCTAGGGCAAGGAATAGTGCAAGTAATTATTTTTGTTTTGTAGTGCAGTATTTCTCCCAAGGTAGAGTGTAACTGTCGCTATAGGACACGGAATAAAACTACATGCACGCTGGAACCTCCAAGGGAAAAGGAAGGGAAGTTTATTTTCTGACTCCAACATTTATAGACTTTCAAAAGTGACCGTGGATTGGAGGATGACAGTGCCACCTCTCCAATGACACTGGACAAACCAACGGTCCATCAAATTTCTCCTCCTCCAGAAAAGAATGTAAAACAGTAATTATTTCCATAAAAGTGCGTGAGAAGCTTCATTACAAGAATGTAAACATCAGAAGGCTTAGAAGAACTTAGAAGAACAGTGTGACAAGTAACAGTACCAAGCATATCCAAAGCCAAGATTTCTGTGGTGCAAAAAACAGTTGGGGCGTTGAGCTGAAACTGGCCATCCCTCTATGTGAAAGCTAAATGAGGACTGATGGGAGGGAGGTAATCGTACAGCTAAGTTTCAATCCTTTGTGATTATTTTTTATATTTTGTGTGTCTTATGGAGCAGTCAGCATAGGAGGGCTTGATGTAAGGTGTTGGAGTCTGTGAGAGCAGGTTATAGTATTTGCAGACAACCCCCGGCGAGGGGAGAAAATGATACATCTGACTCCATCTTATCAGAAGGCTAATTAATTACTTTATTATACTATATTATTCTATATTATATTACACTATATTACATTACATCTCAACTGAATCTGCCAAGCACTCAACTGCACTCCACTGCACAGCGGACTCGTGACTGTCAGCCAGCAGTCCCAACGCACACACACACGCCTGGCCCTGACAGGCCAAGGAAACAGAACACCATCACTTTGGGTAAGCAATCTCCATATTGCATCCTGCTTTGGCACACACACAGGCACAGCAAATGAGATAAGAATCGTTTTGATCATTCTCTGAGGTTCAGCGAAGGTGGATCCCGGGGATATTCTTGGGAAGGTTGCCTTGCTCTTGGCTGTGAGGAGCAGCGTGGCCGCAGCGCGTGTGTGTCCCGCAGGGCGTGGAGCGCATCGAGGAGCCGGGGCTGCGCAGCCTGCGCACGGCGCGCCGCCTGCAGCCGGGCATGGTGCTCACCATCGAGCCGGGCATCTACTTCATCGAGCACCTCCTGGAACAGGCCCTGCGCGACCCTGCCCAGGCCTGCTTCATCAACGGCGACGTCCTGCAGCGCTTTAGGGGATTCGGTGGGGTGAGTGATTCTTAGCAGATGTTTTCATTAATTGGCTTCCTTTTTGTTTGTCCTTACTGTGTATCTGAGGAGAAGTCTTTTGGGACTTCTTACAACTCCTGAAAGTCCTAAAAACTTTTGGGTGTTGTAAAGTACTGCACATAGGGCTGTTCCTTGAAGCAGCACCTTGAGTCATTCAGACCATTTGACTCTGCAGACAAACCGGGGGGTTTTATTCTAATTTTTTTATGTGGTTCTTTACTAGTGATTAATGATAGACCCATATTTTCCCATTGACTGAAATATCCTCTGCCAGCACAATACAGTGGCTTGCCAGGTAAGTGTTTTGTCTAATGTGTGAAACATGTATGCTATGAAATATGAGACTGAGTTCTGTAGTCCAGAGTTGGCTTCCTTGGCAGCAGCACCGTCCAGTGCTTCCTGTGGGGCAGAAGAGCCTGATGCAGTTCAAGTCGGGGAGGCAGTAGATGAAAACAGCAATAATTGCTCTTAGGGGATTATTGACAGAATGGCATGAAACTTGTGCCTTGGGGGAGCCTTCCCTGTTTTCCAGAAGAAGGCTGATGGGGTTCCAGAGCCCCTGTGCTCAGTGTGGCAGGCTCAGGCAGCAGTGTGCACAGGAGGACTGGCCACGGGAGGTAGAGGTGATCTGGGCAATCATTCCATGCAGCAGCTGCCAGGCAAGTGGAGGGGCCTTGGTTGTGCATGCTGTCCAGGGCACGTTTCCCATTCAAAGCCACCGCCCTCGCAGAGCATTCAGCAGTTGCAGTGCTTCCAGTGGGCTTTTATTTCAGCAGGGCAAGCATTTGTAGGGTGCCACATTGTTCCTGCACAGAGGAGATAGAGCAGGCAGCTGCCGTGCCCCATCCTCCCCGCGGCTCCTCTGCCAAGTCTCAATGCAGCGAGCAGGCACTGGCTGTGGCAGTGAGTTTCTGGTAGAAAAAGTCACTCCTTAGGAATTGTCTACTGCTGCCATTGGCTGATTTATCACTGTACCCCAGCCTTGAGAGGGTGGTTACTGTAGCACTTTGGTCTGAGCTGCCTTAGAACCACCAGCCCTGACAGAAAAGTTGTGTGTGCTATCCCCAGTCATGTGAGCCAGCCGGGCTCGAGGGCAGCCACCCATGGTGTGGGTGCAGCCTTGTTAAGAGACACAGGACTTTACCCTTGCTGATATTTAATTCACTGCTGGGGTCTGCGACATTATCTGTCTCTGTGTTGTTTCTTCATCAAGATTTGCCAGCCAGACAGCTGAGGTACTGGTGAACAAAAGGCAGCTAATTCTGCATTTTCTAACCGTGAGCACATTCTGTGTGTCAACACACACTGAAATGTATTTGAAAAGAAAGAACACTGTGATGTGCTTGTGTAGCCTGACACTGCAGTGGAAACAGGTTTAACTGTCTTCATTTTCCATGTAAACACACTCTGTGGGAGTTTTTCAGCAATTGAATTGATTCCTGGTGGGCTTTGCCTGAAATTGCTCAGCAAAGCCCACATTTTTCCCAAAAGGCTGTGAATGCCCACTCCATTTCTGCAGCCTGAGGTGTGCCTGTGGCTCACCTTCTGCCTGTGGTTGCACAGAACAGAGCGACAGCCTGGGGTCCCTACCTTGGGAATAAGTTGCTGGATCAGGCACTTTTGTTCCAGAGATTTCAAGCAAACTTTGTTCCCTCATTTTTGTTTAGCTTCCTGTAATGATGACTTGTAAGGAGTGCTAGCCAACAAACTTTGCTAAAAGAAGGGGCAGCCCAAAAACGATTGAGCAAAAATCTAAATCTCTGATCCCCCTGTGAACAATACATTTTACTTAGAGAGAAAAAAATAATAATACACACATACCCTGAGCCAGATGTTGTCACTTGATTTTGTCCAGGAGAAGAATGAAAATAAAATCTAAGACTGGAATAGATCTGAATATTTCTGAATTCTTCACAAAAGCTGAATTATAGAGCAATCAAAATAAGTTTTTCCATCTTTACCATTCTGACTTGATTCTGCATGAAAAGAAGATGCAATTTGTGCTGTGTAGAGTGCTCAGTTATGAACAAAATGTTTCATTCTAGTTTATCCAGAATGAGTGAGTATTTCTCACAAAAGCATGCCAGAAAACTTTCTTTCTATGGGATTAAAAGAGATTTTGTAAAGCCCAATTTTTTACTGACAAATATTAATAGTACAGGGGCTAATATTGGTGTCAATTGTAGCTGAAGAGTTTTCACTACAGCCAGTGCAATCTTCCTTTAAGTGTAAAAGTAAAACACATTCTACAAAAGGAAGTAAGTTGTTCATTTCTCTCTGCAGAGCTCAGCACTAATTACAATGTTCTTAATTTGGTTTAGTGTAATTCACTTCAAAAATGAACCAACATTCACTGAAGTAACACCACTGGAATTCTAAGTAAGCTTGTCCGCAGAGGGAATTTGTGGATTTCTCATAAATTCACCTTGAATTCACGTCTTTTTTGGGCTTTCAGTATTTTTCTTGACTGTGACAAGTCTGTGCATTGAGAAGCAAAGCTCTTGTAGTGTGCCAGAAAGGGCAAGCCTAGGGCCATTTACTGTGTTTGTGCTGGCTGGAGTTAGCCATGAGGGGATTGTGGGAGCTGCAGGAGCAGGGAAGAAGAGGCAGCGTGAGGTGTCCATGCACTGCTGGGGCAGGTCCATCACCAGGCCACCTTCCTGCACACCTCAGACACAGGCACAGCCTTTGGGGCTGTCCCTGCTGCTCAGGGACCTCCTAACTGGGGCTTTCTACCTCTGCTGGGTCAAGGACAGATCCCTGCAGGGTGAAGCAAGCAGTGCCCAGGGGATGTTGCCTGTCTGAAGCCCTACACTCCTTACTTGACAGCTGTCGAGTTCAGTCCTTCACAAACTTCCTTGGCCAATTTTGGGACGTTTCAGTCACATGTACTTCAGTTCTCCATCTGCAAAACCAAGGTCCAGTTTACCGAGGTCATAACTCCTGTGGGACAAGGGCTGCTGCTGGATGCTGGCACAGTGCCTGGCCCAGGGCACCTTTGCTCTGCCTGGACTCTGCCCCACATGCTCCTGAATAAACACAGATGTGCAAATACAGGGATGTGCATACAGTTGTACGTATTGCTCAGGAAAAGCAGCTGAATCCTCGGGGAAGGGGAAATGCTGACTCCAAATGCTGCCCTTTAGGGTTTGACATTTCCATTCTTCATAAGCTGATTACTGATTCATGCAGTTCATATGATGTTTTCTCAAAGACACAGTAAAGCCATTCAGTCTTTTTTTTGGCCTTACACATTCAGTCTCTGTTCAGGCTTTCTTTTCCCTAGGATTTGTAGAACTAGCGCTAGACTTAATATCGGAAAACTATGCAACTTAGAGAAAACGCTGAAAGACAGATGGGTGCTAAATGCATTACTTTCTTTCATTTACATATTTTTCTCATTTAAAAATTAAACAGATTTACAAAGCCCAGGAACTTGAAGATCCGCTAATATTACAATGTGTTTCAAAACAGTAGTACCTCCCTTACTCAGAATAAATGCTAAACCAAATAAAGAGCAAGATATATAACTGCTTCTACCTTTGGTTCAGAGAGTCATAAAGTTGTCTCTGTCCTGATTTTTATTTTTCAGAAGATTAGGCTCTGTTTCTGAGTTTATGGTGAATTTGTATTGTGAAATGAAATTGTTTACTAAGTAATAAACGTTATGCTCATCTACTTTTAACATTGCTTATTGTATCACAGTAATAGTGCTACACTATTACTGTGATACAATAAGCATTTCTTCAAAAGTTTTCCTAGGAAATAGCATCTTCAAATAGCATTTCCTAGGAAATAGCATCTTCAAATAGCATTTCTTCAAAAGTTTTCCTAGGAAAGCACAATACACATACTTAACTTGCTTTAAAAGTTCTCCTAAGGGAAGTGATAGGTGTAAGCAACCTAAAAACTAGTGCTAGGTGCTTATAAACCCTTTTCTCTTGTCTAATTAACATAATTAGGTTAAAGTAAGACCAGCTGTTTCTAACCTGTATTTAGCTTGTAGTTTAATGCTTCTTTTTGAGCCTGGATGAAGGGAGGCACCTGAGGCTTTTTTTCCATCTGTATCAGTTAATCTAATAAAATACATGGCCTCACCCTACTAATATTGATCGTCTTCTATAAAAATGTGAACATTTAAATGTGGACATTTAAAATAAAGGTTCTCTTGACATGAGGGCTTGGTTGTGAATGAAACCTGCTTGTGCCAAGAAGACTACAGCATGGGATGAGATTCCCTGAGCACAGAGCCTACGGGCCTCTACAGCAAACACCTTGGCACAGCCACTGTGTGGAAGGGCAGGAGAGTGCCTTCCCCAGCCCTGCAGCCTGGGTTTGATGCAGCAGCTCTGTTTTCTACCCAGTCCCTCTGAGCAGAAGTCAAACTCTGGTCAGGATAAGTTTGCTCTGTTAAAGATTACTGGGAAGTCGATGGCTGATTGAAATAAGTTCCCTTGGCTGCACACAGCTGCCTGTGTAGGACAGCAGCTGTAGGAACAGACCCCCGGCTCCTCCAGTCAGGCGTGTGCTGGTCTGCTTTGGATGGTCCCACGTGCGGCCATGTCCTGTCATCGTTTCCAGGCAACTGTCCCACTCTAAGGTCTTGCAGCGATAGTGTTGCTGCTTTCCACAGCCATAATCAAACAAATGATCAATAGATTTTTTAAAAAACGGGGACATTTCATCAGTTGCCTTTTTTTGACATCTGGGATCTGTCATCTTGCAAATCTGGATTGTTCAACTGGCCAAAAGAGTTTCTTGATTGTCAAAAGCCTTGTATCTATATTATCATCCAAAAGAAATTAGTAAAATTTTCAACCCTGTTTCCCTTGGAAGGTAACACAGGAAGCTCTGGGGAGCATGACTGTATTAGTAAGTCAGGACAAAGTGCGAGGCTGTACAGAGCTGACAGCAGCCCTGGTATTTAACTCCTGTGCTGTCCTTGGCTGTGCCCCCAGGCCCTGCTTTGGGACAGAGTTGGGACCATTGAGTGGAGCCACATGATGGCCTGTTGCTGGTGTTAGGCAGTTGTGCAATCAGGTCTAGCTAGACAGATCATGCCACTACCCTTGATAAGAAAAAGGCATTTTTGGAGCAGTCCTGGCATTCCTGGCCACTGCATCTTTACAGGAGTGGTCTTTTTAAGTCTGCCATTTCACACCAAAAAAGTGAAGCATCCCCTAGGATTTTGCAGAGCACCCTGAAAGCTGGGGGTGCAGTGAGCCTCACACTTCAGTGCCCAACTCCAAACCACTCTGTAGCCCCGAAACAAGCAGTACCAATGAACAAAGAGCCTGCAAACAGGGACAGCTCTGGGAGCAAGTTTCATAACCACGGTCCCCCTCTGGGAAAGGCAGTCCCAAACCAGTGAGCCTTGCCAGAGAGATCCAGCATCTTTTGTCCATTTGGACAGAAGACAAGACCAAATGACAGGCTCTCCTGTGGAGAAAGTTTTGCAGGTCCTCTGAAGCTGCTTCTTGCTGCTGCTGAGTTTAAACTCAGGGTGAAGCATGGAGGGTGTGAAGGAAAAGGGAAAATGAAACCATTTCCTTCCCCTTGAGAGCCTATTCCTCTGCACTGATGTTGCTTTTAGACAAAGGAAAAATTACACATTGAAAATGGAAAATCTGACTCCTCTCTTGTGGCAAGCATCCATTTCAGGTGAGATTCATCCAGTAGAGGAAGGATTAGATTCTGGGGAAAGAAGTGGCATGTTCCTAGGGAGTGGTGGGTGGTCCACGGGACCAGTGGTTCTGTGTGCCTCCATCCACATCCCAAAGACCATTTGGAGGTGTGGATGCTGAGCAGGCTGATGTGGCAGTACTGGCTCTCCCACTTTCCACAGCAGATCACAGCTGTGCTGTGACACGGATTGTGTGATCCCCTAACAACTGTATGATCTCCTAACAATGCTTCTCCTTTACAAGGAGTCACAGGGCATGGCACTCATCCTCCTCCATCTGGTTACTCTCAGTTCCCTGCCTTTGGCAGCTCCAGCCCCTGTGTGCTCTCCTCATTCAGGATGTCTCACTTCTCCACCAGAATCTCCCTACCTGGGCTCCTTAGCCAGTCCCAGCTCTCTTTGTCCACTATTTGTCAGTCCTGTCTCACCTCACTGTATCTATCTTCCTTTCCCTGCTCCTTGCATGACTCTTACCTGCTTCCCAGCTCCTTCCCCGTCCTGATTTTCTCTTGTGGCCTAGATAGAGAACAGTAGACAGACACCTTGCCCCAGTTCTTCTTCCCCACTGTAGTCTAGCTTTCATCTGCTCTGCTTTGAAGTCAGTCCATCCTCCCAAAGAGTGCAGAGGTATTGTGAAGTCATGAAGCACTGAACTGGAAAGCACAAGCCACTTTTCTTGGTTTTTTGCTAATCAAGAGGTTGAATTGTGGCTGATACATCCCTGTAGCTGGGGAATTTCAGCTCAAGCAGGGGGAGGTTTGTGGAGCTGGCGGTGCTTGGGAAAAGGCTCTCTCTGTAGGCAGAGTCAGTTCTAGCTTTGTCTGGCCTTCCTTCTCTTCTCAGACCTACTTTTGCACTGACATTTTTACTTTCCACATCATCACTTTGTCCAGCTCCATTTACACTGGCTGGGCTTGCCAGTGTGATGCTTTGGCTTTTGCCACCTTGCCAGGTCTGTCCCTGGATGCTGGCACTCCTGCAGGGTTTGCCTGGTGCCGTCAGGTTTTTGGCAGGGACTGGTCCACCCAGGGAGGCTCTGCCCTGGCCCAAGACACATCAGGACAGGCACATGGTAGGATTTGCCTTTGGATGCAGTGGGGACCGCCTGCTGAATCCTTGGGTTATGTTTTGCTCAGCAGTGAAATTTGAAGCAGTGAATCAAAAAGCCCATCCTGATAAATTCTGTTCAAGCACAGAGTCATTGCACGTGTTGCTGATCTCTTCTGCAGCAAGGCACCAGCCTTTCAGGCACACTGAGCATACAGAGCCTCGCAGCTTTCAAATTTACAGCTGTCCAAAACAAATGTGTAAACTCAATGGAGTTTGTTTATTTAATTCTGCTTTATAATACACTTAACTTGATACCAAGTAAAAGAAATAATCTGGCAAAGACATCATTAAACAGTTTAATAAGGACTGGATGACTCATTTTGTTTGAACAAATGGATTATTTTGCAATCAGAAGTACAAATGTTAACCAGCTTTATTTTTAGTTGAAAATGTCAAGAGGTCAGAAACAATTAAAGCAATTGTAAGGTGGGAGTACCCAGGGTTTGTGTTCTTTTGGATTTGCACCTTACTAAAATTGCTTTTATTGCAGCTTAGCGACTTAGCAACATTTTTCTGATAAGATAATGAGAATGACTGTGTAGGCACATTTACTGGTAAGAAGAGATTAGAGACAAACAGAAATGGAGCACACTTTTCATTTTAATAGCAAGAGTTCAAAAACTGAGAGGGTCTGCTTTTTCCTTCCATGATTTGAAATGTAGTGATTGTATTTTAAAAGAAACGTCTGACCTGCTTAGGACTTTCTCATCAGCTCAAAATTCAATGTTTGCAATATCAGCCACAACCTATTTAATGTTCAAAGTTTCACTTTGAACTTTTATTGTGTTTAGAGAAAAGTTTTAAGTGCAAAGAGAAGCTACCTGAATTTCAGCTCAGAAACAGGACAGCTCTGAGAGCAGACATGGGCATCAGGAGGCACTGTCCCTAGCAAGGCATGTGCTAAGAAGTCTGGAGGCAAATCCAGGGAAGAATGTTCTTTTTACTGCTCCTGCTGTCAGGGGGTTGAGATTTACTGGCCCTGTAGAGTGACACAGCATGAACTCACTGCTGCAGCACCTTGCTCAGGCTGTCCTTGAGGTACCCACTGCAGCAGAGGCACCCCACCCCGGGGGTCACCACCAAGCTTCTGTGATCCCAGGAGGGTGCCAGGGGCCAGTGGCCCACGGGCAATTGGAGCCTGCAGAGCCCCGTGCCAAGGTGCTGGTGGTGACGATTCCGTGCTTGCGGTGTGATGCTCTGCCCGGGCTGCAGCAGCACCTTGTGCCCTCCCTGCTGCTGCTGCTGCTGCTGCCTGAGGTGCTCCTGATGCCCATGTGAACACCTTGGTGACCGTGTGCTCCCTGTGCAGGTGCGGATCGAGGACGACATCGTGGTGACAGCCACCGGCATGGAGCTGCTCACCTGTGTCCCACGGACTGTGGAAGAAATTGAGGCTTTCATGGCAGAAGGCCAGAGCAGTGCCAAATCATTTGGCTGCCTCTCCAGCCAGAAGCAGTAAACTTCAGGATGATACTTACTGCCTCAGCTAATCAGTCATCATTCTGATTTAATGCTGCAGCATATAAAATAAAATGCATCCAATTCTTAATAGCAAGAGAGGCAGGCAGGCTATTAGCTGGAAAAATTCATGCATTAAAAATGAAGGTAGAAGGCCCAGGTAACTCAACTGCTGCTTGCAATCAGCAGATTACGTGACCAAGTGGCAGCCAAATAACCCTGCTGCCTTATCAGTGGGGCTTATACTTCTGTCAGATCTCAACTCACATGTGTCTTGCAATTAAATCTGAATTTTGATGATTGGGACTCGAAAACACCAAATGGATTATCTGAAAGCTATGAGCAATTGTAACACTCTTAAGTCCTTTTTTAAACTTCTTCACAAGTACTGTGAAAAACAGAAATAAAAATCAGTTGTTCTCAGTGGACATAATGACATTTTTCTTATGGATCTGTATCCATGCACTAAGCAGAATCAAATTTTTATTAAAATTCACCTTGGCATCATTTGTGTTCACAACTTCGTGGTCATTTAACTTTTCTGCTCCAGTTCCTGCTTCTTTATTTGACCCTACTACCAATTTGTGCTCTGCAAACTTTGACCCTTCTCCAGCCAGAGTTTTCTGCTCTGGATAGTGGCTGTACTGATCCTTCAAACACATCCCCATGCTCATTAGATTCATGTTCATCTATTTGTTCCTTAAAAACACAGATTGCTGGGGTGTTCATGACCCTTAAAAGTTGAAAGAAATGAATATCTTTGCTGCAGGGCTCATTCAGCAGCATATGCTGTGCAGCATGATAAGAGTTATTTTTAACTGTTCAGTGTTAGTTCAGAATGAAATAATGTAAATCTTATTTGGATACCTTACAAACATATTGATATTGGTC
This sequence comes from Motacilla alba alba, assembly GCF_015832195.1. Classification (NCBI taxonomy): domain Eukaryota; kingdom Metazoa; phylum Chordata; class Aves; order Passeriformes; family Motacillidae; genus Motacilla; species Motacilla alba. The sequence continues at coordinate 3,162,068 of NC_052026.1, forward strand.
ACAAAATTATTTTCCACTCATGCAAGATTTAAATTATCAAGAGAAGCTTTTCTTTACTGTAGGTATTCATCAGCTTGCAGGATAATAAATACATTTCTTGCATCATAAAATAGCACTAGGTGCTGGTAACTATACAAAACCAGCCATTTTCACTTTCTCACTCTACATACACATCAAAACTCCTGTTCAATATTCGGATTCCGTTGCAGTTTGACTGCAGAGCCACTTCAGAACATCTCTCTGCTGTGTCGGGGGGAGCTGAAGCCACAGCAGAGCATCAGGGCCTTTCTGGGTCTCACTCTCTTGTCCCACTGAAGGGATAGCTGAGCTGATACCTCAGCACCTCGGCGTGAGCAGCTCAGCTCTGTTGCTCACACCAGGGATGCACTGCGAGCTCCCTGTCTCATCTGGGGGGCACAGCACAGCATGGGCTTGGGTGCTGTCAGAAACCACTGCCACTGCCTTGGTGCCTGCCCCCAGCACTGGATTTAGGCCTGAAATCATTTCCTCAAAAATCCTCATGTGCATTGCTCTGGGAGAGCTCCTTTTGCTAAGCTGGCTGGTCTGTGTGACAAGAACTGCCCTTTATTCCCAACAGCCTGGTGATCCATTGCTGTGTAGGAAACTTCACGTGGGAGACCAAAGAAACAATCCAGAGGACTTCATTCATGTCACTCAATTAATAAATAAGCCTATTTACATTTTTTAGACGTTTCTTGACATTGGTTTGTAAGAGGCGAGTGCTGCACTTGACTTCTTGGTTGTGAAGGGAAACATTTTTTCCACGAAGAGAGGTTGTGAGATCAGAAGCTTGTATGTGCTGCTGCATTGATGTTCCTGCCGTGGTGACTGGAATCTTCCACCTCTGAAATGTAGTACCTACACAAGGACATCGGGCTTTGCTTTGGCGGCCTCGCAGCTGTGAGAACACAAAGACTATACTGGCATTGTTCCGAACTCATCTGCCCCCAAAACTCGGGCTTTTTCAGTGCGAAACAGTGCTCGCGGCCTCGGCCCCGTTCCCTCCACAGCCAGTTTTCCTGTGGCAGGCTGAGCACGCCCAGGGGATGGTTGGCTGCTTCGGGCACTCGAAACCTTGCACTCAGCAGCAGTGACTGTTTTATAGCAACGCTTCACAGACTGTGAGAGGAGCGCTTTGGAGCTCTTTCAGGTAAGGCGTCACGCAGAGCAGTCCGGAGGCCTCCTGCCTGTGCGGGGTGCTGCAGAGCGGGGCTGGCCTCTGCCCTCTGCCTGTGCGGGGTGCTGCCGAGCGGGGCTGTGCCTCTGCCCTCTGCCTGGGCGGGGTGCTGCAGAGCGGGGCTGTGCCTGTGCGGGGTGCTGCCAGAGCGGGGCTGTGCCTCTGCCCTCTGCCTGTGCGGGGTGCTGCCAGAGCGGGGCTGTGCCTCTGCCCTCTGCCTGTGCGGGGTGCTGCAGAGCGGGGCTGTGCCTGTGCGGGGTGCTGCCAGAGCGGGGCTGTGCCTCTGCCCTCTGCCTGTGCGGGGTGCTGCAGAGCGGGGCTGGGCTCTGCCTGTGCGGGGTGCTGCCGGAGCGGGGCTGTGCCTGTGCGGGGTGCTGCAGAGCGGGGCTGGCCTCTGCCCTCTGCCTGTGCGGGGTGCTGCCAGAGCGGGGCTGTGCCTCTGCTCTCTGCCTGTGCGGGGTGCTGCCGGAGCGGGGCTGTGCCTGTGCGGGGTGCTGCCGAGCGGGGCTGTGCCTGTGCGGGGTGCTGCAGAGCGGGGCTGTGCCTCTGCCTGTGCGGGGTGCTGCAGAGCGGGGCTGTGCCTCTGCCTGTGCGGGGTGCTGCAGAGCGGGGCTGGCTCTCTGCCTGTGCGGGGTGCTGCAGAGCGGGGCTGGCTCTCTGCCTGTGCGGGGTGCTGCAGAGCGGGGCTGGCTCTCTGCCCTCTGCCTGTGCGGGGTGCTGCAGAGCGGGGCTGGCTCTCTGCTCTCTGCCTGTGCGGGGTGCTGCAGAGCGGGGCTGTGCCTCTGCCTGTGCGGGGTGCTGCAGAGCGGGGCTGTGCCTCTGCCCTCTGCCTGTGCGGGGTGCTGCCAGAGCGGGGCTCTGCCTGTGCGGGGTGCTGCAGAGCGGGGCTGTGCCTCTGCCCTCTGCCTGTGCGGGGTGCTGCAGAGCGGGGCTGTGCCTCTGCCTGTGCGGGGTGCTGCAGAGCGGGGCTGTGCCTCTGCCTGTGCGGGGTGCTGCAGAGCGGGGCTGTGCCTCTGCCTGTGCGGGGTGCTGCCAGAGCGGGGCTGTGCCTCTGCCTGTGCGGGGTGCTGCAGAGCGGGGCTGTGCCTCTGCCTGTGCGGGGTGCTGCCAGAGCGGGGCCGGGCCGCCCAGCAGGTCGGGCCGCGCCGGGCGGGCCCCGCGGAGGCTGAACCGGTTCTGCGCTGGGCGCGGCCGCTCGGAGCCGCCGCGGGCCCGGGAGCGCCGCCCCGCCCGCCCCGCTGCAGCCGGGGATGCCTTCTGCTCGGCCATGGGGCACCCTCCATTCTCCTTCATCATCGGGCACACCGACTTGGTGAATGTAAATGTCATCCTTCGTTCCAGAAGATTGTTCTGTAATTATGATCGTTTTTATCCACTTAAGCAAAAAGTGAATTAGACATTTTTTCCTAAATTGGGGAGGGGAGGGGGAATAAACCTTTTTTAAAAAGGCAAAGTGATATTTAATACTTTAAAAAGTGGCGTTTAATAATTTTAAGTGTATTAATGGGGTGAAAGTACAGGTTATGGCAAATTTTCTTTTTGACTACATGGAGATATTTTATACTCTGCCATGTTTTCCCAAATGCCTTTTCCCCTTGGCACAAACAGACCCGAATAGAGTTGGCACAGAAGTAACAGACTGTGTCTTATGCGGAGCAAATGTGTGTGTTTAGAAACGTCTGAGCACTTCAGAAATGATACATGTAAATTGTTCCAGCAAATTGCTGGAGCTCCCTGGGGTTGGGTGCGCTCTGAATTTACCTGCCGATTCCCCTGCTGCAGCTACAGGGGTTCTTAAAGGAGTGCAGCCTCCCGGTGCTCTGGGGGCTGGAGCAGACCCCTTCCCTCGGGGGACAGTCAGAAAATGGGAATCGGGTTTCCTGGTGAAATGTGCTGTCACTTCTTGTGTACTGACAGGCACTGGATTCTGCCACAGACTGGAGTTAAGAATAATGAGTCAAAAGGAAAATCTTAACTTTTATAGGTCCACACTGAAATTTTCTGTGCCCTGCAGCAGAGGGTGAGATGGAGGTACTCTGCTGCCACACAGCCTGAGCTGCTTCACCTCGGGGGAAACGGCCCTTGCTCCTTGGAGCTGCTTTGGCAGGGGGGAATAAGCCTGAGCCCTTTCCTGCAGCCTCTCACTGGGGGCACCTCTAAAACATGGGTTTGTTACAATCAGAGTGAGGTGCTGCACAGAGCCATTGCTCCTCCCCTTGTCCTGCTGCCAGTGAAGGACAAGGATCATTGTCCCAGTGCCAGTCGAGGACAGGGATCCTTGTCCTGGTGTCACCAAGGTCAGGGATCATTATCCCGTTGTCAGTCAAGGCCAGGGATTTTTGTCCCAGTGTCCCCAAGGCCAGTGATCACTGTCCCCAAGGCCAGGGTGGCTGTCCTGCTGTCCCCAGGGCCAGGGTGGCTGTCCCCAAGGCCAGGATGGCTGTCCTGCTGTCCCCAGGGCCAGGGTGGCTGTCCCCAAGGCCAGGGTGGCTGTCCTGCTGTCCCCAGGGCCAGGGTGACTGTCCTCAAGGGCAGGGTTGCTGTCCCCAGGGCCAGGGTGGCTGTCCCGCTGTCCCTGAGGCCAGGGGTCACTGTCCCCAAGGCCAGGGGTCCTCGTCCTGCTGTCCCCAAGGCCAGAGATTCTTGTCCCACTGTCCCCAAGGTCAGGGTGGCTGTCCTGGTGCTGGGGTTGTCCCCGTGTGTGCCTGGCAGGGGGACAAGGCCAAGGGGCCGTGCGGAGGCTGTGCCGTAGTTCCGGTCACTCCTGGCCCTGTGTTCCAGTCGCTCCTGGCTCTGGCCCTGTCCCTGTGTTCTGGTCACCCCTGGCCCTGGCCCTGTCCCTTTGTTCTGGTCGCTCCTGGCCCTGGCCTGTCCCTGTCCCCGTCAGACTCCGAGCGCTTTGGCCGTCACCCTCTGTCCCACGCTGCTGTCATCGGTGGTGTCGCTGTCACCGATTCTTTTCTCATCTGGTCGCTGTTAAATTGCAAATTGTTCCAGTAACAGTAGATTGTTATCTCAACCCCGAATCTGCGTTTCATCTCTCTCACCTGAGGGTTGGGGGCTGGGAGTGGCTCTGTGGGGTTCGTTTTCCAGTTGGGCTTCAACCACAGCATCAGTAAAAAAAACAGTGCAGAGGCTGATAAACCAGAAATTTCGTTTTCCAAACAAATTACTTTCATAACTCAGTGGTTTGGTTTTAAACATGAAGGAAATGGGATCAGAGCTGTCAGGAGCAACAGGTGGAAAAGTCACCTGTGAGAGCTTCGGAAAGAGGATCCCCACCACTCACAAGAGATCTAAGAAATCATTTCCACCAAAATCACAAGCAACCAGCCAGGATTTGCAGCCCCTCTTCAGACTGGTAGAGGAGGGCCCCACACCGGCCTGGCAAACCAACTTCAGGACAACGGGGACAGACAGCCCCAGTCCAGGTCAGAGATCCAGGGAGGAGATCAGCGCTGGGCTCTCCACCAGGGAACGTGCAGTTAAAAAAGGTGATGCCTCCAGGTCATCTTTTCCCTTGTAATCTTTGGTGTTCTGCTTCTCTCCCTACCCCCCATCTAAAGGCAATATATTTTTGGTCTTAAACTTCTTTTTCTTTTTTTTTGCCTTTTTTGTTAAATCAGACATTTAGACAAAACTGTAGTTAGTTTCTGATTGCTTCTGTAGAGCAGAAACCTGAGTGGATGAGGGTAACAGAGACTACTGCACTGATTTCTCCAGGATAGCTGTGTGACTTGGGCAACTCTGCACTCGAGAGAAATAGAGAAGGGACAGGAAAAATGAGGCCACTACAAGCAAAACATTTTTATTAGCTCCTGGTATTTCAACGCTACTAACTTCAGATGCAGTTAGAATGAAAAAACATATCTGTAAAAAGTCTAACATAATCCAAAACAATCCATCAAAGTTTTCCACATGTATTAAAAGTTTAAATTCAAAAAAGAACTTTCCAAGGTTTCATTCTCTAACAGTATCTTCATAGAGATAACATCCAAGTTTTTTCCTAAGTGCAGATACAGAGCAAAAAAGCATCCTCCAAAACAATCTATGGACAAAGGTAGTGTAAGAGGGAAATTAGGACAGTGTAGTAATCTACAAGACAGACACACAGGTTAAATGTAAAATAACCATACCATCAATGAAATATTTAAAAATTAAAATAAATTAAAGTTACATCAAAGTTCCTGCTTTACTTTGTTTAAATCCTCAGTATAGCACATAGCACTGCATTATGGATCGTGGCAAAGACTAAGCAGTAGCAATAAAAAAGTTGCTACAGAAAAACTTGTATGGAAATAAAACAAGACTAAAGATACTCCTTCACACAGATGTATGATGGCTGTAGAAATTTCTGAATCAGTTTCACTGAATCAGTTACTAGGGCCGTTTATTTTTAAAATCACTGTAAATTTCTGTAATGTCAGGCAACAGTGATCCTTACATCCCAGTTCAACACCTGCCGTCCTGCCCCTTCCACTGCTAAGCCAAGCTGCACTTTTTGCTCTCCCCAGTACCTCCTTCCCAGCAAGAATGCAATTGTGCAGAGCACAGTTTTTTGGTAGCATTTTGAAATTTTCTGAAAACAATCTCTTGTTCTTATAAGGCCCCAGTCACTGTGTGAGCAATATGAAACACAAGCTTAAATAAAAGGCTTGGTCAGTGTGCTGCTTTGCCTCTTGTACACGAAGCTTCTGGAGGCCAACTGCCTGCAGATATCATCAAAGCATATTGTTATTTTCCTGGTGAACATTGGTAAACATCCCAGCTCACTATTACTACAATCTCCCCATTAAATATAACTGGGCAGGAGGGACCTACGTGGTGCTTCATAGGACTTCAATTCTACAGATTTAAAGTAAAAAGCAAAAATTCTCCAGAGCCTTTGCAGTTTGTAATATGCAATGGAGAAAACAGAGGGCTAAAATACTCTAACAGGTATTTAAAAGACGTTCTGTTTAATCACAAGTTTCAGTGAACACAGTGAGCCATCCTGCTGGATTCCTTCCATTATGCAAAGTCTAAAAGGGTCAGTGAATATTCCTGTGAAAATGTTATCTCCTAAATATTACATTCCTTGTTAGCTAGGAGTTCAGATCTGCATAAATCTTTGAGGAGAAAAATATTTAAAACAAACAGTTAACCAGTTTCTGGTTTAATTGTTACAAATCTTCAGTGTTAAATCTAAAAGAAGAAAATCTCCACAAAACAATGACTAAAGGTACAGTTTTTGCTGGGTTACTGCACGAGCACTGCAGACGAGCTGCAGCTCAGGAGTTTGTTTCGTAAGGTCGCAGGTGCCTACTGTCCACTGTTTTCTGGATTTGTTGTGGTGGTCTCAGTGCCAACAGGTTGCACGTTATCGGCAAAATTGTGGGCATGCTCAAGGAACAAGTCTTTCAGTACGCTCAGCTCCTTGGTCAGGAGTTTAATTTTTGCCTCTAAACGTTCATTTTCTTCTTTAAGCTGGTTGACCCTTTGCAGTGTGTCTTGTGCTTTCTGCTTGCTTTTTAACCGGCTCTTTTTCACTGCCATGTTGTTTCGCTCTCTGCGCTGCCGATACTCATCACTGTTTCTATCCACAAAGGAACTTTTCTTTCCCTGTTTGCTCGGAGGCACAGCTTTGCCTCCACCACCAGGACTAACTGGCACCAGCTGGGGAACCTGCTGCAAACCACTGGAGTGTGCTTGAGTGTGAATCACACTTACTCCGCTCGCATCTGTGCTGGTGTTCTGTTGGGATGTCTTGCTCATTTGGGCAGGCTGTTCTTGGACACAACAGAATTTATTAGGAGACCGAAAACTCTTGGGTTTCTAGAAGGTGTTTCCAATGGATCTTCACATGGATTAAGAGCAAGGTGAACCTAGTAGGGGAAAGAAAAGCCATTAAAGATGCTGGCTTCAGTTACAATCTTATACATCACTGGCTTTAGCATAAAGTACTGATGGTACATCTGGCAGTAACACATCGTAACTGTGCTGGAAGTGGACAAGCTGCCAACTACATTTCTGAAGTCTCAAACATATTTGGATTGGATGGGACTATTACTGGGTCATCTAGTCAAGCTGTTTGAATTGTTCACTGGCTTCACTCAGCTATTCCAAAGCCATCCCTGATGGATGGGTGTCTAGCCTAGCCTCAAATATCTCCAGTTTCACAACCTCTGTCTTGGCAACATGTTCCACTGTCTAACTTTTCCTCCAGTTATACAATTTTCTTAGTTTTCAGACTGGAGTTTTCCTTCTGTGGCTTAAACCTATTAACAGCCTGACTCTTGACCAACAGGGGTATTTGATCCTTGTCCTCTTCGGACCACATCTCTGGGTGTATCCGCAGACAAATTCCTCCCTGATCTCTTTTCTCTGGAGCAAGGGTGCTCAGCCTGTCCACCTTTCTCAACCATCTTACAGCACTTGTTTCGAAGATGATGCTCAAATTGATGGCTGTCATAGTGTCTACTGGTACTGAGTGGAAAAATAAATCTATGGAAAAAGGCATTGCAAAGGCCGTGTCTGGGTGACATTCTACCACAAGCAGCATCCCGAGCCTGTAACAGTATCACTCAAGCAGGTGGGACAGGAGCACAGGCTGATGGCAGTGTAGATCACTACTCTACAACAGAAGACCATCACCCATTAAAAGACAGCAACCTCAGCTGACTCATCCACAAATAAGGTCACCTGCGTGGTTCGTGCACTGGTCATTGTCCACTCTCCTGTGCAGCACGCAAACCTGATGAGCAAGACATCCTCTCACCTGACACGTGCTCCCGCTGCTGAGGTCAGCCTGCTCCTGGCCCTACTGGTGGCACAAGGAGGATTCCACCACAGCTGCAGGGCCATGGCCCTGGCAAGGCTAACAGCTGGTCCCCTTCTCTTCTCATCTCACAGGATGACTTCCTATATGGCTGGGAGAGAAGAGGGGAAGGACAACAGGATGGTCCTAAGCTCCTGAAACACCTGCCTATGGCTCCAGTGAAAAATACCCAGTGATCAGTCAAATCAGTGTGGACTGCTATGCTGAAGAAAAGCATTTAAGTGGCACTAAACAATCCTACTGCAAGGTCAGACTGTGTGGCAGCAGTGCAGCCAGCAGTGTCACACAGCCATGCAGTATCACACGACCAGTGTGACACATGCTCCCTGCCCATCCTCCAGAGGGATGGGGAGAAGCAAGCAGCTGCAGCAGCACGGGCAGAGCTGACTGCTAGGACGGGCAGAGCTGACTGCCAGGATGGGCAGCGTCCAGCCCAGGAACACCTCTCACATCCGCAACAGCGCATGGATGGCTGAGGAATGGGGGGGATGTGTGAGAGGTCTGTAGCAAGCTCCTGTGTGTCACTGGTCCTTCTAAACTCATAGATCCATCAGCTGTGTACTGTCAGCAGTCTGAGTTGCTGTTTTACTTTTGGAAGGGCTATCATTAAAATGTTAAAATTCAACTGTGCAGATCGACTGCATATTTTCTTCCATGATGAAGGAGCCACAATGAGATGCAGCTGCAGAGTATGGTTCAGTAACATTCATGGAAAAGCCCACTAAATTTGGCTTGAATGTTACTCAAAATTAACATTCTCTGTCACCAGGAGGTCTTCCCCTTGTGAAGATGTGTGAGTATACCCACACCCTTCCTATCAAGAAATCTCTTCATTTTCCTATTTCAGGGCAGAATAAGACCATCAACACTTTTTGACATCTGTGGAGCTGAATCTAAATACATAGTGTCCAACACCTCTGCGTTAGTATTTTCCTAACTGCAACTCTTAAAGCAACTTTTGCATACCAGGTTTCAGTCTCAGATCCTGGCCTAACAAGCAGTTAGGCTGGGCAGCTCCACTGAACAGCCAGCTAACGAGGTGTTCCTGTGCCCCAACACCAGACTGGCAGGGCCGGTTGTAGCTGTGCGTGTGTACTTGCACGGACATTTTTAATCGAGGTGTAAGTGCACGTTCCTCTTAGAGCACACACTGGCCTTGTCTGCACTTTATTTCAAAACAGAGGATTTCTGCAGCCCTCAAAGCATACACAGTTCTTAGGCTGTCTCTGACAAGTAGGTTTTTGACACCTTTTCCAAATCAAACAGAATGCTCTGCTGTCCCCTCGGCTTCAACACATTTCAGTGCTTGCAAAGCTCACCTGGACAGGCCAGTTATGTAACCCACACCATTTCCACAACCTGATTTTTGTGCTCCATGAGCTACTACAGAGGAGGGGGTGGCTCCTGGCCCCAAAGGAACCCCACCTGACATGTAACAAGTTTCTTCACGTCACCAGGTTCTCTCTATGCTATCAAGACTATTTAATACTGCTTTAACACTTCTTTCCTATCTCTATCAAGTTTCCCTCTGATTCAATGGAAAAACTATTTGTTCCATTAAACCTAATATTAATGGAGTATTAAAGCTGGGCAGTACATGGATATAAGCAGAGGAGATAACCAGTGTCACACCTCTCAAGAATTCCTGCCCTGCCTGCCGGAACAGACCTCACTCAGTTCCTTCCCACTGGAACTGATTTGTTTTTTATTAAATTAATGTTTCTTAATAGAGAAGAAGAAAGAAGAGTGAAACATGCTCTTATCTGGCTTGATCAGAACCCTTAACTGGGACAGGTGACACCTGGATTCCTGTCCTGCTGCAAAGCATATGCGGAGCAAGTGGCACTAACTAGCACTGGCTGTACTGCTTCACAGAGTGCCAGCAACTGAGGCTTGCAACTCGTTTTTCCACCCGGTGGTTTGGAGGCTGGAGCCTGTCACCAACCCTCAGAAGGCTGTCCCAGGTAGCAACAGGTGCTGTGGGCATCCTTCAGCAGAGACTGCGAGGAGATTTAAAGGCAGCAGGTACAGCCACACAGAGGGGACTCTCAGGAAGGGTGAGGTGAAGGACACGGCCACTGGGAGAGGCCTTGAAGGGGAGGCACGCAGGGCTCGGAGCTCTCCGAGCCCGTGCAGCACAGGCACAGCTGCCCCACGCCTCTCGCACAGGTTGCTTTCCTGTGCCTGCTGACAGCCCCAGCACAGCAGGAGGCAGCTCCTCAGAGAGCCAGCCCAGTTTCCCAGCATCTTGTTCCCATAAAGCTGCTCATGAGCTTCGGCTCAGCAACAGCCCTAGGCTGGTTCCACCCAACACATGGTACTGTTTCCAGTGGCCAGTTAGAACTGCCTGCTTCTCTCCTTGGGCCACCAACTGGCCACCCAGGAAACCAACTGGCCACCCACTACAGCATAATAGCTGGTAACTCAAGAGGTGCCTTCTCAGGCAGAAAGATGTTTCTTACTGTCTCACAGTACTCCTCAGGGACCAATGAAGCAATGAAGGCCCTCATTTGCTTTCACACATACAAAAAATAAAAATAAGGACATTAAACTTCCAAATGTTTGCTTTGGCAAAAAAAAAAATAAACAACAAAAAAACAAAACCCAAAAAACAAAAAAAATCCCCCCAAAACTGTTATGTCAATTAAATCAGTATTTGTTTTTTAACTTGGTAGCAAAAAATACAAAATGCTTCTCTCTGCTCCTTTTTTGAGGTGTGACTGTGGTGATTCTGATCATCAGTCAGAATACCTTTACTGCACAAATTCACAAAGCTGTCTTGTCAAATGCAGAATCGGCCCCAATCTGAACAGCAATAGGTGCCTCTCTTCTCTCAGACTTCACTAGGAATAAATACCCTGACAGGACCCGAGCCTGGATTCCAATGACCCCGTCCTAAGGACAGTGGCACAGAGCTCCAGGCACACATCTGCTGAACAAGGGAGAGCCGACTCGGTTCAGGCTCACAGGTTTGCAGATGGTGCTCACTCTCACTTACTGAAGGCTGGGACACAACGCTTTTGACACTAGGTAGCTCAGTCCCATTTCTCCTCACAGCTGACAACATCACTTTCCCACGTTTATTTCAGAATCTCCATTTTTAATACACACCTTAAAAGACAAATACACTCTGACATCCTTAACAGACTGTAACAGAACACGTAAACATGTATTTAAACGTGACAGAATCCCAAACACCGGGAGGCAAGGAGGTATCACAGTCCTGTCTTTCTTTAAAACGACAGCTGTGACTTCCAACGATAAACCAACTCCTTAAATCCCAAAGTTTGGCAAACGGTAAGTGCTTATACTTTCCGAAGCGGCTCTGCACGGCACCGTAACGGAGCTGGGGCTCTTCCTGCCGGATGTCAGCACCGAGGCCGACGCGGAGCTCCCTGCCCGCCAAAGCCCCGGCTCGAAACTCGCCGCTGGAGCTACGGGAACTGCCGAGAGCCCGAGCCGCCTGCCGGGACGCCGCCCGGGCGGTACGGCGGCCGCTCCCGGGCCGCGCTGTCCGGCGGCCCCTCGGCCGGGCGCGCTCCCGCCGCGCCGTCAGCGCCCGGAGCCGCCCCGGCGCGGCCTCGCTCCCCCCGCCCCCGGGCCGCGACCGACCGCGGGGACCGGGACCGGCCCGGCCCGGCCCTCCCCGGCGGGCCCGCGGCGCCGCCGCCGCCCTCCCCGGGCCGCCCGCCCGCCGAGGCCGCGCCGCTCCTCCCCCGTCCGAGCGGGGCGCGGGGGTGCCCGGCGCTGCCAAGCCGTGACTTCACCGGGGGAGGGGAGGGGAGGGAGCCGGGGCCGCCCGCCGATTGCATCACGCGCTGCCGAGCGGGGCCCGGCGGGCGGGGGCGGCCGCGGCCCCCGGGCCCGGCGCGCGCCCCCCGCGCTTACCTGAGCGGCGCGAGCGGCGGGAGGGGCCGGGCGGGCCGCGCTCGGTACCGTGCGCGTGCGGCGAGCGCCGATTGCGACACCGCGCGCGCGGCCCCGCCCCGGGTGATGCAACCGCCGCGGGATCGGCAGCGCGCGCGGCCAATCAGCGCCCGCCAGGGGCGGGGCCGCGCCCCGAGGGGCTCCTGTGGGGGGGGGGGGGGGGAGCGCCCCGCGGGCTCCGCTCCAGCCCCGCCACGGCCCCGGCCCCAGAGAGCCCGGCCGGGGAGCACGGCCACGGCCCCAGGGAGCCCGGCACGGGAGAGCCGGCCGGGGAGCACGGCCACGGCCCCAGGGAGCCCGGCACGGGAGCACGGCCCCGGCCCCAGGGAGCCCGGCACGGGAGCACGGCCACGGCCCCAGGGAGCCCGGCCGGGGAGCACGGCCACGGCCCCGACCCCAGAGAGCCCGGCACGGGAGCACGGCCACGGCCCCAGAGAGCCTGGCACGGGAGCACGGCCCCGGCCCCAGAGAGCCCGGCACGGGAGCACGGCCCCGGCCCCAGAGAGCCTGGCACGGGAGCACGGCCCCGGCCCCAGAGAGCCCGGCACGGGAGCACGGCCCCGGCCCCAGAGAGCCCGGCACCGGGAGCACGGCCACGGCCCCGGCCCCAGGGAGCCCGGCACGGGAGCACAGCTACGGCCCCGGCCCCAGGGAGCCCGGCACGGGAGCACGGCCACGGCCCCAGGGAGCCCGGCCCGGGAGCCCGGCCACGGCCCGAGGGAGCCCGGCCCGGGAGCCCGGCCACGGCCCGAGGGAGCCCGGCCCGGGAGCCCGGCCACGGCCCCAGGGAGCCCGGCCGGGGAGCCCGGCCACGGCCACGGCCCAAGGGAGGCCGGGCGCGGCCGGAGCCCTGTCACGGCCGCTCGCAGGGTTTGTGTCCCGGCGCTGCCGGAGGCGCGCTGAAGGAAGGCGCTCTGGCGGGCACGCGTGTCGCTGGGCCGGCTGTGCCCCAGAGCCGTTTTCCCCTCTCCGACGGGGGACCGGGTGGCGAGGCCGCCCCGCCCGGCCCGGGGGCTGGCGGGCAGCGAGGCGGCCGCGTCCCCGCGCCGGTGGGAAGCGGGGCCCGCCCGTGCTTCCAGGAGGGTCCGGCACCTCCCTCAGCCCCAGGGGGAGAAGCCGAAAGCGCGTTTCCCGGCCGAGTCCCTGCACGGGCAGAGCGGAGAGCTCGCCCCGGGCCCGGCGGGGGACAGCGCAGCCTCGGTGTGCCCGGGCCGGCGGTGTACCTGGCACAGCTCCTGCGTGCGACCCTCGTGTGCGCCACTCGCGCGGGGCCGGACTCCATGAGCCCCGTGGCTCTCTCGCAGCTCAGAATAATGCTCTGCGATTCCGGTGAAGTTGACCAGTGCCCCACGGGCATCGGAGTTGATGGTGCTGTGTTTCTGTACTGATTGGCATCTTCTAATTGTTCTGAGGCTGTTAATTAGCACCTGGCAGTGTGTTCCCATCTCGATCCTGGCTACCGTGTGATTTGCCTCCTTAGAATGTTGTGGGATCAAGGGGAAGGAATGCCAAAGACATCCCAAAAAATTATCAACAGCTCTCTTGACAACAGAAATTACGGCAAATTTCTAAATTTCATAGATTCCTGGTTAATTATTCTTTTCTAACTTAGTATTAGAAAAAAAAAATCCTAAATGCTGGCAGACTAGGAAACATCTGGATCATAGAGTTAAATGTCAAGGGAAGATTTTGCACCATTTCACAGGTATGTTTGTTGTTATAAAATACATCACTTTCTGTGGAGAAAAGCTCTTTTTGCCCTTACTATTTTCCAGACACTTTGTTTTGTATCACTTTTGTTCTGCCCAAACAAGCATATACTTACTATATATATACACACATGTGCTCACATCTCAAGCTGTGTGGGAGCAAGGTGTGTTTGCAGCTCCCTGAGTGGGAAAGGTACACTTCAATACACAGGTGTGTGTGTTTGCAGTGGCCAGGTCTCAAAATCATCTGTTTATAAGGCAGGCAAGTTTGGAACAAGTTCAAGTGTGCAGGCAGTAAAAACAACACTGTTGGAAAAGTGGGATTTTTTTAATGTAGAGGGGAAAAAAGTTAAGGATCTTTGCTTTAGCACATAGACCCGCTTGAAAATGTTTTATGTCTGCAAAAGACTTGTGAATAATTAGATTAGGAAATACAGTTGCAGATCTCAGTAATGTAAATACAATTATTTATATTTACAATTTTTATGGCTGGCTGATGTTGTGGGGGTTTTGTTTTTGTAAAGCCCCGTGGAAAATAAACCATATTTGCAGAAAAATTCCAAGGGTTAGTCCGGGCAAACAGTTTTACTCAGCTCATTTACCACAAAGATACTTTTCCCTGTCAGTCATCAAGTATTTGCTTTAACTTCTCTGATGTTTTTCCTGTTTCTTAATTGAAACTGTTACATTTTCTGTGACAATGACTCATCCATCCATAGCTGGAGTGAAATTCCAGGTGAGCTTTAAACATTATCCTTTGCTCACAGTAGTTAAGTGTGTGTGCTCTTAGTATGCTTTTGTGGGATTTTAGAGCACTTTTTGGCCATTCATTCTTTAATCCTCATCAAAGATAGCTGAAGAAAACAAAATGCAGCCACACTTAGTCTCACAGAGTCTGACTCTTTTAAACATTAAAGCTCACACATAATTCCCTGCATGTAGGACACTCCAGTGCTTGGTTGGCATTGTGTCCTGTTAAAGGAATCCCTCACACAATGTGCTTCAGTTTTTGCAGGGTTTAAAGCAGAATATCATGGAAGCAGTCTAAAAAGTAAGCACTGAAATATATGGACAACTGGGGCTGTGGCACTGAAATACACACTTTACCTGCTTATGTGCAGGTTGCGCCAGGGGAGCAGGAGCTCTGAGTCAGGGGTCACGAGCCCCTGATCCCTGCTGGGATTCTCCCTCTGATTCTGGGTGTGTTTCTACAGCAACTGCTTGCCCCCATGGCTGCAGATAATGCTGGAATAGTATCTTACTTTCACATGCATTAGCCAGTCTCACAATTGTTTAAAGAATTTAGTCCTGGAAAAAACTTACACTGATATTCAGTGTCTTCAAGTAATTTACAGCGATTCCCGTTTAGAGGCAGAAAGGCCATTGAGGAAATGGAAGCACTGGGAACTGGAGTCAGAAGGTACCAAGGGGAGAGGAGCCTGTAGGGACAAATGTCCCTGTTCACTGCCCACGCAGTGTGTTCCCTGAACACAACAACGTTAAGAAGTTCCCTGCTGCCTTTCACTGAGAGTGAAAACTGCTTTGTTGCCCTTGGAATAGTTTCTGTTGTGTCTGATTCCGTTGTTCACCCGTGTTTCCTCTGTCTTCATGGGCAATTATTTCTTTGTCTTAAAATAAAAACCTTACAAACTCCTGGACTGCAACGTACACATTAAAAAATGTTTCTTTCCATAGGCATTTGCCCCTGTTGCCCTCATGGGTAAGCCTCTGTTGGATTTTTTTTTTTTTTTTTTTTACTTCAGACTTGCACATTTCAGTTGAAATTTTACTTTCCACACAGGATGCTGCTGTTTACTTTTTCACTCTGGTCTAACAGCCAGGCTTTTGAATTCTAGAGAAGAAATTACTAATTTCTCTCCAGTGGTTTAGAAGACATAAGAATAAATATATTTGTATATGTAGTTTACAGGTGGAAATAAACAGGCCCTTTAGGTAAAAACACATCATTCCAGGCCATGAGGAACACTCAGATGTATTTAAGGGCAAATGCACTGAATTATACCAAAATATAACCTTTTCTTGGTAACTGCTACCCTTTTTCTTGGTAATCTCAACCTAGCTTTACTCCAAAGTGGAAAGATTCAATATGATTACATTCCTTATGATCACCAAGCAGATGGCATTCATTCAGGAATATCCCAGAAATACAAAGTCTGTAAGAGAGGTTTTCCATAATCTTATTATTGCAAATCTCCCTTCTCTTAACAGCCCTGCATTTTGGTATTACAATAATTACTTTTCGTGTTCAGGACTGACCTGCACCAAGACCAAAATCCTGTTGTTAGAAAACTGAATTTTGCAGAGCTGAGGCTATTAAGGCTTCGGAAAGCAGAAGGATTGCTGAGTTTCTTCTCTTGGGACTCTGGCTATATTAAAAAAATTAAACACAAAGAGAAAAAGTACTATGAATAGCTCTGCCTATTTGTTTGAAAAAGTTTATACTTCCTAAGCATAGAGTTGAGTTTTTCACTATGATTTAATCATTTAAATGACAGAAACTTGTAGCTGATTTGTCAGAGGTAGCCTTTTTGTCTAGGTGAGGAAAAAGGAGAGATTGCGTAGTGGTGGTCACTATTTCAGTATCATACTGCTAATTCTAGCACTGGCTCTGCAGCCTTGGAAAGTCACAGCGCTTTTGTTCTAGCAAATAGTAAGTAAAGAAAGGAACCAATCTGTTCTAATAGCAAACATCCATTTTATTGTCACATTTCCTGGAGTTCATTTGCAGGAAAAATCGAGTGCCTTTGTTCTTTCTCTCTATGCAGCGAATAAGTCTTGTAACTAAGTATTTCCAGTTTCTAGTTGTGCATCTTCCAGAACTACTCCCCTTTATTTGCAGTTATCAAAATATCCAGGTCATCTAGATATCCAGAGTTACTTATACTGGTTTCTGAAAATCAATTAACTCAATTACATGTGCAAACTAAATGCAATGGCTCTCAAATGGAGGAGGACAAAAAGCCCCACAATGGACGGCTGTTCCCCACAACTTCAGCAGGCTGTTGGGTGATGGGAAAAGAATCAGGCTAACACAGAAGTCTTAGAGTATCTGAAAAAACTAATGGATCAATGAGATCTATACATCATACAGTAGAAAACTAATGCATTGATGATTTGGAAGCTGTTAGAACAAACCCAAGCTGTTACTTCTACAGGCTTTACATGCCATGCTTCTCCAGTTTCTGCTGTCACGTTTCCCTCTACAGCTTTGAGGGGACTGAGAGGTTTGGTGCTTCGAGCTTAATTAACTGGTTTCATCTAGGTATAGTCTGCCGCAGTGGTGCCCTGAGATTTGATTTCCTAATTGCTGTTTTTTTGTTTCATGCTGTTATCAGGAAGGTAATTTTTTTTTAATCAGAAACTGTTAACAAGCACCTTCAGAATCAGCCAACTGCACAGATAAAGGTATGCCCGCTTTTCCAAGTTTCACTTTTTTGTGTGGTATTCTGATTGAGTAGGTCGGATTCTTCAGCAGTCACATATCAGAATCTTCTTTTTCATAGCTACAAAATACTGTTGATTGTAATTTATATTTTAATGGAACCCTTAGTCTGTGCTGTCATGCTGTTTCAGGAATTTGTTCTTCAATCCAAGCCAGCTCAGGTTCTCCAATACCAATATTCCATTTCACCAGATGGTACTTGGACCTGCAAAGTGTGCCATTAAAGCCATGGCTTCTTGAGGGATTTGAAGGTAGAGGAACGTCTCGTTAACTTTGTGACAATTCTTTGCACATAAAAATACTGTCACAAAAATGTGTGCTATTTCAAAATTTAGCATATACCATCCCATCTCTTCCCTGTATTCCAGAGGAATGCTTAGGAGATGACCAGCATATTTTAGGTAAATAAAGATGACTATATATACATTAGTGTTCAGTAGCCACAAGTCCCTTTGAAGTGAATGAAGCAGCTGAGGTTACTATCTGTGACCTTCTATGGAAATACCAGAATATGGAATTAAAAGCTTTCTTGTCAGTATTTTGAGTTTAAAAATATCAAATATGTCCCTGAAGAAGGCCTGGTCTGTGAGGAGGCTTCTAGGTGTGTCAACCCAAAGAAGATCATCTAACAAAAAGAATGAACACTATACTCCTTTACATTTTTTTAAGGATTTTACAAACATGTTCACGTTTGAGTGTCCTCTGGCTTTGCTCTGATGTCTAGTGATCCAATAAAAATTAGTGTAGCCTTTGCTGTGAATTTCACTGGGGCTTGGCTTGAGTTTTCCCTGAGCTTCTCTAGTGATTGTACTAAACAATGCAAACTGCAACTCTTCTGTTATCTACAGAACATGGCAGGGATTGTAGACTGCCACGGATCGTTTCAGGGATTTGCTGCCGTGTGTATGTAAAATGCTAGGTAAGATGAGGGCTGCATAGCTAAAGATGAGCAAAAACAGAATAGATAAATTGATTGAAAAGAAAATGCTATTTATTGTGTGAGTATATGTGCATATATAAAATCTGCTTCAAAAGAGACTTGTTAGAACGGAACAAGTCTGAGCGAGAATTAATGGCCCACACCTGGGAATAAGAGGTGAATTCTCAAGTATCCAGGTTTAGTAATTGCCACACCTGTCCTATATTCCCAAAAGCATAAATGAGGCCTGCAAGGATTTAGATAGCTTAGCTTCTGAATGCACAGTGCCATGGCTCTTTTCCAAGGCATCATCAGTCACCGCATGAAAATCCCCACCCATAATTACTGGGGCATTATTTATCACAGGGCATACTCTAGTGAAGAACTTTACCTTATTCCTATGGTATCAAGAAGAGTGAGTAGTTTTAGTCATTAATTTTATCCAGACTTCAAAATGGTTCAGAGCAGAAGCCTAAAATAAATACCCTTCCAGAAAAGCAATGAAATTGGAGAGACATAGCTTTGTTTATGGTCTCATGGTTTTGGAAAGGTGACACAAACTGCATTCTTATAAATGGCTTTATTATTCCCTGCAACCAAGATGACCTCTGAAATACCATGAAAGGCTTAAGGAATGGCCATTCGAAACACAAAACTGAGAGTCTGGCACCTGGCAGAGGACAGTCCACCTGATTGTTTACTCCACCTCAATTCCGTTCATAAACATGAATAGAAAATGAATTATTTATCATTGTACAAAATATGGGGGAGGGCAGTTTGAGAAAATGTATTGGCAATTGCAACAGTCTGTCATTGACCTCCTGCTGCTAGCATTGAGGAGAATTTTGGATGAGATAATCAGTGACTGATACTTTGGTCAGGCAAGTAGACTCCATCTTTTGTCCCCAACAGAAAAGAAGGTAAGTACTGACCTCAGCAGGGCCATCTTCCTTCCAGAACATCAGTTCTTTGCATTTGGTGAGTTAACTGTCTCTAGTTCTGATGCCTTAGGATTTAGCTTTTATATTTTTCAGATCCTGTACTGCTTTAGTGTTTAACTCTAAAACCCCATAACCTCTCAGCTACTGTTCTCCCATTTTATTCAGACAAAGCAATTCCTCTCTAGGCCTGAAACTCAAGGACACCTTACTGTCTCAGACCCCAAGAGATGCAAACAACAGTGAATTGGGGGGGACAAACTTGGAGAAAATTACCTCATTATCCGAAACTGTAATTGGAGGATTAACCCCTGATATGTAAAAGGACCAAACTTATAACTGTCTGAAAAACTTGTGGCCATTGTCCATCTTGGGTGTACCTAGGAGTGCCCGAGGTGTACCAATGGAAGGCCTTCAATGAATACCCACTTTTATTCTCTGAATTTTGTCTAGCCTCTGTTTTAGGTAGCCTCTCCAAGGCATCAGTTCTCTTGCCTCCTGAAACAGAAGTAATTTCCCAAGAAACCGTGGGGCACAGCTTCCTGCTTTGGCTCTGCCAACCTTCAAAATCAATGCAGGCTCCCAGAAGAACGAAGCAATTGCACTGACACTTGCAGGCATCTGAATATCTCTGTCATTGTGAACTTACAAGACACAATCTGGGTTTGTACTGAATATAAACACTGCAGACAAATTCATAGAAAAAAACCACTTTGTAGCACATTCCAGGAACAACAATATCTGGTTTTCTCTCAGCAGTAGCTAGATCAGAATTCCCTCTGATAGGAGAAGCTTTGTGCTCCCTCCATCACTACATGTCCTTTGCATTCACGTTTGTGCACCTCACTGGCTGTAAAATTCAACTTAGCAAATCTCTGCACAGAGGAGTCTCCTCATTCTGAGTTGTTTAGCCATCATGTGGGGGGTTCAGGCATCAGGCATGATTTATTGCAGAAGTTCTCCCACAATTAAGACACCAATTGAAGTTATGAGGAATCCTTCCCAAGAAGAGAATTCAGGCTCAGCAATATTACAACAGTGTTGATGTCAGTGACTTACAGTGGAACAACCTGTTTGAAAAAATATGGGCAAAAGAGAGTAACATGCAAAGGAAAAGCTGATGACAGCACAGAACACTTCAAAACACTGAACCTGCTCTCACAGACTCCCATGAGCCCTGGCAACCGAGCACCTGCAGCCAGCTGGCAGGCTGGGAGCTACTCTACAATAGCACTGCTGTCCCTCAAGTCTTTTACTGCAGACCCAATATTTGCTGAGCATACACATTCTAAAGAGGACTTCACCAAGGTGCACAGAAATTGTACAAAGTGCATAAGGAATATGGTAAAAGTCACAATCATTTGTGCAGGTTTTTGGGGCTCTCCTCCAGGGAGTACTGGCTTTGCTTTCAAGTCACCTGCAGTCCTATTGTAAATGTGATTTGGTAGTTGGAGAAAAGGATTTTGCTTACCAGGAAAAGAGATTCTTCAAGGTATGTTTATGTGTACTTTTGTATCATGTCCCCTTTTTTGTCCTTGTGTAAAGCCCTTTGACATTAGGGGACTCAGCAAGTGGGACAAAGGGTCTAATGCACACGGTCTTTTTTCTTCCTGTGAACAAAATGAAGACAGGATGAGTGCACACAGGTGTGTGTGTACTCCTGGCAGGAACATGCACATTGGCAGCCACTTCAGAGAACTCCAGCTTTGAGAAACTTCTGCACTGCTACCAAGGCAACGTGGGATGTTGTGCTTTAGTGGTGCCATAGATAACTGAAAAAACTCAGTTTCTCAAAACAAATGTCAATGCCTTAAACACAAAAAGTTTATAACAAAATATTTGGGTGAACGCTGATTTAATGTAGAGGCATTTATTCAACAGCGGTGTATGGCATCCGTAGAGAGCACTGCAGCAGTCTGAAACAGCCCACGTGTCTTTGGCTTCCCTCACATGAAGGCTGCAGCTCTCATGCCAGCTCACCTCGTGCTGTAGCAGCACTGGTAGCTCAGCTATGCAAACTGAAGGGCTGCACGCTTTCACTTTCTTCTGACTGTTTTTTAGTAGATTTCTGGAAAGGTTTTCAGTCCACTGAAAATTTGGTAAGTCCCACGTTCAGATACTCCCCCACCAGATGGATGTGACCAAAATACGTAAATCCAAGGACACAGAGGTATTTCAGTGCTGCAAGGGAGATGTGGCTGTGTAGCTCTGAGCCCACTGAAACAAGCAGTAAGGGGCACTGGGGCAAAGCACCTTCCTGAAGGCTGAGTTTGCAGTTGGTAGGTCACAAGATCTGAGTTCTGCCTGCACGTTTTCCACAGCTTGAACATACAGCATTTCTTCTTAATAGGGACATGTACATTTATATGGATTGTCTTCCATTAAACACTGGCACCACTTTTTGCATATCCAGTGGAAACAGCAGCTGAACCTGCACAGATATGTACAAGGGAAAACTGCAGTCAGGGGTCCCACAGTGTCTTCAACTTCCATAAAAGAGAAGGAAATGGGAGCCTCAGACTTTATCAGTGACATCCTGAGCTGGGTAAGTGGTGTTTATTTCAGTTTATTAATAAAGGAGAAAAGTAATTCCGGTGTGGTCTAGACCCTACCGTAAATGCAAATGATCTCTTGATGACTTAAATTAAATGTAAATGGTCCATAAGCCCCGCACTTAGTCACATAAATGCTTCCATCTACTGAGCCTTTCCAATGCATCCCAGAACATTCATGCTGGTGGGGAATAGCCCCTTTCTAAATGGAAAACACTGACCCACTATCAGCTGTACTGTCTTACCCAACACAAATGCCAGCTGTGTTGGCTGTGGTAACTGTCAGCAGTTGCTTCTCTGACAGGGAGCAACAGGTTTCTGTGCCAAAATACACTTTCCTGTCCTTGTCTTTGCAGCTGAGTGTCAGATTGCAGACCAGTGTGGATTCAGCCTTCCCATGCTATGGGTTCTGTGCCACACAGGTTTTTAAATCATCATTTTCCTTTCAAAGTCATATATTTTAGTAAATAAAAGCAAGAACTGTAGCAACCAACACTAAACATGTTGCATGAATTCTTTTTAGAATCATGCAACTAATGTAATTAAAAATCTGGAATTTTTGCCTGCTTTAAAGAAGACACGAGTTATTTTTCTGAAATTAAATTTTAGTTTGCCAAGGTGAATTTCACTTTATATTTACCACAGTCCTGTCATAAATGTGAGCAGCTTGTACTGCTCATTTCTCCATTAATATAATTATGTAACATTAATATAATCTTAGTGTTTGTCAAGGAATGTAGGATTTATGCTCATATTAATGTATTACATGTAATTTGATTAAAATTAGCATCTAGCATAATTGTTTAGGCTTGAAAGAATTATTCAAAGTGAATAATTTAGAGTCCAAAACTTTATTCCCATTTCCTATCTTTAATTACAGCAGAAGAAAAAAAATAGGCTTTTTTGCTGTACGGGAGCCCATTTAATAGTTTGTTCATTTTTTTCTTGAAAACACATGTATTTTGCAAGGACTTTTTGTTTGGAATTAGAAACCTCTTAGCCCTGGGCTCTTGCTGAATGATTAGCCTTGCTTATACTTAGCTCTTCTATTAACTATGGCCAGGTAAGTCACATGGCATTGCTGTTCCCTCCTATCTGAAGGGCAGTGTCTTTTCAGCATTGTTTATGAGCTTTTAGATACCCAAACCTTGCAAAAAACCTCATACTTACTGTCACTGGCTTTTTACTTTCTGAAATATTATTGCAAACAAAATACGTTTATGATTCCATAAAATGAGTAAAAAATATAATGGCTTCCATCAAAAGAAATCTTCTGATTGTATTTGTATGGATTCTGATAATATTTATTTCAAGTATTCTGTAGCTCAGATGTCAGCTGCCTTTAAACACTAAGCAGAAGGAATGGTTTATTCCAGGCATCATCAGTCCTGTTTTCCTCCAAAATGTTGAAACTTTGCATTCTAGATTTTTATCTGTGTGTGATCTTTCAGGAAAACCCTACTGATCATTAGACTGACTTGCTTTGTGATTAAGTCTTATTTCACTTAAGACTTGTTTTACCTAAAGCATAAGATTCCAGTTTGAACAAAAAAATGTAAATCTGATGGTCTTGGGGAGCTCATGTGGTGATGAGTAAAGATTCCTTATTTCAACTAACAGGACTGGCACGCTGAATGTTACTGTGGGCAGCTTCTCCTCCTGTGAGGAAGAAGTGAAATGTGAAGTTTCTGAGAATTCAGAATAGGTGCTATCCCAGCAGTGCCGGGTTCTCTGGATGTGTTCAAGTGGAAATCCCTGCAGGAAAGGAAGGGCCGTATCTCATGTCACCAAGCAGATGTTACAGGAGAGCTGCCCTGAGCCTGCTGCAGGTCAGCTACAGGGGAACTTCAGCACTGCCTGCCAGCTCCAAAGGATGAGCTCCTCCTCTGTGCAGGGGTTACTCCTAGGAGAGTCAAGGAAATTCTCATGCCACAAGTGCCACTATGATTAGCCTGACACTGATAACAAAACTGTGATCCTTTTCAAGCCAGGATTGCCTCTGACTTGGTTCCTTCCTCTGTGCACCTGTTGTTCCCCACGCTGGTGGTTGGTTTGATCACAGCTTGGATTCATTGGTGATGTCACTGAGTGACTCTCAGAACTTTGTTGAGCTTCCTTCCTTCCTCAGCTCCCTTTCCTCTGCTGCCAATGACATTTTTTATTTAGTAGGCCAGTTCTTGCTGGGATTACTCATGCCAGTAATCCCTGGGCTAATAGTGGGATAATTAAAGAAAACTGAATTTATCTCAACAGAGGGGTGAGATTTTAAGATCCAAGATGGCATCTGCTCTGAGCAGTAAAATTGCTTCCTCTCAGTTTAGAGTAAATACTTACAGAACCTCACATTTTAAAATACGAGACAAGTGTGTTCCCAAAACTTTCTGCCACTGAAGTTGAATGCTTTATGACATTAATAAAAGAAAGTTTGCACCAAAAGTATATTATCTTCATACTTTAGAATCTCAGTCCTTAATTCCGTAGGTACTTTGAGCATCAAATATTTGCAGGCTGGCAATCAAAACCTATGAGTTCATGGGTTATCCCAGTGTCCAACCAGTGAACCTCACAATAGCTTCACTGTGAGAGGAGTGGAAAAAACCCACCAGACCCTTGAGTTCTCTGAAGGCTCTCATGCTGGAGTCTGACATGGATTTAGCAATGTCTTCATCTGTGAGACAACAGCATGAGGCTTGCAGATCCATTTTGTACTACAGAATGTAAACTTTTACCACACTTTTACTCTTTAGCCTAATCCTGATCCTTGTAACAATCTCTCCTAAAGCGGAGTAAGTTGGATGAGAACACAGAATTTTGTCCATGTCAAGGATTAAGTTTTATGACAGGATGTATCCTGTACTAAAATACATAATTAAGAAATGCCATGGCTATTTTTATAAGCTGATCTTTCTCTTCATTTCCAGTCCCACTGCTCTCACTTTTCGTATCTTCTTCTGATTGTACATTCTTTGTGTAGCAAAGCATCTCCTTCTATACTTCTGGAAAATGCTTAACATTTTTTTGGTATTTTTGTCATATATATATTTTTTTTTTCAGAAATTCAAAAAATAATGTCTACAGTGCAAACTAACTAGAAAGAGTGATGAAGCCTGAGACATGCTGTCTCATCTTCTTTTTGAAAGTCTTTTGAGAACAGCAAAATGTAACATCTAAGTCAGTGGCAAGATTCCTCATTACTTAAGCAGTCTTCTCAAGTACTAGCTCAGCTTTGTAGATGTATCTTCTCAAAACCAGATGAGTTTGGATTGACTATGGACTGCCAAAGCTATGCTCAAAAATGACCTTTTACATTAAAAGGACAGGTATGAATAATGCTGCAGGATGACCACATGAATGTTTTCAAAGGATTAATGCACAGTCATATATAAGAGACAAACAAGGGTATTTCCTTTGGAATTCAGCGTTACCTCCCTGTGTTCATGTAGGTGTGCTTTGGAACCAGTGTAGTTGTTGGGCCTTAGATGCCACTTCAGGTAATATTGCAAATTGCTGTTTTATGGAGAAGCTCATTATCATAATGTACTTTGGGTATCAGAGTGAATTACTCACACGAGTGAGGAGATGCTACAGCTCTAACTAGCAGGATTTTGGTAAATACTGATGCTAACCCAGGCTGCAGTCCTGCTGACAAGACTATTAAGTCACTATTTTGGCATCTAGTTTCAGGTGCAGTTCAGGACACTGAGATTTGAAAATTGGAGTTCCATGCACAGCTCATGTAGGCATGAGAGCATCTTAATTAAATGCTGGAAGTTGGTGTCACCTGAGGGGGGGGAGTATAATTTCTCTGGATTTGCAAGGATTTTAAATCTCTGGGTTTGAATTACCTCTCGTATAACGCCATGAAAAGTACCTAGCCAAAATCTTAGAGCCACGATATTCAGAGAATATTTTGAGAACATCTCCCTAAAAGCACAGTTGGGAATTGAGAATTGAGTTTGGGGTAGGAAACCCTTTTACTGTTCTGCTGCATAATCTCTATGCCAGGTAAGGGCCTGCACAGGTTCCTGCTGAGATCAATGAGCGCCTTCAATCCAGTAGACTAGGGCTAGGGTCTAGAAGAAAGTAAGCTGTATTTTCCATATTTCTTGGCAGTTCACCTCAGAGATAAATTTATTTAATATGAAAATTGGTCTATTTCCATTTAAAAAACCAACAAACAAGAAGGCACTGTATGAAAGGATTTCCTTTGTAGGAATGCAGTAGTCAAACTTTTGCATGCTCATTATGCAATTGGTGGTGATATTAGGAGGCTGATATTAGAGGCTGATATTAGGACATAGGAGAGATTAAATGCTCAGCTTTGTTATGTGTTTCTTGTATGGCCTTGGCAAGTCATTGATCTCGCAGCTCTCCAGCTATGAAATAGAGAGTGATAAACTGCTCCATCATCCAGGGAGACATAGCATGAACAAATTAAAGATGATAAGCCATTCATGGTGAGAGAAACCATTGAAGTTTGTAAGGTAAAGACAAACAATTGGAAATTCAGATGTGAAAGAAAGGAGGTTAGCATTTAATCAGAGATGAAATATGAAAGAGAGAGAGAGAATGGGTGATTGTGGATAGGCCAAATACAGAGCAAATAGATTACTGATGCATACCATTAGAACCACTGTTAAACATCATAACATCATTTGTGGAAGTCTTAAGGCAAAGGTGATGGCCTAGTACAGCAGAAGGAAACAGTACACTGAGAGGTGAGGAACAACAGTGTCACTTGTTGGGTTGTTTTTGGTGCTATTTCAAATGTATGTTCTTTGGAACAGGACTTAATCCTGTATCTGAAAAACATCTGTGTGTTTTGGGCAGCGTGGATGTGGTCAGTGAAATATGGTCCTAATTATGAAAGAGGAACTGTGTATGCAATGGCTCATTAACCATGCAAAGATTGTGAATGGGTAAAAAAAACTTCACCGACTGATTGGTGCAAGATTACAGGTGACAAGCTGGAAACAGATTGGCCCGTGAGGGTCATTTGAATGGAAGTGAGCAGTTATCAGGTAAATGGAAGTGAAAAATGCCCTCAGTTACCTTGCCTGGAAATTGCAAAGGGCTGAGCTCTCAGTAGAAGAGCCAGAAGTCAGTGGAGCACAAGGATAGCAAGAATTGAGGCACAGTCATAGAAAACACCTGAAAACCCCCTGAAGACAAGGGGAATGGCACAAAAAAGGGAAATAGCATGGATTTGAGTTGGTTCACCTTGGAGTTGTGTTCCTCCAAAGGAGAAAAGCTGTAATGATAAGTCATTAAATCATCTGTTGTTGGACCAAAATGCACATTAAAAAATGACGAGCAGTCCCCAGCTGCCTTTCCCAGCTGAAGGGAAGGTTCTGGTTGACTTGTCAGACACTGCTGCATACTGATCTACGGGCCTCCAAGGCTTTGGCATATCAAGTCTTTTCCTTTGAAAATTGTCATGTGTGGCAGATTTTATGTGCAGTATCATGTGTCTCCTCCCTGGGGCAGAAAACACAACAGGAGAGGGGAGAAGTTTGTGTTTCAGTGTACCACAACAAGGAAAAATGGTAGATTGCCAGCTCTGTATTTGCATAGGAAACCACTGCTGCTCCATCCCTGCCTGCTCCCCAGGTGCACTCAGGAAGCAGTGAGGACAATATCCTCTTGTCACTCCCACGACAGCCGTGCCATCCCTTCTGCTCCACAGTGCCCACCCTGGAATTCTTTCCCCTCACCAGTTCTGCAGGTGGGAGAGAGGAGAGGCTGGGCTGTTGCTGCCGTTCAGCCCAAGAAGTTTCGCGTGCAGACTCCTGCCTGGAGCTTTGTCAGTAGCAATGAAATATTCTGGTTTAACAAGGTAGTAAAATAAATGTGCAGCTGCACTCCAGCTCCGAACAGGGCTGCCACATGCTATGCTGTGCACAAACTGCCAGGCTGTTGGATCGGCAGGCAGAGCACCATCCTGCCCACAGCCTGCAGAGCCAGCCTGCATCCTGCAGCCAGCAACTCATTCTGGAGCCCACAGGAGTGAAAGGCCTGAGAACAACACAGGAGCAGAGCTCAGGTGAAATAAAGAGACTTCAGTGTTCCAGTGCAATTCAAAACTCTTAACAGTCACAAATGCACTTAGTCACGTTCCTTCACAGTTATATTTTTCTGATCAGTTTCCTTCCCTCAGCAGAAAGGCGTGCAGCTGGCTCCTGCAGAGGACTCTTGCTGCTGTTTTGAATTGTGGAACACTTTACTCGCCCTCCCTGAGCTTCTGGACAGCAAGATCTGCTTTGGGATGGAAGAATAGCACCCTCAAGAGTTGACAGTGCTGCTTCAGGGAGCCATAGTATGCAACATGCATCCTTCCTCTCTTAGTTAAATCAGCTCCCTGTTCATGTAACTTAAGCAACAAGTTTCTCTTTAATATTTGAAATATTTGGTGTCAATCGCTGTTGATATGAATGGGGAAATAAGCATTTGTGCTTGTTTGCGGATGAACTGGTTCTAAACATTTTATTTGTTTTCCAACAGGGAGAGAAAATAAGAAGACAAAGATATATATTTTTGATAAGTCTGAGAACTTCCTTTTATACCATATTAAAATAATTTAAACAGGAATTTAGGTTTCTGTGTAAAAATAGAAGACTTAAAAGTTTTTAACTTAGATAAAAGGGGTCTATGTAAAAAAAACCAAAAAAAACCAACCAAAACTGAGCAAACCAGTCCTTAAATTGTGGGGACTTGTTCGTTAATTACAGTAATTAGGAATGGAATCTGATCCTAAATGTTCTGATTTACTTTAATTTTTTTTAACATGTAGTTAGGCCTTAATTTCAGAATGATTATAAAATGTGAGAGTGTTTTAAAGACTAGAGAGGCGTAGGTACTGTTATTAAATCACAAACTTAGTGATACAATTCTGCTTACACTTCCTTAGTTATCCTTCTGCTGTTTCATGCAGCACTGACTTTTTATTTTAAATGTTCATGGCCTATTCCTGTTTCTGCTGACTTCAGAGTCAGACAAGGCCTCTTGAGAACCCCAAGCATAAACTGCTTTTATTCCAGATGATATTTCTCACAGCAGGCAAAAAGTCCAGCTCTGTGCTTGTCCCATTTCTGGAAATGGGTTCACTTGAGCGGAACAAGCTGAATTTGGACAGCTGGGTGCAGTCAGGGACACTTTACTCTCCACTCTGAAACACCTAAAACTCACTCCTGCCCCAGACTTGAGGCTCTTCCTCTGAACCAGGACTTTGTTCAGAGTTCTTATGAGTGTTTTCATCGCTTAGACAGTGCTGCAGCTCCCTGGGGAAGCAGCTCTGTGAGCCACTGCTACTGCATTGAAACCAAGACATATAATTTTAGAAAATACTGGCTGCATATAAAACAATTTAGGATTAATTTTTTTCTATTGATAGTGAAAGGTATACTCTGTAATCTGTAAATTAATGTTTCCTTGCTGTAATTACAGAATCCATTCGACTGAGAGGAGACTGGAGTATGCCAACTGACTCTGCTGGCCTTGCATTTGCTCATGAAACAGAAGTTCACACCTGCATTGTGTCAAACAAAAACATTGGTTTTAGTGCATTGTCATTTTTGTTTCCTGTTGAATCCTTTGAATTTTTAATTGCAAGAAATCTGTCAGTTCCTTTCTGAGTAATTTACTGTCACACTCAGAACTAAGAATTGCATTTTTTTTTTCCTCCAGCCATCACGATGTTTGATTCATTTTCCCTGCAGATCTTTCTGTAGCAATTTTAAGCCCGCACCTGCACCGGTGGGCTTGGCTTGTCCTTTCAAAGGGACCTTCAGGATCAGGAGAGCTAAATGCCCGTGGGACTGCCCAAGGTGCACCTGGGCACCGTGCAAGCAGCGACAGACACATCTATTCTGCATACTGCGAGTGATGGCAGCAAGAGGAGTTCTGTGTATCCTCACCCCTCCCGAACTGACGCTTGAGACGGAGCTCCTGGGGAGGCTGCGGCCCGTACACAGGAGCCACAGGGAAGCGGTGGCTGGGACACGCAGCTCCTCTCCAGTCCCGCACTTGCGGGAACGTTGATCGCCTTCAAAGCCCGCAGAACAGAGCTGGGAAGGCTGCTCCCGCGGCCGGGCACACGCCCGCAGCGCACAGGGACCCCGGGCCGCTGCAGCGCTGCGCTGGAGGCTCCGGGCCCCGCTGCCCCGCTGCTGTCCCGGGTCAAGGCCGGGAGACGGCCCGTGCCCGGCACTGGTCGGGATTGCTGAGTGTGCGTTTGGGGAAATCCGTCATTAAATTTACCTGCTCGATCCGTGCGGGGAATGAAGCGGCCCGCAGGTGACCCGACTCGGGCTGTTCCGTGCAGGCGGGGCAGCTCCTCCGGGCTTGGGACCGGCGGTGACCGGCAACCGGGCAGGGCGGCCCGGCCGATCGCCTCCGAGCAGCGGAGCCGGGAGCCTCCGCGGCCACCGAACTCTCCGCCTCCGTCCGCCGGGCGCCATCCCGGACAGGTCCCGGCGGCGCCCGCAGCCGGGCTCCGCGGGTCCCGCTGTGACCGGGCGAGCCCCGCGGGTGCCGCCGGGGCAGCCGGGCCGCGGCGCAATGCGGCGCTCTCGGCCTCGGCCGGCTGCTCCGAGCCCCGCGGCTCTGCCGGCAGGTAACCACCGCCGGTGCTTGAGCGCCTTGGCTCCCGAACCCGACGGGGCGAATGTTCCCGACTGGCCAAATATTTGCAAGTATGCGCGGATGGTGAACTTTGAGACCGCCTGCGAAGCGCGGCCGGGGAGCGCTGGGCCGAAGCTCTCGGTGGAAATGTACCGGCCGCGTTTGGCCGCTTTGCCCCGCCGAGCGGCCCCGGGAGCGCGGGCGCAAAGTCCCCGCGCCGTTCCCCCGGGCCTCTTATCAGCGCGGAGCTGCCTTGGCGGGAGCCACCAGCGCCCAGCGCCCGCCGAGCTCGGGGCGGCGGCGGGACGGGGGGAAGGGGGGCCGAGGAGCGCGGGGCGCTCTCCCCGCGGCGCGGCGGCTCCCGGGGGCGGGCGGGAGGTCGGCCGTGCCCGGCCGGGGCGCTGGGACCCGGCTGCGCGGCGGTCAAAGGTTCCCAGCAGGAGGTTGGACACTAGAGGGCGATCCCCGGCCCTGCTGCGGGCTGTATATATACGGCGCGCAGCACCGCGGCAGCCCACAAGCAACAGGGCAGGCAGCGAGCGGAGCGGGGCCGGGCCGGGGGACGGGCTCCCGGAGCACCGAGCCGTGCCGTGCGGCACCGTGCCGCGAGATCGCTGGAGTCGCCGTCGCTGCCTCCGTCGTTCGTTCGAAACCTGGATTGCAGGAGCCCTTCACCATGCCCAGCAGACTGTAGTTGCTTCATGGAGCAAGCCAATTTCTACGAGGTCGATTCCCGGCCCCCGATGAGCAGCGGCCAGCACCACCAGCTCCAGACTCCCCTGCCCGGCAGCACCTACAGCTACAGAGAGGCTCCCTCGGCGGCGGCACCTGCTGCGGGCGGCGCGGAGCTCGGCGACATCTGCGAGAACGAGAACTCCATCGACATCAGCGCCTACATCGACCCCGCCGCCTTCAACGACGAGTTCCTGGCAGACCTCTTCCAGCACAGCAAGCAGCAGGAGAAAGCCAAGGCCATCCTGGCCGGGGATTTCGACTTCCACACCATGCATGGGGCCGGCGCCGCCGCCTCGGCGCCGGGGCACCAGCCGCAGCACCACCAGCAGCCGCTCTTCGGCTGCGTGCCCGGCTACATGGACGGCAAGCTCGACCCCCTCTACGAGCGCATCGCCGCGCCGGGCTTGCGGCCGCTGGTGATCAAGCAGGAGCCCCGCGAGGAGGAGGAGGTGAAGTCGGCGGCCCTGTCGGCCCTCTATCCCCATCACGCCCCGCAGCAGCACCCGTCCCACCTCCAGTACCAGATCGCCCACTGCGCCCAGACCACCATGCACCTCCAGCCCGGGCAGCCCACGCCGCCCCCCACGCCCGTGCCCAGCCCGCACCATCCGCACCACCCGCACCCTCCCGGCGGCCTGTCCGCCGCGGGCACCCTCAAGATGATGCCCTCTGACCACCGGAGCAAATCGAAAAAGACAGTGGACAAGAACAGTAACGAGTACCGGGTGCGCCGGGAGCGCAACAACATCGCGGTGCGCAAGAGCCGGGACAAGGCCAAGCAGCGCAACGTGGAGACGCAGCAGAAGGTGCTGGAGCTCACCACCGACAACGAGCGGCTGCGCAAGCGGGTGGAGCAGCTCACCCGGGAGCTGGAGACTCTGCGGGGCATCTTCAGGCAGCTGCCCGAGAGCTCGCTGGTGAAGGCCATGGGCAGCTGCGCCTAGCGCCGCGCCGGAGCGGCCGGGCTGCCCTGCCCGCGCACAGATACTAAATGTACCGGCGTGCGGCAAGCGCGGTGTGCCGGCGGCAGGGGAACGGGGGGTTGTTTTGGTTTTGTTTTGTTTTGTTTCCTTTGTTTTTTATCAATTCACGACCTATACAAGAAGCCAGGCAGCTCTAGTATTAAAAGGTTTGTGCCTTAGAGATGACACACGAGTAAGCTGAAAACATGGTGGGTTTTCTAAGGAGAAAGGCAAGGGGAAGAAAGGATTAAAAGACCACTTGTCTACACAGGGTAAATAACAGTAATAATAATAATAATAGCAACAAAGATATTAATAAAGCACACATAGCAACCCAGATGTGCCTTAAAAGCTGGCCGCAGGAGCTCTGGGGCTTACCATGCCCTCCAGCCTTGCAGGGTTCCAGGAGAAGGAATGAGGGACGTGCAGGCTTGAGGTCTGCGGTGTCTGGGGTGTCCTGCCAGACCCCTTCCAGCTGGCCTGCAGTGCAGCAGGCAGGAGCAGCTTTGGGGAAGTCAGCGATACGAAGAGGATTTGAGGCTGAGAGATGTGCAGCACTGGACACCCGTTGGAGCACTGAGGTGTGGGGCAGCCACCAGACTGCTGCCAGGACTGTCGCAGCCTGGCTGGGCTGCCTCTGCCGAGCCCTGTCCCCTACCTTGGCTGGGAGGGGGACAAGGGGCCAGAACCGCTGCAGGACCGATGGACAGCCTGGGAGTGATGGAGCAGCAGCTTGCAGGAGTACGGTGAGCTCTCTCCATCAAAAGAAAGAGCAGCAGTGTCTCGTACTGTATGTCACGACGTGGCGAAGCACAAATGAATAAATACCTATTGATGCGGGTATTTACTATGAACTTTCAGTGTATTTTGCTTTATTCCAGGACATTTTGCTCTTCTCCAAGTTTCTGTCCACCCAAACTGTGCCTCATGTAATGTGAAAGCCGTTCCATGTACACTAGCTATACTTTATTGCCTTACTTAGATCTTTGCCATCACACAACTTTCTTATCTGGTGACAGAGACTATGCCCTTGTGCTGCAACGTTATTTTATTATTTGTATGGGTGGGTGAGTGTGAGTGCGTGTTGCCTTCTTCACATTGTCCTGTACTGGTTGCTGCCTCCCGACCCCAAGGCAGGAGTGCCTGGCATGGGGCATGGGTTGTGGGGCTGCACGGTGCCTGCGGTGGGTCGAGGAGGCTTGTCCCTGGTGCTGCTGCACCTTTGGACTCTGGAGCTTCTCCCAGAGTGAGAGAAAAATAAACAAACAAACAGGCCCCCTGGGCATTCTGGTAGCCATGCAGAACATTTCTTCCTTGTGTCGTAGCTGCATAACAATTTGTCCAACTGAACTAAGTCTTGACAACAGAGGAGAACAAGGTGGATGGAGCTGTTTGAAAGCATGACAGTGAGAGTACAGTGCTGGCAGCGTGTGTACGTGTGTGCAGTGTGTGTATGGTATGTATACGTGTATGTATAAGCACACACATTGGTGGGTTTTTTTTTAATTTGGGGGGGAGGGAACCGCATATAGAATTTGTCAGAAGTCCTGGTTACCTTCATAAATAAACAGCATATATTCTACCATAACATCCGCCTCTCTGCTTGTTTCCAGTCCTCTTCCTGTAGCAGGAGTGCCAAAGCTCTCCTCTTCCTCCAGACCAGCATCCAGATCTCCACCGACTTCTGCATCCCCTGCCAGGGCTGGTGACTGAAACGCGTTAATGGAGTGCAACTCCTCGGTTTTCACCCCAGAGAAATAAATACACGGTTGCCTTTAAGAGAACGGCAATTTCCTAAACGCTTGCGGTGGCAGATGTGTGCCCGTGAGTCACGCCTCGCTTCACCCTTCACCCCGCCGCGGCCGGGCCGGGGGCCTGCGGGCGGGCTGCGGGGACGGGCGGCCGGCAGGGACGGGGGAGGCGCCGGCTGCCGAGGACACGCAGCCCGCCCGCTCCCCCGGGCCCGGCCGGCCGGGCAGCCGCGCTCCGCCCGGGACACCGCGGGTCTCAGCGGGGCGCGGCGGTGGCCTGGCGGAAAGAGGGGCGGGCAGGGCCGGGCCCCGCTCGCCCGGCGGCACTGCCGCTGCCCGTCCCTGCCCGGCCAGACGCAGCCCTCCCGTCGCTCCCGCGGGGTCGGCCTAGAGGCACCGCCGCGGGCCCCTCGGAGCCGGCGGGACGCGGGGCAGGGCGCGGGGCAGGCGGGGTTCGGCCGCGGGCCATGGCGGGGAGGTGGCGCGGGACCCGGCGGCCACGGGGGCGGGCAGGGGCAGCCGTGAGGGGGGAGGCGGCTCCGCCTCGGCCGTCCCGTCCCGGAGCTCCGCCGCGGGGCCGGCCCTGAGGGGAAAGAGCCCCCGGCATGTGGCGCAGTGCCCGGGTGCCCTGCGAGGGGGCAGCGGGGTCTCGGGGCGCCGCCCGCTCTTCTCTCCGGCGGGACTCGGTGCCCGGGCGGGCGGCCCGCGGCTGGGCTGGGACTGCGCCTCAGGCGGGTGAGGGAAGAGGCCCCAGGCCCCGGCCCTTCGGCAGCGCCTGTGTGGACCTTTCCCGTGGAGGGGAACGCACCCGGGAGAGCCGCGCTCCCCACAGCTCGCTGTCCCCACAGCTCACTGCCCCCCACAGCTCGCGGTCCCCACAGCTCGCGGTCCCCACAGCTCTCTGCCCCCACAGCTCGCTGCCCCCACAGCTCACTGCCCCCCACAGCTCGCGGTCCCCACAGCTCACTGCCCCCCACAGCTCGCGGTCCCCACAGCTCACTGCCCCCACAGCTCTCTGCCCCCACAGCTCGCTGCTCCATGGTGTGCCCATTGCCCTCATGCCGTGCATGCCCAGCGCGGCGCGTCACAGCAGCAGTTAAACCCCCCAGAGGGAGAGAATTGGGACCACAATGTGTGACCCGGGAGGCGCGGGCTGTGGGGCAGCTGGGCTCCCGGAGCGCCTCAGCGGTGCAGGTGCAGCGCCCGAGCCCCGCCGGCCCGGGGCTGGATGGGGCCGTTCCGAGGCGCCCTGCCTCCTCCCAGCGCGGTTCGTGCTGGGCCAGCACGGGCAGGGAGGGCAAGGCTGCTCTTCCGACGTCCAGTGTGATGGTGATTCTGCGAGCCCTCGCTGCTTGGGGTGGTGAAAGATGTCTGCAAATCGGGACCAAGGATTTCACTTTTCAGTTAAATATAAGTTGTGGGGTACAGAGCTGGTAATTTTCCAAGGAGAGAGTTAAGTTCTAGTGGTGTTGGGCAAAAATAATGACTTTAACTTGTGCTTCCTTCCTTCCCCAGCCCTGCAGAGCTCTACACCCGTCGGGTAGGATGTGCCTAACTGAGTAATGCTGTCCAACGTGTAAAGTGGGGAAATGCTGTTATCATTTGAGCAAAGATTATTGCAGGGTATATGTGGGAGGGACTCTAATCTAGTGGTTAGAGCCTGGGAATACAGTCCTGGTTGTTTGAGTTATGTTCTGAACTGTGACTCACCGTGTGTGTGTGTGGTTTCAGCAAATCATTTATGGTCTCGCAAAGCAGATTTTTCCATTAATTTAAATGAACTGTAGATTAAACTACTCTTCAGTGGCACAAGAATCAGCCATTCTGTGATTCAAAAGTAAGATCACCTGTCTACCACATAGGTGTTTCAATAGTTATATAAACACAGAATGCCCTGGAATAGTACGAAGGGTAAATTATTGATAGCATAAAAGTGTTTAGAGACACTTGCCTTAAACACAGTGCCAAAGCGAGCAGCGTTCTCTAATCCTAACCCTAACTGTAGGCTGAGCCCTCGACAAGGCCCTCAGTCATGGCTTAGACAAAACAGTTCTCACGGTACGGAGAACGGTATGGAGCTTTTTGCAGTCTCTACGAGCTCTTTGCGGACTGCCTTCTGCTTTGGCAGCCCCCTCCCGGCCCTTCCCAGCTGCAATCTGCATTTTCTCTTCCTTTCAAACCAAACCCTTACCCTGGCACACAGCTGAGCCTTCAAAAAGTCCCTAAGTCATTGCCCAGACGACAAAAGTTCTGAGAGCAGCATGTCCGGGAGCATGTGCCTTAGCACCAGGGTCAAAGCCTGCAGTCCTGCAGTGCTCCGGTCTCACACGTGACCCCATGCATTGCCTGTTTCAGCAGTAGTTAGGCGTGTACTACACAAGCTGGATGGTGGACAGGATTTTATACACTGTCCACTCCAAATATCACAGGACGCTTGGAGCTGGGGGGGACCTCTGGGGGTTGTCTGGAGCAGCACAGCTGTGAGCTGTGAGCTGTGAGCACCCTGTGAGCACAGCTGCCAGTCTGTGCTGCTGCAGAGGATGGCAGGCACAGCTGCGCTGCTCTGCTGTGCTGTGACACTCAGGTGAGTGTGACAGGACCGTGGGCAGGGACTGTTCTCACATGTGGCACTCCCCCTCATCCCCTGCACGCAGGCACCCTGCACAGAGGCTAGCCTGGCATGGGCGAAGGCTTGATCAGCTCCAGCTCTGGGAGCGTGCTGTGAGTGTATGTACTCAGCAACATTTGTCTTCGTGACTGCTGGGTGGTTTTTTGGTTTTCCCACTAAGCTTGTTCCTTTTATACACAGCACTGCTGCCATACTGCCAAGCCTGTGCCCGTCCTGCCGTGCTACTGGGGCTGTGCAGTCCTTCCTTCTCCACCCCTGCCCCTCACCCGTCCCAGACACGGGGTTGGGGACATGGAGGGGGTGAGCGGGGGGTTGGGCACTGGCTGGGAGGCTGAGCAAGTAATCACATGTTGAGGATGAAGGGAGTAGTTGTCTGCCAGCACTGTGTACAGAGTTGAGAGATTGCTCATGACCATGGCAAAGTCCTGTAGCAGGTTGGGGGTGGTGGAGGAATGTCATCATTTCTCAGCCTTTTTATTGCCATGACAAGAGAATTGCCCCTGAGGAGCTTTCCTCATCTACCCCCTTCAGGAGTTTGGAGGAGAGGAACAAATTTCTGCACAGAAATGGGGCATTGAGAGATGCTTTGCTGGCAAGAGAAGGCAGGTGTTTTGTGCTTATTGATTTGGATTTGTTGCTTGAATTGGCTATGACTCAATTCAGTGGTGAAAAGAATGGCAAATATCTGAGTAAAGGGTGGAGAAATAGGCCCACTGCCCTCTCTTGGTATAATGAAATAAAAAATTATGTTTTATACATTGACAGCTCTGGTTTTGGGTGCGTCTTTCTTCCCCTGTAATGAAATCCATGTTTATACACATGAATTTGCATACAAACACCACACCAATATCAGTGTTACAGTGTGGTTTGCTGTATCATACATAAAATTCATACTGCATTTTAAAGCCAAGACCTAGTAATAATTAGCATACACAAGAAACTTCAGAAGAACCAGAAAGTCTGTTCAGATATTCCTTCCAGTTCATGTTATACTAGTATTATTTTATGGTACTACTACTTAGTCTAGAGATCCAAAGAGAGAAAATCAGCCCATATCTCAAAGAGTTTACACCTTTGGTGGAAAATCAGCATATGCTTAGGTGATTATATATCCTGATTAACCCAGTCAGTGTATGTAGCCTGAAATAAAAGATCAGCTGTTTGGAATACAGATTTTTTAATGTCCTTTCCATTATTAGGTTGCTCCCCAGGTTACCCCTGGTGGGGTGAAGGCAGAATGCTTACACTACCTTTACTGCCAAGTGCTTTGCTAGAGACTTCCACAAACTCCCTCTCTATGCAGCAGGAATGGGCTGGTACCTTCAGAACTACGTGGGTATACCTCTTTAATTGGAAGGGAATCCTCACAAAGGGAATCTGATTCATTTACTCTCAGTGAGTGCAATTTTCTTAGTTTAACACCATCCTATTTTACTGCAGTATTGCATCTTGCCTCTGAAATTAATAGTCAACCACAGAGAAAGACAGGTCTGGCAGAATGGAAGTCAGGCATTATATTATCCCATGAGTCACATACATGCAGAGAACCAAACAAGTGTCAGCCAATGGCTTTGAGCCCAAAATGTGTCAAGGAGGAGATGAGTATCTTCATTTGTATTAAGTAGATAGAAGGCCTGTTGCTGTTCCCATTAGACGGGTTGGAGTTCTGCCACTGGCTTCTGCAGGAACAGGATTGGGCCCATGTGGTAGAAGCTGGCTCTGCTTACCTGCCCTGACTGTATTTTATGTGTGGCAGGGCAACTTACATTTTAACAACAGTTCTTAGTCAACAGAGAGATTCAAGACCTCCCCTGGTTTAAGGCATGACTCTGTATTAGTTTGATGGCTTCTACAAAATGTGAGAATGCTCAGTAGAAGGCAGCAATGAATGCTTTTCTGAGTGCAGCTTCACTGACAAGTAAAGAGGAATTAGCACAGAACCTTTTCTGAGAGGGGTTTTGTGATTGTTAGTTGTTTACATTTAAAATAAAGAACAACAATTAGGAATTAACCCCACTTTAGACATTCAAACCACTTCCTCTAGCAAAATCATTTTGAAGTCAGGGAAAATCTTGGCTGAATAGATGCCTCAAAATGTTTCAGAGCTTTCTTCAATACTGTGGAAATTTTGTGTCTCAGTTTTCTTGGTCTGGGTATTCACTCTGCAGCTCCTAATGCATCTGGCTGTAGACTTGCCTCAAGAAAGACTGGCTGTAGACTTGCCTCAAGAACCAAATGAATCTTGAGCTGCTGTTACATATTGGATCCACTGTATGATTTGTATTCAGGTCCCCCAGGGAGGGGAGACTGTGAATAACAGTAAGTGCACACAAACCAGCAGCTCTG
The DNA here is from genome assembly GCF_015832195.1 of Motacilla alba alba. NCBI lineage: Eukaryota > Metazoa > Chordata > Aves > Passeriformes > Motacillidae > Motacilla > Motacilla alba. The sequence goes on from NC_052026.1 coordinate 3,200,633, forward strand.
AGATCAGGGCTGAATGCCAGATCTGCCGTGGTCACTAAGTGTCTCATATTCTAGCTCTTATATAGAAGCTTATAATAATTTCGTCATATAAATTTTCCTTTCTTATATTGTTGTTTATATACTAGAGTTTAATTTGCTGTGGTGGAAACATGTTCAATTTGGTGGACTGGGAATGTATTTTCCCTAACTTTTTAAAAGTTATGTTCACATTTTTATTGGTATGTCAGTTCAGATAAAATGCTGATGACAGAGTCAGGCTGAAATGAATGTTGTTGATTCATAATTGTGCAAATTAGCATTTAGACTTCTCGTAATCCAATATAAAATTTGAAAGGCTATGTGCCACTGCTGTTTGCTTCATTCCAGTCAGCAACCCTCCTGTGTTTACTGGAACACATGTTAAATATCAAAGGAATGGGATTGCCAGAGTTTTCATACCAAAAATTTCTTGACAAAGCTTATTATTTGTTACAGAACTGGCTTATTCAAATTGTTTCTGGAGGTGAGGGGAGATCCTGTTGACTGGAATAAAACTGGGATTTGGTTCCCTAGACTGCAGTTTTAAGAGTAACACTGTGTATTTGGTTTGCTAAGTGAGGAATGTATATAACAACTCTATTGGCAACATTTATTTGAAAAAGTCAGTCTATGATTTCCACAGGACAGCATCAAGTTCTGATTTTAAGTGAACATGTAAGCTATGTAAATAAATAAAGCTCTAGGTATACTGCTTTCTGTTTGCATTGTGAGTAATAACATTTACAGATATCACATCAAGAATTCTGAGTTGATAAAAACAGTCTAAAGGCAGCCTTTGCTAAGGCAAATTCCAAGTGGATATTTCATGAGACCCATAGCAATATATAGGTCATTATATAATATGTGAAGAATGTCATTCATGCTTTTAATTTATTTCATGTAATATATTATGTAATGGGATTACTAAGTGCTTTAGGAAATCTGATTTTTTTAGCTATCAGTAATATAACTAACTTTTATTAGTTAATTTGTATATGGTTGATTTCCTTAGAATTTTGTGGCAGATATTTCTTGACATGAAATGTCAGAAACAGTGGCAGATATTTCTTGACATGACTGATGTTCATTGTGACTTTTGTTCAGTAGCTGGATGCATTCCTCAGTGACCTGAATTATCCCTGTGAGAGCTCATCAGCAGCCAGCTGAGAGAGGTTTCATGTATTCATTTAGTAGAGTGAAATTTGCTCTTTCCCTTTCAGTAGCCAATAGAAGAAGATGTGAAGTAATGAAAACATTTTGGGGCTCAGCTGGACACTATGTATTTTGGTATTTGTATTCTGTGCCCACAACTGAGCAATGATTTTTAGAGGCTTACATACTATATATACTAATTAGCTGCACCATACACACAGCCATGGAAATGCCCTCGTTGGGATTCACAGTGGCTGTGGGACGGGTTTGCCAAAATGGCAATATCACAGGTAAACTTTGCATTTTAACAACAAGCCACTTTTACTGATAAACCTTCCATAAAAGCCTATTTCCCAGTTCTGAGTTATGTGCTAATGTGACAGCTTCTAGTCAGTCTGATATGTTTAATGTGTGGAGGAAAAAACACCCATGTGCTTCCTCCTCTGCTGGGAGGATATAATCCATATTGTACATCATAAAGCAGTGCTCAGGATGTGAACATCCAAACTTGAATAACCTTACTGTGCTCTACCACCACATGGGAATTACGGGTGGGACTCTTGTTGATGAAAGAAATGGAGGGAAGGATTCCCATATGTTTTCAAAAATTTTCTACAACTTTTCTTGTTTTTCTCACATTTCACAATAGTGGAAATTACTCTGTCTGGGGCAAAAATATGCTTTTATAAATAAACAATTATGTTATATAGCATGAAAACTAAAAAAAATGAAGTAGGCTCAGCATGCCTACACCCTGCCTGCCATCATCAAGCACTCAAACATGCCCAGGTTTTGCCTGGATAACATTTCAAGTGCTAGGCCCCCCAAGAGCAGATGGCCATTTTCTCTCTCTCTAGGGCCCTTTTTCTCCTTTTCCTGGATTTTTGTCTTGAACATTTGCTCCCAGTCCAGGTAAACTCAATGCCAGTTTTGCCACTGGCAGAATTAAACTCTAAATAGCCTCCCATCCTAACTGCAGCCTTTTTTTCTCCTCTCTTCTCCCACCTTCCCTCACATTTTCTTCCAAATGCATCCCTCCTTGTCTCCAGTGACATTTATGCTGGCAGGTGGGTGCCTGTCACTGCCTGTAATGACCTGTGCTGTAGCACCGTGCTGGTGAAGGGAAATCCACTCCCTCATCCACCGATGTTTGACACGTACAGCGGCCCTGCAGACAGCACTGGGAAGCTCTTCCCGTGCTGGTTTGCTCAGCCCTGTTTCCTCAGTCAGTCCTGAGCACAGCCCTGCTGCAGTGAGAGCAAGCAGAGGCAGGGCACCAGCCCCTTCTGTCATTGTCAGCTGCAGCACTGGCGCAGGAAGAGCAACCACAGCAATATGTAAACTCTCTCTGTTAACAGCATTCCCCAAAAGAAAAGGCAGACACAACTCCATGTGCCTCCAGGAAGCTCCTCCAAGCCAACCAGGAATGCCCAGCAAAATCAAAGATACCTGTATTCCATAATGGGCATCTTGCATATAATTGCAACTGCAGCTGTCGTTGCAGTTCACATGAAAATTGTTCTTACAGGGTTAAAACCTGAGTAAAACCCGAGTTGAGCTGTTGTTTACATCTGTGCAAGCTGTTCTGATTTGTACACACAAAAACAAGTTTTAAGGAAAATCTCGCATTATGATTCAAATGCAAGTCAAAAGATCAAAATATTTTCAAGACAAGTTTTATTTTCTGGGGATCAAAATGTATAGGCTGTACTAGAGTTCTTTCTAAAATAAGCCTTATAAATTTCATGGGTGACTGTATTAGTGGAGCCTATAATCTGTTGGCAGTTATTACTTATAGACCTTTGTAATTTCAGTAATTTTATGTAGTAATAAATGGCTCATAGGCAGCTCCCTCTTCTTTGCCAAAGTAATAATGCTGACTGTAGAATGGAGAGGAGAGAGGAGAGGAGAGGAGAGGAGAGGAGAGGAGAGGAGAGGAGAGGAGAGGAGAGGAGAGGAGAGGAGAGGAGAGGAGAGGAGAGGAGAGGAGAGGAGAGGAGAGGAGAGGAGAGGAGAGGAGAGGAGAGGAGAGGAGAGGAGAGGAGAGGAGAGGAGAAAAAAAGAAAAGATAAAATAAGAGAATGATAAACTAGATTTTTTTCAAAGTTTTTGTCTCATTCCTTTAGCTTAGTGCACTTGAGCTAGGTTTTGAAATTTTGCCGATGTTCATGATTTTTAATAAAAAAAGGATTTTTTTTCAGGCCAGGAAAACATGGTGTGCCTTGAGAACTGTGATCACATTGTTAAGTTGGTGATGTTGCCGGATATCACCTTGAGCAGCAAGGTAGAGCTGATGTCTGAGTCAGGCAGGGCAGAGGTACCTGCGTTGCTGCACGTGCCCAAGGCGTCCCCAGGAGAATCAGTGTTCGTCCAGGCCGTGTGCCTGCATGGAAACGTCCACCTCTGTGAGGAAAGCACAGTATTTCCAAGGCAGTTCTTGTTCAGCACTGTCCAGGAGTCACTGGGAGTCAGAGCATGGGGGGAGTGTGCCAGACACCATCCAGGGGCACAGGAGAGAGGAACAAGCCCAGACTACCTTAACTGTGAAAGAGTGACTCAGCTGTTTCTTCCAAGTTTTGAGTTTCAGCAGAATATTTTCCCACTATGCTAACAGCTTTTCCACCCACGTATTGTATATGTGGCTCTGTGCCACAGAGGTATTTTAGAATTACAAAGCCTAGTGTAAAATTATAAAGTTAAGTGAAAAAAAGGTGCCTTCTGGATCTTAAAATGTATAGATTGTGTGTAGAGTGTAGGGAGTAGGCATGCCTTTGAAAACCCCAGGACGAGCAGGAGGTATGTTCCCATCTATCATTTATCTGTTTTTTTAATTCACCAGAACCTAGTCAGTTATGTTTTCAGACAACCTGTATCAGCAGAAATAGAATTACTGAAAAGTCACCCCAAAGTTATGGCATTGTTTTTATCATGGGGTATAGTCATTCACACACTTGGTATATACTAGTCTATTTTTGGTCCTGTAATTGTATGGCATTCCCAAACAGTCCTGCAGGGAAAACAAGAGCGATACAAAGGGAATTAAGCCTAATAAAATAAAAAAGGTTTCTTAATCTGTCAAGTGTATTGCAATATTGAGTGAATTACTGTACTCAGCTGAAGGTGAAATTGGATGGAGTGTGCTTGTAATATTATTCCAGCACATTCAACCATTACATGCAAATCCATCCAGTCTGCTTTGAGCAAGTCATTTGTCAATTCTTGATGCAAGACTGTAACCCTTGCTGCCACTCTGTGACTGCTGCATGAATCAGGCTTGGGAGGACAGACTGAGGGGGAGGACAGTTAGGGCCTGGGGTTGTGCTTGGTCATTTGTGTCTTCAAGCAACATAGCTGTGGAATTCAAAGTTTTGCTCTATTGTCACAATTTTTTTTTTTCCATGCCAGAAATGCTGATACAGCAGCAAAAGCCTCTATCAAGGGCCTCACCACATCATGGGACTGGAGAAGAAAAAGAGCAGAGATCTAGGGAAGTCATGCTGGTGACCAGTAACCACCAGTCAGTGGCAGATCGTGTTGTAAAGCAGGCAGGGCTATGGCTTCTTTTGGCTCTGTGTCAGTTGAAGGAGCAGTAATTCATGTGTGATGTCTGCAGAACTCCTCAGTTTCTATGGTGTTTGGACTTTGGGGTTTGGGATTGTGTTTTCTTTTGGTCCTTTATGAAGTTACTTCCAAAGAAAAGCTATAATACAAAATGACAGCATATATTAAGCATAAAAGCATCACTGTCCTCTGGGAGTTGTCGGAAAAGAAAGCGCAGAACCACTGGCACCCCATCCAATGTCAGAAGTGCCCACTGGCATGTCAACAAATCTCTGAGATCATTGCTGGACAGATCTAAGAGAACCAAAGGGACAAGTGGCTTTGTCCCTGGCTAACAGGAAGACACCATCCAGGGAAAAATCTCACCCTTTGTGTCACCCTCAGGTTGCAAACAGACGAGAAAATACATCCTCCCAACACCTTGCACTGGATGCTGATCATGTTTTTCCTGTGTCACAGGAGGGCAAATTGGTTTCATACAGAAGTGTTCAGAGGAAGGGGAACAGTCCTGCTCCACAGCTGGAGCCCAGGCTTGGCATAGTTTATCTCTCTAAGCTGAGTTTGGAGATTTGTGATGCTGAAATGTGTGAAACTCAGTGGATGTGCCATGGGAACCACAGCAAGCAGGAGGTTTGCAGGAGGTTTGCATGGATCTCCGTAGGGTTGGAGCTGCCAAGTTTCATATGGTACTAAAAAAAAACGAAACAAAACAGTGTCTCTGGAAAAAAAATCTGTCTGTGTCTTGAGGCAACTCTAGGCACTTTAAGCCAGCACCTGATTCACTAGCAATGGTTACTTGAAGGCATTTCAGCTGGCAGACACTTGTCCCAGGCGCTCTAGGCCATAAGGGCTGTTTTCAGTTTAATCTACATTTAAAGTGGCACCTTATTGCAGATGCTGAGTTCTGACATTCCTGAGCTGTCGTGGTAATAGGATTGTGCAGTCTTACTGGCTAAAGTTTTCCACTCCAAGTGCCGTAAGTCAGGCTCCTAAATCCAGATTCAGATTCCTTAATGTGACTGACGAATGCCACATGAGACAGTGAGAATTGGCCGTGCTCTTGGACAGCAAGCCAGGCCATTGGGTGCATCAACCAGTTCTGGCTGCAGGCATGCGGATTGACAGATGGAATGGCTCGAGCCCAGACTGCAAACAGGTATCCCCAAAGGTCAGAGAGGTCAAGTGCAGGGTTGTGCCCCAGTGTACCTGTTGGTGAGGTGAAACTCCCTAGCGTGGTGACTGTGTGAGCTGTGATGCAATGCACGGGGTGGCTTTCTAAGGGCAGCTTTTAAAGCAGATGTTCTCCTTCCTGTCATGGCTGCTTTTTTATCCAGATTGACTACCAATGCTGATATGTAGGCAGGAGGAAAGGTTATTTCAAGTGGCAGATTTTTCAGAAATTTGGAAATAGAGTGCATTCAAAATTTAGCAAGTGGCAGAGAGCAGCAGCACGCCTGTTGCTTTCATTGGCTTCCTGTCTGTGCTACTTCTCCACCCGTGATCTAACACTGCATATTTTTACTCTACTACCTTCTTCTGCTATTTCTATTTGTAGCACCCTGCTAGACTTGTATCCAAGCCAATCCAAAATTATTCTGAAACTCCCTGTGCTAGCAGCAACATGAAAGCAGAACTCTGCAGTGGCTTCAGTAGCTATAGCAGGGTTTAACTAAAGTTAAGAGCGGTGTAAGTCACTTCAGCCTTTTCACTGGAAATGGAAATAACATCTGCCAAGGGAAACAGCTTGCAAAAATTGTGTCATATTGCCTTTTGCATGGGATTAACAACCAGCATTTGCAGCTGATGCACTTTTATTGCTCTGTTTTATATGGAAAATTTGTTTTCTTATTGTTGTTGTATTATTATTGCAAGATAACAGATAAGGCCATGAAAGTACACTGTGCACAGATGAGGCAGAAGTTAGTACAGTGTAAAGATTGTTCTGCTGCAGTATGAAAGTCAAGTCATTTTTTTCTCCTATATTCTGTAAGGGGGAGGGAAATAAATTTTCAAAGTGTACTGTCCCACCAAAAGAAAAAAAATATAGAAGAATCAAAACAAATTCCCACAGAACACGTCCATTCACTAGCCAAAAACCTATAAAGCTTCAGTGAACCACATCCTTTCATCCAAAGAGCATAGATGAAAGACAAGCCCCTAGTGCTAATGGTGCCACCCAGGCACCCAGTGCCCCGAGCTGTAAGAGTGATGCTGCCTTACTGCGAGTCAGGGTGAGGAAGGCTCAGTGTCCAAAGAGGAGGTGCCACTGTCTCTAGGCTCAAGAGCCAGACCCCGGTGCCAAAAGCAGCACTGTTGTGCCAAGGCTTCCTAGCCCATGGACAGGGAGGGGACAGCAGGCCAGGCTGCTGGGATGGGCGGAAGGGATGGCAGTTCAGATGAGTGTATGCTGCCAAGAAATGGAGCTGCAGTGCTGTACAGTGACATGGCACTTTCTCCCCCTTGTTGTCCCTGTTCAAGAAAGGGCTGCTTTCAGACCTAGACGTCTGAGACATCTCGCCCCCAAACAGAGACCTTGTTTGGTGTCTGAGGGCAGACTGAAAATACAGTGTTTCTGAATCTTCTACTCTCCCATCCCTGCCATTCCATCAGAGCACAGAAACCTCACTCAGGACTTAGCGCTTGAGTCCTGTAAACGCTCTGATGGCATGCATCTCCCAAGGACAGTGCTCTTGGAGATAAGAGAGTAGCGTTCCTTCCTTGCGGTTGATGTCTAAGTCACTGTCTTTTGTTTTAGAGCATTCACTGAGGAAGTGCAAACCTGAGTTCAGTGCCTTCCTCAATCTGAGAGTGTTTGTCTCACTTCCCATGAGACTGTCTAACTGCCAGCTGACCAGCTATTCTGAGTGAAGGTCTTCAGAGTGAAACCATGCCCTCCACAATGCGATGGTTGCTCTCCCTGTCCCACTGTTGGTGGGCAGCTTCTGTTTGAGAGTGAAGGGATTAGAGCTCTGGTTTGAGGAGCCTCAGGCTGCATTTGGTGTTCTTGGGCTGTAGGGCATTCAGAGAAGAGGCACCTCATCTCTGGAGGACAGCGTAAAGTGCATCTCCTCAGAGATGCTGTTGTGGCCAGGTGTGGAACCATAAATCTTGAATGTCAGCCAAGGAGACACAGAGTACAGGCACATGAGAGTAGGACCTCTGTGACTCTGCATTTCAGTGCCTAAATGCTGTTAAGTCTATCTTAATGCACTCGAGTCCTTTATTGGTGGTTACTCCTTAAACCTAGCCTACATTTGGCTGTTTCACGTGGACAGATCCAGGCAGATCAGTCAGGAACTTTACTGCCACTTTGATAAACATTTCCAAGGTTTATTAAACATATTCTGTGACGTTCTTTTGTGGAGATGGTAATTTGACAGTCATCATGTGAGAAACTAAGTGTTTGCCATCTGGCCTGGCAAGACTTTTTTTTCTTCTTACTATTACTTAAACTGAGGTTATTGCAAAATTTTATTATGATGGTTTTGATTTGTCCTGTGATAACGCTGGGGCTAATACTGAGGTATGCAAACCACCTTCCATGCTGGTGAGCTTAATGGGAGGTGCAGCTGAGCAGCACCTCTTTGGATTCTGGTGTCAGATCTAATAACAAAGTTTCAGGGCCAAATCCTGCTGGCCCTATTCAGGCATCTTACCCTGGAGTGAGTTCTTCTGGTTCTTAGGGGATGGTTTCACAAGTAGGAAGACGTAGCTGGGGGGGAGGAAGGGGGCAGTTTCTTGGCCACAATAGTGTCATATAACATGCACTGGCAGGAAATCTTACTGACCACAGCTTTGCCCTGCTCAGTGAGACTGTGATCATTCATGGGAAAGTAGATGGGCAGCAACAGATTCTTAGAGCACAGTGAGAAAAGAAAGGAGGCAAAGGCAATAGGACTAAAGCTGAAATCATCTGCAAAAGCAGCTGCTGATGACAGCTGAGGTGAGAAGAAGGAAATGAAGCTTTTCTGGTGATGTGACAGAAGGTGGCTGTACCTGTATGGGATGGACAGTGCAGTACTTGGCAGCTTGGAAACCTATTTCAAATCAATGCACAGACCAGTTCAGGGCCCTTGAGTGTCAGAAATTCTCATCCATTCTTCCATGGTCCTCAGGCTATGACTTGGCAAATCTGCTGATACTCACAGGTTTGAGGAAGTTGGCTGGGTATGAAGGTGGTGAGTAGTCTTCTCCCAGCACTAACTCTAGGTATCATTCCCTTCTCTTTCAGAGACTTGAGTGTTTCACTGCTCAAAAGTAACCACTTCACAAGTATTTCAATAAAATTTATTTTTACACAAATCCCTCAAAGTCTGAGGGACTGGAGGCAGTATCAGTTTGTGATGAACAGCCAAGAGAAGTAAATCATTCTTGGGTCAGAGTGAACTTTCATTTGAAGCAGACAAGATGGCAAAGATGTTAATGAATCAGCAATTTTACAGATCTCTGCTCATTCAGAGAGTAATGTGTGTAAAGAGATGAAAAAACAGCACTGGGTCACAGAGCTTTCCAGACACTTTCTGTTTCTTTTTTACTGCGAGGGGGACCTCCATTGAGAAGGAGGGAGCTAAAGTTCTGGGCACAGAGCTAGGCCTAGGAATGGTCATCCCACACCCTCTGCTGCAACTGTGTGAGAGCCAAGGAACAGGCTGATGGTGAGACACTGTTCTCTGTTCACCTGACATCCCTCCCTGGTGTGCTCCTCAGTGAAGGACTCAGCTACCAACAAACCCAGGGTTTGACAAGGGAAGGGGAAGGGGAAGGAAAGGATGTGTTGCACTGTTGCCCTTCTGCAGGTGCAGAACAGCTCCTGGATATTTGGGTGGTGTGGAGCAGGCCTGCCCCACTAGGCAGCTGCTCTTGGCAGCTGATGGATTCATGGAAGTGAGGAAGAACCATGCAAAAAGCTGTGCCAGCATGATCCTTCTCTTTGATACCTGCATTGGACTTGTGCCCATGAGTCTGGAACTTCAGCAATGCATTTCCTTGCTGTAGTCCCACATTTTGGTCCTGTTGTCTGCTTGTGGGATTGTCTGTCCCTCCCTGCAGTGGGAGGGAAATAGGGCCAGCAGTGCAGGCCAGCCCACAGCTGGGTGAGACAGAGCTGGGAGAGGGGGGTCTACACAAATCCAGAGAGCTCTGCCCTTAGCAAGTGGAGGTTATACACAGCTGTCCCCGGGCTGTGAGCAGCAAGTTCTCCCCTGCAAAGGAGTCCTCTCAGACTGTCAGCAGACAGTCCAGCATCCTTCCCTTCATCCTGCCTTTGCTTGTTTGTTTTTTCTATCCCAGTCACAAAAGCTCTTCAGAAAGCTCTGTGTAATTCCATGGTTCTGTGAATGACTGCAGCCAAGGGTGTGTAACTGGACAGTGCCTTACCCTGCAGAAACTCCCAAAACTCCTGCCAAGGCTGGGGAGATGGGTGGGGGGGTGAGGGTGGAATTCTTCCTGCCCCTCTTTGATGTTTGCAAATGCTGTGCCTGGAGAGTGCAAGACCAGTGGGGTGTGCAGAGGACCCCCACCTTTGCTTGGGTTGTGCATTTTAGCATCTGCTGGGTAGCTGGGCTCCCAGAGAGATGCAGCATCACTTCCATTCCTGCCTGAATGTAGGCCCAGAAGCTGCTTCTGCTCTAGAGTAACATGAGGGTGGAGAAAGCTGGCCAAGCCAGAGACTTGCCTGAATTGTTTGCCATACTTTTATAGACTGTCTATCTGGGATGAAACCCAGAGCCCCGATCTTCAAAGCACTGTGTGGGATGGCAGCTATGGGGTTCTCATTCCAGTTACTGGGCATCACATGGCAAACCTTCTGTGGCACCAGTGTGTTTGTGCTGGGGCTGGGGCAGCTGAGACACAGGGAAGTGGAGGAAAATGAACTCTGCCATGCCTGCAAAAGCAAGACCTCACAGAATTTCAGCCATAGGATCAGTGTCCTTTTTGCAAGGAGAAACTGGAATAGGTATCACGGGGGATGTAGAGGAACATGTGAAACATAAGGATTTATTGTCAACAAATGAGATGCTTCAAATTCATTGCAAAGGTGGAGAGCTTTCTAAAGAACTTGGGGGAATTAAATGGAGTAAATTGGATGAATTTGATGGTGAAATCAGAGCATCCACCTTTCCAGAGAAGAGAAGAGGTTCTCAGAGAATATCCTCACAGGGTGTGGAGCATAGGGAGTGAGCACAGCCACAGAGTAAGAAATTGCCCACCTGTCAAAGATGAGTGATTGTATCACAGACAAGAAAATTGAATCAGTCTGGTGACAGTGCTTTTTGTCTTAGAAGACACTGATGGGTGAAGACTCAGTGCAGGCAAACTTTTTTGTACTGTTTTGACGTGAACTAACTACTAGTATCCTAATTTTACGACTGGGGACAGACAACTTATGTGACATGCTCAAGATCACATGAGCAGTCTGGGTCAGAGTGAGAAAAGAAACTGCACCTGGATCGCTCACTTGTGAGGCTGTTGCTCTTAGGACTTTGTCCTTCTGACTTCAGGTGAAGATTGACTTTGTCTGTGTCCAGATTGACTTTGTCTGTGTCCTTCTATGCCTACAAATGGTGAGTTTTTTGAACAAATCAACAAAACAAAAAAAAATCACTCCTCCAAATCGTACATCCAGTCATCCAAATGCTGTGGCACAAGGTACCTTAGAGGAGTCTGCAGTTAGTACACGTAATTACCCCTGCTGCAAAATCTGTTAGACATCCCCAGTTAGGAATCTAGATGAAACTTTCACCTTGTTAACCAAGTACCTGATGTTTTCCTTTACAAAATGGATTTGGGTGATATCTGCAGCATAAATTAATTTTAAATCAAAATGAATTCTACAAACTTCTTGGTGCTATTGTCATGTTTCGGCCACCACTGGAGGTTTCATACCAGTAGAGGCAGGTCAGGGAAATCATCAGGTAGGAAAAGTAGTCATCACCTTTGCAGAGGTGTTTGTCAGAGTGGTTGTCAGAGTTTGCCCCCTTCTTTCAAAAAGTTTAACATAAAAGCTGCCAAAGGAGTGGATAGCCATCGCTTGTTGGGACATTTGCAGATTTGTAGGCATGTTCTTGGGGATGGGATATTCCAAAGGAGCAGAATGGGATATTCCAAAGGAGCCGTTCACTGTGGATCCTAAGGCACAAGATACCTGGGGCATGTCCAGCAGTCCCACTAAAAGCACGGCAGCTACTGAAAACCCAGCTCTCAGTGGAACAATCTATCCTTTTGATTCCAGTTCCCAAACCTACTGCTGACTTCTGCTGCTCCAGATTTGTGCTGTGGGCTGCTGCTTTTAGCCCGGCAGTGTTGCCAGAGGCACTGTGTACCTGGCATTTCATGACACCGAGGGAACAGCCATTAATTGAAATTCATCAAGCAAACTGCCACTTCTGCTTGCTGGTGGCTGTTTTCAGCTCTGCGGCTCTGAAGCAAAGCTGACCATTTCTGCTGGTTTCTCAGATCTCCTGTGGAGATTTTTTAATTATTATTTGTGAGGTACTTGGATGTTTTCAGGTTTATGGTGATCCCAATAAGTATTATTACTGTTGTATTATTAAGACTAATAATACTGCTAATAACCTTGGTGAGCCTGGCAAAATTCAATTTGACTAAAATCCTTGCCACAGATGAAAAAAACTAACTCCAGGGATGTGAGGGGGGTACGTGACTCAGTTACCAGTAACTTCTGTTTACAAGGGGTAGGAAGAGTATATTTGCTCAAATGAAAAAGGTCAAGGCAGAGGCCCATTTGCTGTTTGTTAATAAGTAATCTAAAGTACAGCACAGCTTTACTGTAACAAATCAGCCTGGCTTAGCTTTTCTTCCATCACCATTATTTCCAGTTCTGGACTAAAATACCAGTTAAAAATGATCCACATTGTCATGGATGATTTTCAACATCTCCAAATCTATTGAGAGGGTTTGTAACCGGGGACAACAGCAACAACAATAACAACAAAATCTTTTCCATGTATCTTCCAGTGTTTGTCTCAGGACACTGTAGACAATCAAGGCTGAATATCAGATAGGGCATTATTTATCTCCTGGGAAATTCTCCTTTAGGCTCAGACCTGTGCATCTTCGCCATGGAATTGTGCCAGTCAAGAGCTGTGGTGCAGCTGGCCTGCTTACAGACACCCCACTAAGTTACTAATGTAATTTAAAAAAACACCTACGTCACTTCTGGAGCTGGCTCACAGTCAACAGTTAAAATTCAAACATGGGTGCTTCAGCACATCCTTCTTCCAAATGACTGAGCATGAGTGCACTTTATGCATTGTGACCCGTGTTCTGTCATTGTCTTTTGCAAAAATACCCCCAAACAGTAATTTTCTAAGAAACACTTGTCTTTAGATACCAAACAGTATTCTGGAAGATAGATGGAGTCTGTCCTTTGTGGTTCCTCTACTGGCTGTAGGTAGGATTCTCTAGGAAAGGTTTTGCCATTAGAGCCACTGATCATTAAAGTAATACTTGTGACACCTGCCAGCTAACCTCAGCTGCTCAGCTGAGCGCTCCTGTCCCGCAAGTGGCCTGGCCTGAGGCACACATCAGTCCTCAGAACAGGGGATGTGAGGCACACAGGGCTGTAGCAGCCATGCCCAAAGTGCAGCCAGCCTGGCGTGGCTGGCACGGCCCCGCAGTGCCTCTGCCCGGGGGTGCTCTGCCCCAGGCAGGGTTATTTCCCAGGGGAGGGTGGCACACACACAGGATCGCCTTTGGACACAGAAATCCTGCAGACTGCAGGTTGCAATTCATGTCTTCCTGAGATGCAGTTTGGAAAGGCAATGATGCTTTAACAGATCAACAGCCCCTGCTCCAGCAGTCCCAAGTGCCTGTTCACCCTGGCGGAGGGAGAGAGGCTGGTGAGGAAAGGGGGTCTCTGCAGAGCAGGTCCTGTTTGGTTGGGAAGTCAGAGCATCTTTCAAGAGCCAGACCTTTAACAGAATCTTCTTGAGCTCTGTAGTCATAGAGGGAGCACGGCCTGCCCCCATCCAAGGCTTGGCCAGACAAGCAGGAGAGGAAGGAACAGCTTTGTACCAAGCTCCCCATCTGCACCAAGCAGAAGACGATGAGGCTGAGCAGCAGATTCTGATGTGAAGGAACAGTCTACTGAGAAGAACATGTGTAGGATGTGTTGTAGGGTCTTTGTAGTGGGAGGAAAAGAAGATTTGTGCAACTGAGTGCTCACACACTTCAGGAGGCAGCACCAGTGGCTAGACAGGGATATTTTGGGTGCCCCAGACTCCTCATGTTTGCCTTACTGTGTTGTGTGTTCTTGACACTAGGGTGGGAAGGAGGGAAGTGGAGCACACACAGTGTCCTGGGGAAGCAGGCATCGTTGGTGCTGCCCTGTGTGTCTGTGCCTGCAGGATGGGTTTCGGGTGGGTGGTTGGCAGGCAGGACAGCTCACAGACCCTTGAACTGACCTGTGTGTGCAGGGTGCTCATCCCAAAAACCTGGTGTCAGAAGCAGCGAGTGAAGTGAAATTGATGCTCCCTTTTATGAAGTTTGGCTGAGCTGGGGATTTTGGCAATAACTTGTAGCTTAAGCAAGGCTGGAAGGGTGGCAACGGAAAGTCCAGATCCTGTGCCTCCATGCTGCTCTGGGGGAGCATGTGGCCATGCTGTACATCACATGTACAGCATGAAGGGAGAGCGGTGTTAATAGATGGCAGACTTTGCAGAATTGGGATACCACATGAAAATTCACCTTACAGATGAGATACACATTTGCTGCAGCAGTAACACCCAGGCTGAAAGCTTTTTCTGCTCCTTTTCCTGAGTTGTGTGCTATTTCCTCATGTTGTGCAGGACTCTTTAACAACTCTGATTCACTGCACTCTTTCTCTAAAAACCAGGTGATGGTTTAATTCTTCCCCTTACAAGAGTGGAAAAACTGGGGTACCAGGATGTACTGCCTGAAGCAGTGGGCTTAGCTAGAAAATGTTAGGTATTCCCTGAACCTAAGCCAGTATTGATCATTACCATGTCACCCCTCAGTGGCGTCATGGCAGTGAGCCTCTGCACTGTACAGCCTCTTGCTCACAAGTGTGAGGCTTTTGATGAAAAGCAAGCCCAGTGCTGCCAGCTCCACTGCAGAGATAGACATTTGTTCTAACTGGTAGCCAGGATGCCTGGGAAAAAATGCAGGTGGTTTCAGACAATCATAAGCAGCCTATTATCACAGAGGAGGGAGGAAGAAACCCTGGGAATTTTCCCCATGACCATCTGTTGATTTTCCCCTGAGGCCGTTGCTGATTGTCACGGGGTGGCCCCGCAGGCAGAGCTGTGAATCAGAGCCCTGCACTGCCATTGCTGGGCCAGGTGAGCTTCCCTGCACTGCTGGGGAGCAGCACAGTCCCCTGCTTCCCCAGCTGCTGCGCTGGAGCTTCGTGCTCCCCGGCAGTCACCAGCCTCAGAGAAAGGTGTGGGAACCCAGGACTCTCCTCTGGGTGTCCTGGATGGCCAGAGCCGCTGGCAGGGGGCTCTGGGACCCTGGCATGCAGCCAAAGACACACGTGGGGTTTTGATCTTAGCCCATGGAGCAAATCACCAACTCTGTATGAAGAATTACAAGCCACACACACAAGTTTAGATAGCATAGTAGAGATAATCACGAAGTGAAGGGTAGGATTTTTGAGTGCTGTACAGGGGGGTTTTAAGCCTTGTACGCAGGGGTCCAAGTTTTGTACATGGGGGTCAGGGATTCTAAGATGGAGGGATTTGGGTGTGCCCTGTCCTCTTTCTTTCTCCTTCCTAACCTCCATGTCTTTGGTGATGTTGGCACTCACAGATTGGTTTAGAGTAGAAAGTCACCATTCAATATAGATAGTGGGCATTGGGGAAAAAGTATAAACATGTAGTACGTAATATAGGATATAAAAGATGGCACCAGCCCCCTGGGAGGGCAGAGTGCCTTTGTCTGAGCTGCTGAACGGGCCACAGCAGCTCAGGAGAAGAATCTTTTAGATAACCAACAATAAACAACCTTGAGAACAGACAACAGAAGACTACTGAGTCTTCCTTAGAAGGCACAGGTTGGAGGAGAGACTTTTCCATCTTTCAGGGTCACCTCAATCCAGGACTGGAAACCCCACATCTGGAGTCCCTGGGTGGGCAGCAGACCCGACAAAAGGTGTTTTCCTTTTCCACCCCTGCAGTATCCATAGCCCTCTGTAGCTAATGGTGGTCTTGGGCTCGGACCCACCGGTGGCTGTGTTCTGCTTCTGCCTTGTGCTGGAGCAGCCCAGTTTCCTAAAGCAGCAGCCATGGCGATGCAGAGCTCAGCTGGTGCTGCTGCAGCTGGGCAGTCACCAACACTGCCTGTGGTGGCAAAGGCAGTGCAAGTCCAGAGATGAGTTGTGGCATTAGTCATGAAGTCGTGGTGGAGCTTGCTTTGGCTGAAGTGCACAATTTAGGAGCACATTTCCAGCTTTCTCTTCCTTTATTTTTTTCATTCTTCTGAGGCATCAAAAAGAGGTTTTGCCTCCAGATCGTGGCATGAAAGCAATGTGAATAGCTTTGCTCTTTATCATGTCATCTCAGGTGGAAGCCTGAGAGCATTTATGAGAAACAGCTTGGCCTGTGGCTCTGTCCTGGTATTTTTGGTGTGTGTACTGGGTGTGCTGAGTGGTTTCCAGAGGAACCTCCTCAGCACTGTAGTAAATAGGGAAATTCACTATGGAAGACTCCTTGAATAGGTGAAACTTAGAAACAGCCTCTGCTTTGCATTTATAAGCAAGGTACAGCATTTTTCAAAGCATTTTTGTGTATTTGGTCCAGGGCAGAAATATCAATTTCTACCATCACAAATATAATTTTTGTAGTAAAAAACGGAAACCAACCAGACCAAGCTGCACACTGTCATGAATTGGGTCCAGATGGAAGTTAGATGTTTCCTCAGAGAAATGCAATAATTTGTGCATTTTATGGTAAAATAATTCTTCAATGAGCAATGCAAACAGACACAGAAATAATTTGGCTATTTAAAGATATAAATGCAATTTCCTCCCATTTTTAGAAGAAACAAAGCTGTTTGCTCTCCCCCCCAATGGTCCTGAATGAGACAAATGCACCAGCAGTTGTTAGGGAGAGAGCATTATCAGGGAGGAAGCTGGTGTACAGTTTGGATGGGGAGGACTTTGTTTCCCTGTAGCAGTAGCAGCAGTACAGATTTTCCCCATGGCTTTCTCACTTAGCACATGTTAATTCATGGCTCACCTCATGTCAAACACCAGGACCTGAGTGCCTAAGCTGAGGATGTGCTATATCCATTTGCAGATGCAATTGCAAGTTTTTAAAGTTATACTTTGATGTTTCAGTATTAAGCTCTGTGTTTCTTATTTCTAGTGCCCAGCTCCTGATTTCAGAGCCAGGAATCCCTGCAGCATGCCTGAGACAAGCATGGCACTTCCACACAAGGAACAAAACAGTCAGGGTGGTGACCAGAGAGTTCAGTAGGGAAATTTTAAGATTTAAATGCTACTGCTGCAGTGATGCAGACTTCTGGAAGCAGCCTTCAGTCACAGCATAAATATGTAATCTGAAATGTGGATTACCAGCAGCCAGGAAGTGGCAGACAGGGTCACTGCTGTCCAGAGGCTGTTTGTTCTCAGCTGCCACCTCTAGCAGAGCACGGGAGCCAGGAGGCTGGGAGCTGAACGTTCCAGGGCTCTGCTGGAGCAGCCCTGCAGCAGCCTCAGCGCGCCGGGGCGAGGGGAGCGTGGCTGTCCTGCCTGCTGGCTCCAGCACTTGCAAGGCAGTTTGAGATTCTGGACTCTGCTCCCAAGACTGTTTGTGCATTTTACATGAAACAGTCACCAGGTAACATATAATCCCTGATCAGAGCCCTCGGGGGGTTTGAGCAAAGCAACGCCTACTTTCCTGATCCTGATCAGGCATAGGTGTGAATTGGGCTGAGCTGCTCGGCCTTGTCAGGACTAGGGCAGTTCTGGGCATGCACGAAGGTGCAAATCTAGATCTTCTGAGCTTGAAAGTATTAAAGGAAGTTGCAGACTGAAGGGGCCAGATAGTGGGAAGGATCCAGGAGCTGCAGGGGGATGTATTCAGTGTTTCAATCCAAAGTGCAGATTTCAGGTAAAACATCAGGTGCTCCAGTAACAAATTCCTCCTACAGGGAAACTATGGTTCCCACAGATTCCTGAAGTGGAAACTCATTTACATAACCATCTTATATGCTTTTTTTAAAAAAGCCTCATCCTGGCCACTGCATTTGCTCAGATTTTTTTACCCTGGGCTGCATGTGCTGAGCTGCACAATGGTGGCTGCCAGCTTGTTATTCTTACCAAGCATGACGACTGCTGTAGTGAAATCAAGAGCAACCTGCTCTAATGTAAACTGATTTCACATTGCTCCTGGCAGTCCCAGCCACCTAGTTACCTAGCTACCTAACATCTCTTTTTTTTTGGCCAGTCTTTTCCTCTTTTTCCTTTTTCTTTTTTTTTTTTCCCTACAGAAGACACACCCTGTGCTTTCTCCTAAGGGTCACATTATATCACACTGGCTGTTGCCCTGGTGTCTGTGACCAGCAGATGTGTTTCTCTGGAATTATCCTTCATGCATTCCAAAGCCACTTGGGCTCTCCAGCAAATATAGATCCCAGCTGCCTGTCCACTGCAGGGATAAGGCCTGTGGTGCCTCTGATGATTGCACCCAAGCATACCTACCTGCAGAGCACCACAGATGAGTGTGGCTCTTGATGAGGCTGTTGCATCTCTGATACCCCACCACATGTTTGGCGTGCTGCAGGGCTGGATAACTGCAGAGAGCAGGAGAGAAGCTTCTTCAGAATGACACTTCTGCCAGGCTGAACGCATGCCGATACCCGGGGGGAGCAGCTGTGTTGGTAAGGGAGTGGGGGACGTGGGGCAGAGGATTTGAGCCACCAGGCCATGGCAGAAGCAGTCCAGTTTGCTGATCATAGTTGCCAGGTCAGTGTATATGATGGATGTGATATAAATTACTACCAATACATAAATACCACAGGAGCATTGTAATGAGGTGATTTCTAGTAGCACTTGTCCAGGCTGGTGGTGTTATGTTAAGGCTGGAGAAGTATCTCAAGCTCCTTGGCTAAACTTTGATGAGCATGGTGTCACCCAAGATCTAACTACGATTTGTTTGGAGAAGAGGTTTTGCTTGTTAGTTTCTGAATATACTTTCAAATAGGTTTGGGGTTTCACTTCAATTTTTTTTTCTTTTTGGCCCAGGTTTTGTTTTGCTGTCACAAAACTCAACGAATGCAGAGATCTGCATTTTTTTTTTTTTTTTTTTAATGCACAAATCTGGTGACTTTTCTGAGATTTGTTGTTGTTCTGACAACAATAAGCTTACAGAAGGGCTGAGGTCTATTTGGGTCTGTGACTCACAGGAGTGACCTGTGTCTCTCCAGAGACCAGCAGGTGCATCTATATATCCTATATATCTCAATATCCCGGCCCAGTTTGGGGTGACACACCTGGCGTTGCAGGCAGGGCTGTTTGGAGGCATGGGCTGCCATGCCTCAATGTTTGCAGCGTGGTTCTGCTGAGGCTCAGCAGTCGACTTTGGTTGTGGTTTTGTCATGGCAGCAGCTATTTTCCTGAGCTTCAGCCAGCTTGGGCTGCTGGACAAATGGCTGCACACAAATAATGCACAGCCCAGCGTGTTGGCTGGCATGCAGCTGAACACAGGTACCCACCGGGAGGGGGGTGTGAGAGAGAGAGTGTGAGTGTGAGAGAGTGTGAGTGTGAGAGAGAGTGTGAGTGTGTGAGAGTGTGAGTGTGAGAGAGAGTGTGAGTGTGTGAGAGTGTGAGTGTGAGAGAGAGTGTGAGTGTGAGAGAGTGTGAGTGTGAGAGAGAGTGTGAGTGTGAGAGAGTGTGAGTGTGAGAGAGTGTGAGTGTGAGAGAGAGTGTGTGTGTGAGAGAGAGTGTGAGTGTGAGAGAGTGTGTGTGAGAGAGAGTGTGAGAGTGTGAGTGTGAGAGAGAGTGTGAGTGTGAGAGTGTGTGTGAGTGTGAGTGCGTGAGAGAGAGAGTGTGAGTGTGAGAGAGAGTGTGAGTGTGAGAGTGTGTGTGAGTGTGAGTGCGTGAGAGTGTGTGTGAGTGTGAGAGAGTGTGTGTGAGTGTGAGTGTGACTGTGTGTGAGTGAGTGTGTGAGTGTGTGAGTGAGTGTGTGTGTGAGTGTGAGTGTGTGTGAGTGTGAGAGAGAGAGTGTGAGAGTGAGATTGTGTGTGTGAGTGAGTGTGTGAGTGTGTGAGTGTGTGTGTGAGAGTGTGAGTGTGAGAGAGAGTGTCAGAGAGAGTGTGAGAGAGAGTGTGAGTGTGAGAGAGTGTGAGTGTGTGAGTGGGAGTGTGTGAGTGTGAGTGTGACTGTGTGTGTGAGAGAGTGTGTGAGTGTGACTGTGTGTGTGAGAGTGTGAGTGTGTGTGTGAGTGTGAGTGTGAGTGTGTGAGTGTGTGTGCCTCTGTGTGAGTGTGTGCGCCTGTGTGTGTGTTTTTGTGTGTGTGAGTGTGTGTGTGTGTGACAGTGAGTGTATGAGTGCCTGTGTGTGTGTGAGAGGGTGTGTGAGTGTGAGTGTGAGTGTGTGAGAGAGTGTGTGCGCCTGTGTGTGGTTTTGTGTGTGTGAGTGTGTCTGTGTGTGACAGTGAGTGTATGAGTGCCTCTGAGTGTGTGAGTGTGTGTGTGCCTCTGCATGTGTGTGGTTTTGTGTGTGTGAGTGTGTGTGTGTGTGCCTGTGTGCCAGTGTGTGTGTGTGTGTGTGTGTGTACCTGAGTGTGTGTGTGCCAGTGTCTCTGTGTGTGTGCCTGTGTGTGTGTGCCTGTGTGTGTGTGTCTGAGTGTGTGAGTGCCAGTGTCTGTGTGTGTGTGACAGTGTGTGTGTGCCTGAGTGTGTGTCTGAGTGTGCCTGTGTGTGTGTGTCTGAGTGTGTGAGTGCCAGTGTCTGTGTGTGTGTGACAGTGTGTCTGTGTGTGTGTGTCAGTGTGTGTGTGCCTGTGTCTGTGTGTGTGTCAGTGTGTGTGTGTGCCTCTGCATGTGTGTGTTTTTGTGTGTGTCAGTGTGTGTGTGTGTGCCAGTGTGTGTGAGTGCCTGTGCATGTGCCTGTGCGTGTGCCCCCGTGTGTGAGTGTGTGCAGAGTCGCTGTGTGCCGCTGCTGGCTGTGTCCTGCTCTGCAGTGTCACAGCTGAAGGCTGTCCCCGCACCCTGTGAGCTGCACAGCCGCACGCCAGGCACAGCTGGCAGTGGAGATGGGCTGTGGTATCCGTGCAAACTAACCATGGGGTGAGGAAAATCTTGAAGCAGAGGTTTGGTTTGGAGGCACAATGGCAGGTGTTATTCTCAGGTGAAAACAATGTTTCCATTAGAAAGCCTCTCAACGTGTTGAGCTGCCACCACAAGAATGTGTGAGAGCTGGATATATCCAAAACAAAGCTGAGAACTAGTCTTTCTCCTGCTAGCTCTGAATTGAGGAGGTTTTTGCAAATTTGACTCCCATGTGGAGGCAGGACCTCTTCTGCTTAGTTTTAAGATCTGAGGAAGAAAGTTAGTGTCTTTGATCCTTAAACACAAAATCTCTGAAGTCTCTTGTCTGTTTGAGCTTGTGATGCATACTCAGAATTCATTCATATTACAAATAAATAATTGGCAGGTAACCACAATAGTGGTAACAGCTTCCATTCTTTCTGGGGAATCATTAACTCCAGATGAATCTCCCTGGTTAAGAGCTAAAACCAGTTAAAAACAAACAAAAAAACCCAACGAAACAGACACAAAGAATATTGGTTGGAAGGGATATCTGGAGGGCTGTACACCAACCTCCTCAAAGCAGGGCTAACCTCAACATTAGCTTAGGCTGCTCAGGGCTTTGTCCATTGCATTTTGAAATCTCCAAGGATGGGGATTTCACAAACCTCTCTGGGCATCTGCTCGAGTCCAACTGCTCTCATTTTGAAAAATTTCTTCTATGATGTTGATTGCAATTTCTCCTGTTCTTGGGCTGTTCAGCTCTGCAGAGAGCCTGTCCCACGCAGGCCAGGGTGCCATAGCCCATCAGCACTGCAGAGCATGCTGCTGACTGTCACACAGGTTTATTCTGTGTCAGGTGCAGACTTCACATTCGTCCTTGATGAATTTCAACAGATTTCTTTCACGCTCGTCTTCCAGGTTGTGGAAGACCGCCTGAATGGCTGCCTTGTTCTCCAGCATAATGACATAGAACCTCAATTCAGTGTTCTGTACAGCCTTGCTGAGGAGCAAGTCATTTTCTGTCATCCAGATTATTTTCTGTCACCCAGATTGCTGGTGAAGTCTGGCCCTGGTGTTGTCACTTGAAGAACGCCATCTGTTAATACCAATTGAATGTCTAGCTCTTGACCATTCTTGTCCTTCAAGCCTTACAGGATAGCTGTGAGCTTTTTTCAGCCAGGTCGTGGTGCATCCATTCAGGCAATGCCATCCTAGATTGGCCCATATGGAAGACAATGCCAAAGACCATGCTAAAACAGAATAAGAGACATCCACTGCTTCCCCCACCTTGATGATGAGCACATCATTCCAGTACAGGTGACAACCACACCAGTCAGGTACAATTTGTCTCTATTAGATATATACTGGCTGTTACTAGCCACCTTCTTGTGTCTGGACATGGCTCCTTTGTGGATTTGCTCCATAACATTCCCAGGAAAAACGTATGGATATCTTATGTAAGACATCTTCATCTTTGTTTTGGCTAATCCCTTTCAGGACAAGCAGGTTGATTACATGTGTTGAATTCATGAGATCTTCAGCATGAGCCTGTGCTGTTGGTTGAGGAAATTTTTGTTAGGGAGTGGCTGAGCAGGCCAAACCCAAAAGCAGCCTAAGCAAGACACTCCTATTTCCCCTCCACTGGGACTCCCTTTCTTCCCAGCCCCACCACCAGTGACAATCTTCCTGCCATTGTTGCTGTGGTCTCTGTGTTACCTCAGAGCAGGAGCCCTGCAAGGAAGAGATGGGACGAGCAGGGGAATGAGGCCACCAGGACACTGGACAGCACGGCATGGTGCTGCCAGGTCCTGGCCCTCACATAGCTGGAGTAAAAGGGAAAAATAAACAGAAGGGAGAAAGGGTAAGGTCAGCTTCATGGAGTGCTAGGGATGGGCACGGTCCTTTCTGGAGAGCATGAGTAGTTCAGTCAACAGGGAGAGGCAGGCATTTGCCAAAACCCGCATTTGCACAAGGGCCTGTAGTGGTTTGAATTCAGAGCCAACAGTTGAGTTCCACCAGTTATAACTTTGGTTCGGGGGAATCTGAACAGGACTGAGGTCAGTGGTGCTGCTACAGAAGGTAAGGAAGAGAATGGCTGAAAAGCCACCAGGTCTGACTGTGGAGCCCAAGCAGGACAAATATTACTGTGCCAAGCTGGCTTGCATCTGGGTGCCTTGAGACTTGTTCCTGCCACAGGGGCACCTGCTCCCAGCCAAGGCAGGTCTGTGACAGCCCCTGGATCGTCCCTTTGCTGTGGAAAACAGAACTCCTGGGCACACTGCTCAGTACTGTGATGGGCTGGCCTCACAGGTGGGGCCTTCACAACCAGAAAGACTCAGCAGAGCAGGCACATTCTTTGTGACTGAAACTGGACCATGGAATTGAGGAACCTGCACTTGAGGAAAGAGGCAGCCCGGCAGTGGCTGGTAAGGACTCTGTAGGAACACTCAGGCAGGCAGCATCGGGCACGTCTTGCTAATTGGAAGAAGCAGATACAATTCTGTCATCGTTTGTTGTATCTGTGCTAATGTGATGGTAACTCTGTGGTGGACTTACACCTGTAATCTCCTTACTGGCACATTGGAAGACTTCTAAGAGCGATGCACACAAAAGCAAAAAGGATGTCAGTGTAGTGACAGTGCTGCTTGGAACCACGTGCATTGGCAATGAAGGAGACACAGCTTAGACTCCTCTGCAGGCAGGCTGAGGAGCCAGGGTCCCGAGGTAAGTGTGAGCAGCTGCACGCTGCAGTCCTCCTGCATCAGTGAAACCTGATTTGCTGGGTCACCCTCCTGGAGTGACACAATATCATTTAGAGTTGTTTGCTTATTACAGAGATACAATCAAAAGGTGTGGTGCCCTGATTGGAGTCTAGCAAGAAAGTAACACTCTTATTCACCCACCCACCCACCCACCCGCCTTTGGCAGATGGTCTGAGGGTCTCTCCTTTGCTTCACGACAGAAAGTGGTTGATTCATCCCCACCCAGCAGTAATTATGTGTTGCTGCCTACTGGAAGTTCCCATGTTGGCATCAGAGTGGTAAGCCTAGAATTCACTGCTAACATTAATTGCAAACTAAAAGCATGATTTCTTGATGTCTGTTTTCTATTCAGTTACTTCATACTCGGTATCATTTCCTTGTGATTTTTTTAATGATCATTAATATGTCCCTAATTGCTGTTACCCTGTCACACTTCTATTTCTCAGCAGCCTTCCCATTAAGCTAGAAAGCAACTCTGGTAGCAAAAAATTTATGGCATTTTTTGTTTTTCTTTTCTTTTTTGAAGAATCTCCTTTTAAATTCTAGAGCCTCCTGTGTAAAACACATCTCCTACTGTAGGGGCTTTGCCATCCTGAAAGCTTATAATTTCATCCCCTTATCTTCAGGACAAAATTATTCCCTTGTCAGTGCAGTTCCTTATTGAACCAGTCTGGCTTGGCAGGTCTCCACTCCTTCTTTTTTTAAGGTTACTTATTTTTATATCAAAAATAAATAAAACTTACAAAATATGTTTATTCATATTCTAGCTGTACAGTTTACACACAAGCAAAACAAAACATCCAGCACACTTCCTTTTATTTGTGGCATCAGTGCTGAGCCATTACAGTACCAGGAGCAGGCAACTTTTCCTCCCTTCACCTTTTGGAACCTCTTTGGCACCGGTGTCCCACAGCAAGCTCTGTGGCTGCTCAGCATCTTCCTCCATCCCAGGGGGTTGTTAGTATGAAGTGGCAAACTTTTAGCAGAAGCAAGGCCAAGCATGTAGGGAGGGCTTCAGCCCCCGCATGCAGGGCTCTGCCTGGGAAGGGAGGGCAGGAGGGGCAAGGCAAGGGGCCCCAGTGCACCTTCACACACCGAGCTGGGTGCTCCACCACAGCACAGTCTGCTGGAAGGCTCATGGGAGCCTTCTGGGTGGGCTCAGGTTCTATGGAGCCCATCCCCACAGGATCTGAGTGTTCCCAAACCCTTCATCAGGAGCCGTGGTAGCCTCCCCTTGCCTCTCTCAGAGCTTTGTGCTGAGAGCTGTGAGGAGTGACCCGTTCCACTGAGCACAGTCCTTACCCAGGAAGTGGGCTCACATTTGGGATCTGATGCAGCATCCAAGTGAGCTTATAAACCCACTATGGAACAGCAGCAGCAACCTCTTTAGCAGATCTGGTTCTCTGTATGTTCAGCAGGGAGTTGGGATCAGAGTGAGCATAGGTCCCAGGGGATGGCTGACTGTAGTAACCATGGCAGAAAGATGTGTGGGAGGATGGAATGACACTACAAAAGAGAAGATGCATTAACACCTTCACTGTTTCCAGCCGGTGGACAAGGATTCTCCTGATACAAGGATACATGGGGCCTGGACAAGGGGATACATTGTCTTTTAATGTGCAGATCAGGGGAGGGAAAAGAGAAGAGACAGCAGTGGAAGGTGGAGTCAATTCACTCAATATATTAATATACAAGCTCCACAACCTCTATAAGCGCTGTAGTACCAGTGTCATCTGGTACAGCCATGTGACATGTCACCTAACGGGGATGCTGCACACGAGGCAGGGATTAGGCCAGTGCCAGCCATGCCATACACTGGAATGTTTGCTGCAGCAGCAGGTCTGCTTCTGACCCTGGCACTAGGACTGCCCAGCCTCCAGACCTGGGAGTGTTTTGGGTGCCTTACTGTGCCCTGCTGCTCTGCTCTCCACTGAGAGCATGCACGGGCAGGTGTGTGGGTCTGCAGAAGGGAAGCGGGGAGTTCCTGTGCCTCCAGAGCAGGATCCCTGCACAGCAGCTGCAGCCAGTGCCAGCCAGCATTTCAGCTCAGCGGGCTGTAACCAGCATTGGATCGTGGTCTGGCTTCCACAGGCTCTCCAAGAGCTTGCTGTGGTAAGTGCTTCTGCAAGCCAGTGGGACAGGGCACCCAAATCCCTTTGGTGCTGCCAGTGCCCCTGTCTTGCTCACCTCAGGCATGCCCAGAAGGTGCTGACCAGCAGTGCCCATGCCCGTGTGCTATGAAGTGCCTGCCCTTAGGAGAAGTGAGAGGGCCTTGGCTCTTGGCCCAGAAAGGATGCACAGCCTGCGCGTTCAAACTCCCAGTGGGTGCAGCCAGAAGCAAGACTTTGGGAGCTCTGTTTTTGTTTGCCACTGCCCAGTCCTTGCCCTGGAGAGCTGCAGCTGAAGCGAGGTGACCCTGGTTTGGGGAGTCACACCCACGCTGTTGGGCTGTCCCAAACACAGGCAGTGTCACCTTTGTGCTGCTTCCCGCTGAGCAGAGACAGAACTTTGCCTCCTCTTCATGTAGCAGGAAGGTCAATCTCTGTATGGACTGCCTTTTCTTTTAAATCTATACATTAAAGGGTGCCATAAAATGCTGTGCTAGGGGTGCAATTAACGACTCGTTAGAAGCACTATGAGATTACTGGCTCTCCTTGCAGTAAGTAGAAAGCAGGGAGACCTGGAGTTCATTTCCAAACAGGTGAGTGGGAACTCTCAAACCAGGAGGCAATTAATGTGTCTGCAAGTCTGGTTTCTGCTTTCCCTGAAGTGAAGGTGGGCATTAGGCTGAGGTGTGCAACATTCACATCATGCCTCATCTAAAATTTGCCAATATTGATTTGTTGCTTTCTACTCTTTAGCAATCAAACAGAAAAAACATTTCAGCTGATACCTCCTGGGTGACAAGGTTTGAGAAATAACTTTTTAGTCACTTTTGCAGCTGAAGTGAAATAAGTGAAAATGTTCTTAGATGATAGAACAGCTACATCACATGAGCAGAGCACATTATTTCAGAGTTACCCCTACCCTCCAGTGTGATCCAGAGAGTTTTTTGACATGAATGTGTATTAATTCTCTGAAAGATACTGTACACAGTGCCAGGGAAATGCTGCTCAGGCTTACAGGAGTGTATTTCCCTGATACCAAACCCTTTAAACTCGCTACTGCTTTAACACCAGCAGTGGCAAAAGCTGCCTTGTCTGCCATGGGAGCAGGCCTAGGCAGTAATGCCATGTTACAAGAAAAGGGCCAGGTTGTACCACCAGCATTGCAGTTGCTCAGCAGGCTGGTGACCCTCTAGTTAGTTTTGAGAAATTCAACCTTTAAATTCCAAAATTTGCACTGAGATGTTTAACCAATGTGAAAATGTAGGTAATGATATGTAGCAGGCAAAGGTATGTTTTCCCAATGAAGCCATGTTGAGTCATTTTATATTAATACCAAAGGAACAAACCAAGTTTTTCCAACAGTAGTTGGCAATATTTCTATTAAATAGCATTAGCAAATAATTTCTAAAACTGCCTGTTAATTACAGCATTCAGGCCCTGCAGGCGGTTGTATTTTACGTAAGTGCCATCCATGGCAGACTACAGCCTTTTGCCATAGGCAGACAAGATCATGAGCTACCAAATTTCTGGGGTAAATCCATTGACACTGGGGGATTTTTTTCCTTTGTTTTGGTTTTGGTCGGGTTTTTGGGCTTTTTTTTAGATTTTGTGGGGTTTTTGTGGGAGGGGTTCTTTGGTTGTTTCTTTGTTAGTTTTGTTTTTTCTCGACACTGACAGGTAACATTCAAATGAGACAGCTCACATGGCACAATGTCACGTTTGCAGCACAGCCACTGGCCCAGGCACGGTGCAGGATGTGCTGGGCTGGCTTTGTGGCAGCTGGGGCAGCTGAAGAGCAGGAGGGTGGCTGTGCCTCGGGATGCCCATCTCCATCAGCTGGGGCAGCTGAGCTCTCCTTGAGTACTGAAACCCTGCAGCAGGAGGGCTGGCACCCATGTGCAGCTGTACCTGGCTGTTCCTGCTCCTCAGCTGGGGAGCTCTTGGAGCTGTCACACCAGGAGGACAGCATGTTGTGCTGTCACACCAGGAGGACAGCAACATGTTGGGCTGCAGAGCTTCATCATCTGCCTGCTCAAGAGCATCCTAGAGCACGCAGCACAGGAGCAGATAAGGATAAACCTCTTGCAGGTAACAGTGACAGGAAACCAGTGACATTTATTGTGTACTTATCACCTGGACTAGCTGTATTTATTACTGCTGTTGTTAGTTGTTAGCTATTGGAATGTTCCCTGCAGCTGCCCAGTCAGTGCTGAGCTCCGTTGTATTTAGCTCAAATGCACCCAAAACCCTCAAAAAAACTTACAGTTCAGAATGCAAGTGACTTGCAGTGGTGAAGAGGAGGGATAAAATCAAATGGATACAATTAGCTTGGGCACAAATTAGTCATTCTTTTCTTGGTATAATTATAAAATGGACACAGGTAGCACCAACTAACCTCAAATACCCTCCTAGCCATAATTAACAATATTGCATAATAATGGTGTCAGTTTAAACATTGTTTAAACCCGATGCTTTGCTCAAAATTACTGTATAGCCACATATCTTGCACAACAGACTAACACACAGCAGTGTCTTGACTTCCATTTTCTATTTCGTTGTGTCATCTGTGCATAGGAAAAGCTCCTGGCCAAAGAGGAGTCAGTGGTATAGTGGTAAATAACAGTGGGTAGATTCATCTGTCTGTGGTATATGGGGAGCAGGTAAATACTAGAAGTGCACAGAGCAGAAGTAGCTACCAAGGGAGTGCCCTTTGCCTGCATTTACCCTTGACTACACCACTTAGAAGAATTGCATAATTGATACAATTGAACCACATCAGTCCTTTATTTATAGAACATAATGAAATGGTTTTCAACATCCTGGATCACGCTGCATAGGTGATTGCCATATATGCACCCAAGGAGAATAAATAAAAACATTTCCCTTAGGTATTATGTCTCTTCACCTTCTCTAGTTGCATCCAGGGCTTTATGTGGAGAGCAGCTCTGTGAGGAGTGCAGCACGTAATCCTGCTGTGCTCTTGCACAGGTGCCAGTCAGAGGAGTGCTGCAGCGGGGATGCTCCACAGCCCTGGAATTTCCCCTTGCCCTTGTGCTACAGAAAGCATTTCACAGGCTGGCAAAGCCTGGGCTGCATCTGAACACACCACAGACTCCTGAACACAATCCCCTGGGTAGAGCTTCAGTTAGCCCCTGTTCAAGCCCCACAGCTGGAATTGGACACAAACCTGGCTCACGCAGCCCTGCGGGGTCAGGCTCATCCACCCCTCTCACCGTGGCCTTTGGAAGCTGTTCCCCATGGTGGCATGGTGTGTCCCTGTGAAGGCAAAGGACAGAGCTAATCTGAGCCTGCTGCTTGAGCCATGGGCTCCCACACCAGCCACACCTTGTGGGACTGATGGCCTGTCGGGACTGGCTCTGACACCCTGACTGGGAATCACCCAAGGCAGAGTCTGGTCTGCAACACAAGCAGGAGCATCAGGTGGCACTGAGACAGACGTAGTGTAAAGGTTGCATAAAATAAAACAAAGCACCACTATTCTTTTATCTGTTGTTGTTGTTGTTGCTATAATTGGAAAAATATAGATAATTTAGAAGTATTTCACTTGCTTGCTGGCTTTTTTGCCCATCTTCATATGGTGTTCTACTCTTTCTATTGCTTCATTTACATTTGCCCTTTACTTATGATGCTACATTGTTTTATGTATGCACTTTATAATTAGAAATACTAATTGCAAGCTGCCTACTACCTTCAGTTGGCTTTTCCAGAGCATTACTTGCAAAAACCTCACAATTACTCAGTTGTTTTCAACTGCTCAATGAGTGTTTTCATAAATGAATTAAAAAACCTCAGGACTGTCTTTTCAGCTTGTCCTATTTCTAAGTTTTGCATGATGCCCAGCTGGTGCATAGAAATTAACTGCATCTAAACTTGCATTTTCTTAGAAGCTGTTTAAGAATTCTTCTCAAAAATCCTCTTTTTTCTGAATGAAAATAAAATATTACTTACTACATAGAGATACTGAGGGATTCACACACTAGCTGTTATATTAAATTTTAATTTTTTTTTGACATGTAAAACTTTAGCCTAGGCATGTTGTCATATTTTTGATACATTTCAAACTGAAAAAAGTCCATACAAATTAATGGTATTGCAAGAGGGAGCTAGTCACTTCCATGCACTCGTGCAAACTTTGACACAATGCTCCCATTTTATCATTTGTTATTTCAGCTTTGCTGATGATTCAGTGGTGTTATTCCACTGAAGAACTGGAGTAACCCAGCAGTGAATCAGGCTCATTGGCTCTGCATCTCAGTATCTAAAATGAAGATCCACCTACAGGTAAACACTATCACGCTGCAAGTATCTCACGGACTGAAATCTGTCCTGGCTTGCCAGATCTTCATCAGAAAAGGATTGCACAGGCTCAAAATTAAAGAGCCTGGTGACTGCATTTTAGTCAATGGGAATACTCATGTCGACGAGATGAGCTGGTTTTGGCTTTTCTCATTACAACTCGCTCCAATCAAAAATAGCAGAGCAGAGCACAGGGTTACTTTGTTTAGCTGCTGCTGGTTTCACTATCTGCTGCCGTGGCTGTAGACAGCAGCGCCTCTGTCACTGGCCCAGGAGGGCTGCAAAGCCAGGGCCAGCTCCTGCAGGGCCCAGCGTGCAGGGGTGGCTGTGAGTGAGCTCCAGGGAGGCACCTGCAAGTGTGTGTTCCTGCAGCAATGGCAGGGACATCCCACACTGCTCCGTTTTACTGGCAGCCATGGGCTCAGCTTCACAGTGGGACACTTCAGCACACACCATGGCAAGTAGTGATAAAAAAAGTGTATGCAAGTGTAATCACCTTATTGGGTTTTCCTCCTTCAGTGTGATCATGTCATGATTTATTAAATAGTCTCTATTCAAGCTACCAAATAACTTCCCCTTTCCCTTATTATTCCCTTAAGGATATGTCATTCTTGTTTTGTTCCCTTCCCAAATTCAGCCTTTTAAGTCCATCTCATAGAGCAGTACATTCTTCCAGTGCCTGCAGATGTAGCCTCGTGCACAAATGCTGTGCATTTGCTTCTCATGTATGCTGTGCTCAAACTGACTGATAAAATAATGGTTCCCAGGTACACGATGGCCCAGTCAAATGTCTGTTGACTGACAAACCATCATCCCAGAGGTCCTGAGCAATTAACTGAGTGTATGGTTTTACTTGGGAGGGAGGGGTGGGAGAGGGACTCCATCTATGTCTAGCAATTGCATGGGGAGCACAACTGGAAAAGCTCTTCTGTTTCTGCCACTTGGTACAAATGTCACCTTGGGTAGCACTTCTGCTGCTTGGCAGCACTGAGTGAGCCCTCAGGCGTGGGGCTTTGCCTGGCATGGTTCACACCTCCACCCTGGAACTGCAGATGCAGTGCCCAGGCCCTGCTTGCCCAGGGCGCTGGGGTCTGGGAGTGCCAGGCACGAGTGGCGTCACACAGGCTGCGGTCTTGAGAATGACATCAACACTGAGACACTGCTGCTGGTTTCACTGGGTTAGCACAAGCTTTTTCACCCCATCAAAGGCTTTGTCTTTGTGTCTTCAACCCAAAATCCACCCAGTGTTCCTAGGTGGAGGTTGGTGCTGCCTGCTGGTGTTCAGCTGGAAGGTGCTGACGGCATCGGGCTACGGTGGCATCTGGGTGACACCATGAAGTGCCAGTTTGCTGGGGACCCCAGAGTGGGGAAAAGGGGGCTGTGACCTGCTGCTTCCCTGCCAAAGTTACAGTTCCCATGGCAAGGTTTGGCTGCAGCAGCTGGGAGAGAAGAGCCATGTTTAAGTGCTTTCAGGAGCAGATGATGTCTTCAGTCCGCAGTGACACCCAGCCTTGACCAGCACTGAGCAATTGAAACTGTCAAAAGAGACACCAGATGAACCCAGGAAAAGTGAATGGCCCTGACATAAAACACAAAATGAGCCAAAAAGGCAGAATCTTACAATAACACTAATGTAAACACTAGTCTGTTAACAAGTCAGCCAGCTCTTATCTTGTAGCAGGGAGATTGGTTTTGAGAACCTTGCAGAGTCAAATGAATTCATGAACCTCTATACCAAGGTGCAATCATTAGTCAGTAAATGAATTACACATAATTATCTGCTTTGTGTTTAATTCACTTGGCTTCCAGTTTCTTACTCTTCATACAGTGAAACTCTCTCTCCCTCTCACACAAACACACTCCATGGGCAGGAGGTTTTGGAGGGCTGCCAAGGTCCTGACTCACGAATCAGACTCCATGATTTGAATGATATTTATCTAAGCCTGCAAACAAAGAAGAAGGCTATGTGTCCAATGAGAGAATAATTATTGTTATTATGTTTATAGAGCAACAAAATTGGGAGTTAGGACCCTGGGGGAAAGGCGGCAGGCAGGGTGAGCTGGGCAGAGGCAGCAGGCAGGGCAGGGGCTCAGGACAGGCTGTGCCAGGGCCTTGCAGGGCTCCCTGCCCCTGAGTCACCCTGCCAGCCATAGCCCAGCAGCCAAGGGCCTGGCCAGGTGATGTCTGGCCTGGCAGAGATGCTTGCTGCAAGCTGCAAGACCACCTCCCCAGGGGTACTTGATGTGACACCAGGAAAACACTGGCCCTGTAAGGGATTTGGCAGTGGCTGAAGGGAGCTGGGGTTGGCACAGGGCACCCAGACAGCTCCAGCACTGTGAGGCTGAGGGAGTTGTGTGCCAGTCTGCAAGTGATCCAGCCCTGGCCACACAGGGTAGCAGCACTGACAGAGCACCTCCTGCTTGCAGCAGATCACATGTGTTCTTTCTTTATGCAGAAATCAGCTGTACACTTACATCCAGCTGTACGCATTACCTGCCAAGGAAAAAATCCATAGCAGAAAAAGCTTGTTATGCAAGTAACAGCTGTTGCCACAGAAGGTTGTTTAAAAATAAAAATGTCCTTTGAAATGACATGTGGGTTCTCCCTGCTCCACAGGGGAGGGTTGGGCTAGGGAGCCCTGCTCCAGCACTTGGGAGAGCTTTGGACACTCTGACAGTGACAGTGCCATGTGTGACCCAGGCTCGATCCTGCCACGTTAGTGTTCTGTGTGCTCAGAGAGGGCAGGGACAGTGAAGGGTCCTACCTGTCCTTCAGGACTTGTCCATGACAGGGAATAAGCTTGGTAAAATTCACAATTTGAAACCCATATTTCTAAAACACATCTAACCACTCCAAAGCCTCCTCTTGGCTGTGGCTTCAGTGTGCCATGAATTTAAAGGGCACCCCATGTGCTGCAAGAAAGAGGGTCTCAGACCTCTGATGTGTGGCTGTTTCCAAGCCACACACCTGCACAAAACTCTTGGTTTTTGTTGGGCCCATGGACTGACATCTGACTTCTGGAGAATCTGTACAGAGGAATAATGATTGGAAGCTTTTCATCAACTTGGTACCGACAAGCAGCAGCCTCGGCCCTCACAGCTGTGGCTCTGGAGAGCTTGGAGGAATCAGACTCTGGAAATGCCTTGGTTTAGGAACACAATCAGCTGTGGAAATGGCATGCAGCACTTTGGCCAAGAAAGCTGGAAAAAGTGTCATTTATACTTCCATAACCCACCTTGAGGAGGGTGAAGTTTGAGCCACTTTGTAATTCTCTCAAATCATCTTTAGGCTAACAACATACAGCCAGGGAGACAGAGGACAAACAGCCAGATGAAGACATTGTCTGGGAATAACAGTGAATTCAGAATGAATCCTACACAGGGAACAAGACATCCCATTCTTGTGGGGGGGATAGAATAGAAGAAAATAAAGATAGTGCAGAAGGTAATCTCACCCCCAAGGAGGTGCAGCTGGGTCAATTACCAAAGATTAGGAACAGGCCTGACTTTACCAGGCCACAGCTGTGACCAGTGAGGAGAAGAGAGCCATAAGAGAGTGGGTTGGCTGGTTGGAGAGGGGATTAGTTGGTTGCTGTGTGAGGAAGAAAGAGGCAGTGCTCTGAGGAGTGGCCCACAGGAAAGCACCAAGAAGGTATGAAACTTTTATGATAAGGAGACAACAGTATGGAACTTTTGCATTAAGATGATGACATGTGCTTGTTCTTCCAAGATCACTGTGAAGCAGTTCCAAATTTTGTCCTTATTATTGGAAGGGAGACAAAACCAATAATCTGGATAATTGTTAATGCTTGAAAAAATACCTCTAAAAATGCAAGATAAATAACTTCATATTCCTTCTAGCCAACCTGGTTTTAGAAGCAAGTTTTATCTCACTAGATGCTTTAAATGATGATTATGTCTGTGTTAATATCCTAGGGAGAAAAGTGGAAGGGCTTTGACAAAGGATTACCTGCCAATGCAATGACAGACAACAATACTTTGGATCACAAAGCATTTCTTAGAGGATAGGTATTAAAGTGCTGGATTTTTAAAATTGTTGAAAATATTCCCTTCTTAATTCCCTTTCCAGAGCAACTTAAATTTTCTGGAGAAGGTTGAAAACACATGTATGCCAACATTAACATCCTAAAGGCAGAAACAGGCTGTAGAGGAGAGCAATCAAAATTATTTCTGAGATGATACAGTCGACAAGAAGGAAGATGTGATTTTATGGCCTTAGCAAAAACTGGGAGCCTTGGATCAAGGGCTTCCTTATTTTCTCAAAACTGGCAGCGAACCTTAAGAGAGCCAAGCCATCTCTCAGTGCTCCAGCCTGCATTTCTGGAGCAGCAATGGGACACTTGGAAGAAGCAAAGGAGCTCACAGCATTTATCTGAACTCACAGTAGCACTTAACCCATATGTACCATTGAAAATTGCTGCTTCTGGCAGGTTATTTTAAAGTGGAGACAGATCTTTGTGGGCCCATATATGTTTGTTTATTTAAATACCAGTTTGGTTTTTTTTATCAGTCAAATTAATGAAAATATTTCTGCTCTTCAATTAATTACTATGAGGCATTTTAAGATCCTTGAATGGAGGAAGCAAACAAAGCCATATTACAAGCAGGTAGTAAAATAACTAAGCACAAGATTTCATAAATATTATTGTGCATGCAGCAGTTTCCACATCTTCCTCTGTCCCTCTATGGTACACAGAGGGTTTATATTATTATTACAGGTAGAAAATCTAGAAAGTAGCCAAACTTACCCTTTTTACAGTCCCTGAGCAATAATGCCATGAGCTGGGGGCTCAGTGTGGATACCACAAATTATTCTTTGGGAGCTGACAGGAAACAGTCAAAGAGCAGGGCTATAAATGAGTGCTTCATCATAAATCAGTGCATTTGTCTCTTTGTCACACCCATTCCTGCACACCTCAGACTTGATGTGGCTTTAATATTTAATTTTTCTAATATCTCAACATGCATGGCAGCTGACTTTGCACACCTGAGCGTGGTCATATTGTTGCACAGAGCAGTCCTGCTCACCCCTGTCAGACCAAGGAGGTTTCTGATAAATGTTGCTGTGCAGCTGGGGCGGGTGCTGCGAGCATGGCTGTGGAGCACATCCAACCCTCTCCCAGTGCCAGCAGAGCAAGTTCAGGGCTGTCTGCACCATCTGGAGACATGGATCTACTCAGCATAACACAAGAACTTACAGTCAGGTCCCGTTCCAGGGGGAACACTTATTTATTTTGGTGTAAGATCAGTATGGGAAAATACATTTCCAATTTTGAGAGAGGAGTTTTCCCAGTTTACAAACTGTTCCGTGTTTACGGAGTTCTAAATTATTGTAAGTAACAAAAGAGCACAGATTCAGTAGCAGAAATAAGAATAAAGCATACAGATGTGGCTGGACATCTTGAGTTATACCAGTGAAGCCAACATAGTATTTTGCAGAATGATTAATAGATTGTGCTTATGGAAATTTTACTTATTTTTGCTGAAGGTACATGAGTAACCTTGAGTGTCCTGGGACAATTGCATTGCTGAGCCATGCTCATGTGTGCTTTGGAAGGCTTGGAAGGGAGAACGAATGGAAACAACTACATCCTCCTCCAGACCACAAATCATGCCTGTTTGTACCTGAAAGACCATAAATTTATCTGTTTGCAGAGCACTGGCAGGCTGCCTGGGAACTTCCATTAAAAGATGTGGTCCTGCAACACACCTCGCTGTGTCAAAGGTGGTATCTTTAGCATGCAAAGGAAAGCTCTAAGGTCATGTCTGCGATTAAAATAAAAAAAGAAATCTCTGGTTATTTTGACTGCATTAATCTGTGTGTCATTTTCCCGTGAGGCTCTTGCTGCACTTCCCCCAGTAATATTGCAGTCCATTCCAGTTCCCAGCTTTTACGTTATTCCATTTAGTTTTGTTGCACAACCCTTGCTCTAGGTTGAACCTATGAATTCATATTTTGGTGCAGTGAAGCAATCCAGCCCTGACCTCGCCACGGTTCCTTACACACACGTAGAGCGTCCTCTGAAGCCAGGGAGAGCTTGGCTCTAAAAGCCATGGCAGGACAGGTCATGTCCTTTATATGGCAGGCAGGCAAGGTCTGACTGTGCTCGTGGCTCCCAGGCCTTCCCAGCACCTTCCTGTGTGACAGGGAGGTGTAACCTGGGCTCCAAGGTGCAGCTTCGTGCTGTGGTCACACACTGTCAGCTCATCAAAGTGAGTCCACCCAGCACAAGGAGTGGGCACAGCTGGGAAATAACCAACCTTTTCTGAGGAACCCAGGGCTGGGCCTGCCTCCTGCTGCCCCGTGCCAAAGCCATGAACTAATCCCATTTGCAATTGTTTTGCTCAACATATGGGTCCCAGATAGGGAGAAATAGCAAAAAAAGAGCAAATTTAACTCAATATGGGCAAGCCCCCACTGCACTGGGTGTGGGTACTGGTGAGCTTGGCTCTACAGCAGAGACAGGAAAAAAAGCCAAAGAGAGGAGCAAAGCTGAGCTGGGAGCGGCAGAGGAAGATTTTGTGTGGAAAGGGAACAATGGGACATGGGGAAGGAATGAAAGAGCCACATCCTTGTCTGCATCCCAGCCCTGCAGTTTGAGTTACTCTCTCACACTGGGCCAAGCCCTAGTGCCCTGCTCCTCACCCTGCTCCCCTGTGACTGCTGTGGAGCAGCTCCATCCATTGGATGTGGCTCACCCGGGGACCATGAGGGCAGCAGTGCTCTTAGCATCGATCACATCTCCCGCCTTCTTTGCAGTGACATTTTGATGTGTTCCCCACCCAGTCAGGCCTATCGCAAGCCCTTAGAATTAAGCTCCAGCCCCACAACCTCTGCTGAACATAAACCAAAAGATGTTCCTCCCTTCCCTCTGCTTCTGACCTCCCAGCCAAGCTAACCCTGCTGCAGGCAGATAAGCTCTCTTTGGAGGGAGCCTTCCCACCCTTTGCTTCCCTGCAGTGCTTCCTGGGGAAGGACAAGGGCAAGATGGAATTTCCTTGCACACTCTTGTACCTATGTCCTCTCATATCTGCTTCCACTCGGTTTCTCAAGCTCTTTGTCCTGTTTGTGAGTTGCTGTATGTCTTATGAATGGCAATATTGATTCCTTTCCATTGTTCTATATTCAGTAATATGTTATTAACTTTCCCTTGTACACTCTTTGTATGTTCAAAGTGTTTGCAAGTACTTACTGTTATTTGTCCTAAAAGCAGTGTGAGGGAAGTGAGGATGCCATCAAGAGAACCCCACTGCAGCAGTCACTGCAGAGAGGACAAGAGCTACCAGGATGAGAGGATAAGAGTTACCAGCAATATCCTTGGCAGCTGAGTGTCTTTTGGTGTGAAGAACCCAGAAATAATTCTCCTTGATTTATAGCTCCCTTCAGACACGAAACATGTCTGCCAGTGCCTATTCAGTGAGTCACCTTGAGAACTCTCAGCCACATACAATGAACAAAAATGGTTTAAAAGAGGTGTGTTTACAAACACACACATATATATGGATGTATATGGGTGTGCATGCATATATACCCACCTAATGTATAGTGCAGAGCTGAGGTAGAACTGCAAATATACCATAACAAATTGTATATTATATTGTAGATATTATACATGTCATATATGGTTTATATTATATATACACATCCCTATGAGATATAATCAGGTTTCATTTTGCTTCAATAAGCCTTGGGCTATGGCCAAGGTAATCTATCTGAATATTTGGGGTTCCCTCTTTGGAGGGTGAACTATAAATGTGCAACTTCCCTGTCTCCAAAAGGCAGAGGAACTTTATCCCTTCCTCATAGCACCTGTGAGAGCATTGGGTTGGCCTTCACCAAGAGAAGCCTAGAACAACCAGAACACCTCCATCCCCTCAGCTCTCCAGGCCCTGTTCCTCTGAGGTCACACCCCAACAAACAGCACTGCTGCCTGCAGAGCTTCTGCTGCTGAGTGTGAAGGGACAGGTTACACACTTACTTGGACGTGTACAGTGTACAGTGTCCTTCAGCATTTATTTGCTCACTGCAGAGAGAAAGTGAGTCATGAGAAACCTTAAGGTGGAGCACTCAAAACAAGGAGTGTATAAATGATTAGCTAGCAAGGGAAGGTCAGCACCAGTCCTTCAAGTCTGAGCATGTTCCACTAAGGATGGCACATAAATAATCCTAGCTGAGTGCCTGTGGTTGCAGGAGCACAGCTATCACCCTTCTAGTCTCTGACACGTCTCTGACTCATATA
The DNA here is from genome assembly GCF_015832195.1 of Motacilla alba alba. Taxonomy (NCBI): domain Eukaryota; kingdom Metazoa; phylum Chordata; class Aves; order Passeriformes; family Motacillidae; genus Motacilla; species Motacilla alba. Next base: position 3,239,046 of record NC_052026.1, read on the forward strand.
ATCAATGAGGCTGATCTCAGGTTTCTTAAAAAAATGTAGTGGAGGTTATAGAAGAGGTAGAAAATGGAAGCTGATCAACAGATCCAGTTTCAGGATGCACACTTTTTACAAACAAACCAAAAAACCTTCACTGCATGGAGAGCCACAGGGATGGGAGATGAACCTGAATTCTATTTACACTCGTGCAGCAATGCAATTAATCATCTTTTCAGATAAGATCCAATTGCAGAATCTTTAGTAGCACACTGATGAAAGAGCATCACTGCCTGTTTTCTTCACATCACAGGTGGAATTTAAAGCATTTGGTGATAGGGAAAAAATCAGTTGACCTTGTCAGTGAGAAAGAATGACTGGTGATTCACTTGGAGGTACCTGACAAGAACACTGAGATCTTTTCCCCTAGATTACTGATTTTATAGAAAATATTCCGTGAATAACACACCCGAGTACACCAAGTATGTTATCCTTAAATGCACTGATACTTGTGGCATTGCATGATAAACCATCTAACTGCTGTCCAAAGTATGTCCAAACCATCTAAGTACAGTCCAAAATGCTGGAGGTTCCAGCATCTTCAGCAATATCAACTGCATCAACTATCCAGGACATTGCTGTAGTTTATAATCCAGCTTGTTGTGCAGTTGATTACCTGTGGCTGCTCTTACACATCTCTGACACCACATCTCTTGTACAGCTACCAAGCAGCTGAGTACCCTTTTTGCTTAGTACTTTTTGGTACCAAGCTTTTCTTCAGATACTCTGCAGTAAGTTTTTTATCACGAATGGAAGTTGGGCAGCTGAGCTGTATCACAGAGATGGGGCTAATCCTTAATGCTGCAAAGAAACAGAAGCTTCTGTGGAGTGGGAAAATAAACATTCATATATGTTTAGACTAAAGGTCTTATGCTAAAATTTACTTAAGTAATTTCACAGATACTTGCATAAGGAAGGATAGACTGCACAGCATTGGGGGAAATAGTAATTTTTTCAGCATATTTCTGTTTAGAAATTTAAGAACACAATCCTACCACAGCCCAGCAACTGGAAGGAATACCAGGAAGAGTGAAATATATAAATATAACATAATCATCAGTCTACCTATTCTCAGTGAGAGTCTCATGTGCATTTTTCTTTCACCTGCAGTCAGCCTGGGGCTCTTGGATCCCAATGTCCAAGCAGATACCTGGCTGAAAGAAAAGGAGCCAAGAGCCCACAGAGGAGTAAAGCCAAGGCCAGATGTTCTCAGTGAGCTGTGGGGGATGAGAATGGATGAGGTGCCCAGGGCTGCTGTGCACGGGTGAGGTGCCCAGGGCTGCTGTGGATGGGTGAGGTGCCCAGGGCTGCTGTGCACAGATGAGGTGCCCAGGGCTGCTGTAGATGGGTGAGATGCCCAGGGCTGCTGTGCATGGGTGAGATGCCCGGGGCTGCTGTGCATGGGTGAGGTGCCCAGGGCTGCTGTGCATGGGTGAGGTGCCCAGGGCTGCTGAGAATGGATGAGGTGCCCAGGGCTGCTGTGCACAGATGAGGTGCCCAGGGCTGCTGTGCACAGATGAGGTGCCCAGGGCTGCTGTGCATGGGGGAGGTGCCCAGGGCTGCTGTGGATGGGTGAGGTGCCCAGGGCTGCTGTGGATGGGTGAGGTGCCCAGGGCTGCTGTGCATGGGTGAGGTGCCCAGGGCTGCTGTGGATGGGTGAGGTGCCCAGGGCTGCTGTGCATGGGAGAGGTCCCCAGGGCTGCTGGATGCCCCAGAGCAGTGAGAGCAGGCCATGCAGAGCAGGGAGTGCTGGTGGATCAGTGGCTCCTGTCCCAGCTGGAACGGGGCAGATGACAAGGGGATGGCTGACCCATCCCTGCCCCTCCTTGCTGTCAGGCAGTGGGTGGCAGTGATGGTGACACTCCTGCCTTGGGACTGCAGGGAGGATTGGAGTTCCCATCCCTCTGATGTGGGCCCATGGCCATACAGGCACACTTGCCAGCCTCAGAGCCCTCTCACTTACCAGCCCTTCCTCTGCAGCCACCACTTTCTGTCTGGGGTGGCTCTCAGCTCCTCAGGTGCTGGCAGAGTGTGTCTTGCTGGTGATTTAATGAAATGTAGAATTAAAATGCAATTTTTTCATTTTAATGAGGTTTAACTCTATGCAGAACTGTACAAAATTCAATTAAATAATTTTGCTTTGTTCCCTGTCTAAATGCATCCATAGTTATACGTCTTGTCTTAGTGTAACATACTTGTGGATGTGGTCCATGCATAATTTTGAGGTGAGAATCTTTAAATATTTTTAAACAAACATCATCTATGGAGTAGAAAATCCTTAATATGAACTATTCTCACCCCTCAGCACAGCTGAGACACAGGGGAGGCATATTCTCTTCCATACAATAATTTTATTTTTCAGGATCCCCAAAATCTGATATTGAACTGGCCAAGAAAAAAGACAAGTCTCTTGCTCTGGCAACTGGATGCCAACCTCCCACCTGTCAGACAACTTTGATTAACTCTTGACCATGTCTGGTTTGCAGATTTATTTATCTTTTTGCTTTCAACATAAAGTAAAATATCAGAAAAGATCCTTGAAAAACAACAGAAAATATGTCTGAAAAATGCCAGTTGTTGTACAAACAACAACAGGTGAAATTGGGAGACAATTTGCATTGTTTGCACCTGTGGAGTGGCAGAAGGTAGCAGGACCACTGAGCCATGATACCTTCTTCAGGTTTTAAGATCCTCTTCTAAGCCATTTTGACAAATGTTATATTTTTTATATATTTGTTATATATATAGCAAATGTTATATGCTGAGTTTGCAGCATTCCTCTCTCTGTTCTGCAGTCACATGGACATTCACAACTGCAGCAAAAATGGGACAAGGAGCCAAAACATAATGGCCTTGTTTAGACAGCTGAACTTCTGAAAAGGTTAAAATCTAAAACGAACTGTCAGTTCTGCCTGTGGACTAGGCCCACATAAATTCATTTTGTCTGGAACAGTATTTTCATCTGCATCTCTACAGGCAAAGTGAGTGCTGAGATCCTGGGTGTGCAGCTCACCCATAATGAAATATGAAAAAGCTGAAATAATGAAAAGCTGTCTCTTGCCTGTTTTCTTCTTCAGTAGGTGCCACAGAGGGCTGTGTTTGCAAAGCAGTCGTCACTGAGATGGTGTCTGCATCCTTTTGTGCCAAACTAAAGAACAAGACAGAGCAGAATAAAAGTTACAAACCAATCAGAGCCGTGGAAGCTGCTTCAGATCTGCATACATTTAAATGAATAAATAACCAACTGCAGCAGTGCTATCATTCTTTGCTAGTGTGACCCTCATGCCTCTGCTGAGAGTGTGAATGCTTTCATGCTTTCAGGCAGAGGAGCACGCTGGAGAGCAGACTGGTGACTCACAGCTCCCCGTGATGAACTGCAGTGAAAAAGAGATTTTAGACTTGTAAACTCTGCCTTCATCACACAGGCACATTGCTGTGCCACAGCTGACTGGGAGCACAAACAGCTTCTCAGACAAACTTGTAACAAAGGCCATATACTGATTCCTTTTAAAAGACAGGAGGAATAACCCCCCCAAAGTTGACCAAGCTATTTCTTTCTGTCCCCTTTGTTATTTTCCCATTATCTCTGGACCTGACTCAAAATGACTGCTGTCCACCCAGGCCTTCCCACTGATTGCTCTGGGGCTTGGATGAGCCTTGCTTGTTACCAGGATTTGATGCTGACCAGAAGACTCCAAGCAACATGAGGAAAGAATTCAGATTAAAGTTGCCTGGGACAGGTCTCAGTATGTGTTTTGAGATAACTTCTAGTTAAGACATGGCTTCAAAAATCCCAGCAAAGGGGAGATGTCTTGGCACAACATCCCAGTGTGTGTTTGAAGAGCAAAACTGAAAGCTTTGGGCAGTGCTGCTGATTTAATAATACAAAAATACAAGTGGAACTGTGATTGAATTTGAAATCCGACCATATTTCTTGTTCTCTCAACTCTACCAGTACACATTACTGCTTCATTTTTTTCTGGGAAAATGGGACATACAGACCTTGAAGGTGTAACCTTCTGCCTGGGCCTGCACTGCTTCAGGCAGCTGTCTGCAAGTGGCCCAGGCATAAATCCTCTGTCATCCAGCATGGCACAGAGAGTATCCCAGCCATTCCCAGACCTGCCAGCAATGCCATGTCAAATCTTGCCAGGCATTTGGGTCCTGGCCCAGAACACATCCTCTAAACATTACTGCTTGCAGACCAGCAGCCTTCTTTTCTCCCATCACCTGTGTCACCTCCTACTTTGTACAAAATCTGCAAAGCACAAGGGAAAAAAAAAAGTCAATGACTGTTCCAGTCATCTGGTAAGGCCTGGTGTGTGAGGAGGAGCACGTGGCACCCAGAACAACATCAGAACACAGCTCTATTTGAACCCAGTGTGTTTCACTAAAGAAGTAAAACCAGGAAAAAATAGAGGAAGAAGGTTTGGTTTAATAACCACAATAAACAGCTACTAACCATGCAGTAACCCAGAGGTTTCCATAAGCCCATGAACTTTGCCAGGCCACTGGGGATATCCAATCTTCTCGGGTGGGAGGGCAGGGGGACCAGGGTTATCCCCAAATCATCCCTTAATTCACACCTAGGAAATGCCTATTGTTGACAGCAAACCACAGCAAACACAAGGAGCCACCCTTCCTTCACAGTGTGCAAACCCACACTCAGGGAGGGAGGGGCACCCAGCAGAGTGCACCCCCAAAGTTCTGGATTTTAGGAGGATCAAGCACCTTCTCTGCGGATATGCTCTGCCTTTGGGAGTTCTCTGCTGCTCCTCAAGGGCTGTGACTGCTCCAGGGAAGGAGGAAATTTTTTTAAAATAATGTTTTTAGGCTTGTGCTTTATTATGGGTGGTAAATTTTATCATCCTTTTGAAAGGGGGGTTCAGCAGACCTTTGAGGATTTGAGTATTTGCCTTTTTTTTTTTTTTTTCTGTTTGGATGAGACAGACTACAACATGGATTTGAAAAGTAAACTTTGTTAATACCCTTAGCTTTAAAAGAGAAGACCTGGCATACACATCTTCCCTTTAGGGTTTTGATTTTTGAGGTAGGAACCCCATGCAGCAGATCCTTTGGCAGCAATGCAAAGGTGACACTTCTGCCCACACAAATCCCTGCACACACAGAATGCTGCTGAAGTGCAGGTAAATATTTAATAAAACTATAGTTAGAGAAACTGAGACTCCAGAAATTTGCTAGGTGGCTCTGTGAGTGAAAAGCTGGCATCACCATCCACAGGCAGAGCTCCATCCCTGTGGGTCAGGAGAATGAGCCCTGAGGGCTCAGCTCCCTGCAGCAGCAGCAGGAGGTACTTCAGCATAGAAAGCCATCAGCCTTCTGCCAGCCAACCCCAAAATACACCTGACCACTGATTCCTCACCCCTGCATCTTGATGACTCACCTGCTGGGTTTCTTTCCTCACCAAATTGCTGTTTTGCTGTTTTCTGTTTTGTTTGGTAAACTCAGATGTGCTAAAGAGTGCTATAGGATTTTTCCTCTCCACTCTCAGTGTCATTCCATACTACAAGGCTTCAGTGCCACTCAATTTTGTGATGAGGAATAGTGCATTGACTGCAATGTATGTGCTCATGTTCTTCTTCACTGTTACAATGACTCATTATTCACAGTGTGTTTATGTAATATCATAAATACCAATCTCTGGTATTTATGCAGCATAGTATTTACTTGGGCAAGTTGCCACATGCACTAAAGAAGTAAACAAAGAGCCATTCTTCAGAGGGTTAAAAAAGTCTTAAAATTAATCCAATTTTCCTTCATAAGGCACTCCTTGTTATTTTACCTAAAGTGGCTCTTTAAGATATACAGTATGATAAAACACAATTCCTGGGAGACGTAATTATGGTTCCTAAGAGACTGGTGAATAAACAATCGGGAATAGAGTGTTTGTTTTCCCTAGGTTTTTCTTAACTATTAATGGAAGGCATAAAAAAAAATGGGGAGGAATGCGTTGGGGTTGATAAATGGTAAAAAACCTGAGGAGCACACTTCACTGAACACCCAGGATCTCTGCCTAGAAGCAGTACTATTTTATTTGATTGCAAATAATCCTATTTTGGTAATGCATTTGCAGTGAGGGTAAATGCCACAGTGGAGTCTTTGTTTTTTTATATTTACTGTACTGTGTACATCAATGGCACAATGTGTGTTCTAAAGGAAAGAGCTTGCCTTGTCTCACGTTACCTTTAAGCATTTACACAAACAGCTTCCTCCGAATGAAGGTGACAAAATCTTCTGCGTGGTACAAAATGTTCTGTGTGACACAAATTCCTGAGGAATGGCAGAGGGCTCCCAACCAGGACAGTGCTGAGCCATTGCAAGCCCCTTCCTAGGGAGTCAGGGACACTGCAGCCAACCCTACACCTGTGTGACCACTGGAAACCTGGAAGGTGGCTGAAGCCACACTGGAATCAACACCTGAGGAAAACCTATTTGCCACCAGTGAATATCCTGCAATTGAATCAGAGGCAGTGTTTAATAATACTGGTCCCATAGAGTTACTCAAGTGACTCATCACCTAAAACCAGAGGCCACTGGTCACCTCTCTACATCAGCAAATCAGACTGATGAAACCAAGCTATTCATTCAAATTAATGGTGTGAATCTTCAACTTGTTGTCATCAGGAATGTGTCAGTAAATGATGAACTTTGTAGGACCCTCACAGAAGCACAGAGTCACATCACAGAGCCTGGGCTTGCACCAGCATCTGCCTCTGCAGATTTTTAATCCCATGAATATAATCATCAGGTCTTATTGGTTTAGTAGAAACAGGCATAGACCTTGCATTCCTCCTGTGGCATGTCAGAGTAATAGATCACACTGCTGTAGTTAATACTCATCTACAATCAACTCATTTCCTTTAAAAAAAAAAAAAAAAAGCCAACAAAAGTATTGATAAAGTCAATTTTGTGCCGGATCTGAAGTAAATGCCATTTCAGGCAGAAAAGCTCACAGCTCATGAGTTATTGCCTAAATAATGGGCATCCCTTGCCTCTTTCTATCCAGATTTGCAAAAATGGCTACAAGAAAAATATATCCACAGATGAATCTGGTCAAGCTAGTACATGTTGCTGTCTCAAGAATTTATTAAAGAAGTGAATAAACATGCTTGATGTGGTAATTAACCCCATGTAAATAACAAATCTTGCCTTTATAGGGTTTTGTTTGTGCTGCTGTCATTAAGGGCCATTCAGTATTTCCAAACTGGAAGCAGGCCTGAGGTTAAACCTCAGCAAATGATGGGGGAAGATGCACAAAATGGGGGTCAGGGGACCCTGGCAGGGGAACCCAATCAACAAGCCAGCCCCGTGTCACTGTTTCACTTCCCTAAGAGTCCAGAGAAAGGAAGGAGCAGCAATAAAACGCATTGAATCCTACTGTCTTTGAGCTTGTACTCTCAGCTTGGTACCCCCATTTCTGCAATCTAAAAAGAGAGATTTCCTTCCAAGCTCTTCACTCCCAGGCTCACCTCCCCTGCCCAGGCAAACAAGGGTTTGCCCAGCCCTCTGCTGCCCTGGCTTGTGCGTGCAGGGCACAGGGCATGGCCGAGCCCCACCCTGCAGGCTCACAGGGAGCTCCTGGCTCCTGGGAGCTGGGTCACTGCTCCTGGGCTCTGCCTGCTCCTCCCCAGGTCTGCTGCAACCTACAGCAAGCATTCCATTGACTTCAACAGGCATTGGGTCACTCTAATGTGTCCAAAGCAGACACTGGAATGGACCTATAGTGGCTGTTCAACCCTTAGGTTGAACTTCTCCTTTGGCTTTAGGGTCCTTCCTGCCCTGTTTTTCCTAGCAGCCAACACCATCAGTAATGAGGGTCAATGTATAAAAGGAAATGCCTTCTCTTCTGTAACAAAGCCCTCAAATTAATTACCAGCAGTGTGATGTCTGAAGAAAATCTGAGTTGTTGCTGTAACCCTGATGGGGTGGGCACTTCAGTGGCTTTCCAGACCTCTTGCTGCCATCTGCTATAGCCTGCAAATGATAAGCCATAGCAATAATGGGTTTCTACGTACCCTCTTCTGGTCACTCTGGTAAGGAGGTCCATCAGAGATGCCTTTCTGTTCAGGACCCTTTGTCCTAGAGAAAGTTTAATTAGTGAATATCCTGCAGCCACCCAGACAGGAGCATGCTGGAGAATCAGAGATGAGCTCTTCATAGGCCAGTGCTGCTTGTGAGACAAATACACTTCTCCTCTTGTGCTACAAACCCATCTTGTCTTCTGGCTGCACTGAAGACAAAATGATCACACAAGAAAGACAGCACAACACAGCAAAATTGAAAACACATTTAGCAATTTGCATACCTTGCGTGCCATAGAACACCCCCAAATCCTGGTGGAAATGTGCATGATGTGCCAGACATCATGAACCCAGGAACTCCCCTCCCCATAATCCCTTGGGACCAAAAAGTTTCTGATTGTTCTCCAGCTTCCCCATAAAAGCTTCATTGTTACTGCAGCCCAGCCTTTACCAGGAGTCATGGCATCGGGCCACAGCCTCCAGGGACACTCTCAAGCTGCACAAAACAAGTTTTTCCAAACAGTTTAAGTATTTCCCAGCCCAGACTCTCACATTCTAGTTGTTTGTGCAGGGACAGTAACCCACCAAGCCCTGCCTAAAATACTGGTTGTTTAAACTCCACAGGGACATTTTTTGCTAACATTCCTTACTGCTGTAACCTCTTGACCATTTAAAACTACTATTAATGGGCAGATTCCATAGGCCTAATGTCAAGGAGCCATGCCTGCTGCAAAAAAAAAAGCAGCGATCAGACAATAGATACATAATTGCTGCTTCCTCTGGACCATTATTGGGGTCACAGTTTCTTAATTGAGTTGGACTTTGCAGCAGTCGGTGAGATACGTGCAGCATCAGCTGCACAGCTCGTAGCTCTGGTGATATTTTGTGATGAAAGCAGTAGAATTGGCTCAGTGGGAGTCGACTTGATTCAGTGGCACTGGAGGAGCTATATCTCTTGGAGGGGCCTGAGCCACCCCATGAGCAGCAGTGCCTGGGTGCCAGATCAGTGCCCAGCTCCCTTGCCTGGTGCCCACAGCATGCCCCAGCACATGGACAGGTTTCCATGTCATGTTTTGGACAGCATTTATCCAAGTTTCTGTGTAGAGATTTTACCCTCTTTTCTAATCAGGCAGCATGATAACGGGAAGAGGCCATTGCAAAATTGCTTATTGCACTTAAATTTCTCCCCTGGGAGTTGGGGAGGACCCCAGTGATTGTGTCAAGGACACAGACAGGCTGGGTGCAGGGATTTGATGGCAGCAGGTGGAAGCTGGGAAGGATGACCGTCACTGGGACACTCTGCAGATGCTGTGACAGTCTCTCAAGGTGCCTGTCCTGCACACTGCAGATGCTGTGACAGTCTCTCAAGGTGCCTGTCCTGCACACTGCTCATCTGCAAGGGGACACCTCAGTCAAAAGCCTCATGATAATGGCACAGACCATCCTCCCACCAGAGAGAGCAATAGTCTCCTCCTCTCCAGTGGATTTCTGCCAGCCTCAAGAGTCTCTACATGAACATGAGTCCATCCTGATCCCCCTGCTTGCAGCAGCAGGCTGGCAGCCAGCAGCACCCTGCTCTGGGGCTCTGAGCAGCGCCTGCACACTCAGTGCAGCCTGCCCATCACCCTGGGCACAGGAGTCCTGAGCTGCATCTTCCATCCCTGCAGGACAGCAGCTCCTCACTTAAACCAGAGCACGCTCCTCAATATCCCACACCTTCCCCTTCATTCTAGTCCTAATCATGGCATTCAGTCGCTAAACTAGTACTAATTAGAGAAATGCTAATTAAAAAAGGGAATGACAAATACATGGCTACTGTCATACTTCTCTCCCAGCACTTTGGAGGCACTGCCACCTCTGCCCTGTGCTGAGAAGGCCAAGGGCACTGGAAGCCATTCCAAGTCACAAGCACAGGTCACAGGGACACTCCAGCCACAGTGCCTTGACTCCCCCAAACATCCTGGGGACAAATAACACTGGTTTGAGTCACCACTTAGCACCATGGAGTGGTTTTAGTATGGGGCCCTTCAGAAAGTGACTTCTAGATGCCTTGCTCTGCAAAGATAATAAAACAAACAGAGCTGGAGCTAGAGAGGAATTTCTGGAGTGCTCAACAGCAGTCCTGGCTTCTGCCATGAGTCCAGGCAGGCCCTTGATGAGCCATGGCAGGCTGGTGAGTGCCAAGTAGGCATAGCCCTTTCAGAGATGCCTAAATACACACTGTTATTTAAGGAAATAAAAGGCTTTAAAATGTGCTCATTATTTCAGTCAGGTGTGCCTGGGCTTAAATGGCTCTAGTCCTTCTAACCTTTATCTCCCAGAATCTTGAGGGGCTTTGGGCAGGGACATGGACACTGTACCAGCCAGCTGCCCTTCTCACATGCTGCCAAGCTTTTCCCTTTGTGCCCTCTCTGACCAGGCAGCAGCAGAAAGCAAGTGTGCAATTGCAGCCTCATCTAATACCTTAGCTCAGTTTGTTCTAATTTGCTAACACACACACACACACACACACACACACACACACCATAATGACAGGGCTTGTGTTTAGGCATATCTCAAGAGTTCCTTGTACAAAATAGGTACAAAATTTTTGTTACAAAATATGTAACAAAATAGGATAACTCAGCCTGATCCCATCAGGGAAGACCAGTCCTAAAATGTCCAGGGCCAGACACAGAGCCCTGTGTAAAGATGGGAAGAGGCCCAAAGATATTTGGGAATCTGGTGCAGATCAAACCTGATGTCTGGCAAGACTCTGCTTTTGCATCTTGTCCTTGTGCCTTTGTGCCTTTGCAGCCTCACTGGGAACTGCTGTCAGAAAGCAGAGATGCAGGCAAATTCCCACAGTGCCCAGTGCCACTCCAGTTTTCAGTCTGGGCTGTCTTCCTTGCCCAGTCTTGGTTAGGGACACCCTGGAAGCTTGAAGATGCCAATCTGGAAAGGACAGGTTTATGCTGGAGAGGACCCCTGTGTGATCATCCCTGGTCTGCTAGAAGGGTGCACAGCACAAAGGAGACCTGGCTATTCACAGCAGGCTCCTTGCCAGCACAGCTCTGTTGCTCAGAGGTGCACTGCCTTTCCCTTCCTGACCATTGGAGCTATGGCAGCAAAAATTTAAACGAAGCTCAGGTGTTGGAGTTGATCCTTTGCCTTGCGTGTGCCTAATGGCTGCATCTTGTGTTGTTCCGTAGGCTCTGTCCTGTGTCTCTCATCGCACAGACTGAGCCTTGAGGAGGTTTTTTGGATCTTGTATACATGCAGCCCTGCAGAAGGCAGAGCCTCTCCTGGTTGTGCTCCCAGCAGGGGCTGAGGTTTTGCTCTGCTTCAGGATGTTTGCTGAAGATCTGCACCAAAATCATCCTTGTTCCAGACTCAGTGATGCTCTCTGCTTCTGAGCACCAAGCGGGGCTGTTTACATGCTTTGAGATGGCATTACACCAACAAAGAGCAGCTGATACAAATGGCTGGTGGGTAAGAAAATAAGTTAATGGTGTTTTTTCATCTAGAAGTCTATCTCACCTTGATGCAAATATTCCATCAATACTCTGGTGAGCCTGTTCCCCAAATGGGTCTGCACCTGCCAGAGCAGCAGGGTGGAGCTGTGCCCTGCAGCTCTGTGCTAGTGGGCTCTGAAAACAAGTGAGGTCCTGTGCGAGGCACTGAGGGCTCTGCACCCTGCATGCTTGGCATTGAACTGCAATGGCTCCTCTTCACAATGCACTGAATTCCTGGCCTTTGAGTGGGGCTGTCGTGTGTGGGCACAACGTGATGGCAACAGCTTTGCAGTGGTTATGGTCTTTCAGGAGATGGCAGGGTGGCAGTGTTACCAGGAAGGTTGGTGCCTCTTTCCTGACGCTTTTATGGAGTTTCTGACAATAGTTTAAGACACTTAATTTATAAATTTCTCCAGAGAGATTTTTGCTTCCCAGAGGACTGAAGCATTTTGAGCTCATCACACTGAATTATTGGCCCCAGATGAAGATGAAACCATGCAGCTGCCTGGACCATCCAGGAGAGGATGGACATGGCTGTCAAGGGCAGGCTCTGTCTAAGCCTGTGTCCTAAGGACCACAGCCCAGCCTGGAGCTGGCAAGAGCCCTTCCACTGAAGGAATAACAATCTGCAATTGCTCTTCCTAAAGCTACACTTGGCCTTTTATCTGACCTTCTTTGATCTTCTCCACAACCTCTGGCAGGTCTTCAGAGCATTCAGTTCTTTATATTAAAGCAATTAATCCCACATGCAACCAATTATGTTAAGACATAGTTTGGTGGCCATAATATTGTACAGACATTCTACCAAGTTTTCAACAAGTAACGGTGACTCCTACATGACACTTTCTAGTGACTGCAGTTCAGAAATGTCCCAAGGAAAAAAGCATATTCCAGAATTACCCTCCAAGCCTGAATGTGCCACTTGCAGACAACATGCTGACTTTGTGTACATACCATAGGACTCAAACACTGCTCCTTCTTGTTGGGCACAGCATGCAGGGCAAGAATCTCACCAGACCTGTGTGAACAGGTTTGTCATTCCAACAACCTCTTTACCTGCCACTGTCATTACAGCAACCCACAGCAAATGTTTTGCTTATCAGAAGCAAAGAGGCAGCAGTACATGTGAAGTCTTCAGGTTTCATCCATTTTGCCCAGGTCCCTAAGGAGGGGTGAAAGGGCAGCTGGCACAGGAGGGCATTTGCTCTGAGTGCCTTTGCTCTGAGCACAGTGCAGCCCTCATTGCTGCTCTCCCTGTGTTGCTGTACTGCTGCAGTGCACTACGGCCAGCACTACTGGCATTACCTAAAGCTCCTCTTTGGGTAGTCTTCAGCTTCTGAGGCATCCTCCATCTGCTCCTGGTGTCAAATAGATCACAGTTTTACATGGATGAAAAATGAGACTCCCTTCTGCTTGCATAACCCTGGGCTGCACAAGCCTTCCAAAACTCAGCAGAGGCATTGAAAGCATGTCACCACTGTCTCTTTTGACCTGTGGGGTACAGGCTGTTGACACAGCTATATGTTAAAGTGTCCTAGAGTCTGCTCACTTGGACTTTGCTCTGTTAGTGACAGAGAAGAGGCACATTTCCTTGTTTGGGTTATTTCCCTTCAGTGAAAGGAGCCAGCACTAATGCCCAGTGCTGCTCTGTTTGCTGCCTCTCCTGCCAGGGAGAGGATTCCTCGTGTTTGGGGGCCTGACAGCAGCAAGAGCAGCTGCAAGCTGTCTCTCTCACACCTTGAGAGCTCTTTCAGCAACAGGGTTCATTCCTTCCTGCTCACACCTTGCCACAAAGAGACAGCCACGTGCTCCTTCCAGGTCTGCCATAGCACAAATGTGCAAAAAGAATCCCAGCAGCAGCAGCAGCAGCAGTACAGACCATGGGGCTGGCACTAGACTATTTGTAGGGTTTTTGTATTACAACAAAAGGTCTGGACAATGTGGCAATAGGAACTCTAATGGACTTCAGATGGAGAATTATCTAATGGAGCAGCTTTCCTCCAAAAATGTCATTTTGTCACAATCAAAATGCTTGTGAAACTATCATTTTACCAACTATTTTTCTGAGGGGAAAAAGGAAAAAGAAGAAAGAAAAAAACCCCAACATAAAAAAATCCCCAACCATTTAGAGATCTTTATTTTATATAATATATGGATTTTAAAAAGCTATAATGATCTAAATAAGCCTAAACTATTTATTTTTATAGAATTTTCCTTTGTGGAGAATTTCAACATTTTGAGGTTTTGTTTTGAATTGGAATGAAAACAAATTTCAAAATCTCAAAATTGTCTGTGAAACACAATTTCCACTCTCTGGCCAGCTCAAGTTTCAGGCTAGAGCATGTATAATAGCTCCCCTGCAGGGAAGCTCTTTAGGAAAAATGACTCTGAATGAATTTACTGGTGCAAACATATAGTTTTAAAGACTTGTCAATTTGTCCAAGCCGATATGTCTCTGCTGAAAGCTCCTCCAAGTCATAAGAAGCCTCCACAAGTTCCTGAAAGACTTATTTCTGAAAGGCACTGCTAACTTTGTAAAATTGATGGTGGGCATTTCCTGGCATTGATATTAACCAGGCAGTTACAGTTGTCACTTATTTGCAACAGACCACAGAATTGATATCATAACTATTTTCTTAGTCAACTCTAGTTGGACTGCTTTTAATAGTTTAAACTAGGGATTAAGAGCTTCATGTTACATTTTCAATGTAAGTCCTGTTTGTTCAGACTAAAATATTCAATAGAACAGAATTTATATACTACAATATTTAGATGGATTTAAATATTTACAGCCTTCACAAATAATTTTGCCTAAAAAAACCCCAAACTACTTGTATTTTCATGTGTAAGGAACAGAAACCTACCATAGGACAAATTAATTATTAGGAACATTAATGGAGACTTACTGTAAGTTTTGTTTTCAAGTGAGTCACTTTGGATTTACCATGACATAAATGAGGTCATAGGCCAATCTGTTCCCAGCAGCTTTATACACCATGTAGGTATGAAACAGCCCAATATTGAAGAACATTGCCATAAACAGCTTGTAAGTTAATCATATGTGAAATAAATAACATAAAATAAAATAAAATAAAATAAAATAAAATAAAATAAAATAAAATAAAATAAAACAAAACAAAATAAACAACAAAACCAAACAAGAACAAACCACCCCTGCATGCCATAGGACTTTTTGCTGCCTTTTTCTGGTTATGCTTTACTGAAGAGAAGTTGGGGGGCACTGTGCTCCCCCAGAAAGCAAAGGCCTTGTGTCAAGGTGAAAGCTGAACCAAACACACACTCTGCAGCCAAAGTTTGTTTATAACTCCTGACTCTGCTGGGTCAGTTATGTGGCAGTTTCACTAAACAAACAAGTAAAACACAGGTCAATGTCCAAATTCTGGAGTGCAGCTTATTTAAGCAGCTTCAGTAGTTGGTAGAGGAGCAAAGCTGTGAGTGGAAACAAACTGTGAGTGGAAGCAGGGAAAGAAGGACAGTAAATCAAATCAGACGCAGGTATGGCTGAGGGGTGTTTTTGAGGATGCCTTTGACCAACTAGCTCAGCTTGGTGCGGGAAGTTATTGAAAGCACATTTGGCACTCGATGCGTTTGTTGTGTGTGGAATCAGCAACAAAATCTTTCCATCCACTATCTTGAGTTGCTGTACTGGGAGGTGAGTGTTAAATCATCACAAAAGGAACCACCCTCTAAAGGACTGGAGAGGGGAAACCAAACAAAACTACGTGGTAAATCCATCAAGGAATGGCACAGAGGAGAGCAGCCAGCTGAATCAGTACTGTGCGTTTCTTTTCTCCATTCCTGGGTTCAGCTAGATATTTTTGATGATCCCACTGAGTTAGCTATTGACCTTGCATGGATAAACCATCTCCTTTGCTGGACTGCCCATCCATCTTATACCCTTTAGCACACTTGTACAGTCCCCATGTAAATCCCTCCCTCCTTGCCTTGTATTGTCCAAGAAACATGTTAGCCTGCTTCCTGCTTGGGTGCTGGCTTTGCATTCAGAGGCAAAGGCACCTTGCCACACCCCCAGCACGCAGCCCAGCTCATCAGCAACTCCTCCTCTCCTGGAAGGGGAGCTGCTACAGCTGGGAGAGAGAGGAGAGGGTCTAGCAGGGGGTCAGCTCCTTGCTGAGAAGGACTCATTTGTGGCTGTCTTGTGCTTGATAGTATTTCACTTGTTTGATATTAGCAAATCCACCAACTGGAGTTTTGGTGACTTTCCTCAGTGTAAAATTTCAATATACAGAATATTCTGAGTTGGAAGGGACCCACAAAAATCATCACGTCCAACTCTTAAGTGAATGGCAGTCTGCCTTGGTTTGGTTCTGCTGTGCCTGTAGAATAGACTGCCTTTAACAAGAGTAAACACAAACAAGGGTTGTGTGGCTTTGAAACACTCCAAACTGAAACAAAAGTAGAAGACATCTGCAAAATTAAAGCAACCTTACTTAAGCAGATGTGTAAGGGAAGTGGGCAGAGAATTGGTCCTAGGAAGATTGCAACACAGGAATTCTTAGATTCCTAGACAAAACCTGTCTAAGTAAGTTTGTGGTCAATGCTTGAAGCAGGCAATTGACTCTCCCACCAGCTCTTCCAGGGGAGTGATGGTGGCAGAGCTCCACGTGGCTGCCACAGGAGCTCCTTTGTGGCTTCTGCTGGCAGTCTGACAGGGGAAGGTGTGCTGGCATATTAACTGGGCACCCAGGATGGAAACCACTGCTTCTTTTGATTCTACCTGTGAAATGTTTTTCCACTCGGCATATAAACATGTGGGCAAACAGGGGCAATGACTTCAAAACCAGCGAGCATGATTAAAATGCTAAAAGGAGAAAAAGGTATTGTTCAGCTGAGCAGAAGTGAGAGGGAGGCAAATGTCCAACTTGGAGAAACAAGAGATTTGTTCAAGGAGTCACAGAAGTATTTGTGTGGAAGCCATGTGACAAAATGAAGAAATGATGGTTGATAATAAATACCAAGACCATCTTGTATCATTAAGATTACCAGGCTGGGAAATATTTTCTTTGGGAAAGCTCTGGCCTCCAAGTTTAACAGAGATTTTCTAATAGCTAAAGAAGAAATACATGCATGGAGTAATTCAAATAGCCTTAGATTCCCCTGCAGAGCAGCAAGCATTACACAGGACTCAAAATCAGTGAGAGAAATCTAAATCACTGCCCCAAAGTCAACTCAGCTACCTATGGTCTCTAATCTGTAACTGTGTCAGCAGGAAATAGTGGGGAAAATTAAATGGCTCAGTATAAAAGCAATAATGAAGTAAAATAAACGCAAAATCTATGACACAAAATCAGTACGTCACTCATTTTTTTGCACAAGAAAAGCTTACTGCAGGCTTTCTTGCAACTTTTTAAGCAGATAAACACAATCACAAAGTCTACTTAACAATTCTATTTTATTGGTAGTAGAAGCATCAGTAGCAGTAATGGTTGTTGTGTTACAGTAGCCTTGAGAGCCATGAACTGTGTTCCCCAGGCTGATGCCAAGCGCACTCTACAAGTACATAATAAGAGATGAAAGAGTTTAAAACCTTGACATGACTTGTATGCAGAATTTTGATTTAAAATCTGCTCTGTTCCAGCAAAGATTTGTTTGTGTGTTTTTCTTTTCCACTGTGAGGAATGTGACTACTCACAATGTGGAAAGCAAAGCACATGCAGGATGAAAATCAGAAACAAGTAAGCAAGAGAGGGGAGATGGACAATATTAGCACCCCTGAAGGCTTTATTTGCCTTTGTGTCCACAAAATGTGAAGCTTCACTTTCTGTTGAGCCCTTCCACGCTCAGAAAACATGGGTAAAGACCCAGAGCATACTTAGACTACCTTAAAGATTTGGATATTTAAAAATGGCAACAGGGTTTGGCTTCTCATTTGGCATCTGGTTTCTGAACCTTGTAATGCATTAGGATCACATTTTCAGGGTTTCCCCTGCAACTGGAGGAATTAGAAATTTATTGTTAAAAAAAAAGAGAAAAGTGAGAAGGTCATGTGATTGTGTGCTTCCAGAAGCTGAGACTTGAAGCAAAAGCCCACCCTGGACTCACAATAAAATCATGAGAATTGAAAACACCAGACTTAAGAAGCTCATCCAAGATTTCTGCTGTGCATATGTAAAACCAGGGTGTTGTCAGGACTAGTTAGCTAATGTCATAAAGCACTCATAAGGACAACGTTAGTTATTATTTAGGAGGAAACCAAAGTGTAAAGTGTTTTACATATAAATCTGCCCTTTAGAAGAGCAACATTAAAAAGGCAGGATTGAGCTCTGGATTACTGAAGGGCAATAAAGAGGTTTTAAACACAGCCATAACTCATTCTGCATGAAAATGACTCAGCAGTGTCTTGACCAAGTTGGAAACAGGACCTCTGGAAGTGATTAGGAGTGGACTGTCTCCTGACATGCCTCCCTCCACTAATCTGCTTGGGATGGCAGATGTGCAGAGCAGCCCAGTGCAGGGAGCAAACCCCTGGGCTGAGCAGGGAAAGGATGGCTCTGCAGCTCCACAGCCTCTGTCTCAGGAGCTGAGTGAGGAATGGTGGCAGTGGCTCCTCTGGAGTGACAGGTAATGCCTGGCAAAGAAGCAGAGTGTGCTGTGAAATGATTGTGTGGCCATCCTTGTGTCTCCATTACAGAGATTTTGGGGGTTTCGGACTATCTGCAGCTTGGCTATGCAGACTGAGCACCTCCTCTAGCAGTCACAGTCCATCTGGCACACTCCTGAAGTGCTTTTGGGCAGAGCAATCCAGTTTGCACTGCTAAGACCATACTGCCATGGAAGCAGATTTGGGTGAGTGGGGACAACAGCAAGATTTTCTTCAAAAGCCACTTCTCAGGCGAACCAACGCACTGCCACCCGCAGCTCAGCGTGGCTGGTGTGAGGAGCATAAACTCTGAGGGCACAACTGAGCCTTCTGCAAAAAAATATTTTGTGCCAAGTGTTTTTCTTCTTTGTCCACTTGTGGGTTCATAAAAATATTGCCAATCCCCCTGTTGGGGGTAAGGACTTGGTGACAGCAAATGCAAGCCTGCTGACAAAAGGCTTGCTTTTCCTTTGCACCTTTTGCAGACTCTTCAGAAGACCTTCCTAGCCCAGACACCCCCAGCTAAGAATTACTAGTTTCAGTCTTTTGGACCAGATCTGGACGCAGCAGAGCTCTGTTCAGTTTGATGGCAGTAAAAGAATTCACACATGTTGAAACACTCGTTTCCTGGCTTTGGCTGCCTTAGAGCTGGACCTGTTCTAAATGCCACAGAGCTGCTCTGAGCCCACTGCTCTGCCCCCCCTTTCAGATACAACGTGAAGGGAGTGCTCTTATTTTGTTAGGAGAGAGTTTAAAACAAACAAGCCACCACCAGCTGCAGTTCATGTATATGGGTATGATTTTAGATTGCAAACAGGAGGCTATTTGGCTTTGCATAGTAAGCATTGTCTGGCAGAAAATTGTCTCCTCTGATCTCCCTGAGCCTTGGATTGCTGCTGTGAGATTGTGTCACAACTGGTCATTAATTATTTCATCAAAAGCTTATTTTTTCTCATTTCCTCATCATTATTTCCACCTAGTTTCTTTTAAATTGAATCCATTTATTGGCAAGGCTTGTTTCTCCCCTAAGTGGGGTCTGGGCTTTGCAGAGAGGAACGTTGACCTTAGAAAAGATGTATTGTTAACATATGTAGTTCACGTGCTTACATATGCATACACTGAGCAAGAAATTACTGGATGTGTGTTTAAATATTGCTCTGGAACTCTGACCCTCCTCTCACTCACTCTGGAATCAAATTCCTCTTCTTGCTACATACAAATTCCTCCCCTCTTCCTACCTGATAAATATGATAAATGATAAAATATTGTGGGGGAAAAAAACCACTGTGCAAAAAAAAAAAAAAAAAGATATGGCCAAAGATATGGCCATTATCACCATGGGAATGAATAAACGAGGAAAAGGAAAAAGGAGAAAGGAAAAAGGTGTGTGCAGCTCTCAGGAGATTCATATCCTTGGGAAATACTTATTTCTTAAAAGTGCCACAGTGTCCTTGGAAAAATGGAGACCCCTCCTGGTATTGCCAGCCCTGATAGGCAAGACAGGATAGCACTACTCACAGAGATAATTGCAACCACCAGGAGTGGGGACTACCAGCCAAAGAAGTGGGGGAGGAGCAAGGCAGCCAAAACATCCAGTAGAGAGGCTCAGAGAGTTCTCCTGTCACCAGCTGCTGAGATGCAAACAAAGAGAGAAATGGGAAGAGCTGCCAACACCTTCATCCCCTCAGAGAGCAAAAGCAGCCTCACAAGCACATTGTAGGCAACAGCCTGAAGAACAGAGGCGACTGGGCTGCAGTGGGACAGAGGTGAGGGGAATGCCCCAGAGAGGCTCTCCAGGCAGCCCCAGCAATACATCACCCTGGATGCTAAACCAAAACATGTTCTGTTACACAGAAAGCTTCTGCTGCCACCCTTCCATGGCCTGAAGCTGGAGCAGCCTGGCTGCAGGAGACAGCAACGTGCTGTACCTACATAGGAGTCATCTTGGTGAAGAGCCTGTCTGTTTTTGGGAAATAGAGTCTTTTCTTCCCAATTTGTTCAGCATGTTGTGTGCAAAGCAATGTGGAACCTCAGCAAGATCCCTTTGTGTCTGACTCAGCAATGGCACCATGATAAGCATGGTTTGTCCTGCAGCTTGTGCTAAAGAACGCAAGAATTACCACAAGGACTCCAGCTCTTTCACAATATGAGAACAAGAACAGAAGAGCAGCCACACTGGGCCAGGCCAAAGGTCCATCTAGCTCCTGTCTCCAACAGCGGGCAAAAGCAAAATGCCTGGGGAAAAGTATGAACACAGGGTAAGCACATACAATATTTCCCCTGAGTGCTCTCCCAGCCACCATCTCCAGATTAGAAAAGTTTGGAGCCAAGGATGTTTTGATGTACTTAGAGCCCTGGGTTGCATCCTTCAACAGCTCTTGTGCTTTCTCTATTCCTTATGCTTTCTCAAGACTTACTCTTTCTGATTTCTTATTTATTTCCCCTTCAGTTGCTCTTCATTGTCTTCAGGCTGGATGTATGCCCCTCTATATAATTAATCTGTATTTTCACAGAGTTTTAGCCATATATGCTCCTCATTTCTTCTCCATCCTTCAAACTTCACCACAACTCATGAAAAAGATGCCTAAAGCTCAAAGTCACCCACTGGGACTGTCCATCACTTGAAAGTTGCTACAAACCCTCAAAATGTTTTGGTTCCACGGTACACATATTGTCCCATATTTCCTCACCCACACAGTTTCTTTCCAACCCTTCACTTTTGCAGTTCTTTGTCTAAGACTGGTGCCCCTTTTTGAGGTTTACCTGTGGTCCCCCCAAATCTCAGTGGATTATCAAAATCTCCCCTGAAATGTTTGGCTTATTTGTAGCAGAGCTGATTATTAGAAGTGGACCCACTTTTTGGTGCTGTCACCGTGTGTAATCAAGGCTGGACCACAGAGTGTGTGACACTCCTGGACTAGGTGGATGCAACATCCATCAGAATTCTGCAGTTTGAAAAAGACAAAAGCCTTAAGTCCTTCCAGAAACCCCCATGCAATCTTTATTGCTCCTGAGAAAGACCCATTAAACTGTCTGCAAGCCCTTTTGGACAAAGACCCCGCTACGAGGGGACATGACATGGAGTGGCTCAGCTTTAGTAATTCAGAACTGACAGTGAGGACACGAGTCCCTGAGATCTGCATCATGCAGCTCATTCCCAGAAGCAGCAAGTCATTTTCAGGGCTACTACAGCCAGGGGAGGAGTTTGTGTGAGAGATCACAGCTGTCCCTTTTGGGAAGGTGGTGTCCATACTTCATCCTGGACTTCCCCAGTGACGAATCACCTCTCCAAGAAAGATACTCCCATGAGTGCAGTAGGTTCAAAGAACTGCCCTTGCACCCATGGTGATGAGTCAAGCCTCTGCTCTCTGTGCTTTCTGTTGGACTGTCATCAATGTTGACGTGCAGAGCCTACTGTTCCTCTATGTGGGGTAAAAAAACTCAGGAGGTTCCTCAGCAGGGCTACAAGCTTTGAAATGACACTTTCTTTCTCTCTTTCTTTCTTCTAGGGAAGATGAACTAATATGGTGAATCAAAGAAAGGCTGTTTTTCCTCTCACCACTCCTTTCTTGTGGAAGGGAAGTAGGTCACAGAAAGACATATTTTTCTTACTCTTACCTCATCAGTAACCAGAGTGAAGGATTATAGGTCCTGGGCAATTTTTTCCCATCCACATGCCACACAGATATTCATTATATAGAGTTAATTCTTGCCTGGCCTCTAGTTTTGAAGGTTGAACTCCATGGCTTATGGAAATGGTGCGCTCTGGGTAGAGGTCTCCCCATTTCCCTGTGCGGACATCAAGGTGCAGACCACGTCTGCAAATCTGCAGGGAGAGTGTTTGGATGTCCAGCAGCCTTGGGCTCCTCCCAGTGGGTGTCCATCACTTCAAGCAGTGCTCTGGTGAGCTCCTGAGTGGTGCCCTGCAAGGAGATATCTTAATTTAGGAAAGCAAATAGTGAGGCAAGCTTCATCTTGCTGCACACACCAAGAATGGAGAGGATGTACAAAAATGTGAAGCTTAACTCCTGGATGCTCATTGCCCAGACTTGGCACAGGAGCCATTGCAGGACTTGTGGAGTGTCAAATCTCTGCCAAGCCAGCTGTAGTTCACCTCTGCAAATGGCATTGGGAGAACCTATATGTATTTTAACCCTGCAGCACACCATGACATCTCAAGCCATCCAAGCAGATGACCAGCTGCAAACTGGTCCAAAACTGCAATTAGCTTCTGCCCTAGAAGGAGCACACAAAGCACAGAGGAAAGCTATTATTAACATAAACAGAGGCTTATTTTGGCTTTGCCTGTTGTTGCCCATTTGTGTCTGGTGTGAAGTCGTTGGCCTGCAACTAACAGCAGGCACATGCATGCATGACACTAACAAAGCAGAAGGAGATGTTGTCATTCTTCACTGGAATAAAAAATCTTGCCAGAAAGAGGAAAGATTTTTAAATATGGTGTTGCTACATTCCCATGACTCTACAGAGCAGGAAAATGGTTTAAGAATTCTTACTTAACATCTTTATCAGTTATATAAGCAAAATAAGATTCTTTTATAGCTAAGGTTTTCAGTGTAAAAATGTTGTGACAGAAAAAGGATACTTAAACCCTCTTTAAAGTGAATATATAAACTAGCCTTTGTTTGGAAATGTTTTCTTCAGTTCAGGGAAAAGAAGTTATTACAGCATTACCTCCACCCACACCTCTATTCTACCTATTCTTTTAACTGCATTTAAAACATTAAATATTTTTAATACTTGCTTTATAGGGACTGAGGGGCAGAACTTTTTTCACCAACATCTAACACAACAAGATTATGCCAGGGCTAATAGTCAGGACATCTGTTCCCAAATAAATATTAATGCTGCACCTCAGCATGCACCCTCTGATAGTTGTCAGGGCTGTAATTCACAGCACACATCTCACTGAGAGATTTTTCTGCATAGCACTCCAAAGCCCTAACAAGCTCTGAGCAGATGACAAAACAGCCTGGTAAGCTGGCAGTGGGCATTTTTGCAGGAAACCTAGAGATTTATATAATTTGTTCCAAAAGAGAAATACATGATGGAAACACTACACCATCTGCATAATTGCACACTACATAATGCTGTGTAATTTCTACAGCCCACTGTGCTGGAGTATGTGCACTGATCCCCCGAGGTCCACTGGCTCCATTTAAAACAGATTAGCACTAATCACAGTGTCTTCTCACCATTCCTATGCAAGAATGAGCAGCAGAAGGAATGAATTGCTCTGCCCCTCGTGCTCATGCAGAGACCATACAGCTCATTGTGTCCCACTCACAG
The DNA here is from genome assembly GCF_015832195.1 of Motacilla alba alba. Lineage (NCBI taxonomy): Eukaryota > Metazoa > Chordata > Aves > Passeriformes > Motacillidae > Motacilla > Motacilla alba. Next base: position 3,262,544 of record NC_052026.1, read on the forward strand.
CAGACCTGGGACTCAGCATGATACAGGTTATCTCCTTATGGAGGTAACCTCACTATGCACAGCCCATGGATTTAATTGTCAGCAATCTGTCTGGTTTGATTGTAATTAGCCCTTTTACGAGGTTTATACTGAAACATGGACACCCCTAGACCAGACTAGCTGTCATTACAGGGCCAATGCCAGCAGCCTAAATCAGGAGCCCCTTTGGTCACAGACACTTTTGCTCATCCTCCTGCTGTTCCATCAAATGTAGTTCGGACACTTCTGAGTTTTAGCTGCCACCAAAGGACAAACATCACAGCAGTGGCTGCAGGAGCTCATGGGTGCCCCATATCCACAGCACAAACCATCCCTGAGGTGAGCTGTAGGCATCTCTGCAGCTTCTCTCAGGGTTGGCTCCACTAAACTGAGCACTGAGCTATTCATGGTAAAGAGCAGCTGGGTCTCCTTCCCTCTTGCCTTTGTGTCTCGTGGATTCCAGCAGCAGCTGCACATGGGATAGTGGGGAGTGTAAGTGAGAGTTAAATCAGCAGTTAGAGCTTGGCTGAGAAAGGCACACAGAAAGCAGAAAGCTAAAGGGACATCATGGTGCCAGTGCTGTTTCTGAGATAACTCGCTTGAAACCAAAAGGGGAATAATATATTTAAACTGAGGCAGAATTACACAATGAGGAGGGGCTGGGATACTACCCAGTTCACAGAGTCAGCAATAGAAGAGAGCCTTAGTCATGCAACAAGAGAGGAACTGGATACATTTTTGGAAGTGAAGCAAGCTGAGGCAAAAAGTCACCGGCCAAGGTTAAATGAGTTGGAAAAGAAACTAATTTATATATCCTGGGCTGATAAGGGCAGGTCCTGCTGCACTTTCAAGGTAGACTTCCCCCATTTCTTAGTGTTTCTACATTGCGTGCATACTTTGTTCATATTGATGAGATTAAATGTAATTACTTTGGAAGCGTGAAGACATGATTGCTTTGAAACTAAATCAATGGGACAAATGCAGACTGCCTTCCCAAAGCCAGTAGAGAAAGGCTGGACTTTGACCAGTTTGGCAAAAATTACCATTCAGCTTTTGAGAACATATAACATCACATAACATAACATAACATAACATAATCAGCACTTGAGTATATATTGCTTACATCATAGAAGGGATATTCTTTCTTTCTCTGTCATGAAATCAAAGTACATATGGGATGAAACATAAGCTGAAATTTTACAGCTCCCATTGGTTCAGCTTCTCTGGAAAGTCAGTGCTGTGCATATGCACAATCTCAGTGGGAAAATAAGGATGAAAGATCCTGGAGAGGAGAACAGCTCTTCCCTGGCTCACATTAAACATATCCATTCAAGCACATGTATCACATCCACCATCACCATCACCTACTAAGTGGAAATTGGAATCCTTTAACCAAGGGGAGGGGGGGGTGTGTGAGGGGGTGTCTTCCCTCTAGACTTGGGAATGAGATTGAAAAGTTACATCAGGTTTTCTCAGAAGCTAATCTGTGGCTTTCAGTCCAACATGTGTTGTTGCCAATGACTGTTTGATTTCTGCATCAGCAGGTCACAGAGATCAGGTGGGGGCAGAGGGAGTGCATTTATCAGCCCAATGAGACAAAGCTGAGCTCTTTGTCCACTGTCTCCTTCTCCTGTGGTTGGCGGCTCTCTGTCCTGAGACTGGGGGTGTGGGGTGGAAGTAATCCTTTGAAAAACATAACCCAGCTGTACTCAAAGGCAGCTGCTGGCCACCCCTGGCAGGCAGCTGAGGTGTTTCCTGGACAATCAGGGGATTCTGTAAAGCCAGAAGATAAAATGACTGTGTAACATGCAGGGTGTTTGCTACTAAAGGCTAGACAGATGAGACAGTGGTTGCGATACCTGTGCTAACAATACCGCATTGATTTCCTCACAGCCACTGCAGGGCCAGCAGCTCAGGCACTGCCCTTTTGCCTCCTGAGTTACTGTCCCCATGCACAGAATTCTCCAGGTCTGCATGTCAGACTCTACAAGAGGCCCAAGCACAGAAGCCACAGTGGCCAAGGCCACTGAGCAGCCTGATGGGGAGATGGGTGCCATGGCACTGGAGTAGCCAGCCTTGCTCCAGGTGAGTGGTGTGGGCTCACCACACACTCTGCCCTTGCTGAGAGAGTTCTCTGCTGGGTGGGCTGCTCTACAGAAGCAGCTGAAATGGAAATTATTTTCCAATATACCAGAAGACAGCATTAGACAAGAGGCACCTACTGACACAAATTGTGAGGTAGGGTGTAAGATCTGCATCCTAGCTCTTGGAGTCAAAAAAGAGGACAGAGGTGGGAGGAGGACAGGATCAATCTCATATCCACCTGGGATGCTGGCTGTGCTGCAAACACACTGGGGCAGGAGGTCCAGCTGCAGAGCCAGTTAGTTCTGGAGCAATCTGAGGGTATTTTGGCCTCTCAGACTTGCACAGCATAACCTTTTCCAGCCTCTCCCCATAGCCTGAGAGAGTTTGGCCTGACTTGTTCTGATGTCCTTGATTTGGATCAAGCCCAGAACGTAGGCAGGTTTCAACAGAAGATGGCTGGGACCAAAGTTACTCAAAGAACCTTAAAGACAAGCTGATAAAAGAACATTTATGACACAGTCCCCATTTTATAAATGAAGCAAGAGATAAGAGGAGATAACAGATTAGAGGACAGAAACCCTCTACCTTCCTCTACCAGTCCATGATACTGATCATGCCCAACTGGCTTTAGCCCAAGGTCCTGAAACACTGCAGGGTTGAGGCCTAAGGTAAAACATCATGAACTGAATATAGATCTCCCAGTTGTGGCCATGATTCCTGAATGATAAACACAACTCCCCGCACAATGAAACACTGAGTAGATGATAATAGCCTTAGATAAAACTGTTACAATAAACCACTTCGGTTTTATATTGAAATGTAGACATCTGGGATTGTGACCAGAATGAGGAAAGCAAGAACTTTCAGTGTCTGGAAGGTACACCAGGAGGTCAGGGTTGAAGGAACCTCAGAAGCAAGACTCGCTACTACCAGCCCAGGTTTAGACTCTGATGCTAACAATACAGAATGATAACTTCATTAGCAGAATTGCATGACTGCAGCATAAAAATAAGATTAAAAAGCAGTTAGAAATGACTAGTGCATACTGGCAGTAAACTAATAAATTTGCCTCATCTTCCTAATCCTGATGTGTGGATGCTTCAGTTGTGCAAGGTGTGCATTGGCTGCACGCCCAACTAGAGGTCAATACCATTTGACTGAAGAAAATCTGCATTTCCTGACTTGTTCTTACTTTTTGCGCATCTATGTTCAATAAGGTACATTTCCCTCTCAATCTTTAAACAAAACCAGCCAGAAAAAGACAAAAAGTAGCTTATAGCCAGGACTTCTTTCAAAACATCTGCTCTTCAGCTCAGGCAGGCTCTGTGCCCTGTGAAACTAGATTTTAATGAAGAAGGAAAGGAAGAGGAAGCAAAATAACCTGTGGCTTTGCTTCTGAAGAACTGGATGGTTACATTAGGTTTGCTTTAGCCTGACTGTGAGCACAGGTGTTAGCTACAGAAAATGTGTTGCTTTCCTGAGCAGCAGTCTTTAGTAATAGGGGGAGGAATACATGGTGTGGTAGGAAGGAGTCTGTTGCAAGTCAAGTCAGTTCATGGAGTATAAAATTCTCTTCCAGTTGCTACATTTTGAATTTATATGGTATGTAGCATAAGTGTGTTACCGGCTATCACTGTTTCTACAAGTACAGGTGAGTCAAACTGGACCAACATGAATTTGGAAAATGTCAAGAATTAGCACATTTAAAAAAAACACTTCAGAAATTACTCTGCTTCACTAAATCTTAGCAGTAGATCCTCTTACATAACCTAAAGAACAGATCTCTTTTTGTTTTTAAAATGCAGTCAGTGTTGTCTGGTTGGCTACCAGCTGCTGCTATCAGCCTGCTGTGGTTGGTAACTGTAAATGTGGGGGCCATTTTGAAACCAAAAGATTAAAGACAAGAAGAGGAAGTCCAACAACTTGAAGATGCTATCATCAATCCACAGCTGGCCAGGAACAGGAAGCAAGTGAGGATGGCATACATAATATACAACCTCTGTGGCAGCAGGACAAACAAAAATGAAAGGCTGTAGAAATGGTAGGGGTTATTTCTCTAAAGGTATTGTCACTGCTTTGGGCTGGTCATTTGTGAAGGAGGAGCAGGCACTTATAGCATCTCATGGTGCAGATGAGGGACAGTTTGTCCTACAGCACAAATGCTTTTTCAGCTGGTTTGGAAAGGGAGCAGGGCAAAGCATGGAATAAAAAATAATGATCTGCAAGGGAATTTAAAGATCAGACTTCGTTCTCATGAGTGTTAGAACTTTGTATTGACCACAGTGCAAGGGTATTCAGGATCTGAATGGTTTCATCACCAGTTTAATTGCAGATGAAATAAGACAAGAAACAAGACACAGCTTCACATGCACAGCTTACAGGGAAACATAATGTTATCATCAACTCAGGAGCCTGTGTGCAATGGAAAAGTTGCCATTAGGAGAAAGGCCATTTCAGGCCAAGCATGAAAGAGCCAGATGTGGTCACTGAGAGCAGGCTGGAAAGGCAGGCGTGCTGGATGTGCTGAACCACAAGAGCAGAAGTTCCAGCAGAGCTGTTCTCCCATGCAGGCCCAAGGTCAGGCCTCTGCCCAGGACTTGCAGGAGCACATTTGCTGGTGTGCTGTATCCACCTGGGGTGGCAGATGTGTGTGCTTTGGCTGTGGCTTCCCTTGCACCTGGACCATGGCACAGTGGCTGTCAGCAGCATGCCACACCATCCCTGCTGCAGCTACACGGAGGAAGGGGATCCACACAGAGCCTGCAGCACTTTTCAATTCCTTGTGATCCCGGAAGGCCAGTGTAAACGAGAAGAACTCTCATGCCTGGAAGGAGCAAAGCATCAAGGCTAGTGCCAGGCACAGGACAGGGAAATGAAAGCATTAGACACTGACTTGCAGCCAGAGGAGTTCAGCCAGCTCCAAGGACCTGACACACAGCTCATTAAACCCTCCACAGAGCAGTCCGAATCAGTTTTCGAGCTTTGTTAATGCCATGAAGTAAATTGTACCTGTAATGCATTTGCATCCATAGCTTGCATCAGGTTGGATTAAGGTATAAAAAGCTTCTTAAGCACAAAAGTGCCCATTGTAAAAGCGCTGTCATTAATGACACTGTGCTTATTTAGAGCAGAGCTCAGGCACAGCCTACCTAGCGTCACTGTAGAGAAATCAAAGTGGGCACATTCAGCCTAAGCACTAATACTCAATATCTGCACCACTGAGGTAATTACAATAATCCCTTAATTACTGGCACCAGGAAAGTTTGAGGAAAACCTGCCTGGCAAACAAGCTCACCCTATAAAAACAGAAGTTCACAGACCTGAGAAATGTGGGAAATATTCAAGTGGATGGTTATTTATTTACAAATAAAAGATAGTCAAAAAGGCAGACACATGAGAACAAAAAGTAGAATCCACATTTTATGCACAGCTTTCTAGTCTTAGCTGTTTGTTTTCCGTAGTCTTTTCCAGCAGAAACACGGGACCCATTTAACAGACTTCACTCTGTGCCCCAGCTCCTCATCCTTTGCACTTCACCTACTGCAAGAGCAAGAACATGGAAAAGTACAGGCAGGATGCACCAAACACAAGCTGGCTGGATCACAGTGCTGTGACCACGAGCTCCTGCTGGTCTCTGCACAGCAAACACTCAGTGAGCAGCAGTCCCTGAGCTGTCCCAAATGGCATTAGGTGCTAACAGGAAACACAGAAAGACTAGATAAAAACTGAAAGGAAATGAGCAGCACCAGATGCAATGAATTTTACCCAGGAGTAGCCTGTGCCTGAGCAGCTTGCCCTGAGTGAGGGGCTGTGTGGCTCTGCTGCCTCAAAAGCAGAGAATGTGGACTGTTAGTCACCACTTGTTTCCTGTTCTCTCCCGCCTCTGCAGTGGAGCAACTTGTGCTGGCAGTGCCAGCTGCCCTTGCTGGGGCAGCCAGCAGGGCACCCCTGCCCTGGGCTGCATGGGAGAAGGGAGCAAGTGGCACCAGCACACTCTGTGAGACTCCCATTCCCCTGCTTGGCCTGGGGAAGTCAAGGGTGCCCCCGGTGTCACAGACAGCACGTGGTGACACTGCCCTGGAAGCACAAGTCACAGCCCAGGCGAACTCTGAGGAACTGGCTTCGTCAGAGGAGAGGAAGGGTCTCAGATCCATTCCCCAATCCAGAAATCTCCTGGGAAAGACTTAAAAAAACGGGATTATTGAACAATTTGGCATCTCAGGACACTGGAGTGCCCTGCTTGCATCGAATTTTCCCTCTTTGACTAATAAAACAGATGGCCACAGACTCTAGCTCCAGGAGTACTTGGTTCTGTGTTCTCAACATCAGAGCTCCAGAGGTGATGACAGGAAACATATTGTGCTGAGCTGCATGGAAGGTCTACTCAGGCTCTGCAAATAGTGCACTCAGGACTGTTTACTAATAGCAAATCACAAATATAGTGTAGCACACACAGTCCTCAAACTACAAACCACTGTAAACTTACCGATGCAGATTTGTTAAATAGAATAAAACAGGCCAAGCAAAGCACTGAACAAATTCTGCCACAACAATCTTCCCTTGTCAGGATGGCACTTGTTCTTCATTCTCAGTGTTTGGCTGTAGCTAATATCAACTCATACAAATATTCACAGGCACTTTTGCCATTTTTTTTAATTGGTAGAAGTATAGGCAAGTCTGCATTGGGGTCCAGGCATGAGTTTAATTGATTTGCTGATAATTACGCTACGCTATTGCATTATATGCAACAATACCAGTGGATAAAGCTTTAGGGAAACAGGAGTTTTATGAAGCAAATAAGTACATACCCCCACTACCATAGGGTACCATCAGTACAGATTTCCAACTTCGGATGACCAGACTAGTTAGAGCATCCAGGGAGTCTGCTTCTCAGAGAGGAGGTATTGGGGGAGACAGAAATGAGCACAAACGTAGTGGAAACTTCTAGTATTAATTAAAACAAAACCCAAGTCCAGCATCCTTTGTGACTTACACTTTGAGAGCAGTTGCATGCAACACTTTGCTGCAAATTGCCTTGTTCTGTGATTGTAAAAAGGAAAACAAACACTAGAAGAATTGTTCTTATATTCACTCCTCCAACACCAAATATCCAGCCAAGTTTACAAGCTTCACTGGCTTCAGTAAAGATACCCCCGGACTAAATCTGGCTCGCTGAACTTTGCGCCTCTTTAAATTTGGAGTAAATGTTATTAGTTGTGAAGACGATGGACTGAGCCAGACAGAGCAGGCACGTGCTGTGAGAGCTTCCCCACAAAAGTTCTGCTGATACAACACAATCCTGACCTGGCCACGATTACTGCTTTTACAGTCTGCTTTCTTAAAGAGAAACTCCTACCAATGTGACACCAGATACAAGTATTCTGTGACAATGAGCACAACTTCCCTAGGAATTACACCAAACACACTTCACAGGTGACCCAAAACAGCCTTGAATTCTGCTATGGGTCTAAAAGAAATTAAAACCTAAATACATCATCAGGGTAAAAAGCCTCCCCATCATTTACACCAGAAGCCTGATATTCATTCAGGTTTCACCAAAGACCTCTCCAAACCCAGGTAAACCTACCAAAACCAGAGCATGCCACACCTGGCTTGCAGCTACCTGAAATGCTCTAGTAAGCTGGTAAAGGAGATATGATAAAAGTGCAATATTTTTATGAAGGCCCATTAAAGGTGTGCATATCATGAAGGATGTGTATACCTTGCAGCACAGAAAGACACCAGCAAAGTTATTGGAGCAGATTCTGTCACTTTTTTCTACTCTTACTGTAATCTTGTTCTCTGACTTGTCCTCAGGCTTAATAATGAAGTGATTCTATATAATGGGTGGACTAGGGAGTTGTATATATGCACTCTGCTTAATTGCCATTGTGTGCTGTGGTTGATCATGCAATAACAATGAATCCATCATAATTAAATCTGGGAATTATTAAATTGATTCTATTTATACATACTGTCATCTTCCATAGGAGCTGCAAAAATCTGTGGTCTTTAATGAAATTGCACTAAAAATCTTGGAGCCTGTTTTAAGTCATATAAGGAAAAGTTTTACCTGCGGTAGTTATTCCTGGCAAAAACTGGGTAATTATTTTGTCCATAAAGGCTCAAATTCACATTTGTAATAATTAGGTTTGTTTGCCTTTAAATGTCAAAAATTAAGGACTTAACTTGTTTACTGCCTAACTATAGATCAGTTTTTGTGGAGATGTTTATAATGAAATTCAGCAGCAAGGGAGCAATATAAAAACCAAGAAACTGGAACGCATCTCAGGAATAGAAGTTCAGTATTGTCCTAATAATTATGCTGGCAGCCACATTTGCATGAAACCATTTTTTTTTCTGTAGTACTCAATTAAGGTTATTCAGTTGCCTTGATGTGTTTAGAAACAAAACCACTGGCATCCAAATAAGGCTAATAACAAAAATGCAATATGATGTTTCCCATTTCCAGCAAAGGGTAAGAGAACAGATGTTCCTTATGCTGCCATGTTTCACCAGCACAGGGGGGAGCTGAGAAAGTTTGCAATTCATAGTGACAGTGCCATTAAACTAATGTAGAGCAGAATGTGCCTGATGCAAGCACGCAGCTCTGAACAATCTGCTTGGGCGCCCGGGAAAGGATGGGGATAACTAGAACTGACCTTGCAGGTTCAAGAAGAAAACCAAACACTCTAGCCTGTCCTCCCGTGCTGCACAGAGCCATCAGCTGCTGGACAGGACTGCTGGTGGCACTCCAGGCTGCTTGTGCAGCGCGGAGCTGTCACCGCTGTCCCTGCGGGAGTGCTGCGGGCAGTGCTGCGGGCAGGCTGTGCCCCTGCAGCTGTCCCCGGGAGCGCAGCAGGGGACAGCCAGCAGGTCCCACGGCTACCAGGCCATGGAGCGATCTCTTGATCTCCCACGGCAGCACGTACGCCGGTCTCTGCCGGGACGGGACAGGGCCCCAGCTCAGGGCGGACAGACACAAGGTGGCAGTGCTCTCAGGAAATGGCCGCACATTCTCCTCTGGGATCCTCCCCGGAGCCGGGCTGCTGCTGCTGCTGCTGGCCGCCAGGCCCCTGTGACCAAGTGTCCCCCCGTGCACTGGGGTGCCACAAGGCCTGCCGGCAAGGCCGGTGGCTGGCACAACCAAACGCCAAATCTTCCTTGGGATGTGATGTTCCCTGGGTCCATGGCTGCAGGGAGGGCTGTGGAGACCCCGCCTGTGGGGCAGGCGCCGGGCACTGCTGCACGATGGGGAAGCAGCCTTTGCCTCTGCGAACTGTTTGTTCCTCTGCAGAGGCCTCCTGCAGGTGAAGATTTGCCCCATCGGTGAATATTTGCCCCATCTGTCGCACTCAAGGACACGAACAAAAGCTGCAGGGGAAAGCAGCCCTGGTTTGGGCCTTGCACAGCAGGCCGAGCACAGCCCGTGCCGTGAGCCCCGCCGGGCTCTGCTGGCAGCACAGCTCGGCTCCCCGGGCACCACCGCAAGCAAGGCAGGGTGACAGCTAGTGGGACAACCAGCTGTGAGCCCCAGGATTGCCTGTGCTCCCTAGGAAACACCTAAGTCCTCTTGCAACCCCCCTCCGTCCCCCCCCCGGGCAGTACTTTCCCACTGGAAATGCCCAGAATAAGTTGAACAAACCATTGAGCAAACACATTCCCCCTGGGAGATCTCCTCTCCTGAACTCAAGTCATCTTAATATCCCAAGGACATAAACCCACGAGCAAAATACTGTATGACATGTTAGCACATTCTGGAGAGCAGGGACAGGAACCACAGACTGCGTCCACTGTCTTCAAAGCCTCGGCCAGTGCCCAGTTAAACAGTTCATGCTTGGCCACAGGGACAGGCTGGGCGCCTCCACGGCAAGGCTGCTGGAAAACACACAGCATCAAGCAAAGGGCAGGTCTCCAGTGATGCTGATGAGATCAGGGCCACCAGCAGAGGAGGAGACACACAGAATCCAGTGGCCACCAAACCAAAGTCAAATGGACGTAATGCTGGTTTTGCTTTCTGTGCAAATTCCTTGGGAAGGCTGTGAGTGCCCACACTGCCCGAGCAGGCAGGTTGGGCTCCAGCCCGTTCCTGACTGACCAGGGCTGCTGAGCACCTCCTCAGCTGCAGCAGGGCCTCAGCACTTTCCAGCATCAGCCCCTGGGGCAGATCTGGAGTATTTTCACTGACCTTCCTCCAAATGTGTCTTGCCTTGCTTCACAATGCCAAAGTAAATAAATAAATAGACTAACAAGCAGAAATGCCTTTACCGGACATTATTCTGGGCTGATTGGTTGTGAAACTTTACTCAAAACCCCAAAACCACAAAAACTGCCAGTTTTCCAAGCCCTGTATTTTTCATAGCTCTCATAGCATTCTGAATAGTTTGCATTTCCAACATAGAATAAATATACATTTAAGCTAGTTGGATTATTGACACAGAATTAAAAAAAAAAAAAAAAAAAGGCTCTTAACTCCTTGTTCTGTTTCTTTTTCCCATGGAGTGAAATAAGAATTAACACCACCGAACTATGCCTTGGACATTCACATTTGCAGATGTAAATGCTGACAACAGGTAGAGTGCTTGCAATGCATTCATACAAAATTCATTGAATAGGTGTACTTTAAATTAAAAACAAATCAAGACACACCACTTATCCCTTTATGTCATTCACCCAGAGAAAGTCTATCGCAATGACCCCAGGCACTTGCACTGTTTTCTTCACTGCATTATAGACTATGTTCTTTAATGTTAACATATCACTATAGCTCAGATGAGCCCATTATAACATGGGCTGCAGTTACTCCTTTTTTTAACAAATGGAATAACAGGTAATTTGGCCAGAGCCATGCTTAAGTCAGTGGCAGTGATAAGGAGCTTCAACTATCAGCTCCCTGCTCTTGTTCTGCTCCTGAATTGTATTTAATGGCCACGGACTTGACTTCTGAGGCCAGAGGTCTGTGGTAACACCTGGACAGGGCATAACTGCCTGAAACACAAAGTGCTCATGCTCATGCCATGCCCCAGCACACCACTGCTCTGAGCTGGTGCTCTCAACCCCTGCCCAGGGTCACTCACAGCCACAACGCCTGAGCACAAAAAATATTTGAGCTGCTGATCCTCTATTGGAAAATAAGGCACAGAAGACAATTTCTCCATTATTCCTTCAGAAAAGCTTTTGTGTTTCAGATGGTCATAATGCTATAAACTCAACACACTGCCAAACAAAAGGGAACTCAAGGACAGGAGGACAGACATCTGGGAAAGAAAAACAGTTCTATTTGGAGATCCTGCTCTAATGAGTAACCTTATACAGTTATTCAAATGTAAATGTCTGGGTAGCTAAAGTATCATATATGATTAAATATCTGCAACAAATTATGTTAATATTGTTACTTCAAGAACAGAAATTAATTTCAAAGTTACAAAATGTGGGCATGGAAATAATGTTGTCTAGAACCTGTATATGCAGCTTCCCCTTTCTTGCAATAGCTGGATGAATTACTGAAGTTGCAAGAAAATGAGAACCCATGCCAAGTAAAGTATTGGAGACTTCAAGAGCCTTCACTGAAGTCTCCACTCTTCAAGTGCCCTCCTTCTTAGTACTCTTCGTGCACACGAGTGTGATATAAAGAGATATTCATAAAAGAACAGGAACAATATTATGTGTGCAATTATTATCCAAAATGTAGCTTTGAGATTCTTTAAATTAAATCATTTTGCTGGGGGAAAAAAATATCAGTTTGAGTTTCAGCATTGGTGCTGTTCTCTGGTTATAGGCAATGTAAATGGATTAATGGTTTTTTTCAGCTTCATATTTGTTGCTGACCTGCCTCGTTCACTTGCCTAAACAACTCTTAGGAGATGGAGAGTCAACAGCATATGGGCAGTTGTTTAAAACCAGGAATTTACTTTAGAGCTATCGGGATAAGGAGGTGCTTTTCTGAAATGGCCCCTTGGTCCAAGTTGAATTTCTATTAAAAAAAAAAAAAAGCTTTCTTTAAAGCAGTAATAATTGAACTGTGAAAAGAAAGTAAATGCAAACAACTTCAGTTAAGCTTCAGTTGCTGCTATTTAAACAGGGAAAAAAAATCCCTTTCAGCTCCAGTTATACTCTGGGCCTAGGAGTGTCCAAGTGTTCACACAAACACCCATCCTTTCTCTGGGACAAGGAGAGTGGATGCAAGGAGTCAGACACAGCCCTGGTACACTGGCACCTCTGTGGAGACCAGGAAGCAGAGATCCTGGGGCAGGCTGCCTGGAGCTGACTGCATTCTGTACAGGTGCCTAACCAGGCAGCACAGGAGCCTGAAACAGACTACTAAATCAAGAGAAACAGCAACAGACAGAGGAGCCAGGCTGCTTTCCACTGAGGAGCCAAATGCCTTCAGGACTGCCTGAGTTCAATACAGAGCATGCAACCAAAAGTCTTTTATTTATTTCTTTGTTCTTCTGTGCTGAGGGAGGGATGCCATTTTTCTCTGCATGCTGCTGCAACATAGTCACCTATTAAAGTTATGTTTGTGCTCATTCCTGGAATTTGTAATGGATAGTAATTGTGCCTCTAATAGTAAAATTGCTCTCAGCTAGGCTTTAGCTTTGCTGTGATGCATTCTCTACTGTCACCCAAATCCTGGGATAATAATGAGGTTGAGCTTTTATCACAGACAACAAAAACTGAGTACAAAGTATTGCTGAGAAATGAAGTAGAACACTTCCCATCTGATGATCAAAATGTAGTACATGCAGGTTGTCCCAGTCACAGGGATAGGAGGCAGAGCTTAACATTAGGTGAGGGAGACCAAAACTGTGTATTTTACTCTCCCCTACATCATCTTTAGTGGACTGTCTTTTTAAGGCAGCAGGGGAAGAGGAAGGGTGGCCAGTGTTGTCTGGCCCAGTGCTGAGGAGAGGTATGGGTTGCCTGGGTGGCACTGCCATCACTGCAGGTCCCTGGCTTGTCATTTTTCCCAGCCCCATGGAGTCCAAGCCTTGAAAAAACAGCTCCTGTGTGGGAGGTTGCCATGGGAAAAGGGGCACCAGGACAATGCCAGCCCAGCAAAGGCTGCTGGGGCCAGGCTGTGTGCTGGTGGCAAGAGAGAGGGAAAGAGAAAGAGAGAAGTACCCACTGCAGCTCAGCACAGCAGCTTGGCAGAAGAGTTTCTGGGCAGAGATAGCTCCCCAGGTTTGTTTTGGCCCTGGTCTTCTGTTGCTGCCAGGCTGGAAGGAGGAGGTTGAGCTGCAAGAACCTCTCTGGTGGGCTGCCCTTGTCCTCCTAGGGTCCACGTGGCAGACTGCCTGGGGACAGCCACCACTTGGGTTTTGTCCTCGAGGGAAAGCAGGAGATATCTTGCCTTTGTTGGTTAAACCATTTTCTTTTTGTACAATCATTTGTTACTATTGCCTGTGTTTCTATTGTGACTCAACTTCAATCTCCCTTAGTATTTATTTCTCCATTATAGAAAAGCAGATGGCTTGAGTGGCCTTAGTTTTCCCCATTGAGCTTTTAAACCCAGGACACCCAACGAGGGGCACAAGAGAGAAGTTAAAGTCACAATTTTGATTAAAGCATATAGAGTACAGAACTCCCTGGTCACCATGTTGCTCAGTCTATTCATGTGGGTGTGGTACCTAACCCTGTATTTCTGTCCTTATGTGTGGAATTATTTGCCCATCACAGTGCTCCTTTTCAAACCAGGGAGAGGAATCAAGATTGCTCTTTTTAATATACTATGTGCTAATCAGTTTACGGCATGATAACATCAGGGGAAATGATGTTCATATGAAATGTGTATTTGGTGGTATTTGTTCTGGCCTTGGCTGCTACCTATGGGAGTTCATTAATAATCACACTCAGCCTGTGGAGGGAACAGGAGAGGATGATTTTTCCCAGCCTTTCACCTCCTTGTCCTCCTACAGGTCTGTTATAACAGGTTTTGAGAATGTTGTGTTCCCCACTGGATTCTAGGGATAACATAATCTTGCTGCTAGTTCTGCTATGTTTCCTCTGTACAGTTTCGATGATCTACACCATATTTACCATGTTCAGAGATAAGACAAAGATTTTGAGGGAAGCTGTTCAGAGGCCAGGATTACCCAGGGTTGGGTAATCCTGACTGTCATGGAATGGGGGAGGAAATGGATTAGTATTTGGAGGGCTTCTCCAATGAATTGGGAGTTCACCCCTGAACAACTACGGGACACTGTTGACGTGATAAAATATGTGAAAGGAAAATGTTGTGACATTTCCAGAGAGGCACAAATTTATGCAATGTTCTGGGTCCGGGCTGCAATTTATTGAATACTGTTTGTTGCTGGACAACACCTTCAGGGAGTGGGGAAAGAAAACAAATCAACTGGCATCACAGTTAATCAAACAGCAGCTGAACCAGAAGGACAAGGCAGTAGCAACTGCCCTTGTTCAGAAGAGGAAATCCAAGGCCAAGTCAGTTTGCATAGAGAGTGATGAAGAGGCTGGCCCCTCACAACCAATGGAAGAGATGAAGCCAGAGGTGATCACCCAATCCTTATCCATGTGAGAGCTGCGTGAGCTGCAGAAAGGGTTCACCTCCAGACAGGTGGGTCCATATTGAGATGGCTGTTCCAAATCTGGGATGCTGAGGTAAATGATATGAACCTGGGTGGTAGTGAAGCCAGGCAATTCAGATCCCTGTTCTTGGGTGTGGTTATTGACCAGGGAATTGGAAAAAGTCAAGAACATCTCAGATTTTAGAGAAGGCTCAGGTTAAATGCAAAGGAAAGATACCTTTGCAAGGAGGACATGTATGCACAGCAAGGCCAGTGGAACACCATCCAGTGAGGGACGCACTGCCTGAGGGAAATTGCTTGGATGGAGGTAATTTTTTTCAGATGACAAACAAGCTGCTAAAAGTCTGTGCCCAGTGCACATCACAGATGAGGCCAAAAGTCATACAGCTTGGGCCAGAGATGTATTACCACTGCTTAGCAACACTGCAATGGATGGAGAGAGAAGACCAAGTGGGCGCTATGGCTAGCAAACTTCTTATATATGAAGACACTACCTCTGCCTCTTGACAGGTCCACATCTTGTCTGTGGAAACAAAAATGGCCAAGTGTGTCCAGAACTTGTAAGAAAAATGTGAGAGGGCCACCAGAAACTCAAAGGAACTCATTTTCCATCTCACCAGTACAGAGCAGTCTCTCCTATTAGGAGCAGGCACTCTTTGTCTAGGGACAGAGGGTACACTCCATGAGGTAATCTCTGGCTTTACCTGCCTGAATATGGAGAATACATGAGGAGGTGGGATGGAAAACCCACCTCTGACCTGGCAGCACGGGTATGTGAGTTAAGGGGAGCAAGAACTACCGCAGGAAACTTGTCAGGGATAAATGCCACTGTGGTTTCTCAGGGGCAAGCCCCTAGGCCATACAGAAGAGATGATGTTATGTCTGATCCTCTTGAAGGGACCTCCAGTTCATATTTACAAGAACTGAGCAACAAATACCATGATAAGGACTAGAGGGCCCTGTCTCCAGCCGGGTGGAGGAAAGGGTCAGTTTGATCTGTTGGACTGTGTGGAACCATGGCCAGAGGAGTACAAGGCTGTAGGTGACACTGGCTCACAATGTACCCTGATACCATTGAGACCTGTAGGGCAGAATCCATCTATTTCTGGGCTGACAGGGCTATCCCCACAGCTGACTGTACTGGAAACTGAAGTGAGCATGACTAGGAATGAATGGCAAAACCTCCCCATCCTGACTGATCCAGAGGCCCTGTGTGTATCTTTGGCAGAGATTACCTCAGGAGAGGGCATTTCAAGGACACAAAGGTGCATCACTGGGCTTTTGGGAGAGCTGCTGTGGAGACAAGAAATTCATCAGATGAATCCTTTGACTGCTATGGGACTGCTGAGTCTTGAAGAACAACAGGTACTGACGGCCACCCCAACAGTGCCCGTCAGCAAAATGGCACTGACTGGGATTTCGGGACACCATACGTGGGCTGATCCATGAACTGGAGAGCTGGGAGCACTCAGCAAGGCTTGCTCACCCTTCAGTAGCCCCATATGGCCTGTGCATAAGTCCAGTGGAGAGTGGAGACTGACAGGGGACTGTAGTGACCTGAACAAAGTCACACCATCACTGAGAGCTGCTGTGCTGGAGTTTCAGTATGAACTGGAGTCAGAGGCAGCCAAGTGGTGTCACCATCAATATTACCTATGTGTTTTTTTTCCATTCAGCAGAGTGCAGGACACAGTTTGCTTTCACCTGGAGGGGTGTGCAGTGCACCTGGAACCAACTGCCCCAGGGGTGGGAACACAGCCCCACCATCTGCCATGGACTAATTCACACCAAGTTGGAAAAGGGCAAGGCTACAGAACATCTGAAGTACATTGATGACATCATTGTATGGGGGAGCATAGCAGGGGAGCTTTTTGAAAAAAGATAAAAGATAGTTCAAATCCTGAAGGCTGATTTTGCCATAAGCCAAAGTAAAGTTAAGGAACCTGCCCAGGAAATTCAGTTTCTAGGAATGAAGCGGCAAGATGGACATCATCAGATTCCAATGGACACAATTAACAAAATATCAGATGCATCCCCACGACCAGCAGGAAGGAAATGCAGGCTATCCTAGGCACTGTGGGTTTTTGGAGGATGCATATTCCAGATTACAGTCAGATTGTCAGCCCTCTTCTCTATCATGTGACATGGAAGAAGAATGCTTTCAAGTGAGGTCCCAAACATCAACAAGCTTTTGAACAAATTAAACAGGAGACTGCTCACACAGTAGCCCTGTGGCCAGTCAGGACAGGACAGGGGCTAAAATCTTGCTGTACACTGCAGCCAAGGAGAATGGTCCTTCCTGCAGCCTCTAGCAAAGGAGGAGACTCAAGACCTAGGGAGACTCGAGAATGATCTCTGGGGTTCTGGAGCCAGGGTTACAAAGCATCTGAAGCCTGCTCCACTCCAGCTAAAAGGGAGATCCAGGCACCTTATGAAGGGCTGCCTCAGAAGGGATTGGCACTGAAGCACAGCTCCTCTGGCACCCCGAGTGCCAGTGCTGGGCTGGATGTTCAGAGGAGAAGTCCCTTCCACGCATCCTGGCCCTGATGCTGTGTGGAGTAAGTGAATGGCTCTGGTCACACAGCAGCCTTGAATAGGAAACCCCAATTGCCCAGGGATCTGGAAGGTTACCAGGAACTGGCCTGAAGGTGAAAATTTCAGGTTGCCATCATAAGAGGAGGAGAAGGTGACGTGCTGAGGAGGCCCCACCATGTAACCAGCTACCAGGAAAGGAAAAGCAATGTGCTCTCTGCATGCTGTACCACAGAGATAACTGGAAATGGAAAGCTGCTGCAATGAGCCACAAGGTGAATCAAGTCAGGTTGCAGAGCTGAAAGCCTCCAGGTGGCCTTGGATATCTCTGAAAGAGAGAAATGGCCAACACTCCCTTTACACTGGCTCGTGGGTGGTGGCAAATGCCCTGTGGGGGTGGCTGGGCTGGTGGGCAAAGAGCAGCTGGCAGCACAGAGGGGAAACCCATCAGGGCGGCTGAACTGGGGCAGAACATCAGTGCCTGGGTAGAGACCGTGGCTGCCAAAGTCCTGCCTGTAGGGCTGCTGAAGGACATCACAGCAGCAGACAGCTGGATTGGGCTGCCAGATTAAAGGGTCTCAGGTGGATCTGGACTGGCAACACAAGGCTGAGTTATTTCTGGCTTGGTGGGTGGAACTAGCTCCCCAGGTTTTGCTTTGGCCCTGGTTTCCCATTGTTGCCAGGCTGGGAGGAGGAGGTTGAGCTGCAAGAACCTCTCTGGCAGGCTGCCTTTGTCCTCCTGGGCTCCACATGGCAGACAGCCTGGGGACAGCCACCACTTGGGTTTAGTTCTCGGGGGGAAGCAGGAGATATCTTGCCTTTGTTGGTTAAACCATTTTCTTTTTGTATAATCATTTGTTACTATTGCCTGTGTTTCTTGCGAGCCTCTTCAGTAAATTGTGGCTCAACTTCAATCTCCCTTAGTATTTATTTCTCCATTATAGAAAAGCAGATGGCTTGAGTGGCCTTAATTACCCCATTGAGTTTTTTAACTCCAGACAGGGCTCAAGAAAACACAAAGCACTTGGTGACTAATTTCAGCATTAATTAAACTCTGTAGTAAGATATATCTATATAGTGGTGGAAAATAAAGTTAGGTCCAGCATCTCTCTTATTTAATTGAGAAATTACAGCAGTTCAACAGCTTTGGAAAACGTCACATGCCTTAAAAGAGATCTGCCTAGCAAATATAAGTGTCATGATGCTTAAGTAAATTAACTGCTCCAAAACCAGCCCTGAGTAACAGTCTGGTAGCCCTGTGTTCACTAAATATGTAGAAGGCATTCAGAGGCATTGTTCCTAAATATGTTTCAGTCCTTTTTTCTAGAGATGAGATTATTTACTTCTGCAGCTTTACAGCAACTTTACTGATACTAATCTCCATTTTAGCTGCAAAGCTTTTGGATCCAGATATGGGGTAATCACAAAATGGAAGTCAGGCAAAATCAAGGCTGCAAATTTGAGCTCTTGCATCTTTTCTGATATGTGTTAATGGTATGTAATTGATCTCCTACATGAAATGTAATAAAAGTGTTCCGAGCTAGAAATGATTGGTATTTTTTGAAACCTTCTGACATTTTTGTCAAAGGCTGGGTGCAACCATCCACACATGGTCATACAGCCCACAAATAACAGGACATAATTTCTGAGTGCTAATTCATGCAAGCAGAATGGGCTGCTCAAAAGGTGAAACGTTGCCTGTCTTAGTGGTAGACTAACTTTAGCAATCATCCTTCCTGAAAAAAAATTATGAAAATTACATTTGACACTGTTTTTACAGGTGCTAGGCTTAGGAATTGCAAG
The DNA here is from genome assembly GCF_015832195.1 of Motacilla alba alba. Lineage (NCBI taxonomy): Eukaryota > Metazoa > Chordata > Aves > Passeriformes > Motacillidae > Motacilla > Motacilla alba. The sequence goes on from NC_052026.1 coordinate 3,281,530, forward strand.
GAGAATCCACACTCACATAGAGTTCATAGCACTCCTTATATTTTCACTTTAATGTGTCAATGCTCTTCTTTCCCCAGGTCATTTTAAGAATGAATGTGCCATGCATAATTCTCTTCTAAGCCTATTTCAATGGGAAACAATGGTGCAATGGCTTTGAAATAATGATGGATTGGGCATGTGGCACACGAATGTGCGCTTCGCCTGCGAGTGCCTTGTGGACTCTGTGTGTCTCTGAAGCAAATTTTACTCATATTCTATTATTATTCTTTTCAGCAAGGAATAGTTCTTCTGCTAAGCATGGTCCTCCTCACTCTGGGACCCTGTTCTGCATTTTGTAGCAATTCTGTTTCCCAGTTCTTTTCCCATCCATTTTTACCCCACATTCTAAAATACGAAGGACCCTGATGTGGGTCTGCTGCTGTTACTTGGTGGCTGTGTCAGAGTTTCCTATCGTGGCATGTCTCAACAGCAGAAAATGCACATTGCAACAGCGTGGAGCTGTGGCTTACGGCCAATCAACTGTTACGATTACGCTATCGCATTGAACTACTTTTGCATTTCTTGTTGAGGAAGCCTTTCAGAGGCCCTAGCTATGTTTCATAACTTTTTCTGGTTTTACATGTCAGATGCATCTTACTCTCTTGCCTCTTCCCTTGCACAAGTTCTCCTTGGAATTCCCTGGCAGATGCTGATGTGGGCAGCAACGTGGGCCCTTCATTGATGGGTACTGTTCCTTGAGGGGACACTGCTCAGGACAATGATGGGGCCTGGGTGCCCAATTCCCTTTCAACAGGGAATTGGTTCAAAACCCTGTGAGAATGTCTGCCCAACCTCCCAGATTCCTTTACGGGCAGTGTACAGCCAGAACATACAACCATCTTGAGTTGTGTCAAGATTAGGGTCCTTTTGAAAGCTAATGGTTGAGTGCAAAGGTCCTGTTTTTGGCTTCTCAGGAATCATAAAATAAGATAATCTATGTGCTAAATAATAAATTTTAAAAGTGTGTGTGTAACTGTTCATAAGAAATTGAATCCTAACAGAATTATCTTCAAACACATTAATACACTTATCAGCAGAAAGCCAGTAGTAACATACTTATAAAATGGAGAAAGCTGAAATAAAGAATCGGCCTTGTTAAAGTAGGAAGAAACTGAAAAGCCACAGGCCGTGCCTGTTTTTATCTGAGTATATAAAAAATCCCTCATCTACTTTATTCACTCTTGCTGTAACCAAGGAGAAATTTGGTAAGTGGATCTAAAAGACAATGTCACGTAATGGACAGCACATTGCTACGTTAATACTGTTTGTGAACAGATCTGTCTTTTATAGCTGAAAAACTGGGAGGCAAACGTGGCACTCACTTCTTCCTGAGCTCAGCACAGTGCTCATCCTCCCCAGCCACGTATCAACCAGGCGCTGAGCAGGTATCCAAAAGCCTTCATTTGCAGTGCACACCGTAGTCTATAATCATGGTAATCCTGTAAGGGAGTGTTCCATGGCTGCCAAAGATTGATTAAAAAAACTGGAAATATTACTTTTTTTTCCCTTCCCAAATAATGCCCAAGGCAAAATGTGTTTCTTTGCCAGATACTTTTAGCTCACTGTGAGTTACCTTCCCAGACAGGGGTAACCAGACACATTTCTAAACTGGCATTAAAGGTGCAGCCTCTGGTTTTCAGTTTTTCAACCTGTCAAATATCTTTCAAATTTAGAGACTGCACACTGTGGACCACTGCCAAGCAGCAAGGGAAAAATCTGCCAAGTAACCCTTCAGGTGTCTCTTCATTTGGGTCATTTGTAGCTCTGGCTAGCAGAGCTTGACAGACTAACACAGAATTAGGGCAAGGACTGGACCATGCTTGGGTGCTTTCTGCTCCAATGCTGGTGAAAGCAGCCTTTGAGCTGAAGTGACCTCCATTTCCAAAAGGCAAACAAATCCAACATCTCAGTGCAAAGACTGCTGTCACTGTCATTTTCAAACAGTGCCACACTACTCTGAAATGCAATTCACCACTCAACAGCAGGGAAATTCAGTGCCCTGTAAATGCTTCCTCTCTGCATCATACCACAATTAAATGTCATAAATATGTAGGAGCCACTGAGGCATATAGAAGGAATGCCCTCAGCAACACTGGGAGTTTCCTGCAAGCCAGGGACAAGGTAGAAAAGGAAAGAAGTTCAAGTCTTATGAAAGAAAGCAGAAGGAGATACAATCTCTTTAAATGTGCAGGCCAAGCTAAGGTTGGGAACTGGGGGCACATCAAGGGGTTGGGCAGCTGGCTCTGGGCAGTGCTGTGACCCTGCTTTGAGCCTCTGCTGCCGAGCACTGTGATGTGCTTCAGGGTGCCCCACGCCAGAGTCTGCAGACATCTGGCTCTGCTGCTCCACTGGGACTTTATCATTCACTCCATTAGGATCTGGAAGGAATCCATCCTACAGCTTTGGGCTCCAGTTGCTTGTTTGTTATTTATTATTGTTTTTATTATGGTAGCCTTAAACGGCCCAAACATACAAAGGTACCACAGGGTTCAGCCTTGACGAGAAGCAGATGAGGAGGCAGACCCTGCCTACAGTAATAAAATGCAGAAAGCTGATGTAGCAATGCAGAAAGGCTTTTGTGTGGTTTCCTTCTCACTACCCTGTCTCTTGGTTCCTAGGGATGTAGGAGACAGAGTCCTGGTACTACTTTGCAGAATTGCTATTAGGAAGACATTCTTTCAAGGCAGCAGAAACTGCAAGAAGCTTCTGCCTCCTTTGGCCAGAGCCTGATTCTAATAGCACTGATGCATTCAGAAACACCTTGTATTACCAAAAAGGCCTGTGATATTCACAGGGCTGCTGCTCATGCAAATATAAAATGGGAGGTATAAAGATCTGCTGCTAATCATTATTTGTTTTACAATTGTCTTGTTTGTGCCAGGTTTTACACTTCACACTTCAGCTGTTTCATGGGGAGGAAGATTTTACCAGAGCTCTGTTCACAACAATTCAAATTCATGGTACAGTTTATGCTGGGGAATGTGTAAAAAGTTCCTCTCCCATAGGCAGAAGTGGCTGAAGAGATCTTGCCCGACCATAGCACAGAGTGCTGTACCCCACTGCACAACAGAACCCGAACTCCAGAAGTTTCAGCAAACAAAATTCCACAGTTCAGGAAATTAGAAGCCTGCTAAAAGCAAGGATTGTAATGGAAAATATTTTGTAACCCTAGCTCTAGCTGTTTCTAGAGAGATAAGCAGAGGATAGCCAAATGGAAATTCAGCTAAGACATCTGGACTAATTCTTCTGCAAAATGTCCCATAGTATTTTTATTAAAAACACAGGCCTGGACAGCCCAAAGCAGTAGAAAAGCAATGTGAATCTGTTGACTCAAGCCACCTACAGAAATAGTAATACCATAGTGATTTTAATAAACCACTTTAATTTTTCTCTCTTTTTTTTTTTTGATGGAGGCAGAGACTGCCCTAAGTAATATACTTTTAAGAACTAGCAGTATTAATAATGTAAATACAGAAGTGACAGACACATTTTTACATTTTTAATTGCACAGCTAGTCTGTGATACTGGCATAGCAGAAAATATTTCAAACCTACAATCCTGTCAGTAAGAATGACTTTTGGTAACCTGGGATTAGTTACTTCCTGTAAAATTGAAAATTGCTGAAATTACTCAAATTACCAGAGCTGTTTGAGAACACTATATACACATACCACTTGTCCTGTGTGCTGTTTGGGAATATATTAACTAATGGCAAATTAGTTATATATTAGTTATAAATTAGATATATATTAACTAATGGCAAATTATTTGGTCAGTTAGGTGACGGACAGTTATGGACTATCCCTAATTGTCAATTATTATATCAGAGACAGTTTTTCATCTAAATCTGATTAAAATACCATTTTTGTTTCCCAAGTTTACAGAATACAGCAGACGTGGATCTGAATGAAGATATCTTTTCTAATAGATACAGGACACATGGGAGTGTGGTATTAATAAAGGTTTGGGCCAAGATTTTCAAAAATGGGAGAGCAATTTTAAGATTCCACCATCCATATTTAGTGATGGAACTCAACAACCTTTTTTTTCACAGAGCTCCAGCAGATCCTATTGAAATCAGTGGGTGTCAGAGCTTTTGGAAGTTGAACCACTAATTCAAGAATCCCAAGGGAGAGTTGAGAGCCAAATTTTCACCCCCTCATGTTTGAAAATCTGGGGATAAGATTCTGTGTGTACCAAAATTCAACTTCAGCAAAGTCAGGATTTTTCTCTAATCTGGAGCTGATTTATGAGGAAACCAGGTTACCCTGAGAGGCACAACCAAAGGCAGGTGATATAGGCCCTGCCAGCACACAAAGCATAAGGTCATCCAGACATGCCAGGAATTTTATAGAATAACTATTCTGCTATTTTACTTTTTTTTCTGAAATTTTCAACAGGCTGGTTAGAATACTTGTTGGTTATAATTTTGCTATATTCTGAGCATTCTTACACACATGAAAGTAAACATTTTTTGCCTGTGGGAGGACATGCTCCAAATCAGTACTGTACATACGTGATGCAATGGGAAAATGCAGAGACTTTTCACAGCTTATCAGCTTCCAAGACAATTATATTACAGGCACGTTCAGGGACTGGAAATGCAGTTCAAGTGGTCTTGGAGCATAATTGGTTTTTCTCTAATTACTACTATTGAATGTCCTTCAAAATAGCTTTCTAGAAAGCATTTCTGCAGCTACCACTTGCAGGAAGAGGGGCTTCTGGGCAGCAGGGAAGTGAGGTGGGGCAAGGCCCAGAGCTGGTCTCTGCCCTTTGCTCCTGCCCTGCTCCTTGTGCCCCCAGGCATCTCAGAGATTCAGCTCTGCTTCCAGGGCTGCTGCTGGCAGCTGAGCCTGCACTGTGATCAGGACATACTTACACATGTTATAGCCTTTTGGATGTGAAACTCTGGAGGACAGACAGATTCACTCCCTACCCATGTCATCAACACCAGAGGCACACCCAGCAGCAAGCCCTTTGGCTCCATCTGTGGTGAATCATGCCAGCATGGAACCTGATTCTCCAGAAGAGATAACATTGTGGCTCCACTCTTTAATAAACAAGGCTGGGCTTGAGCTTCCTCTGGGTAAAACCACACAGGGTCCCTTTCAGTTTCAGGAGGTGAGAACCAAAACGATACTCTGCCTCCAAAAAAAAGCTGGCTTTTATCCGTGTCCAGGATTTTCCTAATGCCAGTGCTGTGGTTCTTGTTTTTCCACAAAAACAGTGCTAGTGATGGAGCCATCTCTTGAAAACTTCCAGGATTTATAGCAACTGGCAGCGTGTTCAATACATAATTGGTTTTGGAACAATCATAATCTTATTAGTTGCCAGTCTCTCCTACCAAGATAAATTTAAAGGAAATCAATCTGCTGACACTTCCCTGATATTTCTGGCAATTCTAACCTTTAAATTTAGCAGTTGCACTGAGTGTATACCTTGAGGGTGTGAAACCCAAAAATTAAACAGTTATCTACTAGCAGTGAACAAAGACCATACACTGGCAAAAGCCCTGACTTTGTCCAGTCAGGAAGATATTGAAGCAACTTTGTCAACAAGTTCAAGCAGAGATTTAATGTAATTATCTGGATGGGTAACAAACATCAGAACATCATTAGCAGAAAGAATTATTTTATACTGCTTCAAACAAGAAATATGTTTCATCCTCTGACCTTCTTCCCTGGGTCCTGTGGTGACAGAAGAAGATGTCAAATCATAAATTATCTGCACTTTGGGACTGGTAAAGGTTTTGAGTTATCTGTCTGTGTTCACAAAGTACCCCTACTTAGTGTTAGCTGGATTTATTTCTTTAGTGGAAATTCAACTGGTCTGGCTGAATATCAAATGCTGAATAATTATTTCTGTTCTTGAAATTCTAGTCTTTGGGAGACTGAAAATCTTGCAATCAAAAATCCGGTTTACCCAATAACATTAGATTAGTAATGATCCTGCTAGCACTGTCACCATTACTGCTGATGGTGACAAAGTATTATTTTGGCTGCACAGTCACACACATCCAAATGAAGATCTGATACCAGCAAAATTCAGCCCACTGAACACACACATGAATGTATGAAATGTAAACATAAACACAGAGGTTAGATGTGACCAGAAAAGCTGGAACTATTTGAGTGGCACATCCACGTGGCACGCAGTGTGTGCTCAGTGCAGCACGGCTGCTCGTGTGCCCTCACACCCCGTGCACAGGGGCTGAGCAGGCGTGGGGCTCTGCAGCCAGCCTGCACAGACAGGTCACATCTCAGAGGGGCAAACCCTACAGATCCCTCATGAGATTTACAGGTGAGGCAAAATTCACAGAACCACCAGGTTGGAAGAGACCTTCAAGATCACTGAGTCCACCCAGCCCCAACACCTCAACTCAACCCTGGCACCCAGTGCCACACCCAGGCTTTGTTAAACACACCCAGGGATGGTGACTCCACCACCTCCTGGGCAGCCATTCCAGAACTTTATCACCCTTTCTGTGAAAACCTTTTCCCTAATATCCAACTTATATTTCACTTGATGCAGCTTGAGACTGTGTCCTCTGGTTCTGTCAGTGCTGCCTGAAGAAAGAGACCAACCCCACCTGAGCACAGCCACCTTTCAGGGAGCTGTAGAGAGTGAAAAATGAGGGTTAACCTCTCCCAAGGGTCTAAATCCATGGCACTGAGCGGCTGTGTCCAACCTGGTCAGCAGAGACAGGACAGAATACTTTCCCGTGGTTACTGCTTGTTGCTATCTGGACACTTCATAACCTCTTTTCAGCTGTGCAATTATACAATGAATACCCAGCATCTGGATTCTGTTATGTTTGAAGCACGCCTCGTCAGAGCTTGAATGAGAGGAGATGCTGGTGAGCAGGCTGATGCAGCAGTGGACAGCACTGCCTCTCCACTGCTAGCCCTGGCATTCTCACAGCAGCCAGTGTGGTCACAGTGGTATGCAGATGGCATTTGCTGATGGGAATTTAGTGATACAACTCATTAAAGAGGAGTCGATTTGAGAGTGCCCTGTCCCTACACTGGAATGTTTCACAAGCAGGAAATGTCACATCCTCAGCCAGCCTGGATCCCACAGCTGCTGGATGGAGAGCAGGGGATGAGAGCTGGCAGAGCTGATGGCACTTTGCAAAATGGCTGAAGCTCGGTGGTAAGGAGGAGACAACTGCCTGGTTTTGTATTGCACTCTCTTTTCCCAGCATAGTTTGGGTCTTTTTTGCCTTCCCTAGCTAAATCAAAGGTACAGCTCCCTGTAGGTACTCTGAGGGGGGACACTACAAGAGCTGTTGAAGCTAAAAGAGAGCTAAAGAAAAATAGGTATAAAATATCCATTAATATATTTGGGTTAGAAATCAAAGGAAAGTTCTGGTCATGAGAGGATGAGACACAGAACTAGACTGTAATTAGAAAACAGGAAAGAAAATATCATCTCATTTATGGGTAGGATTAGAACACACAGCTGACTGCAGAAGCTGGAAACTAGACTTGAAAACTTTTCCCACCAACATTTTTTTGTCTCCTCCAGGACATGGAAAACAGGGGCATTTTCCAGATGTGGCTCAAAAGGATGGCTCTAGTTCTCTGACTGCCTGATTACAACTGCAGCTCTGAATCCCACATCTGTGACTTCAGGGTGACAATCTGGAGCCTGAACGGGGCATTTATACACATTCTTCATAGCCTAGGAATAAGAAACCATTATTAAGGCAACAGAAATGTGGAAATATGGGAAATATGTGGAAATACGGGCACCTGCATTTCTATGATACAACTTTGTGTATCCTCTATTGCTCATGGTGGTACTGCTAAATGTCCCCTTCCCAGAGCTGCTCAGTCCAACTCGTAGACACATCCTTTAGCCCAAGTTCATATTATAAATAGTAATACTGAAAATTACTTTCATCATCCTTCAGAACAAAATCATTACTTTCAATATAGAGATTTTGTCTTACTCTCTTCCCCCAATAGAAAATAAATTTTCTACAAAGACAGAAATTATCCCCCAATGTTTCAACTGAAAGCAGATTTCTACTCAAAACCATAGGCAGGTGATTTTTGTAGAACTGTTCTTCACTAACAGAGGAAATCCAGTGTGGTTTTCTTACCTTGCTAAAGCACATGAACTGATATTTTCTTTTATGATCCTTTCTTTACACAATTCAGCATTAGAACCTGGATTTTAAACACTTGAAATTTTAAACGAATTTCCTCAGCAGAGACAAAATCACTGAAACACTGTTCATTGTATAAATAATGCTGGAGAAAATTAATCCTGAGCTATGCACCAGTAACTATTATTAAGATTTAGGTATATATTTTACAAAGTGTCACACTTCAGGATTTAGTAGTTAAAAATACTCTTTATACCTCAAGACAAATTACAGAGCAGGAATTAATCTCTATCCATATTCTTCTTATCCATTTAAGTGAGTGATGACAGGTACTATATAAACATCAACATGTGTGATAAACCCAGTTGATTTTATTTCACTGATCTGACTGAAGAAGTTATTGTGCTGAAAGGTATTTTGAGAATCAAAACTGAGTCAATTGCCTGGCTGGAATGAGCCTTGCTCACCCTTTGTGACCAGAGCCTGCTCCTGACTGACCACAAGTGCTGCTGGGCCACACCACTCAGCCAAGTCCCAGGTGTCTGCTGCTCCAAGATATTGGAGACTGGGGCTTGTTACTCAAAGGAGTTTTTGTTTCAGGAGATTGCTCTGCCATGGCAGCTAAATCCCACTTATGAATGAAAACATTCACCAAGTTCCTCTCGTGTCAGGTATTTTTTCCCTCCGTTACATGTCCCATGCTAATTATAGAATTATCTGAAGGGCTTTCTAAGTGAAAAGGACTGTAAAACACAGTTCAGTTTTGCAATTACATTTCCTCTTTCTATCCTGTGAGGCTAAAGATTAACTGATTTCCTTCTAACATGCTAGTTTTTTGATAACTTCACAATGTTTCCTAATCTCTGACTAACTTCCAACTGATGAGTAAGCTGCTGTAAAATAGGTAACAAAATATCACGATGAACAACTTTTCAACAAAAAACAGGAGGGAGAAAGGCAGAGAGAGTATATAGAAACACCTCAGTTTTACTGTGATTCATAGGAATACCAGTTTAAGTTAAGGACTAATTCTAACTACAGGAATACTTTTTCATAGTTTTTGATGACTTCTAACATATTTCAAAGTCTTAATGTTTCAAAACTTCCAGACTAACATTTTGGGAACTAAATGGTCTTGCTTTCATTTGAAAACATTTTACCAAGGAGAAGGAGAGAGAAAAGAATGTTTAAAAATATAAAGGGTCAATGTCTAAATGCCACTCAAATACTTTTTTCTTTGAAAATTTGCAGAACATAACCACTTTTATGTTGTCTCAGGTTTGGGATGCTTGCTTTCAGCATTTTGATATTTTCAGAAAGAGAATATTGATTTCTAGGCAGGAAGTTGGCACCTGAATTTTAGGAACCAATGATGCACACAGGCCAACTATGGGGCAGTCTGCATGCTCATTTCATCACTAAATTCTGTCTTTCAGAGTCTTCCCACAAACAGTATCCAATAAAGAACATTTTATCCTATTTTTCCTTGGAACTGTTGAGTATCCAAGGACAAAAAATGCTGCAGGCCCATTGCTGGAAGAGCTCTGAGGCAGCTCCCTGTGCTGGGCTGCTCTGCGTGGCTGCTACTCCCTGAGGGGATCAGATCAACTGCATGTAGTACAAACACTTCCAGGCAAATCAGAGAGCCCCACTGTGCCCTCACTGTTGATCCCATTGTTCCTCACAGTGGCAGCCAGTCTGATGCCCCAGGAAATGGTAGAGATGTGATCCAAGTCCTATAAGCTCTTCAGAGCATGAAAGGTAACTCTGACCTGTCCCAAAAGTGTTTGAACTAGTGCAAAGAAGCTGCTGCATATGCATATATTTCTGTCCTAAGATTATTTGGGTCCATCCTCTGCTGTGAGATGTGGAGCAGGGATACAGACCCAGTGCAGGAACTGCTGAGCTCTGAAGGATGCAGCTGAAATGGTATGCGAGCTCAATAAATAATTTCTGGCAATTATGGGTAGCAATGGCCAATTAAGTGAAAGAGAAAGCAAAAAAAACCATTATCATAAGCCCTGCACTGAGAAGGAACAAATATTCTCAGTAGACTATAACAGACAATAACAGCACTGCCTCGCACTGCAGCATCCTCACTGATTCTGTCAGCCTGTTCCTGGCAGAATGGGACCCAACACCCAACAGCTCCTGGTGCCTGAGTTCTGCAGCATTGACTAAACTAGATTTGACAAACACTCATTAATCCCACAACTGCCTCCTGTGACAGATCAGGGCATGCCCTGATTTGACTTACATTTGCTGTTGGAGATCACACACTGAGTCAGACACAAGTGGAATCCAGGAATCCTGCTTCTATCTCCTGCATTACCCACCCAGAACTCCAGCTGGCAATGATTTCATCAATCATTTCAGTGTTCAGGGGGTGCCAGGCACCAGGCTGAGGTTCCAGGAGGAATGGTTACCTCAGTGCTTATGAAAACGGGAAGAGCTGCATTCCCTGAGTGTGACTGTGGGTGCACACACAGACTTTTTCAAGAAACTTTTCATCAGATGACAGCCTCAGTCCTAAACAAAGGAGAAAGGCAGCTCTCTGCTGCACTGGGCATGGCTTGTTTCCTTAGGAAACTCTGTAGAGATACTTCAATAAATCCATTTAGATGTTTTCAATAAATCTACGTTTTTCCAGACTTGCCAAATACTGGCCAGGTAGGAGCCATCACAAAAACCACACAGAGTGCAATTAAAGACTGAAATTCTATTCAGGTACACTGGGGACTTAAAACTGTGCAGGTAATCCTAATTATGGCATTTGCTACCTGCTTTGTGTTTGACCTTGTAACCTAAATAATGACCTCTTGCAAGCACAGATTTTATCAGCTGTTTACCTTCTGTGTCTCCAAAGTCTTAGGGGTAAATTCCATCTTTCAAAATATATAAACTGCTTTCTATCACCTTAAAATAGACAGCAGTTCTGCCAGGGAGATGTGAAAACAGATTATCAGTTGGACCCTGTGGGGTTACTACCAATGCATCATTTTTTTAGAATTGATTAATCAGGAAAGGAAGGTTAGGAGTAGTTTTATAATAAATGGTAGTTTTCTTCCTCTCCCATAGGGGTATGCTATAGGAAGCAATAGACCACAGAAAATGGCTACCCCCTTTGATTTTACTGCAGATCTGGCCACAGGAAATGTTGCACATTTGGATCAAGCAGGATAAACAGCAAGGACTTCCTCTTTTGTGAAATCATCTTTAAGCAGCACCTCTCCCCAGGAAAATAGGTTTTCCACTTTACATAATGTTGCAGCAGCAGTGGTTTGTTCCTAAGTTTTTTCTGGGTAGGTTATGAACTTTACAGCTCTGACCACAGATCAGTTATTTATCATAACAGGAAAGATGAGACCAAAGATATTTCCTAACCTTCTCTTTGCAGATCAGAGAGAAGTAAGGCAACAAACACTAATGCTTCACAATCAACTGAAAAGATTATACAGAAATATTAATTCCTCTCTTCTAATCATATTTGGTTTGAATTAATCTGTAATTTTAAACATGAATGAGCAAATCACAGTTTCACTCAAATCTCTTCTCCAATGCAACATGATCAATCTTTCAAAAGCAGATATGCTGGTACAAAGGAAATGCTTTTGTTTAGAGACAAACTAAGGAAGGCAATAGATAAAATTCCCCATTTTGGGAGAATACTCCTTCATTTGATATCTGTAACAGGTGTTCCCATGTATCCTGGCAGTATATAAAATATGAAAAATGTCTTTGAAGTGCTGTTGGAGACAAAAAGCTTTTCCTCATCTAATACATGTGCCCCTCAAGAACTGCCCCTCACCTCAGTGAGCCTGCAAACACTGAAATCCAGGGGCAGATCTAGCATATTTTGTATGCTGCAGCAGAAAATTAATAACTGTAGGAAAGTGTGTTCCTACTTTATAGTGTCATATGACAAGTTGCACATAGCTGGGATTGCCCAAGTTACTGTACCACAAACCTGAAGTGCAGAGTATTTCATACAGGACCAGATTGCAGAACTTAACCACAGCCTGCAATGCGCCGCGCAGAGCCGCGCTGCTGCAGGGGACTGGGACAGAGACCAACCTCTCCAGAGCCACTTCAGAGCAGCCACCAGCAAGCTTGCAAGTTAAAGATTTAAGAAATGAAGGATTAATCACAAGTACCTAAACTTATACACCAGCCACCTTGGAGGAGTAGCATCGAGTCCCTCTTCAAACACCACATTGTCACACACATCACTGGAGCGCGCATCGCTCCAGGTCACGATGAAAACCTGGAGCAAGCACCTTCACTCCACACTTGCAGTGAAAGTGTCTGTTCCTGTTATGTTTGTCCTGTGTCTAGGTAGCATTTTGCTACCAGTCCTGGAGCCTTTGGGGTGATGCTGTCAACTTGCTTTTCCAGCTAGCACTGTGTTCAGGGGCCCCCAGCCTATTTTAACAGGTTGCTCCTGGCATGTTCCTCGAGTATGCTGGTCACCACAAAATTAACAGAGAAAGGAAAATCAACTGCAATCCTTTGCAGCTCAGGAGACTGCCTTGGGAAGATCTTTCCTACTCAGATGACAGAAATGCATTCAGAAAGGACACAAAGGAGGTGAACATCATTGGTCACACTACAGAAGACACGTAATCAAAAGGCTGAAGTCATGAGCATTCTCTCATTACTCTAGCATTGGCTTCAGTAAACGTTGGATCGGATTCCACATGAATTGGTTTTGTCTTGTTTTGGCATCAGTTGGACACTTCCTAGTTCACATGAGCCGGAACACACAAACAGGACTCGGCATGTTGGAACTGCAAACCATACAAAGAAATCCTGCAAGCCTGAATTTGCTGAGGCTTGCCTCAGAAAGAAATGTGGGTGATCTACAGTTTATGGGGCGTAAACCACAGGCTGCTGGCTGTAAAGAACACACTGCTACTTCTCCATGCCTTTGCATCAGACAACACAGAGATATTGAAACACTATCTTGACTTTCATTCAAAACAATACCCAACTCAACAAAAGGTTTCCAACTCTTTCCTTGCTGGAAATAACATCAAGAGAATATATGCAATTAGCAGTTTAAAAAACATTGAGTAGCTCCCAGCCACCTCACCAGTGTATCTCAAGTAAGATTAACACTTCCAGATTGAGAAGTATGGTCTTTATGAGCCTGCCACTGAACTTAGTGCTTTGTTCCTGAAGCCAAAGCTAGCCTTAAAGGCTGTGGCCATCCTACTGTGCTTAGAAAATCCTTTTTCATTAAGATAGATAGATAGGTCGATAGATAAATCGAAAATTTAAACACCTTTGTTACTGAAATTACTGAATTTTTTACTGAATTTTCTCTGAATGCAAGCAATGCAAGTCCAGCTGTTATGCAAATATGCAAAATTTAGTCAGTTTGATCCTTTAACAGAAATTCTACTTTGTCTGGTGCCCTGGACAGGGTAAGTTTTTGTCTTAATTTTTGCAGTAGCTTGGAGTGGGCATGTCCAGGACTCAGAGGTTATTCTACACCACTTCACACCGTTTCCAGGGATGGGAGAGAGATTTTCTTCCAGGAAGAAAGGGGCTCCTTGCAGTGAGTAAGCATGGCAGACAGAGCAGGAGGGCAACACTGGTCCCAAGGCAGAGAGAGAGGATGGGATAACTGATCCCAAGGCAGAGAGAGGGTGGGATAACTCTGGTCCCAAGGCAGAGACAGGGTGGGATGATTCTGGTCCCAAGGCAGAGAGAGGGTGGGATGATTCTGGTCCCAAGGCAGAGGCAGCTGTCAGGGAGAGGTGGCTGCACACAGCTAAGGTGTTTTGTGGGGTATTTCTGTAGTGAGCAATAATGTTTCCTTTCTTGTGCTCTCTGTCAATAACATTGTTTCTGTTACTGTTTGGTATCTTATCTCATTGCTGTTTCTAGTAAATTGTTCTTACCCCAACCTGTCGTCTTTGCTTTTTGTGCCTCCCATTCTCATCTCTATCCCACCACAAGGGAGAGGGGGACAGGGGAGGAGCAAGCAAGCAGCAGCGTGGTTTGGAGTCTCAGTGGGAGCACTAAATTGGGGAGTGCCATTCCTAAACAATGACATCTGCTATAGAAAATTTGATGGATGCCCTTTTTGAAACAAGACCCTTCTGTTTAAGCAGAAATGGTATTTATAATAAATACAGTACTGGTGGAAGAAAGACAAATCTATTGTCTGAGAAGAACAAGCCATTTAAATTCCACAGTGATGGAAAAATTGAAGGGAAGAGATGGCTGAGGGGCTTTGTGAGTCTCACAATGCTTCGAGTGCTGCAATGAGACCAGAAAATAATAGTGATCAGCTTTAGAGATTGTGTCTGTTTCAAACACACATCATTTCAAACAATGATGACAACTCTTCCAGTCTCATTTTAGTACTGTTGCTGTTATGGAAACTTTCTCTGTCCTCATCAGCTCGATTATGTGTCTTTACACCAGTAATGAATCACAGATGACACTTCCGGGACTCAGCCTCTTTTGAAGGCATTTGCTTCCTTCATAAGCTCTTTGGTCAAGTTTAAAATCTTATTTTCAGAAGCTGAGTGAACAGTATGAAGAGATTTTGAGGATTCATTGAGAAACACGTGAAAACAGCAATGGCTATTTATGTACTGGTACTTCTACTACTGGCATCTTTCTAAACGAAGCCTTGAAATTTTTGAGATGCAGACAGACACATACAAAATGATAATAAATACAAATAAATAAAGTAAATTCAGATTCCTTTGTCTGATATATTGAGTGCCTGTTATCTCCTTTACTGGGACTAAGCTTTTACACCTCCTGATGAAAATTTGCTATAGGTACTCCTAAGGGCTTAGGGCAAGAAGTATTTATTTTGGTGGTTTGAGGTACTCTCAGGCACTTGATCATTTAATCAACTTTGGAAACAAGACACACTTCCATGGATTAGATGCACCAAAGACCATTATAATGCTGACTTTTAAGAGCTCAGCCATCCAGGAGAACTTGTTACCCTGAATACAGCTTGCTGTAAAAGACTCCAAGAAAGGACAAGTGTAGAAAAAGCAATGATGTAAAATATTCTTTAGTAAATGCCAAGAAGAGAGATATATCTTTGCCTCTAACTATGTGCATGTTTTCATCTGGACTGCAAAGGCACAGTGCCCACTACCCACATCCTTGCCTGCAGGATACTCTAGCAGCACCAGCCCTTTCTCCCAAACCTGGCAGGAGCAGCACCTGTTCCTCCCTCGAGGATCTCCGTGGTTACGGAACCTGTCTGAGATGTGGGAGGCCGGAGTCTCTTCCTTCCTCTGCCTGAAGGGAGTTGTCCTTGTGGGTGCACCATCGCCCCTTCTCAGGTAGCTGAGGGAGCCTGGGAGGGGCTGCTGGGAGCTCAGGTGCAAAGCTGAGTGTCCTGAGTGTGGGGAGCTGCAGGGGCTCCAGAAGAGATGCTGCCAGAGGCAGCACAGCCAGCCCCCTGCCCCCCCTCTCCTTCAGAAGAAGCAGCAGCCAGCCTGTGCCAGGTCACACAGAAATGCTGGGCACTCACTACAGCACTCACCTCTGCTGGCTAAAATAGGGATACTTAAAACTCCCAACACACTGACCAAAGCTCCAGCGGGATGGGATGGCACAGCAAGGCAAGCAGTGTGCACAGCAAGGGGACAGCTCTGAGCAGTTCAAGCACGTGTAGCTTGACTCTAGTCCACTAACATACAACTCATTTCTGACTGCTAATGAGAGTGAAAATTCTCTTTCAGTATTTTTGTAATTATTAGCCCTGCAGGAATTTCTGTTGGAAATCACTGACAAGCTCCTGTCATAAGTAGAGATAACTTGGTGTTCAATGGCAGAGTCTGGCTGACAGTTTTATTACACTCCTGAGCCAAACAATAAACTGCATTTGAAGCCAGATGACTCTCTTGTTGTATATCCATATATGCTTTACAGTACAGCTGTAAACAATAGTGAGAACTTCAACAGGAAATTAGATTTGCAGGTTTCAGTTTTTAGAGGTTGGGTGAATTAATCTGAGTATTTAGTACTCATCAGTCACTGATGCATTTTGCATTAAACATTCCCAGGGACCTATCCAAAGTGAGACACACAATGTGAGATTCAAAAGTCCCACTGTCACCCTAATTTTCATTTTATTCAGTTTGAAACTTATTTCTAGCAAATCACCAAACATTGACTTGTGGTTTTCATATGCTTTTATTCATTAGCCTAAACATACAATGCAATGACAGAAAAGGCACAAACAACAACATGAATTTCATCCCAGGAGAACTATATGCTGGGAGCGTTTTTCTCGGTGGTAGTCACCCACCAGATGAAGTTGTCCCCATAATTCAGTCTAAAGTACTACTTCCATCTCAGCATTTTGGAGTGTATTTCCCATTTCAATTAATTTCTTATTATTTGAACTCTAATGAGCTGTGGGGTGCAACCCAGTGGCATCTTCAAGGCACGCTGACTGTCCAGCTTTGTTACTTCACACAAAGGCCTTTATTTTCGCTTAAGGTTATTAGCTTGGATGGGCATGTAAAGGGAAAAAGCAATACATGAAGAAGACTGAAAGTAAAAACCAGACCTCCTTTTTAAAATCTATCCCCATGCAGTCGAAAGCATCAATGATAGCATGCATATAGCAGTGCAGACATCCTGTCTTGAACTTCCACTTTGTAGTAACAAACACAGACCTGCACCAGGTCAAATAAAGCAGTGAAAACTTCAGCTAAAGCACAGATTCCACTTTTAAGTTGCCATCTGATTAGGCTCTTTAAAAGCTGACTAATCCCAGAAGACTTCTCAAAAAAAAAAAATCCTGCAGGTAGCATTTACACAAAATCCACAATAAAATTACATTTTGTTTCCAAATCAGTTTCAGCTGTAACTTCTTTTCCTAAATCTGATCCATGCACTGGCTCTGACTTAAGAAATAGTAAAGAGAACAAAGTTATTCAACAAAGGCATATAACATAATAACAACCCACAGCACACAGGAAATAATGTCATGTAGTGCTTATACATTTAGAAAATCGTTTTCTAGCTTTAATAGTGAATGATATCAGTTTACCAAGCATGTTCAAACAACAAGAAAACCCCACAGATAGTGTAAAACACTACTGGTAAACTGCTCCCCTAATCAAAGTGACTACAAGTTACCTACTTTCTCATATAACCACTGCCATAAGTCTTGGAGAAGCAGCTCCAGAATTAAGTATTTACATTAAAAAAATAAAATAATTTGGTCTGGAAATGGATTGTCCATGTACCCTGGAAGATTTGTGACCTTTTGAATGCAACCTTAGGAGACCATTGTCAACATGGCCCCTTATCCACAGGGAAAAAAAGGAAACAAGGGCACTGGGAAGAATATGGCAAAGATAGGTGAAAAAAACCTTGGTAAACTTTGGCACGCCTAAAAGTGTAACTACTCCCTGCTAGAAAAGCCATGCAGCAGGACAGATGTTGACTGCACACTTGTTTGGACTAAGCAAACCTTTTAAAATCAAAGGGCTAGATGTTTGCATCACTTCTCAGGTGGCAATGTAACAATGCTGATTTACTGCTAATCCAGCTAGTCCTGTAAGCTGGTCCTCTCAACTGTTGCTTCCATTTTTTAGCATTATCTTTAGTGCAGCAGGCAGAAAGAGGACAGGCATGTAGCCAGAAGAAGAGATCTGATGGAAGGGTCTAAGTTTTAAAATTAAGCAGTACATGCTGTTTTTAAAGCTGAAAGGGAGAACAGGGAAATTTAAGAATGGTGGGGAAAAGGAGAGAACAGAAAATTACTGCCCTTCTGTTGGTGTTCTTGGAAATATTCCACTCGTTCTATATGACTAATGTGCAATCTGAGGCATGGACTAAAGGAAAAGTTATTCTCACTCCATCAGTAAAATTGCATCATTGCCTTGAAAAGAGACCAGAATTCCTTCCCAGGAAACCTGCATTGGGATTAATTCATTCCCTTCCAAACTCAGATTATGAGGAGGTGTGGTGCTCACAGGGTCCCCAGGATGAGGGAAGAGGTGAGACTCTGACTACATGTTCTTCAGAAGGATGATTTATTAGTTTATGATATTATATTAAAGGAATACTATATTAAAACTATACTAAAGAAATAGAGAAAAGACACATCAGAAGGCTTAACAAGAATTATAAAGAAAACCTGTGACTGACTCAGAGAGTCCAACACAGCTAGATTTGATAGGTCACTAAGTTAAAACAATTCACATGGAACCAATCAAACATGCACCTGTTGGTAAGCAACCTCCAGACCACATTCCAAAGCAATCAGAATTATTGTTTACATTTCTTTTCTGAGGCTTCTCAGGAGAAAAATCTCAGGCAAAGAGGATTTTTTCAGAAAATATCATGGTGACAAGGAAGTTTTTACATGGGTTAAACTAGCCAGACCATAATTCCTCATTTTTGAGAGCACAGAAGAGCTGTAAAGTGGGGACTTGTATGGAAAATTCAGCTGTGTGGAACATGTGAAGTTGTGCATATCCACTATCCCTGCAGAGACTGAAAACAAGTGAAAATTGGCATGCAGGGAAGACAAAGTAGAGAAAATTCACACCCAAGGACTTCAACATCTCACAGAGCTGCCTATGGAAGCAGCTGGATGGGAAGTTTGGCTTCAACAAAATAATGCCTGTATGAAAGAAGTGCCAGCCACATCCTTGGAGCTGTGGCAGGGACACTCCAGACTCACTCCTTCCCCTCCTGGGCCAGAGGCAGTCCCAGTGCCTGTCCCCTGGCCTTGGGCCAGCTGCCCACAGCCCTCCACAGCCCATGGGAGCCACAAGGACCTGCAGAGGGAGGTGCAATACCCTGTTACTGGCAGGCTGAGAAATCCTCCATGGTTCCGTAGTGCTGTGAGTACCCAGGGCATTTAAGACAGGAGCTCAGACACTTGTCTGCTGCTCCACAGGGGTTTTATTTCCTCCTCTTTAGCTGGCTTGGGCCAGGGTCAGCCAAAGTGTAGCCTGCAGCAGCTTCTTTCTTTGATTATTGATAAGGATTAGGAATTCTGTTTTATTTACAGCTCCATAAGTGTGCAAGGCATTTAACACAAATATACAAGGACAAGGGTTGCAGCACAGCTAGTGAAGACACACACGATTAAAGGCTTACTGATGTAAGCTCCATGTGTACCTTACCAGGAGGACAAAATGCAGGGTGCTTTCTGGGGCCTTTTTCTGGAAGGCACAGAGTCATTTTTATGAGTAACACTTCAGCCATTTGTTGCAGCAATCTGCAGTTTCAGAATTCATAGGAGTATCCAAGTTTGGCAGGGTGATTGGCTTCAAAAATAGCTTGTGAAAGGTTTACACCTGATCACCTCAGGAAATGGACATGGCTGGGTTAAGGGCAGAAGATGGCCCTTTGCTCTTGCTTCAGAACAAAGATCACTTATCCAGATTTGCTACAGGACTTAGTAACTGTCTGCAAGCACGTGGGACTACTTTCCCAAGCTTTCTCATCCCTTTGTTCTCCCAGGAGTCCCAAAGGTTGGGCAAAGGAAACAACAGGATTTGCCCCAAAACACAGAGAAACAGTGCCCTTGTACTTAAAACAAAAAACACCAACAAAACAACAAAAACTCCCCAAACAACCAAAAGAAGGAAACAAAAAGTTGTAGCATGCCTTCTTCTGTTGTTACCTCTCTGCTGCTGGCCCCTGATTTAGGGTTACAGCTAGATCCCAGTGCCTTCCTGTGGCTCACAGCAGGCTTCCACAGCCTTTGCATTCTTACTATTTATCTTTCCTTTCACTCTCAGTGATTAAAGGCTACAACCAGAGGCAACCTCACACTGCTCATCCTCACACCATTCCCCATGCACCTCAACATGGAAAACCATTCTGTGAACTTGAAAATGTGTTTTTGCTGAGCTGGTTTTCTAGCATTGACTTGTTGATCTTATTGCCTGTGCCTTACCATGACACAGCTGTGGTGGGAATAGAGCATAAGAAATGTGTAAAAAGCAGCTTTACCCCCAAAGAGTTGCAGCCAGGCCAATTATCCAAGATCAGAAACAGGTTTCACTCACAGCTGTAACCAATAAGGAAGAACAGCCCTATAAGATGGGGAGAACTGGGACCTAGAGTCAGTTGCTGTCTGGGCTTTGAAGGAGAAGGAGCAGTGTTGAGAAGAACCATGAGAAATCACCGAGGAGGTATGGGACTCTTGCAATAAGATAACAAGGCTTTTACATTGAGACTGCAACACACAGCATCCAGACCAAAACCTGCACAGAGGAATCATTCTCTTCGTGTTTAACAACGTGAATGAGTTTTAAATGGCAATGTTTTGTCTACTTCTTAAGTAAGCCAATTGCAATATTCTCTGAATAGGTGTGTACTGACATGGATAAGATCAGCATGTTACACAGATATTCAGACCCATGCTCTGACAGACTTCCTGAGGAGGGACATCTGAAGGACCACAGTATTGCCACGTCTGGGGTCACTATTTATTGCCATGGGTCTTCAGGGCAGTCAGGACTGGGTGAAGTGAAGGAGAGATCTTGACTCCATTTCACAAGGCTGGTTTATTATATTATGATATATATTATATTAAAAAGACCACACTATAACTATACTACAAAGAACAGAGAAAGAAATCATCAGAAGGCAAGACAGGAATAGAAAGGAATGAATAACAAAATTCTGTGACTCCCAGAGAGCCCGAGAGCTGCTGCCTCCTGGATTGGCCACCAAGAGAAACATCCCACACTGACCAATCGAGGAAGCACCTGCTGCATTCCACAGCAGCAGATAACAAATTGTTTACACTTGAAGCTGAGGCCCTTCAGCTTCTCAGGAGAAGAAAATCCTAGCAAAGGGATTGTCACAAAATATCACAACCACACCACAGGCCTGGTTTCTGTTGCATGGCAGGCAGCCGAGGCTCAGATTTATGCTTCTCCCTCAGCTTTGGGGCTTGGGCTAAAAGATAGAGAGCCCTGTTTTAAAGTTGGTAGGCAATGCCATCAGGGAGAAAAGCTCTGGAAAAAGAGCTTAACCCACCCTATCTGTCCTCACAGACAGGAGGAAGAAATTGTCACTTTATAAACTCTACCCTGAACTGTCCCCAGTATGTATCATATTCCAGTATGTTAAAGGAGGATAATAAATGGAAGCCTCTAATATAAGTTTCAAAGGGTACTTTATGAGATTTGGGGATGATGGTGGTGGTTAGCATTTTAAAATTTTTTTCGTTCTTTCTCTCCTGGAATTTTGTCCCATTTGTTGCTACTGAGACAATAACAACCTGAACATAACAGAGATAAAAGATGTAGCCAAGGAGGATTGGGGAGGAGTGCAGCTGGCTGCATTTTCCTAGCTGAGGGGTCTTCTTGTGGAAGGGCAGAGAACCTGGAGGTTTTGGCTGGTGGTGAGGGGTTGGGCTCAGCTCCTTTCTCTCCTCTCACTCTCCGGATTGGAGGAGGAAGGTCGAGCTGCTGCAGGAGGGCTTGCTGCCATGGTGGAGTCCAGCCCATTGCTGCCTCCCTACCGTGGGTGAGCCTTTGCTCCCAAGAGCAGCCATTGTACTGGGCCTTATTAACCCCCTGCCTCCCTGGAAAGGGACCCTCAGCACCTACTCGGGTGCCTCAGGGGACACCCAGGACACTCATCCCTGGCTGGGCTTGGGAACCAGGCTGCCCCTGCCCATCCCCACTGGGTTTTTTCTTCTGCCACTACTCTGAGTTTTTCTCTACACTGTAACCCAGCACCCCCTCTCCATGGGGTCACCCCGTGGCACGTGCTACAGAGCTCTCTTTTATATTTAATTCACCACTCCAGGGTCTGCCTGCCTCTACCCTTTCAGCCTGCTGCTCTGAGATTCCTGCTGCAGCTCATTTCACCATCCAGAAGGGCACCAGGAAGTTCCTGCCCTCCTTGGCTGACGCCTGTCTTTCAAACCAGGACAGGTGAGTACATTGTCAAAGCAAAATTCATGCTGAAGATGAAAAACACATGTAAGGATCAATAATGACCACTTGTGCTGATCAGTGGAGCACAACTCCTGCTGACTGCAAGCCTTGAGTGATGGACACTAACACAAACCCTCATCGAGGCAATCCTCACTACTCTGGGAGTGGCTCAGCACGTCACAGTTGAGGCAGCTACAATTCCACACAATTCCAGAAGGCTTTAAGCATTTCCCCACACAGAGTAACACCTTACCTCATCAGGAGGCTTCAGGAGTCTGCCCATGCACAGTAATACCATGGCACTTCAAAGGGCTGCAAGCAGCTCCCTTCTGCTTCTTATCCCAACCTTTTATACCCTCTTGTTCATGCACTGCACCTGTGTGCCCTCTGTTCCCTTTGGTGGTTGGTCAGTGACTGCACACCTGGGCACTCCATGGCCCATTGCTGTCAGTGCTGCTCACCTGCTCCTCACAGCTGCACCCCTTGGGGATGAGGCTGGGCCAGACCCACTCCCAATGACCCCAAACTGTGTGCCACACACAGCCCCATCCCAATGACCCCAAACTGTGTGCCACACACAGCCCCATCCCAATGACCCCAAACTGTGTGCCTGCAACACAGCCCCATCCCAATGACCCCAAACTGTGTGCTACACACAGCCCCATCCCAATGACCCCAAACTGTGTGCCACACACAGCCCCATCCCAATGACCCCAAACTGTGTGCCACACACAGCCCCATCCCAATGACCCCAAACTGTGTGCCTAAAGCACAGCCCCATCCCAATGACCCCAAACTGTGTGCCTACAGCACAGCCCCATCCCAATGACCCCAAACTGTGTGCCACACACAGCCCCATCCCAATGACCCCAAACTGTGTGCCTACAGCACAGCCCCATCCCAATGACCCCAAACTGTGTGCCACACACAGCCCCATCCCAATGACCCCAAACTGTGTGCCTGCAGCACAGCCCCATCCCAATGACCCCAAACTGTGTGCCTGCAGCACAGCCCCATCCCAATGACCCCAAACTGTGTGCCACACACAGCCCCATCCCAATGACCCCAAACTGTGTGCCTGCAACACAGCCCCATCCCAATGACCCCAAACTGTGTGCTACACACAGCCCCATCCCAATGACCCCAAACTGTGTGCCTGCAGCACAGCCCCATCCCAATGACCCCAAACTGTGTGCCTGCAACACAGCCCCATCCCAATGACCCCAAACTGTGTGCCTGCAGCACAGCCCCATCCCAATGACCCCAAACTGTGTGCCTGCAGCACAGCCCCATCCCAATGACCCCAAACTGTGTGCCTGCAGCACAGCCCCATCCCAATGACCCCAAACTGTGTGCCACACACAGCCCCATCCCAATGACCCCAAACTGTGTGCCTGCAGCACAGCCCCATCCCAATGACCCCAAACTGTGTGCCACACACAGCCCCATCCCAATGACCCCAAACTGTGTGCCTGCAACACAGCCCCATCCCAATGACCCCAAACTGTGTGCCACACACAGCCCCATCCCAATGACCCCAAACTGTGTGCCTGCAACACAGCCCCATCCCAATGACCCCAAACTGTGTGCCTGCAGCACAGCCCCATCCCAATGACCCCAAACTGTGTGCCTAAAGCACAGCCCCATCCCAATGACCCCAAACTGTGTGCCTGCAGCACAGCCCCATCCCAATGACCCCAAACTGTGTGCCACACACAGCCCCATCCCAATGACCCCAAACTCTGTGCCACACACAGCCCCATCCCAATGACCCCAAACTGTGTGCCACACACAGCCCCATCCCAATGACCCCAAACTGTGTGCCTGCAGCACAGCCCCATCCCAATGACCCCAAACTGTGTGCCACACACAGCCCCATCCCAATGACCCCAAACTGTGTGCCTGCAGCACAGCCCCATCCCAATGACCCCAAACTGTGTGCCACACACAGCCCCATCCCAATGACCCCAAACTGTGTGCCTGCAACACAGCCCCATCCCAATGACCCCAAACTGTGTGCTACACACAGCCCCATCCCAGTCACCACAAACTCTGGGCCTACAGCACAGCCCCATTCCAATGACCCCAAACTGTGGGAGGAGAGATGTGTAAAAGCCAGAGGTTAACAGTAAGCAGAAGAACCAACACAGGAATATTGAGAACTAACTTGGCATACCTGAAACCCCTAAAAAAGCAGTGCTTACCATCAAAGACCTCTAACATTGCTGAAGAAAATTCCTGTGAAGCAGTTAGCCAAGGGATCCCAGATTAGACAATATAGCACAGCACTATTTGAAGCCAACATGAAGCAATAGCTAACCAAGAGGACAGTTATATCTACAGAATATATCTGGCAGGATGGGACTTATGGACTCACTGCAAAATACACAGTGCTGTCTGTGATGCTTCAGCAAAACACTTCCTGACTCCTGCAGCCTTTAGGTCAGCAATATTTATTGTAAAGGATGCAAAAACAGAAACCTTGAGTAGAAATTTAAGCCTTTCAGATAGGAAAAAGGGCACTTATTAATAAGCTGGCATAAACAAGCAAACTTTTTATTTCATTAACTTTACAGATTGGCTTAAAGCCCCCAAAATTTTGCAAATAATGATTGCTCCTAGGGGACTTTCTCTGTCTGGTTAGTTTATTTGTTTGCATGTACATTTGGTAACTAAGGTCAAAAGTTTTACAGCAGCAACTGTCTCTGAACTATTACTTGGCTTTGATTTTTTAGCTGTGGCACTGAGACTTTTATGCAATATTGTTAATAATAGAAATGCACTTTGTTTTAGTTTTGACTAATTATAGATTTGCTTGATGCAGTATTTCATGTGCATGGGTAAAAGGTAATTGTTACAGCCTTATAAAATGTCAAGATTAAATCCTGCCTTTAATTACAAAGATATCACTGGTGATGCAGAGGATTCAGTGATGTCAGAATTCATTACAATTATGTTTTAGCCATGAGATTAGGCAAAACAGTGTCAAATCATAGTGACTCAAATAGTGACTCTACAACTCTAGAAATGACTGCTTGGGCCTAAGTTGAATAAGTAGTACAGCAGCACAGTGCAAGTCACAAAAATATAGCTATTTCCAAGATGTAAAATGCAAATCACTAAATTTGATCTGTGCACTGGACAACCCAGCATTCACCCCTGCACTTACAAATTCAACATCACTCTCATATTCCACCCAGTCTCAAGACCCTTATAGGGTATTCGACACAACTTGCACAAAGGAATTCTCTTCATGTAAATTTTGAAGAAACATCCAATAATGAAATTTCAGCCTCCTTTGATTGTCTAGAGCAAGTGGTCATAAGTTGATACAATTGCTTGGTATTATCATTTGCTTTAGTGAGAGTATGCACACACAGGGCAAACAGTGTCTGTGAAACCTGGGATCAGAGCTGATGTCACTTATATAAGCAACCCATCCTTTACAAATACTGAATGGAAGCAGCAAAAGTGACAGTTTGATCTTCTGTAGTAAATGTTCACCAATAACTAAGAAAGAACATCTGCAGAAAGTGAGAGTATCATGAACAGAAGCATAGCTAAACTCTCTGTGCAAGGATTTGCAGCTAGTGTTGCAGACTTACTGATGTGCACCTTTATTTAAAATATTCACTGATAAGCTGAAAGAAAAATACTCTCTAACTCTGAAGAAAACTGACATTTTCACCTTTAATATAAACTGCAAAAAGAGGCAACACCACAAGCATCTATAACAAAGGACCTCTCTGGGCATGATCATCATCATCACCATGGCTTTCCATTATCCTTGAACATTTGCAAAAGTTATGATCAGGTTCCATCTTGAACTCCCATTCATCAGAGTGTATAAATTTGTCCTTTGTCATTTTTTTCAAACTGCATTTTGGCAGAGGAGTACTGGTGGGTGGGGAGCTTTTGGAAAGATTAATTTTTTTAAAATTGGGTCTTTTCAAACTGTTCTAAATACAGCAGTGGGGAATATGCCCTGAGGAGCAATGCTGTTGCATGTCTCTCAGGGGAGCGGTATTGACAATCAGATATTGTCGGTTTCCTATTCAGTGCAAGAGGAAAACAAGCATTCGTGTTTCAGGCTAATTCATGGAAGGCCTCTGGCCCAGCACCAATGCTGAGTCCAGGGTGCTGCTGTGGGGCCAGGAGGAGGGGGAGCTGTCCATCAGGGCTTCCCAAGGGTGGTCTGCAGCTCTCTTGCAACACACAGGGCTTTTGTATGTGGCCTGAGCAGGATCTGGGGGCTGTGGCTGTCCTCCTCAGAACCAGCTGATTTCGAAGCTGCAGTAGCTGTGGGGTGTCCTCCAGCAGCTCTGGGGTGGGGTGAATGTCTGGACACTCTGGATCTGTCAGCCATTGGAAGCCTGAGCCAGCTTGCCCCTCCACAGCAGCCAGGCATTTTGGCAAGTCTAGCAGCTGGGAAATCCAGGCCCCTGGCTACTTCTCCAAGCCTTCCTATGACTCCACATGACTGCAAGAACCCTCTGCAGGAGCTGGCCCAAGAGTGCAATGTTTCCAGACTCAAGATGAACTTCAAGCAGAAGCAGCACACAGCCCAACTCAAGGTGTTAGAAGGGGACAACAAACTCCCACTCCAACCAGGGGCCAAAGTGATGGACAGACTGACTCGAAGAGCTGACAGACTGACTCGAGGAGATGTGCTCCGGCAGGAATACCAGCAATTAAATCTGAAAGAGGAAAAGACTGATAAGCAGTGAGAATGAAGAATAGGGTTGAGGCAGCCCAAGCAGCAATTTACAATGCTAATCCCCTGTTAGATTTTTTCTGAAAGCCTACCTGTCCTCACACAGCAGCACATTGCCTGCCTTCTTCACCACAGAATCCCCAAGCACAGTCTGCCAGAAGGAGAGTGCTCTAGAAACAATGACCTTCCCCTCGCTTTCGGATGTCAGCTCACTTACAAATCCTGTTTCTTCTTTTCTTCTCCTTTTATTCCTGCCTGCACCAAAAGTTCCCAGAAGAAGTCTACAGATAATGACAAAAGGAGTGAAGGTGTTTGCTGGGGACTGACACAGGACAGGAGCTGCTGTTGTGGAAAGCTCAGTGCACAGTTGTGTGCTGTGAGATCCCAGTGCTGCCTGGACATTGCAGGCAGGCACAATGGCCTTCATTACTTTCACCTGAAGTTGAAATGTTCAAGGCCAACTGGAAAGAATGGTCTTTGGATCAGGCCTTTATCCCTCAGTTTCCACAGCTGATTGCTTGCAAAACCCCAATGCTCATTCAGCCCAAGCCTAGAAAGATGTCAGAGATCAAGAGTTAATAACAAAACAGGGGCTTGATATTCAGGACAGAAATTTTGGAAAACTTTATTTCCAATTATTTTAAATAATAATGCATAAAGTGATATTTCTGTAAATTTGCACTGATTTGGACTGGGTTATGGGGGACTCCTAATGCATGCTATATTCTATAAGCTACCTTCGCCCATCCATCTAAAAAAGATTCAAAAGAGGCACAAATTGAAATGTTGGAAGATGAGCCTTTGAACCCTGAGAAAAAGTAACCATCTTCACACCCGCCAGTGAGTCACTGGATTCAGCAGATTTGCTCACATACATTTGTAAGACTGATTTATTTGAGTACCCTTTCATAGCACATTAAATTTATCATCTGTGCAGCAAATATGATACAATTGCTGCAGTCACCTAACAAGATATGTAAAAGACATGAAGCTGTATCTGTATTTCCTCCTGCACTTCCTAGAAATGAATGCAATTACAAAGCTATTTTGGTGAGACACTGTTGATAACTCCTTTATATAAAGAGAAGTTACTGGCAGGATCTTATCGCCTCCATCAGAAGAGTTCCTGGAAACAGGACAGTCCATAGGCAGAGATAACACAGCCTGAAATCTTCTGCACCTGCTGGGCTGCACCGTCTGCCCTCTGGCTCATGTGTAAGTTGTGGTGAGAGGAAAGAGTCATTTCTGTCCCTGTACAGATCAACACACTCATTTCACAGAGCAGCAGTGGTAGCTGTGCTGGTTTCCATCTGCTCAAACAGCATGAAACCCATCAAGAACTTGCTTTGGAGCTACCTGCTTTTCAGTCAAATCGTATAAACCCTGCAAGGAGAAGGTAACCTGTCTGTCTCTGGAAGTGAATTTCTAACATGCAAAACAAACAGTACCTACAGCTTGTAGCTGTTGTTCTGAGGACAAATGTTTTAGGTTGGGACCCGGACCTAATTAGTGACAATCACTCCTAATTCAAATTACAGACAACCTTTTACTGTATTGTGTTCTTACTGGGAATGTGTTATGTTCTTACTGGGAACCAGCATTAGGCATGTTTTTTTTACAACACCCAGAGAGGAGCTGTTTTAGTCCTGAGAGAAATGTGTCTTTTATGCTTATGTCTCCTTCCCTATTTCAAGCTCACAAATGGCATAAGTCCTTCTCAGCAGCTGCTTCATCACCAGATTTTAGCTGCAGAAGTCAGTTCTTTTAGTATATCACGGTCCAGAATGGCAACTGCCACATACCAAGTGCCATAATGGTGAAAACATGGCTCACACCCACTTGCCTTTGACCACCCTACTTTACTTGAGCTACAATGAGCTCAGTACCCCCTCCCTGCAGATCAAGCCCTGTGATATGAGGCCTCCTGTCAGATCAGCTTTCAACCAAAAGTTAGATGGTAAACAGGAGACATGAACCTAGTAGGTAGAGTTTTGTATTGCAGTGTTTGTATTGCTGCTTCCTAGTCACTGTCAGCACATAACATGGTGCTCAGAACAGGGCTGATTTGAAAATAAATTTTAGGAATGTAGGGAAATTGTGCCATGATTTCTTTAAATCTGGGCAAAAATAAACCAATCTCTAAATTATACATCTGTTCAACTCCAATGGCTGCCACTCTGCTGTTTTAATTGTGTGGAAAGTTAGGGCACTCCTTCTGTTCTAACATTTATTTTCTGCATCCTTGCTTTATTTTTAACAGCTCACAACAGAAAAAAACATGTTATCTCATGACTGTCTAAAGCAAATAGTACATTGTGGTTTTGGGCTTGGACACTTGAACATGAAACTTCCCAGCAACAAATACTGTTCTCTCTGTAGGGCACTTCTGGTAAATCATCTCTCCTAGTGAGAAGTAAGGAAAACTGTCACCTAGTGAGCAAAAGAGCTAGTTCTTAGAGCCCTCCCAGCTGAGAAAGCACAGAAAAATTACTTCAGATTGCAATTATTACGCAGGTTATAATGCTGCACAGAAAGCAGCAGACCTTATTGATTAGCACCACCACTGGGCCTTGGATAACTGGGACACAGTCTGACCTGCTAGAGGCCACTGTGCCTCCCCAGCCAAGTCACCTCACTTTCCTGCACTTTGATTTCCCAGTCTGTGAAAAGAAATGTGGTTTGTTTTTAAGCATTTCAGCAACTGACATACTGTACCTCGAATTCTTTAACTGGTAACATCACTTCCACCACTATGAAAAGTTGACTAAAACAACATTTCAAAATCCCCTCTATATGTATTGTACTTACTGTTCACAAGTCTGACTTTTGGCATCTGAAATTTGGTCTGCTGTGGTTGTTTGACTTCAGTCAGAAGTTGCTAATGAGCACAGATGTGTAGATTTGAATGGGTTGCATAATCAATGCAAGCCATCGGGTAGCTTTAAACACTGGTCTGTACACTGGTCTATAACTTACTTGTGCAGGTCCTCTTTATAGTGGCTACTCCTTTGAAAATATTATCAAGAGCCTGTAAAAGTTAACAAGTGCCTTTTTCAGGTGCAGCATTCATTCAGACCTCTTAAGAGAAAATTCTGAATCTGGATTGATGAATATGCGTGTAAGATGTCAAAAACAAAACAAAATGCTTTTAAGAAAAACTGTATTTTACATCCTTGTGGAAGACAGCTTATAGCCACCCTCAGGCCTTGGGTTATTTGTTCCTTATTGCCAGTTTAGTCAGAAGCTGGCAGGTCCAGTTTTGTTACCAAACGTGGACCTGGCAAATTATTTTGGGGACTATCTTCTGCAAGATTTGTCCTGCCAATAGCTTGGGTTCTTTTAACAGTATTTGATCTAAATTACATTAAAGTTAGACACTCATCAAATAAAGCTGGTTTCTCTCTTCTCAGTTTTGCTTTGTTTGCTCAGTCTGCACCCGGGCAGTCAGGGAGCTGCAGAACAGAGACAAACAGGCTCCAGAGCAGCCGGGGCCACCAGCCACACACTGCAAGGACAGAGGACAGGTCAGGGAGGAACAGATTATACAACACATACAGAGAGGAAAATGGCCAGGACTCAATTTAGCTCACTCTAGTGAAGTTAGCCCAGAAACACCAGGCACTGAGAACCATCACAGCCCTACCCTGCCCATCCTTTAACAAGAAAATGTCAATGTTCAATAGCCACAGCACTGAGACAGCCTCCACAGACATGTGCCCTCACTGTGCATGGGAAGAATGACTGATGTAATTCTGAGAGCTGATAAAGATATTAAAAACCACTTTGCCATGATAATAAGGAATCTTTATATTGCTGATGATGTAAATAATTGATTATTCATGAGGTCTCCTAAAGAAAGGCCGAAGGGTTTATTCACATGGTTTTGATCTTCAACTTTTGGCTTTAAAAATCTGTTCCTCTAGTAAATGAACCAGAGGATCCAAGTTATTAGCAATACAGTAATGTTTTGAGGAGGTAAGCAGGAGAACAACCTCATCTTGTGCAACTGAATGATGCTGGGAAATTGAATGTACTGCAAAGATGTTATGTACTTTCCCTCAAAGGACTATTATGCTAATTCAGATTAATTCCCTGGAACTCAAATCAAACATCAGCCATTTTTCATCCCCACCTATCCTCTTCTCCCACCTGGACCTTTGACCTGTGTCCTAAAGGCAGGTTGCTCTTCAATATCAGAAGTTTAGGATAAACACCTGCTACGTGGATCTCACAACCCATCCTGGGGAAAACATTCCACATATGAGGGCCTATTACTTTAGCTCTAAAATCACAAGAGTGAGGAGGCTTCAATCACTGAAAACATCTTTCCTAACCATTATTTCCAACTATTCTGTAATTGAGCAGCTTTCTTGCTGCACAAGCTGTGGTGCCAGCTTATCTTTCAGCACTATTTCCTACTCTACCCCTCATTGCAGCATCTAGAGTCATGATTTTTCCCTACTGTAATTGATGTAATCCTACCAGTGTCTAAGATGCTGATTTCAAATGTAATATCAGAGCTCTAGCAACAAATTTGCAGTAAAATGTGAAAATTAAGGAACTGCAAAGAGTTCCTTGAAAGTGTTATGTGAAAAAAGTGGATCCTGCTTTTAATTATTTCCATTATTTGCATACTTCTGTTACTGAAATCAGAACAAAGTCTTCCTGTAGAATCTGGTCAGCTAAAGGACTCCTATGATTTCTGAGGTGATCATGGATTGCCTCTGAGCTGCATACACTCACAGGAGTTCTCGTGTCCAAGAGAGGACAAGACAAAAAGGAGAACTGAAAATAGCTGACTGTAAAGATGGCTGGGCACTGCACTTCCTTATTCATACCAAAATAAAATAGAAAACATCATTAGCCATTTTAAAATGTAAATGGTGCAACCCCTGGGGCTGAGAGCAGCAGCAGACAGGCGTACCAGTGCATGCACTTCATTCATGCCATCCTGTGCCCTAACAGACATCACACACATGCCAAAGGGCTGCTGCATCCATCCCAGGCTCCCCCTGCCCGCACAGCCTCCCCAGCAGGCTCAGACCAATGGGTGTTCTGCCCACAGCCACTCTCAGGCTCCCCCTCATCCTGCCTGTGTTTAACTGCTGTCTCTGCCACATCTCCTCTTCCAAGCCTAGTTAAAATGAAAGCTAATAGCAAAACATACCTGCACAGGGACAAACCCAGGCCAACATTTTCTAGTGACTTGGCACGGCTCCAGCGTTGGTGCTCAGCCTTTAGCACCTGACCTAAGCCTGCTTTTTGGGCACAGGTGAGCTTGCTCGTTGCAAGGTATGGAAGGGAGAGCAAACAAGAGGAGTCATCCCAGTTTTTCTCAACTTCCAACGACCCAGGAGCTCACAGGATCTTAGCAATGGCTTACTAAGAGCCACCTGGTCTACCAAAAATAAAAGATCAGAACAGTGCTGATTAAGCAACACATAAATGAAACTGGTTTTAAAGACAGGCGAGTGAGTGAGAGAAACAGTGAACTTCGAAATGATGCAGTTTTCACAGAGGAAGTCCTACAGAAACTGCAGTGGAGGGGGAATGCACTGGTACCCCCTGCCTTCAAGAGGTAGAACAACATTTTGTTTTAGGGAAGTAGGAATTAGAGGGATGATGTGCACTGCTCCCAGCTTTGACAAGGAGATCACTGTGGTCCCTAAAGCAAAAACTACAGAGGACTGAATTCTGTGCAAACCCTGCATCTTTGGGCAGTTTTTCCTGTAAGGTAAAATCTACTGACTTCATTGGAACTGCTGCACAATGATGAGGGTAGATCTAAACACAGAGAAGAAAAATACTGTGTTCAGTAAATACTGTGTGAAAAGTGTTCAGACTTTTAGTACCTGCATTTTCAATACAGATTTATGTTCTCACTCTTTTCATTGCCAATGAATGTAGTAAGAAGGAGCTTGAAAGAGCATGAATTTGCTTTTTCCTTTCACATAGCTGAAGTTTCCTTCTTGCAGAATTTGAGCAATTAATATCACCAGCCAAAGCCTCTGTGGGAGGGAAGGGTCAACATGACATATCTAATTTCCTGGAAAACAATATTTTCCCTTTGTAAAATTCTAGAAGTCCTGGGGGAAAATTCTAGGCCATGCCACAAATCCTGCAGAGATAGAATGGCCCAAAGATAAGTTTGCCTTCTTCCCAAGACATTCCCCTGAGTAGGACTTCTTACACATGCACCCCAGAGAACTGAGCTGTCAGACAGTACCACCATGAACAGAGCCAGCAACACAGGTGTAACTTCTACTGCATCTCTCAGTCCTGCTCTGCAGCTGAAGGCTTGTTCATGGCTTTTTGCATTTATAGGAGAGAGCAACAGGCGGCTAAAAAAACCAAAAGCACCAAGGCACAGAATAGAAGAAACTATAAAACAATTATGATAAAGGTTTCAAGCCATGGGAAAATCTGAAATGAGTTATTTGTGTCTTCCTGAGAAGGAAAAAGGTACTTAAAATCCACCTGCTAAGGACACTTAAGGCCACATGGGTTTTCTCTTCCTGACCTTACTTAACCTCAACTTTTTCATTATCTTGCTCAACTCTGAAATCATCTATTGTAATAAGGGGCAAAACAAACTCTTCTTCAGAGCTAAAGTCATGCAGAGGAAAATTATAGCTTCATTCCTTTGGAAAAAACACCAGCAGATTGTTATCTTGACACTGATTATGAGCAGCACCATGAGCACTAAGGACAGGACTGAACAGTTTCCTCTACAACCCTACTGTGAGCCACACAGTCAGCATCTACACGGTCCCACATCTCAAGGAGTCTTTAAAAAGGGGAAAATAGGCCTGGCCAGAGCGAGGGCTGAAGCACAGAGCCATGGCAAAAAGCATCAACCACTCACAAAGATACACTGATCTTATTGAAATGAGTTCAAAGCTGATTCAGTGAGCGCATTTAAAGTTACTTAAAATCCACCCAACATAATTTACTGTGGCAACCAAGTAGATCCAGGTTCACCAATGTGTCAAGGGTATCTAGGCTGGGAAAGAGAAAAGAGAAGGGTGTTATATCCATGCAGCAAATAGGACTTTTGAGTTTGACTTGAATGAAGGTGTCATGCACTCAAAGAGGTTTGTTTCCCTTCTCAGCCTGCTTCCTCTGACTCCCCTGCTACAACACCTCTGTGCACAGGTTGGGAGGGCAAAGGGGGACTCTGATTTGGGAGCACAAGATCTTGTCCCATACAGCCAGGTGCAGATACAACATCTCATTTGGAGCAGGTGGGGAAAGGAAATTTACACAGTACTCTGCATTAGCCTCAGATTATAACCCTTCATTCAACTTCTCTTAAGCTGTCTGGAAAGAAGAGCCTCGAGGGCTGCACTGCATTTGGACAGTGCCAAAAGTGAGAGATGGTGTCTGGCAGAGGATGTGGGGATGATGGGGGCTGCTGGCAGGAGACCTGGAGATGCTGACACAAGTTGGAGGACATGGAAAGGGGTGTCCTACCTGGGCTTGCCTATGTCCTGGATGTGTAGGATGGGGGAGATGGGCTCTGCATGGTGGGCACTGTGTGCCCTGAGCCCTCAGGGGTGGGTATAAGGGCATGAACACCTCAGCTGCTGAGTGGTCTGAGCAGCATCAGACCAGAGGGCAAGCAGGCATCACAACTGAGAGATGTGAAATCTTGGACCTGTATCAAGAGGGAGGTGTACTCTTGGGCTTTGGAAGGAAAGCAGACCAGATTTAGTTTGCCACCAGCCTCCGGCTCTGTGGTTTAATCTGGTGCTTAAAGACAGATCAGTGTCTCTCCCTGACACAGCTGGGTAACCTGGGCTCAAGCTGAGCAGTGCTGCACAGTGCACAGCAGCAATGGGCTTAAGGCAGCTCTGTGTGTGGGGAAATAGTGAGATCCCAACTTTTTCCTCTGTTTGTCCTCCTTTTCCCCTTTGCCCCCAGAAACTGAGCCATTTTTGGCACACGAGATTTATCAAGACAGCAGCCAGCAGTGTTGCCCCCAGTCTTGTCTGCTGCCACGGGGAATGTGCTTCTAAAAGCAGTCCAAAGCCCTTTGGGGGCTGCTCAGAGCTTGCAGAGCCTCTGCAGCATCATCAAACCAGAGAGCAGGTGGGTCAAGCTCCTGCTCTGCTCCCCTCACACCACTGTCAGCCCAAGCTATCCCCATCAGCAGAGCAGCAGTGCTGTGCAGAGCTAAAGCTGCTTGTCAAAAGAGATTAAAATTACCCCAGCCCGCAGTACAGACAGCAAGCAGTAGTAAGCCCTGCTTTGTCAAGAAATGAGCTGAAATCGATGTAAACTCATCAAAAGCAGCCAAAGCTGGCTTGTACCACACTTCTCTAGGAGCTCTGGCCTCCTCTAAAGGGCATCTGTAAAAGGTGACTGGCAGAGCTGAATCACCTCTCCCTGGCTCCCACTGTAAGGGCTTTGGGAACCTATCCCTTTTATTCCACACCTCCTTGCAAATCTCCTCTAAAGGATTAAGCTCTTTCCCAACCATTGGAAAATCCAGTTCCAGATGCCTGACCTACATGCACAGGCCCAGTCAATAGGGAGTGGAGGGGGACATCACATTTATTTCTCAATTGATTGAAAGACCAAATGAAACTTTGAATCAGACAAATCCCTTTGTTTCCTCACACTCCACTCCCTTTGCTTTGGGGAGCTCCAACATGTTGGGAGGGGAGATGACATTTGGCAACAGCAAAGAGGAGCATGCAGGAGAAGAAACAGGGAAGTCCACCCCCCAAAAATTGCTGTAAAATCTGACACCCAAAGATAGGCCGGTGAAACTGGGAGGAAGTGGAAAATCCTCATGCCAGGAAGGCTCCATTTGCTAGTGAAGGAGCAGAAAAGCTGGTTAGTGCTGGCAGATGTCTCCTGTTGTGTTCTCTCTTCCTGTTGAGCTGCCCAGTGGGAGGATGATTCAGTCAGCCCGTGGCCTCTCCACTTTCATGGAGATTTTTGGAGACTTTCCTTTTTTTCACTTTCTCTGCCCCTTTGGAAGAACTCACTCGTTCCCTGCCTGGATATTTTACCCTGCCACAGAGTTGGTGCAAGGTTCCTGCAGCCCCTGCAAGGCCACAGAGGGGTGGCCCAACACAAGGCACGTTTGACAGGCCACAGTGGCCACTGGCACCTGGTCACGGTTAGAGCAGCCCCCAAGGCATGGCAATCTCTGCTCTAATACTGCTCCAGTCAGTGCTGGGGCCAGCTTGTAACCTGGCCTCAGGTCAGGGAGCTACGATTCACTGGCTGCAGCCCCTGTAGCATCCAGGCACAACCCTTTGCAGCTTGACTTGAGGCTGGCACTTCTCTGAGTCTGAAGCTGCTGTAATTGGTGCTTTTTGCCAGTGCAAATCAGGACTGTTAGTGGTGCATGTTAAGTAGAAAAGATACGAGGATGAAAGTATGCGAATTTCCCTGTTCTGACCACTGCTCAGGCTAATTTTGCTTGCCTGTTTACTTTTCTATGGTATGGAGGCCCTGCCTCAGTGAGGACCCTACAGAACTGGGGCCGTACAGAAATCAAACCCACGCAATGCAGAAAAAGTACAGTGTGCATTTCTTCCACAAAGGTAACAGTAAATAATCTACTGAGTTAATGGTTCACTGATGCAACTCAGCCTAAGAGGTGGAAAAAACCAGGGAGGTTTTATCTATGACCCTTGGCTGAGGCCTGAGATAACAGCTTTAACTGAAGAGCAAAGGTTAACTGTAAAATGTTGGCTGCATTACTATAGCTTACAAGTCACATCCTGGTGGGGTTTTTTGGTCAAAATGAAGACAATTTCTTTAGTTATGGCAGCCTTAAAAGGCGATTGCAGAGAACTATTTGTCAGCATTTCTCCAGAGTATCATGGAAGAAGAATGCAGGAGTAGGTAGAAAGAGAAGCTTTGGGAAAGGAGGGAAACTTCACATTTGCTTGAAAACTATGAAGAGAAGCAGTAGTCAGGAGAGTTCTCATTGATGGAAACAGCATCCCTTTAGACAGAGCTAAACCTGGTAAAATTCATGTTTCAAAAGAGTTCTCATTGATGGAAGTAGCATCCCTTTAGGCAGAGCTAAACCTGGTAAAATTCATCTTTTAAAAGGTGTGCCAAGGCACAGCTTCCACTATGGCTCGGTATCATCCTACCAGGCAGAGCATGAACAAAGAAGCAAGATGCAAAAAAAAAAAATTAGGCAAATACTAGGAGCTCTTCAAACAAATGTTGCTCTAGGGTAGCACAAAAATGTAAACTGGCCTCAGCCCAATGGCCAGCCATCCAAAATGCAGCCAGGGGAAAATACATGCATTTCCCAGCTGGAAATCTAACACAACATGAGTCTGGAGGGAGCTGCCGTGGCTGTGTTTGACTGACAGCTGCTGATACCTTGGTGCATGCTGAGGGGATGGAAACTGCCTCCTGGCAGCTACACACAGCGAGTCCCTGCTCTTGACTGGTATTAGAATTACCAGTGATGAACCAGTCAGCTTGCACAGAAATAGTATGAAAATAAATTGGCAGTGAGGGCAGCATGAGAGACCAACAAGCACCAAAAAAAAACCAAAACCCAACATTAAAGCAGTCAGTCTCCACTGAGAGGAATTTTCATGTGATTTTTCTGGCATTGTCTTTTGGAAAACACTGGGGGTTTACTACCCTTTCAGCTTCTGGAGATCTCACAAAACCTCTAAACCAGGTCTTTATTTATAATAGGAATTTTGAAACTATTTTTTGCATTCTTTTAGACTCATTCAATTCTTGACCCCAATTATATTGAATAATGTGGTTACGACTAACATAAATATAGTTCTATTATAAATCAGGACATGATTGCCCAGAGACGGCCCTTTTTCTTCCCCTTGTTCATGTTCTGCAGCTGTCCAAATACATCCCCATGCTCCCTGGAACCTGCAGCACAGTGTCTCTGCCCAGCTGGTGAGGGCAGAGGTGATGGGCTGCAGGCATCTCTCCCTCTGTGCCCAGCCAGTCGCTGTGTGCTCCAGTTTGCACTCTGGTGCTTAAAAGGCTGGGTGAAGATCATGTTCCTGTGAGGGGTATTCAATCTTCCTATCAAGCATGAGGGCTGTCTGTGTCACTTTGATAAAGATTCAGCAGCTGGCTGGCTGAGTCCTTGAGGCACAATTCAGTCTTGGCTTAACTGGAGCCTGCATCCTATTGCATCTCTGTGCAGTGAATAAATGATTCCAGGAATGCAACTATAGCCGAGTATTCAAGGCTTTCCACAGAGGGAAAATTGTTAAAGAGACAGAAATTGTCATCAGATATCAGTGATACCACATTTGATTAGCACAGGAAATAAAATCTTTACTGATATTATCTGCTGGTGAATGTTGATCTTAACTGTCACGCTGCTCTGGTACATTAGGTGTCAACACCAGGACAGCTAGGGGAATTAGGAGCTCAACAAAGCACTTTCATAATTCTGTCCTCCCCACCAAACAAAAGACTTGTCAGAAAGATTTTGCAATGAATTATACAAATAGCAAGGGCAGCAAACTAATGGAGGAAAATAGGACTCAGCCACCTTTACAGAACTTATTTCTCACCATGTTCCTTGTAATTATTTTTTCATCTTTACCTCCTACGACCAGTTCATCAAAAAACCCCAAACCCCTGAGCTGTCCCAGAACAAGAGGATCAGCTCAGCTTCTAACATTTTCAGACTACACTGGAATCCAAAAGAACCAAACTTCTCCCAAGAAAACCCATTCTTAGGGGTTCCCACCCCAGCTCCCAGTTTACTGGATGTCACCAAGGTAAGCATTGGTAATGTAAAGGGACACAGGGATCCAACATCCACCTGCACTCAACACGCCAGTTCAGGAGCTGCTCCTTCCAATCTGCTCAATCTGCTCCTGCTCAAGTCAGCAACACAGCACAATGTCCTGACAAGAGAATCTTTGACATCTCATGTAAGAGCTTTATAAATACAAATGAATTTTCAAATGATACTGAAACTGTTTATCAGTATAATTTGTGTATCAAACTGTGTATCAAATGGTACTGAAACAAGTGTCTGAACTGTCATGAGCAAACATCATTCAGATCAGGAAGAAGAAGGCTTAGCCTTCTGCCTACCATGAGATCTAGAACTCAAATTTCACTATTTGTACTGATTCCTCAGACGTCCACCCAGTTTTTGCTACTAGCTGAGATATATAATAGCACAGTAAGTTCCTGGTGAATCTATTCAATTAGGAGTCACATCAGGGCTGAATTTAATGTTTTTATTGTGGTAATTTCAATACGATCAGGAAATTCTTTGTTCAATTCAACAAAACTTACTCTAACAATATCTTTGACAGAACTCACTGCCTGGGGACTAAAAACTGGGGGGGGCACTAATTGTCCCAGCTGTTTTGGTCTGCATTCCCCTGCTAGTGTGCCTGATGTGGGCACAGGTAAGCCCTAGATCTGTGCAGCAGACTCTTAGGAACTGCCTCCATCTCCCTTACCCTGTTGGAGCAAATAAGGAACCTCAGTCTTCCTGCAGAGGGGTCTCCTCACAGAACATGGTCATCTTCTTGTAAGATCATTGGCTTCAGCCCCCCTTCAGTAACAGCTCAGAGGCCAAAATTCACCCAGGAGGACAGTGTGGAAGGGAAACAAGTTGAATTCCCTTCTGTAATTAAGGGACATACCTACTGCCCCACTGATACTGGAGGAAGGGCTTTCTCAGCTTTTTTGGGAGCCGCTGTTCAAATTTGCACTGAGTCAGTACAGAGTGACTGAGCCAGAAAGAGGGGGAGGTTCAGGGAAAGAGACTGTTTCTCAGATTAAAGCTAACAAGCTGAAAAGGAGAGGTGACCTACAGAATATATCAATTCCTGTCTCAGCTGCATTCACAACTTTAGGACTTTAGCTAAGGTTCAATAATGACGAAGTGCACTGCCAAAAAATGTCCACTTGCCCTGGTCTATGACTGTGTGGCAGTTATGTCTCCTCTGTGCATATTCCCTTTTCATTGATGTTGAGTTTAGAGATTATTTAATCAGCTGCAGATTCTGGTTCATTGACAGAAGAGGGGCTACTCCATGAAGAGCACCACTGAGACCAACTGGACTTTCAATTATACTGCCAGACTCTATTACTTTTTCCTCATCAAAAGGTTAACTGGGAGTAAAATACTAGGTGATTATTTTTATCCACTTAGGGTTTATTTCAAAATACCTCCATGCTTCCAGAACACTGAGTTTAGAAAGCTCACCCCGTAGCTTGCAGTACATGGGCATGAAGTGAAAGTTTGCAGCAGACGTGATCCCGGAAACTCTGCAATACACGCTGAAGTGCTGTATCATAGTTTTGCAATGTGATTCACATTCTAAAAAAGAACTGACAGAAACTAAGAAGAAGTTCTCCTACAATATGCCAAAGAATTAGGAGAATTTCTATGAAGCTTGCAGACAGCTGCTTCCCAGCCCTTGGTTATTATCCTGGGCTGTAGCAGCAGGGGAAAGAGGGGGGAGTGAGAAAGCCATCTTTGGACACTTGTAGTAAATCAGGCTGGTGAAGATCTTATCATTAGTGTCAAATCCACCCCGTGGTACCTTGGGAAGCCTGCACACATTCTCAGTGCCAGGATCTAGTTTCACACTTTGTACTGAAGGGTTACCTGCACTAACACTGAGCCAACACTGACCTTAGTTCTGTTGGTTGGAGCATGGTGTTAATAATGCCAAGGTTTGTGGGTTCCATCCCTGTGTGGTTCATTCACTCAAGAGCTGGACTCCATGATCCTTGTGAGTCCTTTTCAACTCAGAAAGTCCTGTGATTCAGTGGAAAAAAACCAAAACAACATCATGGAGCTTCAAGGTGCACTGAGTGAGGGCTGCTGCTGCAAGGGGTAGGTGTGATCACGTTACCTCTTACCTTGTGCAAGTCCTAATCCCTTTGTGACTGCACGGACTGATGTGGGAACCCACTCCCATAAAAATCAGCTCAAGGTATCGGCTGCCCTGTGCCCTCCACACGCTCCACAGGTGCTGAGCACAGCCGGGGCAGCAGAGCCAGTTGGGCACCTTTGTCAGGAGGACCACACCTGGGTTAGCACAAGGCAGTCATGATGCTGCAGGCTAAGAAACTCTGCTGTCACGCTAACCTCACACAACCCCAGTCAGTGGGAATGAAGGACAGGTGCTGAGTGGATATCCATGGGGCTCATATCTGATGTACAAGGGTTCAAATGGAAAATTAGGTTGCTCTTATATGCCATTGTGAAATTCTCTCCAATGTTTCATAAACAAACATTTGCATCTTGGACACCTTTTAACATTTCTTCAGACACCCATGTTGAGCAAAGTGGATACATATGTTTTCTTTGTAAAGTTTCCAAACACAGTTGCCTCAACTCTTATTTCAGCGTCACTGGGAATCTAAGCTAGGTAAAAGACCTCAAGACAGGGCCCTTTGGGCAAAAGAATATTGCAAATTATTAATCCAAAAGATTTGGTATAATGGGATTTAATGCAATTTAATGTTTTGCAACAGCAGGCATTTCACGTGTATCAATACTCCTATACTGATGGTACAAGCCCATCACTCATGCACAGACTCATCCAAACAGGAGCCTGCAAAGGGCCTCAGTTCCCCCCAGTGCCTGTCATGAAAGCATCACTGGATCCACCAGACTTTTTGGCTGGCAGGGGTGACTCCAGCTCTGTACAGGACTGTGCTTCAGACAGAGTTTCTGTGGTGCCCTTTGCTAGAAATACATGGGACCCTGTACAGTTCATATGTCAAGGGCCACAGAATTG
Organism: Motacilla alba alba; assembly: GCF_015832195.1. Lineage (NCBI taxonomy): Eukaryota > Metazoa > Chordata > Aves > Passeriformes > Motacillidae > Motacilla > Motacilla alba. The sequence continues at coordinate 3,323,056 of NC_052026.1, forward strand.
TCTCATTCCCAACTCCTATATTTGGTTCCTCATTTTTTTACCCACAGATTCTGTGAGGAGGGACCAGAGAAACAGTTGTGTGATTCTAGGTCATTGCTATCCATATAGTTATCGTGATTTGGGCTACCAGAGGAATATGCATCAGGTACTTAGCTCAAGTAATGGCAAACTGGTGCATAAATCCATGGTGGAAAATGAGGAGGTTGCTCAGGGTTTGGCAGTTGGAACACAAACCTTGCATCAACTACAGAGGTGTAAATCTTACTGCAGTGGGCTTAAAGAGACTCACTTGGGAAAATTGATCCCCAAATTCTCTCTTGCAAGAGCAAATTGAACACGCAAGCCATACAGAAACAGTACATTCGATTTTTTCCTACTTCCCTGGAGAAGTTCTATTGATACAGCACCAGATCCTCTTTTCTGGATGCAGCAGAGTGATTCTGCATCCACTCATTTAAAGCTGGCAGTTAGCTCTGGCCTTACACCCACCTAACAGCAAGATTTGCTCTGCTGTCTTTGTCGAAATGTGACTGCCCTTCCTCCATACCCTTCCTTCTCCTGTGCTGATGCTGACCACAAGGAAAACCACAATGATAAAGCTATTTTCTCTCAATAGTCCATTTTTGTAAACAGTACTGAATGCATGAGCGCAGCTCCTTGGTGTGTGTTAGGGAATGGAAATCTCCACTCTGACTTGAAGACTTCTTGAATAAATTTATGTTTCTTTAACTTGAAAGGGGAATGTTACCTAGGTAAAGCTTTGTCTAGAAAAATCTTTATGAAATAAAAAGTAATTTAGGAGAAAAATAACACAGAATCAGCTCCTATTTGTTCCTATACTTACACTGTTCTTATTTTTTCCTACTTCACCAGAGCATATTTTTTTTGTTTTCATTCTCCTTTTATTCACTTCATTGAGTTATTAACATCCAGATAAAATATTAAAATATATCAAATGCATCTAGAAAGTAGGCCTTACTCTTAGATTAAGTCTAATATCTTTTACAAACTATACTCATACAGTCTAATTTTAAACCATTTTAATGTAATTTTAAAATGTTTCATATTTGGACAGAAACAAAGGCAGCTAGCAATGACAGAAAGAAGAAAATTATTTTGAGAAATACACTGTAAATGGCAAGCAACTAAATATCTATTATAATGAAACCAAATGGATTTTAAATAACTCAGCTAAACTGTTTATGTATTTTTAAATAAAAATAATTAGCCATTTTACTAAACCAACACCTTAAATTCAATGTACTTACAGAGGCTCTTGAGTAGAAAAGCTTTCTACTGCTCTGGCTTGTGGAAGCAGCACACACAAAAGAAATTCTTCCCTCTAAAACCACATACTAAAAAATGTGTTTTCTTCACACATTGCTCTGCAAAAATTATTAGCTGTCCTAAATAAGGATTAAAAAAAATAGAAAGAAAAAAAAGAGAGAAAAACAAGAATACAGCAATCCTTTACCTCTCACTGTCAGAGGCAATATTTTGGACTGATTATCAGATGGGCTGTTCTTACTAAATGGAAAAATGCAGATATTTTTAGAGATGCCTCTAATGGAAGCAAAAAGAAGCAATCCAAAATGGCTGGAGTTTTTGTCCTGAAAAAGATACATTAAGAACAAATATATCTCTATTTGGTCTTTCCACAGAAAATTACAGTAACTGGGACAAAAGCAGAAAGGTTGAAAAGCAAGGTATGTTCAACAGAAAATAAGAAAGTTATTCTGGAAATCTGGAAAGTGCTTGAACATGTCTCAAGTGTAGGCAAATGTCCTGGCTAGGCTCCATCTCCCATCAAGTGGCTGTGTCTCTCCTCTGTGCATGGATGAAGATGTGGTCACAGGAAATCCCCTCTGCAGGGTACCAGATGTGAAACAGCCCAGCTGGGGACAGTGTCCTCTTGCCACAGATGTGCTCGCAAGAGCCTCCTCCTCAATTCCTGCTGCTGAAACACCCAGTCTTGATCTGGCAATTTAAAAGTCTTTAAAAGTGTTTAGGAGGCACGAAAACCACTTGCTTTTCAGGTAGGTATAGAAGATAGCTGTGAAAAAAGAAAAGGCTTTTGTGAAGGAATTTTTGTGGATATTAGTGCATCAGTGTAGCTACAGCCAGAGGAAATCTCTGTGAAAGACAGTTGGCACACACAAGGCAAACAAACCTTAAACACCTAAACCCCTTTTGGCCCGCAGCAGCAGGACCTGTGTGGTTTGTGATGTGGCTGGGGAGACTGAAGTAGGGCAGGACAGAATCTCACAAGTGCCCACCCTCTGGGGTGCCATCAGCAGCCCAGAGCAGTGCCATGGCCACCCTTACTGCTGTCACCTTGGAGGTCAGGTGCAGCCAGTCACTGATTTGCACAGCCGCATGCTGTGTCCTGCACATGGGGCTGCTGGGTCACTGCAGGGAGACAGAGACAGGTCTGCTGCAGGAGGGACACTCACAGCACCTTGGACCCCACAGGAGAGGCCTCTCTGCTCTGAATTAGGAATTAATCAGTAACAGAGAGTTCATGAAGAAAACTGAGATGAGAAATATTTTAGTTAAAATCAGCAGCAAAACTTGCAGCGACTCAGAGTGATGCTGTGCTAGAACACCATCTTGCTAAAAACCCACAGTCAGTAACAGCAGTTATTTTGGGGAGCTGCTCATCAGGATCTATGTGGACCCCAGTCCTACAAGGAGATCTGCAATGACTTGACTGCCATTGAAGGCAGTAAAGAAACAGAAACATCCTCTGTGCAGGACCGGGGCTAGAGAGGGTACATGTACAGAGCAGGCAGCTCTTCCTGTCTCCTTTCCACAAAAAGCTGTGATGAAGAGAGTTGCCCGGCTGTACCCCTTTGTAAAACCTCCCTGGTGGAGGTTTCAGCAGTCAGCCTGCTGGACACGTGCAGGGAAGTCATCACCTCCTGCTGCCCGTGGGTCGTGTGTCTCTGTTGGTCTCCTGGCCTCTCATCAGGAAGGGGCACTCCTGTGCTCGCAGCTGCTGCTGGAGGGGCTGAGCAGCCTGCTGTGTGCCAGAGCTGCAGCGACCACACAGTGCTGAGCTGCTGCGGTGGAACTGATGCCTTGTGAAGGCTGACCCAGAGCAGAGACTAGACAGAGCTGAAGAATAACACAGGGATTTATTAAGAAGCCAAATAGATCCACCTTGGGCAGCACAACCCAAAATGGTCACAGAAATGGATTACTGGTCACGGGTTCTCTCACTTTGATCAGCTCTGCTCCATTTGCTTATTGGATTTCATTGTCCCATTCCAGCTTTAGCCCATGCACTCCCATCCTTCTTGCTTTTCTCTCTTCAGCTCACATGGTTTGTGCTCTTGGGCTGAGATTTGGATCATTTGTCCTTGGTGCCCAGCTAGAGCAGGAATTGTTTTGTCTCCCTGCTCTGTGCAGAGAGCTCACCATCCCCTAATGTGAAGCTCAGACCCACACACTAAAGCAGCACAGAATCTGAAAAAGAGAAAAGCTGAAACCTGAGGCATCAGAGCCACCATCAGTGTGAGGTGTCTCTCACCAGAGGCTCCCTAGGTTGGTTGCTGCTGACACGTGTCTGTGTCTCCTTTCCTTTTCTCAGGGCTGCCAGCTGCAGCCACCATGAGGCTCAGAGCCAGCTCAGCACAGCAGAGCTCTCCAGCCCCTCACATCCTACACAGACATTTTGCACAACCTCTGCCCAGCCCCCAGCACAGAGCAGTTTCAGGTGCTACCTCCAATGGTGTAAATGGCAAACAGTTTCTGGCACAAGCATAATCTCAATTTTAGCAGCACAAAACCAAACTCGTACCAGGAGATGGTTTTAGTTGTTCAAATTTGCAGTAATTCCAACATGTAACTCCAAAATTACTGTGGTGCGCACAGTAAAGATTTAGGAAAAAACAAATCAAAGGGTTAAAGAGATACAGAGTTACAATTGATGAGATACTAGTATTGTGTGGTGTGGGTTTTTTTCTTCTTGATTCTGCCAAAACCAACCTATAACCACAGCATTCAATTTTTCAAGTGTATGTGCCCCAGGCAAGGCAAATTTTTGCACCTACACACATGGGCTTTTTCCAGGCATGTATGTGGCTGTTGTGAGTGCTATTATCCTTCATTAAAAGTGATAGATCTTCAAGATAAATAGGCACAAATTACCATTCCCCAGCTGAGTCTGATCTATTACGTAAGTAGTCACTCCATTTCTATAGCTCAGCTTTACAAACATAAATGTTCTTTCTCAGTGTCTCTCATCACATTATAATTTCTCTTTACCTGGAATCCCTTATAGTTTTTCAGAAACCAAAACAGTTTCTCTTACTAAATACTAGCCAAGTAGCAAAAATACATGCATTAAACTGTGGAGTGTTAGTTCAACAAAATCTAACTTTGTTCCAAACCAGAAAGTTTTTCCTCAGAAAATATTCCGGGTGTAATTACTCACTCATGCAAGTTTGTTTTTCAGTAAAGGCAAAGTAGAATTTTCCTTCATTGAGAAAAAATCAGTAGTCACTTGTTGTGAGAAAGCTTGTCTGAAGTGATGATAGGTCAGCTGCATGTACCAAAATGTGGGGATACATCAGAATTAACCCCAATTATTTTGTTTAAAGAGCAAACCATATTGTCAGACATTAGGCACTTAATCAAATTTTCACAGAAGTGGTAGTACTTGTTCAATGAGCTCACTTTTACTTTCTGTGTTCAACTAAGCTCTCAATCAGCTCCTTCCTTTACTTCTTGGCTGCACTGAAAGCTTCAAGCAAAGCCACTTAAATGTGTAGCTGCTTTAAGTGTGCCCCAACATGCAGCAGGTAGTCTAAATCCCTAGGAATGGAACCAGTGCAATGGTTGGAATGGCTGCCCAGGAGGTGGTGGAGTCGCCATCCCTGGGTGTGTTTAACAAAGCCTGGGTGTGGCACTGGGTGCCAGGGTTTAGTTGAGGTGTTGGGGCTGGACTGGACTCCATGATCTTGAAGGTCTCTTCCAACCTGGTCATTCTGTGATTCTGTGATTCTGTGAATGCAGTGAAAGATGACTGACAGGAAGACACAAGAAATAGTATCTTAAGATTGCGTGCAGTGTAGAAAAACTGCCCTAGCTCTTCTGTATTCATGCACATGTGAAGTGCTCTCGTGGCAGCCTCTGATCTGTGAAAGTTTGGCATCTGGTGGATGCCCATGTGGAGCAGACATCCAGCTAACTGCTGCACACCCACCCACAGGGCCCAAAGGACACTCAGTTGTGGCTCTGCCTCCAAATTTCATGCCAAATCCATGGCAAAGTCTGCTTCTCAGAGCCCTGGTTGAGTTTGCCAAGTAGGGAATTAGGGCTGGCCTGAAAAGATACTCCATTTCCAGCAAAATAATTTCAGTATTTGAAATTTGTCTTCAACACAACACAAAATAAAACTAAAACCTCTCAAATATGCTGTGAGACCAAACCCTGAATCCTCAACTCCATAGTCAGCAGGTTCAAGTCCCTGCTTTGAACCAGGAAAACACTGTCTTGAATCTGGATCTCCCACATCTCAGATGAGTGTCCTAACCACTAAGCTTGGGTGGAGCTCTTCCTCTTGCTTTACCCCACCCTGGATCTGATGACACTTTTACAGGAACAGATATATTTGTATGAAGAGGGAAAAAAAAAAGAAAGAAAGAGAAAGAACAACAACAACAAAAAAAACCAATAAAAAACCAAGAAAAACTACCAAAAACAAACAAGCAAACAAACAAAAACAGAAGAAGGAGCCAAAAATTCAGGAACAACTATCATATGGAAAAATCGCTTCTGAATATTTAGAATCTGCCAGAATCTGGGTTTATTCACTCTGAAAATGGTTAAAGGCATGATGCTTATTCACTTTGAAGAACCCCATTAGCAAATACAAATACTGTTACCCTGCAGTAGGGTAGGAGTATTTGTCAAGTCAAAGAGGGAAAACTATCCATTACAAATTTCCAAGTGCTCTGCAGGACTTAATGAGTAGCAGCCAGTGCAGGAGGACAAAGAGATGATGCAAAAGGTTTCTACAGAACATAGATCCTCTCAGCACTGTTCCAGTCTTGGAAAAGACACTGTGGGGCCAAGAAGATGTGTGTGGAGGCTGTCCTGACCATCCCTGGGTCACAGACAGGAGAGGTAAACTGTATCTCAGCCAGCCCTCTGAGGGTACCAGTACCAACTGGGCACTGGAGGGTGGGCTGAGAGCTTTGCAGATGAGGATGCCAAACATTTCAGCTGGTGAATTAACCCAAGCCCTCATGCCCCAGGCAACAGCTAAATCCTGTTATTTTCAGGGCAGTGGTTGAGCCTGCTCAGTCCCACTCCTATTTTTTGTACCAGCAAAGCTCAGTGAGAATATTGCTGTGCAAACAGGATCAGCTCTAGCAAAGCTCCTTGCTTTTCTCTTCAGCAAGTGTGAAACATGACTGAGGTATACCAGTACTGGGGGGAAAGGAATTATTAAACTGTCTGTAAAACTGCCACAGATTTCAGTGGGAACTGTCCCAGCCTTCCCTCGGTGAAGTTCCCACTGAACAGCCTTGCTTAGGGCTCAGAGACACAGCTACTCTGTGGCCCTACTCTGCTCATTATTTCCCTTTCCTCATGGGTCTCTTAGCTGTTCCACAGATTTTTTTTTTTTCTACTACTCTCCACTAAATTTGAATGTCACATTTAAATTTTATAAGTGCTCCTGAATTCTGAAGGCAAAACTGTTAGAGAATTAGTGAATATCACCTCCAAATCTCTACCTGAGTGCTGATAACTAGCCCAGAACCAACCAAGCTGATGAGGGTTTCCCAAGCACATCACTACACACTGAGGTCCCAAAGGCTCTGCTAGTGTACTGGAGTACAGAATGTACCACATGAAGATCTGGCATCAGATATTTTAAGTATTTCAAGGTCTCTGTGTGATCCAGTTGGGTTTGTTAACCTCAAACATCAATTCAAGTCTTCTCTCAGCTCCTGGAGTTCCTCCCAGAGGGCTGCTCAATACTTACATGAGATTGTCCTGTGAACTTTGGAAAAGTCTGGGGACTCCAATACTCGGGCTCTGGGAACAAGCAACAGGTCTCTTCTTAGGTCTTTAAGTGAAGCATCCAACCATTTCCCAACAGATGTTTAAGTGCTAACACATCTGCATTTCACAGTGGTCTTGAGAGAACTCAGCACAATACATATTTGACACACATTTCCATATCTAATATTCAGGTAAGACCATTTTCAAATAGCTGTTTTGTTTTTTTTACTGTGGCACTAAACCTTTCCTGTTCAATGACTGCACAGAAGACAAGCATGTTTAATTTTTGTTTAGATTGTTGCAAATTATAACACTGAGAATAAACATGATGGGGATTTTACAGTGTGTAACCTTCAATTTTACTTACCTCTACCCAAAACATTTCAATGTGAGGGTATAATTAGATTTATTGTGCCAAAACCTCTCTCAGCTACGTTCCCAATACAGAGCTTTGTCATTTAGCCCACATTTAAGACAGGTGATTGAAAAGGATTCTAGTCAGTTCTATTCCCTAACCCACAGAAGGTGTCTTGCCACAATAATCTCTTTATCAAACCACCAGATTATTTTCTTGCTTAATATGACAGGCACAATAAAATGCTGGGGGCTTTGGGTTTCTTCCCAAGGTTCACATGGGATGGTGACTTGTGCATACATGCTTTAATGAGAAGAGCTAAAACACCAAAAAAATATGCTGCAGCCTTGACAGTGATCCAGGATGAGCAAGATGATATTCAGTTTTACTAATTAGTGCAGAACATAGTTACTAAATTACCAATATCATTAACACATTGCGTGCAACTTTGCATAATAGACTGTAAACTAACCACATTGTAATTCCTGAGAACAGATAAGCACAACAGGTAGATAAGGCTCCCAGAGAAAATCCCCTTAGTCAGAATAGTATCCAGCTCTTCTATGTCCCCTCCATATAATTTTTTTAGGCAGATGAACTACTGGACATAAATTTTTAATGTGTTGAGTTCTTTCTTTTTTCCCCCCAAAAATTAGAGAATCTCATATGAATCCATGCAAAGCTGAGTGCATTTATTGGATAAGGCATTAAAATCCATGTCATTTGGTCACTTGGTCACTAATCACCTTTGTATATGCAAAACTCCACATCACACAGATAACAGAGGATGAAAGCCTGACAGACTCTCAGTCACCTTCTGTATCACATTATTTATTTCAACTGCATTTGACAAGAAAGGATATATAGCCAAAACAGAGAGAAGGCTGTAAATCATAGAAAACATTATATATTTTAAAAATTCAGCAATATCAACAACTCTTTGGCTAACGCCAAAACAAAGCCTCCACCTGGGTTAGCCTCCTCTGTGGTGGCTGCATTATCAAATTTCACTATTGTATTTGTGGGGTTCCCAGATGAAGAAAGGAATGATCAATCTGACTCCATGTTCTCAGAAGGCTAATTTATTATTTCAAGATTCTATATTATATTAAATAATACTAAACTAAACTATACTAAAGAATACAGAAAGGACACTTACAGGAGGCTAAAAAGATAATAATGAAAACTCATGACTCTCTCCAGAGCCTGACACAGCTTGGCCCTGATTGGCCAAAGAGTCAAAACTATTCACATGAAACCAAAGAAACAACCACCAGTGTTAACAGGTAAACAATGTCCAAACACATTCCAAAGCAGAAAAACACAGGAGAAGCAAATCAGATAAGCATTGTTTTCCTTTTTCTCTGAGGCTTCTCAGATTCCCAGGAGAAGAATCGTGGACGAAGGGATTTTTCCAGAAAATATGACAGTGACATTTCACAGAATCACAGAATGGTTACAGTTGGAAGGGACCTAGGGAGGTCATCTTGCCCAACTCCCAAATTTGATCCAATAACTCTAAATCTGTAAGTGGCCAATGACATCCCATGAGCTTCCACGCTCCATCACACTCTCCAGCTTTGATGTGAGCTCCTCCCCTCCAAACCCATACAAATACCTTTTGGATTTCACAGTCACCTGTGTCCTGTGTCACAGAATGTTGGGCTGGGAGGGTTTAGAACTCCTTTCCAGACAGCTGGTCCAGCTGCAGGAGGACTTGCCTGTCTCAAGAGCACCGTGGCAGAGGCACTGCAGGACTAATGGCCTTGAATGACTTGGCACACAAGTGCCAGTGCACGCTGCAGGCAGATCTGGGCTGACACAGGCACACACTGCAGCAACACTGGCTTTAAACCAGTGCTACCTAAGCCAAGAAACTCTCCCAGGGATACCAAAGTTATGAATCCAGCTAAGATCCATGTTGGCAGCGCAGCTTTGATGTACCCTGACTAGAAAGTGCCTGGTGGGAAGTGCCCCCTCCTCCCTGAGTTTGGCAAATGTGCTCTGGCTAGAAGGCCTTTCAAACCAGATTATAGCACCTGAGGCAAAGCTGGGAGTTTTCCCACTTTCCCAGTTATAATCAGATGCCAGAAAGCACTTGTCTGAAATCATTTTTGGTTTCTTTCTACCTCCTCTCTCTCTCTCTCTCATCCCACACCCTTTGCTTAGGACAGCCCTTTGTGATTTGCCTGCAGCAAGGTATATTCCTGACCTGTCCAAGACATGGAGACTCTTAAGTATGTGGGTTTTTTTCCAAATTTCCCTTTTCCCTTGGTTTCCCTTTTCCAAATCCTCTGGCCCATAATTAGCTGGTGTTTACATACAGGCAGTTGGAGCTGAGGATGTTGTCTGTAAACAATGTGAAGGGAGTGAGGCACTGTCAAGCCAAACAATTTGACACCCTGCCAGCCAGGCAGGCGTCTGAAAGGAGTTTTCAATTTCACATCAATGGTTTTTTTCCAAGAAAAAAGCAAACTTGCACTCTATTTAAAAGCTGTTACAATTCTACATGCTGCCTGAAAAGGAGCATACTTCACCTAAACTCTTCACGTTTTATAAAATGTGTATTGACATAAATTAGGAGCTCCCTTTCTACCCATCAACTGTTTTGAAGGGCTTTATATATTTTAGCCTACAGAAAGAGACTCAAACCTGCACTTTAACCGAGTGAAACATGCTTCTAAGTCAGTGTGTAAGTTTCAGCATTTAATATCATGCCACACTCTCCTTGCTTTTCATCCTGGACCACATGCTTTCATCTCTGTAAATGATGCCTGTAAAGGTTTGATTCATTTGCCAAATTTAAGAACTACCCAAGGGTGTTTTTTCTTCATACTAATACTTTGCAAATATACATGCTGTTAAAAAGCAATCATATCTCAATTTTATTTCCACCACTGCAAGTTTTCAAGCCTGTGCCAAGCTAAGTAAAACTACTGGGTTCCTGAAGATATTTCTGTCAGGCAATCATACATGTACTCTCAAAATTTAGAATTCACAAGCATCTGGCAAAACTTCTCTAATTATGTCTTTCCTTTTCATCAATTCTTGCAGTCAAGTTGATGAAATACGCTAAAACACATTCTCATATTTTAAAGAGATAATTATGTTTAAACAAAAAAGCCTCCAAATGTTGTCCCTGTAACACTATTCCAATCTCCTAATGTGTTGTATCCACAGGAGATGTCTTGATAGATCACCATGCATGAGAATTTTCTGCTGGTTTTCCTGGCTAGCCAGACATTACCTGAACTTTAGAAGCCACTTCATTCACCACAGTCATGAATCTGAGATGCTAAATCTTGCTGATGAGGCAGGTATGTAAGCAAGGGCACAAACACTGTGCTGCTGTGTTTGTGCTCACTTCCAGCCAGTTCAGTGCACAAGCAGGGAAGCATGTGAGCTTTTTTCTCTGCTAGACACATCCATTGCATTCTATAAAACCAGCACCTGTAACCTGCAGGCAACTATGCAATGAGATAGAAGCAATACCTGTCAAAACAGACTGAACACTCAGCATCCACAAATAAATACTCCCATTGAAATGAGAAGGGCTATGAGAAGGTAAGATTGGCTTATCTTCAAGAGTACAGTTAATCCAGGTAACACACACCGTGTGTAATGCCATTTCACAGCCCCTGCAGAGCTCACTTGCAGCATTTCCTTACGTGGGTTTTGTGGACTTTGAAGGAGCTCCAGGTACTCCGCTCACCGTAGCAGCTTAGAAATTTTATGATCTCTGTGTGGCACACACCATACAGAAAGCAGCTGGGATTTTCAACATGTTCTCTCAATCTTTCATATCCTACTTTTTTTAGCTTTTTCTGTGAACCTCCCAAATACTTTTTCACAACTGATTCTCCCCTGTGTAAGGCAACCACATCTTCCACCTTCAAAATAAATACACTTCACATACTCCATGGTCTTTGCATAGATTATCTCAAGTCTTCTTCTACACCAAAAATGCAGTTTCTCAGGAGCCATGAAGAAAGGTAAATTGCTTGGTGTTCATGTGTATAACACACTAAATTATGATGCCAGAGAATCTAGAATCTGCACGCTTCATACTTTAAGGTTTTGGCTGCAGAGTAAGTCACCAAAGCAGTCCTACCAACAGACAAATATGTTCTACAAGCATTTGATGACCTCCAGAATGAGTCTACAAATGCCATCCTAGAGTAGGTCAGATATTTTCCCTAAAAATATAAAGTAATTGGGAATGACACACCTGCTTTAAAAAGCACACTCCCATGAGGAAAACTGAGTAGCAGTGTAATGCTGCAGCAGGCAGTGATGCTGCCATTGCTTAGTGCCCATGTGAAGAATGCCATCCTTCTGGCCAGCGGGGCACAGCAATCAGAGGAACTGTGGCTGTTGGTGTAAAAACAAGCTGTGCACTGAGCTGCTGTCAGAAGACAGGGTAGGCTCAGATATTCTCCATAAAATGTAACAGGCTGCCCAGTGAGGTTGTGAAATCTCCATCCTTGGAGATATTTAAAAGATGTCTGGACATACACCTGGGAAAGCTCTTCTAGGTGACCCTGCTTGAGCAGAGTGTTTGTAAAGATGACCTTCACAGTTCCCTTCCTGCTGCAGCCACTCTGTGATTCTGGAATGACACGGCTCCTTTCCAGAGGTGTGAAGATAATATCCACCGCTGCACACTTCAAAGCAAAAACTAACAAATTAGAAGGACAGAGGGGGGAATCTGCAGTGCAGACTTTTCACATTTTAGATGTGGCACTGAGGAAGTCACCCTCATCAGTTCCCTGTAGCCATCAGCCAGTGCTGGTCCTGGCTGAGTCAAGTTGCCTATCTGGCATTTTCTTAGATGCCACTAGCAAAGGTGACCCTCTGCCAAACAAGGCTCAGTGGAGAGGAGGGTCTCTTATGACACACCAACTCATCCTCCTTCTCCCCTGGCAGCACAGCATGAGCAGCAGCACAGATACACAGATTAATCTGCACAACCACAGACCTCCCTTGCACCTCCCCTTGCAGGGAACATGAGGCTGGTAGATCCCAGCCAGATTATTCTAAACTGCAATATTTGAATCTTACAGGGAAGCCACAGGCAAAGTAAGACTAAAATCTCTTGGGGGGTTGTTTGTTTGTTTGTTTGTTGTTTCCGTTTTGGTTTGTTTTTAAATACAAATAAACAGGTTTGAGGGAATGTTTTGGGGAGAAACAGAATGGAGAGCCTGACCTCCTTAGACATAGCCTCAGGTGTAACTCTCTGTGCAGGTGTTTTGTACTGTCCTTCCTCTTGTCATAGAGCTGAAGGCCTGAAGAATATCCTGTGCATCATTCCCCAAATCATGGATACAACAGCATCAGTACAGCAACCCATCCTCAGCCCTGCCTCATCCACCTCAGAGGTTCCATGTTTTGCAGATCAGTCATTCTGATGCCAGAATGCTTTCATGCAAATATGAAACCTTGTCCTTCTATTGACTCAAGTTATTTACTAAAAGTAAAGAATCATTGGCTTGAGGCTACACAGAGTTATTTCTATGGATGAGTTCAACAATGTTTTAAGATTGTGTTTCTGTGACTAGAGCTTGTCTGTCCAGAAATGCTCTCCTAGCTGCAAGGTACAACTGCACTGCTGTAGTTAAATCTCTGTGGTCATATCAGAATTACTTCTTCCTCCCTGGAACCACTCTTATTCCAGAATAAGCATGAGCTTTTATGTTTTATTTTAACTACTTCCAACTACTGCATGAGATAAATAAACAACCAGACAGGCAAACAAACAAAAAGTCTTTTTTGTATCAGAGTAACAGTTCCCAGACACAAGGCGAAATCCACAATGCTCCCTTAGTTTCTTTTCACAATTAATTTGATCAGAACGTGGTTCACTTGCAGACAAGCCCCTTGCTGCCCTTGCATTGCACAGCTTTTCCCCAGCTGCTGGAGAAACACCCACATGGGAGTGAGGGCTCTGCTGTGCACATGCCTGCTTTGAGGGTCCCCTTGGCAGCTTCCTCACATCGAAAACCTTTCCACCAGAAGGTGCCCTCTGAGAGAGGATGCACTTTCTATGAAGAGAACATCTACCTGCTCTCCAGACAGAGCTGCTGGGGGACTCCTCAGCTGTGCAGACCCAGCCTGGAGCTGATGCCCACAGCCTGCTCACTGACCACCATCCCAGCAGCCATGCAGAGGCAGCAACAGCACAGGCAGGTGCAGCTTCCACAGGTGCTCCCTGCAGGCCACTGAACTGAGGTGCCCCTCATGGTGACAGGTTTGCCATGCAGAAGAATGTGGCATTCACATTGTCTAAAAAAATCCCTTCACCCAGGATTCTTCTCCTGGGAAGCTGAGAAGCCTCAGAGAAAAAGGAAAACAATTCTTTTCTCATTTGCTTCTCCTGTGCTGTGCTCCTGTGGAATGTGTTTGGGGATTGTTACCCACAGGTGATTGTTCCATTGCATTCTGCTGGGAGTTGTTTCACTCTTGGGCCAATCAGGGCCAGGCTGTGTCAGACTCTGGAGAGAGTCACGAGTTTTCATTATTATCTTTTTAGCATTCAGTAAGTGTCCTTTCTGTATTCTTTAGTATAGTTCAGTATAGTATTCTTTAATATAATATAGTATCATAAAGTAATAAATTAGCCTTCTGAGAACATGGAGTCAGATTCATCATTCCTGCCTGCCACAAAAGTCCCTGCAAATACAATAGAGGAATTGCCCAGATGCAGACTAAAAGCTTCCAGACTGAATCTCCAAGTGTATTTCCACATTACTGTGACTGCCCACACCAAGGGGAGTCATGGCTCGTTCTCAGTCAAGAACTACCTGGGCAGCCCTGACGCAGCCTCACCCAGCTGTCTCCAGAGTCATTTTATAAACCCTTTTCCAAAGGCATTCCTCCTGCCACCACTGTGGAAGGCGTTGGGGTCACAGCCACCATAGGAAAGCAGTAGCTGCTGCAATCAAACCTAAGATGGAATGGCTGGGCCACAACTTCCCCCAAACACCTCAGCAAAAATGGAATGTCCAAAAGGTGGCTCAGAATGCCTTACCATAACCTGGGAGGGGTTGGGAAGTGCAGGAGCCGTGTGCTCAGCTCCCTGGAGGGAAGGTGAGCCTGGTATCACTCATCAAGAAGTTCCAAACCAATTAAGAAGAGACGCTCACAGGCTGCATTGTATTTTCCTTTTTAAAAATTTTTCTTAAAGGAAATTGCTGGGACCTGGTATCAATGAACTCCTAACTCTTGTCTGGAATCCCAGGCAGAAGATTATACTGAAAACTAACTAACTAAATAAATTTTTAAAATCCCCCCACAGATCTTCAGTGAACTTTTTCCACTGGCAAGAGCCCATTCCACAGTTCTCATTGACAAAACTTCCAAAATTATCACATCTGAGTAAAACTTCTCAAGCAAAAACATTTTCCCAACACAAAACATTGTTTAACTGAAACCAAACCTTTTCTCTAGCAGTATACTTTATTTGTCAACATTTAGCTATGGCAATTCTCACAGCAAATTCTTCCTTGCATTCATTTAAAAATTTCGCTCCAAATATAATTTTCTTCTACAGAAATTTCCTGACTTTTTAAAAAATTTTTTTCAACAGGAAGAACACCAAGGAACCCTCAACTTTCTAATCTTTGTTAGAAGTATCAGTTACTCGTTAGAACTTGTTATAGGAAAAACACAAGTAAAAAGACAACAGTGTGACTGTTTTGGGTTTATGTTACAGGTTTATATGCTATTAAAATGTTTAGGTCTTATTATGCACTTTAAAAATGCTAGTGCTTAATGTGCTCCGATTAGGGCTTAACAAGGCCTTTAAAAATGTTACAATGTTAAACCACCAAATCACATTGTCTCTAAGGAGTAAGAGGCTTAAAAAATCTTCTGTTCTTCACAACCTAGCCCTTACATTAATAAAAACAAAATCCAGTCATAATAAGTTTACATCATATATCAGAATGTTTTGACATCCTTAATGACTGGGAGTTAAGAAGTTGGCTTAACTCTGTGTGCTAGTGTGTGCTTGTTTGAGTGTAGGAGTGAAGGTTAGTGGTTTTCTGAAAGCCTTAAATAACAGAGATAATGGAGATGAACATTGTGCATTTTTGCCATAACTGGTGTCTGGAATCCTGTTGCCTAATTTAAAGGGCCAGTTATGTGACTGTGAGCAGTTATGTGACTGTGTAGTAGTATTGAAAACATCCATTTCCAAAATCCACCAGCCTCAGAGCTGAGCTGTAGTGGGCAGAATACCAAGGCAGTGACACTCACAAAGCTGGGCCACGCTTTGCTACCTCACTCAGAGCAGTCACTAGGACAGGCAATGGCACTGCTGGTCATGCATTCCCAATATTCTACAGTTATGCTCCAACACAAAACAATTTTTGTTACTCAAAAGTTTGTTATCATCGCTTGGAGAAAAAGCTCCACAGCAAAGGATGACTATCACAAACCCCAACATAACATGACAAACAATAGCTGGGTAATAATGTTGGCCTCACAAAACAGATGTAAGTGATAAAATGTTTGCAAATGGTGACGCTTTAACTGGAGGAGGAATTGTTCTGGTTTGTACCACAAAGGGCACCTGCACTGGTCAGCAAACACCCCCTATCTACAGCTGTATACAGAAAGTCACAGCAGTAAAGATGAGAGGCTGGTTTCTTTATTCTGCTCTTCTAATTTAAATATGTGGTACTCTGAAATTTGCATGATTATTCAGACAAAATTCACTTCACTATATACCCAGCTTTCTTGAAAACCATAAATATGGGAGACATCCAACTGCAGCTAAACAAACCCACATGAGTTATTTAGCTAATTACAGAGTGTGAACAGTGAATTCTAAAGTAATAACCACGGCAGATAGTTCTCAAGGCTGAAACACACTTGCATACCTTATTCATTAATTCCAAATAAATAATTCCAAAAAATTCTCAAGCTTTATAGATAATAGAAAAATTGGTCTACTTAGCTCAATAAACTGTTTGCTGCAATTACATCCACTAGGCTTTAAAGGGCCACTCTTCATGGCTACACTTTTCAAGAGGACTATTACAGCATTACTGAGTATTTTCCAGTGACATGGGATGTGTTTTCAAACTGACTACTGTCACAAGTTGGATCACTTCAAGATGTGGACAGCACTGATGGCTCTTTTTATTTTCCTACCATAGATAGCTCAAGTTTACATAAATAATGTCATTTATGCAGACATCTGTGCCAATATACTACTACACTGCTATATTCAAGTCCCCAGTTGAGAAACTTGCTTACTTTTACCTACTTACTGAAGTGTTTACTTATTCCTCATTAACTGGATCAAAATTTGTTGCTAGATAACATGACATGGAGAATTTATGGTCGTTGGTTTTACTTGTTTACTAACATTAGCCTATTGTGAAACAAACATGAAAAATGTTCAAAGGCTTAAAAAGCTCTTTCCCTTTCCCTGGAACTGTCATGTTCTGTTCAATCAAAATATGTGGTAAATTGATTTTTTTCCATATTAATTTTCCCATGTTCTTTTGTATTAAAATAACTAACACAGACAAATGATTCCATCTGCTGTGCACTCGGTGGCTTACGCCTTCAGAGATGCTGGGCTCTGTGCAGAGAGCAGAATTTCAGGGCTACTCTTCTCAGTTCAACTTTTCTCCAGCCTTAAGCACCCAAAATCACAAAGTTATAAAACTCATCCAGTAATCCAGACATACACAAAAAAAAAAAAAACTGCCCCAGTGCTTTAGTTTTCTTTCCATTCTCTTTCTAGCATCTGAATGTTTCTATTGAAGGAATAGTAGATTTTCAAAGTTGTGTGTTTAACAATTACAGCTTGTGTGTGAGAGACAGGAAATGGGAAGAAAAAGGAGAGCAATAAGGGAGAAAGAGAGGAAAGACAGCCATGGGACTGCTGCCTCAGCAGGTATTGCTTGCCCAGGAGGGAGCTGGGGTACCAAGGCCAGAGATAAGAGCCTGGGCCAGCACCCAGCAGAGTGCCCCACACACACAGACAGCAAGGTCAGCTCCTGCCTGCCCGTGCTTTGGGGACATGTGGCTGTGGGAGGAGCACAGGCACATATCTGGGGGCCACTGATTCCCCAGGACAGCCCACAGGCAGATGTTCTGCACAACTGCCTGCACATTTCCCCTCTGTGGACCCATAAAACACCCAGGCCTGTCTCCCTTCTTTCTTTTGTGCTCCTCTCTAACCCATTAACTTGTTCCAACAAACAGGAACGGTTTTGTCCTGTGTCAGCCCGGGCTGTGTGCTGCAGTGAGAGCAGGAGAGCAGCTTTGCAGGCAGGAGTGGGTCAGAGGAGCAGGGAGGGGGCCCAGGGCACAGACATGCCCCTGGAGCTGGGCTCCACAAGCTGCTTCCCAGCTTCCTGCTCTGGAAGGGATTGCTGTCACTGCTCCTTGCTCCGTGCACGGTGCACTCGGGGCCTGGGACACCAACCGGGGCTGGCAGCCCTCCACAGGCACAGGAGCTTCCCAACACACCTGCTCGCTGTGCCGCTGAGCGTTTGCTGCCCTGCTTTCCCACAGTGCCACAGGGAGCAACATTTGCTGCAGTGGAGAAACTGAAATTAGATCCTCTTAATATTCCTTAATAGGCGAAAGGCAGAAGAGTGGGTGAAGAGAGACAACAATGTGCAACAGTGTTTAAATTATAGTAAAATACATTAACAATAAATACTGCCCTGTCAAGAGTATGTCATGCAATTATATTTACTGCGCTGAGCAGAGCTAACCAATGTTTTGAGAGGGTGGTTTTGCACTCCCAAGATGACTGTCCTTCAGGGACAGCATATGTGAATAATCATTTAGACATGGGATATCAGCTGTGAAAAAAGCTGCTCCAGCACAGTGTGCCAGATTTGATGGCTAGAAAGTTAGCTCCCTCTCCTGGATTAGACCAGAACATTAAAGTTCATTGCACTGATCTAAACCAGTACTCGGGCATTTCTCAGCATTGTTGTTCTTTTTTCCCTAGTCTTAGAACCTCAGTCAAGGGAAAAATCTGTGCTTCCTGAAGTTCAGGGGTTTGCTGAGAGAAGCAGCATTATCACCTGAGCAACAATGGCAACAACCTCACTGCCAAACTCACTGCAACCCAGTCAAACTGCCATACAAGTATGTGCAAGAATGCAGAATACACATCTGCACACATCTGGAGAGCCCAGGCAATGTGACTTACTGTCACAAAGAGACACAGTCCATAAAAATGTCATTGCAAACCAGACCTCTCTTTGGCTTTGACACTGTCCCTCAGCCATGCTGCAAGCAGGACCAGCGCTGTGAGGAGCAATTTGGCCAATTCTGACAGAGTGAACCAAGGGCAGCAGGACTTACTGCATGAGCTGAGGATTTGAGAACCAAGGCTGAGGTGAAGACAGAGAGCAGATCATTAAAAGAAATTTTACTGAACTTTTGAATATTTTTCTAAGTGCCTTGCAAATAGGCTGAAATATTGCACAGTTTCCACAGCTTCCAGACCACACGGGAGCTTGAAGCCCTTTTAGTTAGAGAATTACATCTTCAGTTTTCAGATCACCAAAGTTTGGAAAGCTAAGATGCAACTAGGAAAAGAATGAAAGCATAGGTGTTCATAGCCTGCTCACCACTCGGGATATGATCAAATTCAGATAAAATCAATGGCAAAGAAGCTCCCTTTAAAGGTGGGGTTTACAATGGCTGTATGAAACTGCACAAACAAAAGTTTAAATAAAGCTTTTCCTGCCTAACTGTAGACTTTAACTGCTACATACAATCCTTTATGATTATACAGGATTTTTCATCCAAGAAACTGAAATTTTGTCACATTATGAACACTACCCTTCTGAGATCATCATGCACTACTCATAAATAGGAAAACAAGGCAGAAAACCAAAAAAGCTACATGAAATGCACACATGACAACTGATTTGTCAAACAGAAAACCATTATGATTAAAGCCCAGACTGTTCAATTGCTCTATCTCTGCTTTTACTACAAAAAGAGTCATTCTAAAGGGGAGACTTTTACAAAAACAGTGACAAGACGGAGACATATCCACGGGCAATTCAACCTCCTGGAAGCTGGAATCACCTCCTGAAGGAGGCTTGCTCGTTCTGCTGAGGAGTCAGCTGCCTTCCAGCCCAGACACTCCAGCTGGGTGACTGGAGACTTTTAAGAGCAATTTTGCCAAGGAGTTTTAGAGCAAGCACTATAGGGGAGGTTATTCACTACTGTATCTCACCAGCTGGGTAAGAAAAACCATCTTGTTATCCAAAATCAAAAGGTTTGGACTTGATACTGCTGTTATCAGTGCCTGATCCTAGATACACACAGAGCTGTCTTCAGTTGCAAATTTTGGGGCCAGTTTGAGTAAACTGCATTCCTCTGAGGTTTCAGTGTTTGTGGGTCCCTTACTGACTGAGAGCCCTTCCCAGCATGGGTGAGGTACAAACAGGGTGGGTAGTGCCATGGACAATGCCTGCATTGCCTTGCTCTACAGACCTGTCTGACCTTCATAAGAGTCAAAATGTGTGCAAGCAGTTTTAATAATGGCAATTAAAAATCCTATCTTAAACCAGGGTATCTACCCAAAGAATTTCACTGGCAAAATTAGATCTTTCTATTTAGTTAAAAAAAAAAAAGAAAAAAAAAGAAAAAAAGCTTATTCTACAATAAGCACACAACACACAACATAGAAACCCATAAAATTTTATTAATTATACATTTCAGCAATTTTTTTCAGGATACCATGCTGAAAGACCCATAAAACATTCTACCCTAATACCAAATAAATTAGCAGCTAGATTAGGGCTAGTTGGCCAATATTAGAGTTAGATGAGATTATAAAAACCTACTCTCTTTGAAGCAGCACAACATCACCTACAGAACAGCCATTTTACCCAGCAGAAGGTGAGGAATTTTCTGACTCCTGAAAACATCAATAACTGTTGATTTTCACTCCTGGGGTCTAGATGAAGTCTGTCTGTGGTCAGAGACCAAGTGACTGACAAGAATACTTCCCAACTTTCATCTCAAATTGTACAGGACTTGTTATCTTGGGGGGGGAGAAGGAACAGTGAGGCCAGTGACAGCTCCATTCATTTGGAAGGAATTCAGTCAAGAAAGAAAGAAGATTGCCCCCACGATGGAGCACAGAGATACAGAAAAACACACACTGGGAACATTCAAAGGGTCCTGCAAATAACTTTTTGCATTTAAAACCTTGATTAATATCGGTGACATGTATGTGTCTTCCCAAAGAGAAATGAATTTCCAGGCAAAAAAGGACTCAAGCTGTCCTGGAGTGTTTTCCCAGCTCTCTGCACAGCTGGGATCTGTAAAGGAATCTCAGGAGTAGAGCTTGGAGTGCTGAACCTCTCTGAGGACTCCAGCCAATGACATCATTTCTATATCAGGATGAATCCAAGTTGCCAGAAGATATTCTGGATCCTCCAAATTCTACAGAAGTCCTGGAAAAATAAAATATTCCCAAATCTTCATTTTGCTAAAGCTGTATCTTAAATTTGGCCCTACTTATGCCACAAGATTGTACAAACTGGCAGCATTTAAACTCAAACAGTGTGTGCTGAGTGTACAGTAATAACTGGCAATACAACTGCTCTTTTCTTCTGAGTATTTGGTATAGTAATATACAGGCTTGTATAGTATTGCAGGGTTATAATATTACACATCTTGTAGATTTTCTGTAATTCCTATTCATATGAACAAAAAAAAATCTTTCTGAATGAAATATTGCAAGTTACTGAAGACTTTTATTCTGTGCTGTATCATCTGATTCATGTTTACTCTCAAATGCCTACAAAAAAAGTAGCAGCTTTACAAACTCTCAATTTCCTGCAGTGACTGTAAAACTCTTTTTAGGCAGCTTAAAATAAATGCAAAGTGTTTCTTTTATTTCTGCACTCGTTAAATGTGTATTTTTATGCTAGGCTTTTGAAATTATGCTAAAATAATTTTTTTTAAAACTTTAAAAAAGATGTTTGCCATAGACTTCCCAGTAGGTTCGCTGCCAGTATTTTTGTTGCTTGTCCCCATGGAAACCAATACAATGGCTTAAAAAGGACTATTTCAGTCCCATCTTCCAGTCTCTAGATTTTCATTAATTTCTGAGATGTTCTGATGTTTAGTGATACAATTCAAATAACTGTCAAAACAGTGCTATTTTTAAATAATAATTTTAAATACTCTATGCATATTATTAAGAACTTCTCAAAAAGTGTCAAGAAATTATTATTTAATTTAAAATTTAAATGGAATATTTTTCATAAAGTTACATTATAATTATTTACAATTTAAATTCAATTATTCATTCTGGTATTATTGAATTTTGTTGCCTAATTTTTGAGCTCTCCTACTCCCTTTTGCTTCCACATCTCTGCACTCATGGTATAACAGGAAAAGAAAACAATAAGAGATGAGAAAGCTCATATTTTAAAGCCTGATTTTCACATAAAGGAATTTTAATTTTTAACCAATTAAAATAATTACTATCTATCCTTAAAAAAAAAAAATTTAGAGGCATTTACACACATGCAAGCAAAGATCTAAACTGATAGGTCACAGTCTTTATTTCTTTTAATCATCCATGCAGATTGCTAGCACATGCAATGAGGTGCAAATCAAGCACACACCACGTAAGCCTGTTCAAAAACTCCCAGCTGTAGAAATAGTGGAGTAGTAAGCTATAAAACCTGATTTTTTCAGAAAGAGATGTACGAATATTTCCAATTTTTTTTCTAATTTTTTTGACAATTTGAATAAAATCAGAACACCGCCCCCTCCAAATTATGTGTTTTAAGAGTTTGAGTTGCCAGCAAGGAATGAGAAGTCTAAGAGCTGGGTTTTTTACAAATGACTACTGCCATGATCTGCCTGTGAAAACAGTCCTGAAAGTTCAGTGAAAAATAAGGAAGCAGCAAGCTAAAGTTAGAATATGAATGGCAAGCAGTAATCACTTTGGAGCTTTACACACTGGGCCTGTTTGGATGTGAATCTATTCTTTCTGGACTTCTGGACTGGGAGCAGGTGGCCTCAGTGCTGCCCTGCGCTCTGCAGTGTGCTCTGACACTCCTCTTCCCACATTCCCAGGTACTGAGAGAGCCAAACGCGCCTGTCCCACTGGGAAAGCACACAGCAGCCAGAGAGGACTCATTTAGGGACAGGATTAAGGTCTGTGCCCATTCTTACACCCCAAAATGGTCGCTGAAAAGTCAAAGAGTTGTCCAGCGACTCAGCAGACTGCACCATGGTCTCAATCCCAGACTCTGTGAGACCTGGGCAAAGGAACAGCCATTGTTCTGAGTGTGTGCTCTGTCCCCTAGGGAAGGGGGTGAAATGGATGTGCAAGACACAGGAGCTGACCAAGAGAGTGTCTGTACAAAACAAGAGAGTGGCTGTACAGAAAGAGACTCCCTCACTTACCCAGAGGATATTCAGGAGGTACTTTGTCCTGCGTGCAGACAGTCACCATGGCTGAAGGAACTCAGCTGCTCCTCAGGACTGCTGCCAGCCTGCCCATTTCTGGCAAACAGGACACTCTGCATTCTTGTTCTTTATTGTTTCTCAGTAATGCACCAGAAATACCAGGAGCTGAGCAAGTGCTTCAATCCAACTGAACACTAGTGCCCTGCAGAGTGAACAGGAGTTTCACTTTTTATTTCCACAAAGGCAAATCACAAGGTAGGTGACTGCTTCTCCTTCCAAACACATTGAATCCTAAGCAGCCAATTGATGATTCTTAAAAGCTTATACACCACCTCAGTTACTTTATTTAAGTCATGTATTTGAATTCTTTTTCCCTCTTATTTAGTATTATGAAATTGGATGGGAAAAGTGCCTGAAGTTCCTCTTTTATGGAGGGTATATCTCATACAGAAAGTGCTACTTTTATTACATCTTGAACTCACTTTTTGTGACATATCTCCTTATGTTAAAAGGGCAAGGGCTGGCCAGCAGTTGCTTTTACAAAGGGCTCAAGAGCTAACTTACAAAGGCCAAAACGTCCCCCTGTCTGTTCACAGCTGCAGTTTTCAATTTACCTAGCTAGCAGGTGACTCCAGTAGAACATTCACATCCTGCCCAGGGTGACTTTCTGAACTATGAATGGTATCTACACTATTGTTGATATACCCCTTCAGAATTTGTGGTGTGCCAGTAAATGTGGAATTTCTGCCCGAGCACCATTGAATAACACCAGAGTATTTGTATAATGACAGGAAGGGAAGCTAAAAACTGAAACCTAAGATGAAATTTGAAGAGATAATTATAGTTGAAGAATTTGTGTTTTATTACTGGTCTTACATCTGGGAGTGTCCTATTGCACTCTCATATTAATACAATCTTGGCAATCTGAGAACAACTGGGGGAAAAAAAAACCCCTATCATTCTGTACAAATGTGAATCAGCACAATTGTGTTTTCTCAACTGGCAAGTGGTTTAAACTTCCTCTTTCATCTCCTATTGTTTTTAGACAATTGTCTTGTGATTGTTCTTCAGCTACACAAAATAAGCCACTCCCTGGATAGGCCCAGCATGTGCTTTGATTTCATTGGCAATTTGAAACAAAAACCAAGGGACCTAGCAGTAAGATTAGATATGTACCAGGAGATACGATACCATCTCCCTGGCACAAAGGGGCTTTTTCCATTTTAAGCAATGCTGAACTTTGATTAAATGCAGTTAGCCAGGACATAATCTCTTGGCTCAAAGAGCAAGGCTTGTCCTCCATTCCTCCCTTGGCAGCACATACTCAGCACAAGATGAGACTGAGCCACCCTCTGCTACTTGCCTTGCAAATTCCATTGCGGTGAACTGGAGATGGTATCTGTTACAAGTCTCTGAGCAGATTCTGGGCCTCAGGTGTGCCTCAGATCGATACACACTGCCACCCAGGCACAGAGCAGGAGCTCCAAGTCTGCGTGTGACAAAGAGAGTCCTACAAGGAGCTCTGCTCACCCTGCTGCAGCTCCCACTCTGAAGGATCACACGCGTTGGTCACTGCAGCAAGGTCTACGGTGCACCTATGGAAATCGAAACTCCCTCCATTCTCTTTCACTCATAAGTGGAACTAACATAGAGAAAGAGATAAAAATTATAGAGGAAGAAGTCTCTCATGTGGTCTGCTACCAGCACCAGCTTACAGTAACACCCTGCTTGAAGATTTTTTGCCTTATGACAAGCAAATGCATTCATCTTCATTTGATGACAGGGAATTGGTGCATTTTCAATTCTCTTCAGTAGTAGAACTGAGTTGGCTAAACACTTTAAACAAAAGAGAGACGAGCATTCAGATCATGTAGCTAGGATTTGTGTCTCTACCATGCTTGGCAAGTCAGTCCAAGCAACAAATGCTCCTCCTAATGGTCATCAGATCCTACCAGGATACTAGAAACATCCCAGGGGTAAATTCATGAGTGCTAACCAGATCAAGCTCGTAAAATTACAGCTGTCTCATTTGGGGTCGCTAAAATTATCCAATTATAGAAGATAATTCATAGGAAGGAGAGATAGAGCAGCATTAATTCTGCAGGGGTGGTCCCAAAGGGGAGAATGGTGGAAACAGCAAACAGTGGAGGCAGGAGGGGATCTGTGGGGTCGCACCTGTGCTTGTCTGCATTTCCTCTCTTCCCCCAGCATCTGCTTCTGGCCTTTGACAGAGACAGGGCACAGGGAAGAGGGAGATGAGGAAAGAAGCTGAGGCAGAATCTTCAGACACAGCAGCAATCACTAACTATCACGCAAATTACTTCTGTTGGTTTTGTTCCTGTTGAATTAAAAACTGTTAACTGGCTATAAATGTATCAAATATGTATATAAATTTCCCTTGAATAAACTAAGGGAGAAGTGATTTCATGGCTATTAACATCAGAGTAGTCAACTGCATAGAATTCACATTTCATTGTGGAAAAAAGCAGATAAACAATCTCCTTCCATTGTTTGCAGTAATCACAGACTGCTAAATAATTTTGTGTCATTATTGTAGTTGTGCAACAAATAAGGGAAATACCAAATGAAGTCTAAAGCTCCTTCTGAGAGTTTTGTTCTTGTATTTGAAAATCTATCCCTTTTAAAACCCATTTAAGGCAAATCCACAGTTATACATGAGGCATGTGAAAAGTGGACAGGCATATTTTGTCAGGAAAAAAGTTTATCCCAAGTACTCCCCATAGAAATGGTGCTCATTTATGAATTTGTTTTAAGAGTCAATGCCATATAGAAGTGAGGCTGTGTAAACCTGTTAAATCAAATTGTATTCCGCTGGCCAGTAAAACTAAAACTGTCAAATATGTGAGATGAGAAGCCCTGGACACTTAACACCAAAGGAATAAAGGAAGTGTGTATTATTTGGTAAAATTCTCACCTCAAGCTTGGTAATCTCATTTAAAACAGACTGGTGGTTACAGTACCTAGAAAGCAAAGGAAGTGAAACAAATTTTTAATTTGATTCATTCATTCTTATAGCACATGTTATAATATATATCCTATAGTTCTGGTTCTGTTCAAATACAAAAGAAAAATCATGTCAGCCTACAGGAGCTAATTATTGAAATGAATAGAGGATGTCTAGCAGACTTGAGGTCTGCTTGCTCACCTTGAACATCCTCAATATATGCTGTGGATGGGAGGGTATCACTGTAGTTTATACATCTATAGCAAGACAATGGTTCTTCTTGTTTTGTACAACTTGGTATTCATCCCTCACTGCTGACACAGATTAAAGGAGGATATTTTCAAATAGATCCTTTGTTGGTTTGGTTTTTTTCCAAAACCACATAGTAACTGTGAGCTCAAAATAGATTTTTTACCCTTGATCTCCTAAGCCCAAATTTAGAACCAATTTTAAAACAACACTTTAAAGATAATCCAGAAATTTATTGGAAATTCTCATATCATTTTGATGCCAACTTTGTATTGCCAGCTGGTGGTAAACATCTCATGGTTCATGAGTGCAGCACCTGAGCACAGTGAAATACAGAGTGGCTGCTGAGCTGTGTGCTTCTCAGTGTGTGTGCAGGGAATGAGCAGGCAAAAGAGAGAACATTTATTTTAAAGCTCCTTAGGTCCCATGTGTTCATCCTCCATCCACTGCAACGTCAGAAGATGCCCTGCACACGCTGTGAAAGTTCACAGAACTCACAGAATCACTGGGTTGGAAGAGACCTTCAGGATCATGGAGTCCAACCCAGCCCCAACACCTCAACTCAACCCTGGCACCCAGTGCCACACCCAGGCTTTGTTAAACACACCCAGGGATGGTGACTCCACCACCTCCTGGGCAGCCATTCCAGAACTTTATCACCCTTTCCATGAAAAACTTCTTCCTAATATCCAAGCTATATTTCATTTGGTGAAGCTTGAGACAGCTTGAGTTCAGGCAATACTGTAAAACACCTGAAGCAGAGATAGGTCTGGGCAATCTAAACATTTAAAGTGCAATGGGATCACTTTGTGGTACCTTTGACTTGTTCTTATTAGCACACTGAAATTGTGTGACTGCATTCCCCAAGAACCACCCTGAGAAGACAAGGGAAGGAATTATATGTCAAGCTGTGTCTTCCCCACAGAGTCCATGTCTAAGCAGAACACTAAAGAGCCACTGAGTGCACAATTCCTACACTGTCCTCACAGAGCCAGGCAGACATGGTGGTAGCTAAATGCAGAACAGTGCAGTCTTGACAGGAAAATGCTCTTCTCAGCTGAATTTAACTGAGTGGCCTACAGAGCATGTTTCCTATCACTAAAGACTGATTTGATGATCTCTCAGGTATAATGACCCAACCACGAAGAGCTGTGTGTCCTAGTGACTTGGGCCATGGAAGTGGGAACTTCAAAGAAAAGAGTCACATTGGAAAGAAGGGGTGTAAGACAACTCAAAAGAGCCCATAAATGGGGAAGAATGTAGCCAGGGAAAGGGAATATACAGAGGAGGAAGAAAGAATTGAGAGGCATGATAAAGAAACAAGATGCACCAAGGAGCAAGCTCAGCAGTAGAGTGGAGGAGGGTGACTGAGAAATGCCTCTTTAGTCATTCTGAAACTGTTGAGTGGTCAACTGGTTTCATCAGGAGAGAATCAGCAGGGGCACAGGGGAGCAGATTCACAAAACTGCCTGAGGAAGTGGTAGTGTCAATCCCCTATCACCAAAAATTTGGCTGTCAGCATACTCACTCTGGTTGTGTGGGATCAGTTGCCTTTTCTGGCTGATGTTATCTGCACCAACATTTCTGGAAGTGCCTTGCCCTGGAGCGTTTGGGGGTGTACCGAGCAGGGAGGGAGGGACAGAGGGATGCAGCAGCCTCTCACACAGTGCTATTTCACTCTGTAAGAAATACATTCATTCAGCATGAGTGAAAGATGAGGGAGTAAGGGGAAAATTACTCCATTACCTGGTTGCTGACAAGATGGATGTTGAAGTTGCTGCATAGTAGGTATTTAAGAATTTCTGCAAAGTGACAGAGCAACAAAAGGATAGACAGAGGACAATCAAAGGAGCCCAGAGTCCATCCCAGTGAGGCAGCTGCATTCTCTCCTAGAAGATGCTCTTTCCCATTAGGCAGAATGGGAAAGAGACTTCTGTAATCCAGAGCAACTTAATTAACTACAGAGTCACTGCATAAAAAAATGCTTACAGAAAAATGGTTTGAAATGTTTGGGACAAAAGGAGAATATCACCAGACAAATGGCAACAATTCATGTTGGTAAAGAAAAGACTGTAATTTAATGATTCCCAGGGATTTTTATTATTATTATTACCATCTATATAATTTTTATTATCTAGCTTGGTGAACAAACCAAAAATTGATTTATTGTGCAGATCCAAAAAAGAGACAGGAACAGAAACAGCAGTCTTTCAGCTGTGAAATACTGGAAGTTCCTGGAGAATTTGGTTACCAGCAAAGAGCAGCCAAAATCAAAGGCAAGAAAGCTGAAAAAAAGGAAAAATTAGATACAAAGAGGAAGAGCTAACCCCACCCTCTTCTTTCTGGCACCACAGGCATACAGAGTCCATGACATGTGATTTCCTCCACTCTGTTATGGGAGTAGGAGGATTCACTTGATTTCTACCACACCTGCTTCCTATCTACCATCTTCCACCTACATTTAAGACTCAGAATTGGCAGAATTCAGATTTTCTCTTCTGGCAACATTCTCTTGTCCCTCCCTCATTGCCCTCTGAATGTGCTGGGGTTACCAGGGTTTGCTCTGATCCCTAACCAGATCTGAAGATACCAGCACAAGGGCTGTTCAAGCTGTGAGCATGCCCTTAGGTTAAGCAGGTTCTTCAGCACTGCTCAGTTATTCCCTCAATTTCTCTTACAAAATAAAACCAAACTCTCTAGGCAGATGCAATCATGATTTCATTCATTCATCTAAATCTTCATCCATACAGAAGTTCAAAATCATTCAGTCTAAGAAACTGTAATAGTAAAACCAGTCAGGGACTTTGCAGTGAAATATCACTCAGAAAATACTTCAGCTGTTAACTTTAGGATCTTCGTTACATTTTTCAGTTTCTAATGTGGTTAGGACAACATCAATATTTCTAAACACAGTTCAGTCTTGAGCTGCACTGACTTACATGAGTTCTGTTGAGTAACTTTTTTATACACTTTAGTTTACCTGAAATGCACTCAAATTCTGTTGAGCCAGTCATGAGTCTCAGTGTCAAAGTAAGGTTCTCTATCTAATAATCAAGAACACTTCAACAAAGGGACAGATGAACATGCTGAGGACCCAACCCCATTCAGCCTTCTGCACATGAGCAGCTCAGGGGGTTCAAGAGGGCCAGCTGTGTGAGAGTGTGGATCTTTACATCTTTAATACTGTGAAGCTTCTGTGTGCAACTTAAAAACAGCTCTATTTCTGAATATAGCAAATACATACTATACTACCTATTGCTTTAGATAACTGCTTGGTTCTTTTACACCACCAGCAGAAAATGGGTATTTTTCTAGTTATTTATCCTGAATATGTTTTAGTGTTCTCTCTTGAAACATATCCCAGGGTGGTTTAACAGCACATTGTCGGTATGATCAGTAACAACCACACAGCTGAGGATTGCTTTGAGCCCTTTGCAGTATCCTATATTCATGTTCTCTTCATGGTGACCACTTAGGAAACATGACATTTGTGTTGAGTACTCAGGATAGCTTAAATAAGCCAAAAGTCATTATTATTCCTTAAATTTAAATTTTAAAAAATCCAGTTAATTATGCATGTTAATAGGATTGCCTGTGCAATCTGCACAGTTTTGCTTATGAATTGCATAATTAACCTGTAGGTAGGTAGGTAGGTAAGTAGATAGATAGATAGATGATGGATGAATAGATAGATAGATAGATAGATAGATAGATAGATAGATAGATAGATAGATGGACAAGTCAGCTGAAAAGAGGGATTCCTGTGGTACGCAGCATTATGCACAATCACTACTCACTATTACAATCTTAATTATTAATCTTTTGCACTTGCATGGCACTTTTCATCCATGAGCACTTTGAAAGCTGTATACAAAGAAATTCAGTGAAAGCTCTAGGATCCTGAGGCAAGAGTTCCCTGTCACAGGAATCATTCTGCAGATCAGGATAGAAGCCCTTGGCCACTTGCACCAAGACAAGCCCTGCCACAGAGGGAAAAAACCACAGGCTGATTGGAATTCTTGAGGAGCAGACAGGAGCTCTACTTTAACACTGAGAAAGCTGAAATTTCTGCATTTGTCTGACTTGGAAGGATGCAGTATGGACATATCCTAAAATATTTTTCATGACAGACATCTCATTTCATGCCTCAATTTAGTTTAAGAACACAAAAAATTTAAACTAAATTAGTTGCACACCTTTCCAGTCTTTGCCATGTCACTTCCACACTGCCCCCTATATGCTAAAAATAGTTTTATTTTCCTGGTATCTTATCCCTGCTGTTCTGCCATCTTTTGCTCATTCAAATCCTTCCTCACAAAGACAAGCAACACTAAAAACAATAGGTAAACTGTATGTGGCTCACTATTTACTTATGAATAAGTTCTCTTCCACTTCCCCAGATGACAAATTGTAAAACAAGTTTTGTTCCTTTTTTTTTTTTTTTTTACTGCAATGGGCTAAGTAGTTTGTCATCTTCAAATAAATGTATTCTTAGGCTTGTGTAACAGCTAAAATATACGTATCTATTTGGTATTCAGAAAACATCAGCTATTAGTCAATTAAATCAAAATAACTTTAAAGTGCTCAACTTGATAGGAACTCACCCAGTCATTCACAAAACATATTCTTCAGCCTCTCCATTGCAAGAACTTCTTTAAAATACCACAAGAGATACCACAATAATAGAATGGTTCTGATTTTAATACAGGGACATATCATAATCAGAAAACAGGTCCTGCTGAAGCACATCTGTATACTGATGCATCAGCGAATCAGAGATGTTGCACTCTGCTGACATTCCCCTCCTTTGAGGCAGTCAGCAGAAAACTGCCCAGAACAACTCCCGCCATGACATTGTAGTGTAATCAGACAATAGCAAAAAAAAATTATACATGAATATATAAATAATTATTGTCATTGCTGTCTCCTCACTCTTGTTTACATTTTAATGAACTCTTCTAGTAATAACAGTTTCCTCCATTTCCAGAAAGCCAGCACTCCATAAATATTGAGTTGTACTCAATCTGCTGATGTACCAATTTTCTATAAACAGAGAAAATCCAAACTTATCACTAGGCCTAGCTGTTGAAAAAGGTTAGTGTAACTAAATAACAAAACAGGAGTGTTGTTTACTTGTTAATGCTCCACTAATGAAAAAAAGCTGTTATGGCTTTGATTAATATAGACCATACCGGACAGTTCTGGCATAGCTTTCCTTGAAGAGTGACTATTGATTTCCTTTTCATTCTACACTTGGATACCACATATCTGGAATCCAGCCCAGGTTTCATAACTGCTACTATCTCCACATTAACAGCCTGTGCAAGATTAGAAATAGCTTTTGAAGATATATGCAAGGGTGAGGCAATCCAAGAATTTTCTCCATTTCCACAGGTTGAGCTTTTCCATCTGTCTGTGTAACAACTTTTAAGGAATTAAAGGTGTTTGTAGGCATGATCAAATTCATCAATTGCAATTAATGATTTATACCATTGTTTAATCTTTTAGCATTGCTTTGTTTTTTCTCTTCTTCTCTTCTCTTCTCTTCTCTTCTCTTCTCTTCTCTTCTCTTCTCTTCTCTTCTCTTCTCTTCTCTTCTCTTCCCTCTGTATCTCTAATATCTGGTGTAGACATGGTAATTACCATACCATGGGATCATGACTCAAACAGATGCCAGTAAAAATCTTTTTACTGCTCCCCTCTCTCTCATGGTCTCCCTAATGATACTCCCTATCATTATTCTGTATTCTTGGTGCATCTTCCTTACTGATCTATACACACAAGGCACACAGCTTGTCCAAGACTCATAGGTTAGGTGAGCAGCTTTCAACTATGAAGATCAATGTGTTCAAAAGAGCCACAGGAATTTGCAAACAAGACAAATTACTTTTAAATAAACTTTTTTTTTTTTAATTCAGTGTAGTGTATTTATTGCCTGGCACATGTGAGACAACAAAAGTATTCTGGTCATTTCTAGAAACACGGAGCAAAGTAAGTGACCTGGTATTCATGTCTCAGACGAGTCTTCTTTGAGAACTGGTATATTTTTCCATTTTACTTTCTTAAATCACAGAAGAGCTACTCTAAAAATCCTGTGTCTGGAAACTGTAAGAGGCCCAGCCATGTGGTACTAGGTTAATAACCAAAAACTGCAAAAAAATTAGGAGTTCATCTGAACTAGGAGTTCATCAATTGCAACAACAAAGATTAGTTGCAATTATTATGGAGCAATGACATAATGCTAAAATTAAAGAGACAGCTGTACTGCCAAAATTTATAGGAAAGGTTCTTTCAGCTGTTAGGAAATATTAATGCCATGTAAAAAAAAAAAACAAACCTCCAGTTAAATTTATCAATGGAAAAAATGAAAACTCTACCTTTTCTGTCAACTGTCAGCAACTGGCACAGTCAAAGGCAACGAGATGGCCATTCTTACAGAAATCTAGTTTATGGATCTCCTTTTAATAAAAATAATACTGTTAAAGTTGATTTAAGTCTAAATAAATGTAGAAGTCAAATGACACAATACATTATAATAAGTTGCTTAAGACAAAAACAATGCTATGTATTTTTTTACACCTGTTGCTACCACAGTCTACTAGGTACTCAATGGCATGAGAAATTTTTTTCTCATTCTGTTGGATGAAAACATGAGAAAGTTAAGACATTATTCACAAGACAGACTGTTACACAGCATCCTTAGTGTTCTGCTATTGTCATGAACTGCAGAAGGACAAGATGGTTGACATGTGACAATGGCAGACACAGAAGAGAAAGCCTGGCAAGTGACAGGCTGAAGGGGAATCTGAACAGTGGTCTGCTGTTATAAAGGGAGCAATCATCAGTTAGAGAAGCCAGAAGGAAAGTTACTTCCCCCTCCACCCACCCCCTCCAGGGCTACTGGTACTCTGTGCTACAGCACTCAGCTCAGATGTGGAGCAAGGTGGGAATTCAACAACCAGAACAGTCAGGAACCTAGAAATTGTGATTTGTGCAGATAAAATGAAGGAACTAAAGCTGTCTCCAAATAACAGAAAATCAAGTACAAGGTAAGGAATTTTCAGGTCCATAAGAGATTCCTGCTTGGAAAGGTATCAAGCAAATTTTGCAGTTCACTATTAGAAAATTTTCTATAACACAGAGCAGGAGTGGAATGGAGTGACCTGCAGGCATTGGAGCTCCTTTGAAACAATTCACAGAACTCTCTCTCCAAAAGGAGGAGAAATAGAAACAAAAGGTCCTTGCCTTTCCTTTGCTTTTCCCCCATGTCGTAATGATCTTAGTGCATACAGGTTTTCTACTCTCATTATTCAAAGCACAGAAAAAGAGAGAAAGAGAAGCAAAGGCCCACTCTCAGCTTCCAATGACACTGGATAAAACAAGCAGCAATATTTGCTTCATAGTCCTGAAAACACCAAGCCACAGTCTGGATTTGGTTTCTCCCAAAGTTCTTTACATAAATATAAAACCTATCAGCCTAGTGGGACCATGGACTGGGCTTTCTTTCCCTAATCTAGTTTCCTGAAAAACTGAGGAGACTTGCTGAACTGAGTTACTGAGGTGTTTTCTAGTCTTGAAATCAAAGGTCATAGGAATGGGCTGTATTTGATTGAAGGTACAGTGAGATCCAATCTCTGTGCACAAACTAGATTATTATGTTCTTGATGACCACATCCACTTGAAAAATTGGAAAATTTTGTTCCTGTATTTGCCCTGGATATTACAGTAAGCACTACAAGCAAAATAGTAGGATGCTAAGACAGAATATGTTTTAGACAGGCAAAATCCATGCCATGCATTTTTAATAGTGCTTAGTGATTAATCAAGTCGTTAGGGATGTGGGATTAAAGTCTTCCCATCAAGGTTGGATATCTTAGCACGTAACTAGAGAATATGGCCTTCCTGCAGGTATTGCTTGATGAGAGCCTTGGCCTTTGCCATACAGGTCAGAGCATTCCCTCACAGCCCAAAGAGTGTGCATAATGAGGGCAGCAATACAGTTCTTAAAGGACAGAACAAAGATGGCCACTGGCAAAAGCAACAATTAATAAATAATAGTTTGCAACACTTTACCGTAGCCCTTCACATGTCCAGCGTGATAACTAATTAATCACAGCAACAACTTTGTACTCTATGTGCCTTTCATCCAGCACCTCAAAGTGCCTTACAAATGTTAATTAAGACATAAGCTGTACTTTGAGGAATAATATTATGGTACTGGCCCCAGTCACTGTTAATTCGCTCTTCAATAGCACAGCTTGTGAAATCTGGTCGACTTTCCCAATGAAACAGAAAATGTGCAAAACTTCCTGGCACAAATCAGAAGATGTGTTTCTCCATCCAAATATAAGCTATTCCATTGTATTGCTGACAATATGGCATTCTCCACTCCTTCATGTTTTACTCCAGCGTAACCTCACATAACACAGCATGGTTTAAATGTAAGAGAAGATTAACTTTTCACAAGAAAATTGGATAACTGGTATTTTAGTCTGAACATCTGGCACATTTTTAGCTAAACTGTTTCTTTAAAAAGCTTTAGGGTTTGTTTCTTTTTCAGTGCATTCACTTACTACAGGCATTTGACTAACTTTAGCTCAACAGCTGAGATGAAAGTTAATTTCTTTACTGCAGTGACTAGACTTGGGCTGCCCAAAATGTCTGGAGGTCTGCATATTTTGGAGTTATTCTAATTCCTCTATTTAGCACTGCAACTTTACATGACATTTTGTATACATTCAACCATTTTCTGCTCATACAATCAATCTTCTGGCTTCAGAGGGGTGTGTGCTTGAATAAGATAGACAGGATTTATCCAACATCCCCTTTTAAAAATCATAATAGATTGCTCTTTAATTTCTTTGAGTGCCCTCATACTGTTGCACACATCCTGACCACAGAGCTGCTGAATTTGGGCCCCAAAACTTTTGGGCCCCTATGATAAGAGTTTGAAAAAGCCAGCTAGTTTGCCTCTGTTACACAGGTTGAGCAGAAAACAATTAATAGCTGAAAGCTTTTACCAACTGTCACAACTTCTTTTTTCTGGTCTTAAAATCTCATAATAGCATATGCAGAAAACCTTGCACTAGAAAGCTCTATTTAACCTCGAGAATAATAAAGGAAGGACACCTTATGTCATTCAGGTTTTGAATCAAAAACATCTTTGCAGAGGTATTTTAAATCCACGTGAACACATTTAGCTTGGTGGAAGGAAATGCTAAAGAGAGGCAATCCCAAAGTAACCTAATCACTAACATATTAACATCCCAGAAAGGGCTGCCTACTGTTCTGCCTTTAAACATTTCCCACTTATTTTGGGAACCAATGTCCATCTTCATGCCCTAGAAAAATACTAGCAGTGCAGGACAGAAAGACAACCAGCAATCCTTACTTTTGAAATGAAAAATGTGCACAGCAGAGTCAAGTTTCACCTTTTAGATTGAGGAAAGAAAGAAAAGGTGGAGGGGAAAGGGTGTGAGAGAGAAAAGTACAAGAGCCATCATTGAACAGGTGTCTGCATAATAACAACATGAGTAGAACTAATAAAGTTAATTTCAGTGAGCCTTGAAGCCAGTTGCAGGCTATTAAGAAAAACAGTGGGTTAGCATTTCTGGGAGCAGGTTTACTAATAGTATTACACAAATAAGAAGTAATTTCTTTACATCTTGAATGGTCATAATAAGCTAGGGCTTACAGCTTTATTTTATCAATTAAGTGATTAAGACAATCCCAACAGCAACGTAAACTGACACACTTTGTGTGTGACTCTGTATGTGTGTCTATACATGTGCAGCAAATGCCTATGAATTATGCGAAACATCTACCTGTGTCACTCTAATTGGTCCAGAACTATAAAAGGAAGATGATGTAAACTGGAAAAAGATGAAAAACTGAAAAACCTTTGCCTAATGACCAGTATCACGTTTCAATACATCTGAGGAATTCGAGGGGTACACTTACTGCTAAGAAAGAGGAAAGAGTTGACAAATCAAACTGTTGTTGGGATCATGAAACAAGCAGTCTTTTCCTGCTCTTTAACCAAGATATATTTCAACTTCTCATTATTTCTCCCATCCAGGGACCTGAGAAGCAATTTCCTAGCTACCACTTGTCTTAAAAGAGAAGGAGAGCTGGTCCCAGGGGCACAGAGAACCTTTTGACACCGTTCTCTTTTGGGAGTTCACATGTGATTTTTAATGAGAGTAAGAGCAATACTTTTAGCTTTGAGATATTAAGAAACTTATGAATGAATGCAACTTCCATCTAAGCACATTTGAGTGCATTGGTACAGTATTTCTTGGAATTCTTAAAGGTACACAAACAGCAGCCTCCTGACTTCAGCAAGATGCTGCCTTACTTCGTTGAATTTAATGTTTCCTTCCATGACTACATAATTCAGATTCTTTTAGACTAAACATAAAGACTTTACTCTTCAAAACTTAGCATATGTGGCGTAGCTGGAGATAGTAGATGTTTCTATTAAAACCACCTATTCTTCCATATATCTTTCATTTCACCAGAAACTCTGAAACTTAACAAAGAGCAATGATTACATCAGTTTGTGACACACTGTTTCTCTAGCTACAATTTTTTCTTTGAAACCCATACTAGATACCCATTGTCAAGGTCAGGGATATTAAAAGTGATTTGTTAGATGTAAAATAATGTTTATTATAGTCTAAAGAGCAAGCCAGCTTGAAGTAATAAATTAGTGCCAGATGAAAAACTGCCAGAATTCTCTATTATACATACGTTTCCCTGGAAAGCATCCCAGATTTTTTTTCTTGATAGGCTCTTTTACTAAAGACTCCCTGACTTATGGAGTGTGAGCAAAAGTTATAGCTCATAAAAGGGTCAGTGAGGAGCACTAAGGGGCTCTGAAAACAACAACAACAAACAAAACTCCTGTATAAACTGAGCTGTGGTTACAGCCTAAATAGTACAAACTGATGAACTGCAATAAAATGCTAAGAAAAACTTATGGAGTTTACCCACATAATTGCACTGGGTCAGATACTTGTAGCATCATCAGAAACCTGAAATCTGCATGAAGGAAAAAACCCAAATTATTCTCCTCTTCCCCATTGTTCTGCTCTCCGTTGTTTTAGAGACAAGGGTCATCTCAAATAAACAGGTAACTTGTTGAATTATGCATTTCATTCTTGACATGCACTGTAGTGATTTGGGAAGTACATAACTTGATACCATGAAAAAGAAAAGCACTATTGATACCAGCAGGAAGGCTAGACTGCAGTAGAAGGTTGTTTCCTGTGCCAAGGTAAATGTTGCCAGGTATACTGCAAACTATTATCTGTTACTATTCTTCAAAGGAAAATAACATATTTCAATTTTTTTTAATTTTTTTTTTTTTTTGTAACTGTGAGAACAAGAGAAATGGAAATGTCAACCTCTTTCTTGCTCTCTCATGCATGATCATTGATTTCACCACAATATGCTGAGAAAGCAGGGGGGACCATTGATCACTGGAAGTGAGCATTAACAGCAAGGGCATAAGGAAGTGCTTAAACCCAAGCAGCTGGCTGTGCCTGGGAATCTGGAGAGAGAAAAGGATGACTAGAAGTTTTCATTGCACATCTTGCAAATACCATGTAGGTCCAGGTCTGTTGGCTAGCTGCATCAACACAAATAAGCCAAAAGATGCCTTCAAAAGCAGTCTGCCAGCAATAAAGCAACAAAGAGACCCCCACCAGAATGGTCAATGCTGAAAATAAAAGCCATGTTATAAATGTTTACATGATGTAAGTTTGGAGTGTAGAGTCCAATAATTCTATCTGGCTCTTCTCTCTCACTTCCGTTCTTGGCAGCTAGATAACAAGTTCAGCCAAGCAACTCACTTAAAATGTACTGACATGAATCCCCATAGTGTAAATAACATATCTTACCTATGAAGGGTGATTATACTCCTTTTATTCTTGAAAATACTATCTTCCTAGCCTTTCCATGGAAATTGTTTGCATTCCTCATACAGTTTATAGTCTATAATCACAATACAGACTATTGCTGTTAATAACTAGAACGACACGGGTGCAAATCCAAGCCATGGAGCTGACACCCCAGAGCAGAGAGGAAGTTTGAATCTGAACATTGCATCCCCAGTCAGTCTCTATGGGAAATGAATTCACAAAGCAATAATAATACCATAAACAGCACTTAACGTGTTAGGGCTGATCCTGTCAACCCAAACTCCTACAGCACAAAAACTCTTGGCAGATCTCACACACTGCTAAAGTCTCGCTGAAACTCTCTAAAGGGACCTTACGTGGGATTTAAAATCACGCCACTGCCAAAGGGTGACATGAACCATTGCAGGTACCACTGAAATCAGTCATCATGCTGGCACAATCAATACATGTGCTACACAAGCAGATCGACACATCCCCTCTGCAAGCACGCCAGTCATCAGATTTTTGTCATCCTCCTTTCTGGGATTTTATCATTAAGGCAGATAAATCTCATGAGCACAGAAGTCATGAAACAGATTTGGGTCATCTGCAACAGAACAACTGCTGGTTTTCGCTCTGCAGGATCAAACCCTTCTTGCTGACCCTTTGTGCAGCTGACAGTCCTGCTCAGGCTGGCTGTACGTCTGTCAGGGCTGGCCTGGAGGGTACAAACTGAGAAGGAAGCCAGCAAAGGCAAGTGCTGTGTTACTGCAGGAGGTGCAGACATGCTGAACATGTTGGAACAGTACAGCTCAGCTAGCTGAGATCTGTCCCCTGTCCTCACACTGCTGGCACTGGCTGCAGTTTCATTCTCCAGCTGGCTACATGTGTGTCTTCCACAAGAGACCAGCATTATCCTCCTGAATACACGTACTTCTTGACTTCAGGATTTCTCTGTTGAGATTTTCTCTTAACACATCACAAATTCAAGTTTTGTCTGAATCTTAATGCATTTTCTGAATATTAATTATTAATTCCCGGAGCAATTCTTTACCTTTTACTCTTCTGCAATCTCCAATGAAAACATCAAAAATAAGAGCATAATGTGCAAGTCTTCCAGACAGTGAAGAATGCTTTCTGAGCAAAGAACAAATTGGCATATGCAAATACCACAAATGGATAAGATTACCTGTAGGGACGGGTACCATAAAGGTACTTGCATAGACAAGTATACAAACACATATACTGTACCCAATTCTGTCACACAGTGTTTGCACAAGAAATCCAGAGGTATGTCTGCTTTAATTTATTTATTGCAGCTACTATTAAACTACTGAATTTTTAATGTATTTCTTCCCTCTATTGTTAGAGAGAAGAACTTCCAGAGTTTTGCCATGAAAAGAAAATGAAATTAAAAAAAAGAAGAAAATGTTTAAAACTGTGGAAATTGCCTTAATGACACTTCGTTATTATCACCTTTCAATCTAGGCAAGAATTGAAGCTTAAAAATTAAAAAAAAGAGAAAATATCTAAAAAAAAGAGAAAATATCTAAACACTGAGACAATCTTTTCAAGTTGAAGGTGAAGAATGCCAAAAAATAATACTCAATTGCAGCTCCCCTAGGAAACTTAGTTGAAGACAAGTCAGACTGAGTTGGTGTGGATTCTTTTCACTGCATCAAAGGAAAATCAATAGTACAGATTGAGACCAACAGGGTGTGTGGTTCAGCAGTGTGGTTCTCAAAGGATCTTTGTCTCACCCTGGTCCTCAACTGGAACTTCAATAGCTCCATGCCCTGTTGGAAGTTATGGGAAATCATCATGGTCAGAGGAAGATAAAGAGCTCTCAGATGGAACCTCCTTGGCAGTCACAGGACTGATGTGACATGAGCTGCTGAGAAAGAGCTGCTCTCTTTGTCATACTTGCCTGCTCTCTTTGTCATACTTAGCCCCTCGTCTGCTCCAGGATACCAACCAGAAAACTTGTAACTGCAAGACAACAAAGTTGACAGGAAGGAGACCCAAGTGTCTATGTTTGAGTGCTAATATAAAAACACCCACAGCTGATCTCTTTCCTCCTGACATACTCCTAATGGGGATTTGGAGCATACATCACAGAATTCATATAATGTGGGATGTATTTACTTGCTGCCTTAAGGCTTTCCTTAAGGTAATTTGAGAATAAAATACTTTAAATCTGACAAACTATACCATGAAAAAGCCCAAACATCTCAAATGGGATAACCCATGTCAGCAAAGAGAGCTAACAGCTGACTGTCAAGCACAAGTAATGCATATCATTGAGGATAATATACAGAGATGTACTCACTAAAACATATCTTCATGCTATATACATAATTTAAACAGTTGGAAGCCTTTCCTAGCAGAACCATAGCAGATAGGCATTGAAACTGCTGCTGGAACACAGCAATACAGAAGATCAGCTTGGAACTCATCTTCTCACACATTGAGTGTTAAGTGTGGCCTTTGCTTCCACTATCAGACAAAATTCTCAGAAAAGCACCTTTCAAACTGGCTCCTGAGCCATTACAGCTTCCCTTGCCATCCCTCAGCAAAAAAGCAACACGGCTCAGGATAAATACATAAGTACTAGTTGTACAATCATATTGCCCATTACTTTTAATAATGTTACCTCCATTATTTGTAATAATGTTTTCATTTGTTTCTGCTGTCTGGCAACCTCTGGCAATTTTCAAAATTAAGTCCTCTCTTCATACAATGATGGAGAAACTGAAACACTACAGCACTATAATATTGTTATAATTTCACTGCATCTGAAATGAATTCACCTAAACTGTGAAGATTTTTTTTGATGTATTTTCAGAGCTTATATCTTAAGTGAGATGGTGCCACAGGATGAACAGCAATTTATAAGATTTGCTTAGCTTTTCATCCACAAATGTTTTGCCCCAAAGCAGGGGCAAATCTTCTACCTTTATTTCACAGACAAGGGAACGGACAGCAAACAAGTACCAACTCTGCAGAAGTGCTTGTACTGAAATCCAGTACATGGAACCCTGTTCCACGACTTATTCACTAGGAATATATTCCTTCCATTCTCTGGGCATCTCTCCACCTTTTCAATAACCTCCAGTAGCCATTAACTTGCCTGGAATTACTAAAGAAGGGAAGCTGAAGGTCACCTGTGGTTTTGAGGAGATGGGCTGGAGGCCCCCGAGCAGTCTGGTATCTGCTCACTGCTGGCAGGGAGCATTGCCACATGGTTCTTTCAAATCTTCTCTGGCAGCAGGAAGATACTGACATGCAGAATACAGCCAGGAGTCATGAAGTCTAATGAAGAGCCAGAATGAATTCCTAGCCTTTTTCCACCTCAGTTCTTCTGATACAATGAAGTGATTCCCAACAAGGAGCACAATCATTCCGAGTGTCAGAGCATGAATCAGCACATCAGTCCTCTCTGACCAAGGATCCTCCAATGGTTATCACACCATTCTGTAAGGCCTTTGCTCTGCTCATGTTTTCCTTTGCCAGCAAAATGAAAGCTTCCATGTTTTATTTGTGGGATCTGTCATAGCACCTCATTCAGGGCAAAGAAGTCTCGCACTAACTTATACTGCATATTTCAGTGCTGTACAGGCTCAAATTAGTTCAGACACTATAGGAAATCCTACAAAACTTATCCTTAAGTACCAGTGGAACAATGTTAATATGCTGCCAGGTACAGTAAATGGACACATGCTTCTCTCAGTTTCTCAGTATGTTCAGGGACCATACTGTCATACCATCTTGTATTTTTTCATACATCCTTTTTGTCATTGTGCAACTCTACCAAAAACCTGTCACTCAAGGCTTTGCAACAACTAAGTATAAGGTATTTTGTGACCTGTGTACATTCTAAAGGAGCTGAGGTAAATTAAAGCAGTAGATACAAGCATTCCAAATAAGATGCTGCTTTAGTTTACAAAAACACGTAGGGATCTAAGGATTAACTTGCATGAGGCTTGGGCAGCCTCACCTTGAACACTGCGTGTAGTTTTGGCCACTGCAATATAAAAAAAGATCAAACTATTAGAGAGCATCAAAAGATGGAGAAGGGCCTTGAGGGGAAGCCGTATGAGGAGTGGCTGAGAGCACTTGGTGTGCTCAGCCTGGAGAGGAGGAGACTGAGGGGAGAGCTCACTGCAACCTCAGCTTGCTCATATGGGGAAGAGAAAGTGCAGACACTGATCTCTTCTCTCTGGTGACCAGTGAGAGGACCAAGGGAAGAGCCTGAAGTTGAGTCAGGGTAGTGTTAGGTTGGATATTAGATAAACATTCTTCCCCCAGTAGGGGGCTGGGCTCTGGAACAGGCTCCCCAGGTCAGTGGTCACAGCACCAAGCCTGACAGAGCTCAAGGAGCATTTAGAAAATACTCTTGGGCACCTGCTGTGACTCATGGGGATGGTGCCCTGCAGGGCCAGGAATTGGACTTGATCCTTGTAGGCCCCTTACAACTCAGCATATTCTCTAATTCTGTGATATGCCCTAATTCCAGAGGAACCCTGAATTTTTACAACATTGTCTTGTTCCTTGAGTTCTGCTCAGCATACAGTTCTGCTCGGTACACAACTGCTAGCATGAACCAGGATGCAAGAATTCCATGCCTGCCCATCAAAGTCTCTTGACTTGGCAGATGTTCTCATGC
The DNA here is from genome assembly GCF_015832195.1 of Motacilla alba alba. Classification (NCBI taxonomy): domain Eukaryota; kingdom Metazoa; phylum Chordata; class Aves; order Passeriformes; family Motacillidae; genus Motacilla; species Motacilla alba. Next base: position 3,365,640 of record NC_052026.1, read on the forward strand.
ATGACAGCAATCAGAAGATGCCATTCTTTCAAAATGCACTCAGAGAGCATCCTCTGTTAAAGTGCTCATGTTCAAGAGGGAATTCAGAACTCACTGGACCAGAAAAGAAAGAGAAGCCACCAGGAGCCTACCTCCCTAGCCAGGTGGCCAAACAGCTCACCTGGGAGCCATTTTGAACTGGGGTGAATTCACCTGACTTCTGGTGAATTCTTTTGTCAGTAACTGATGGATTCCTTCCCTTCTTTGCACTCACCCTCTCACACTAATATTTATTCCTTAGAGGCAGTCAACACAGCTCTCCCAGGGGAAGAAAGATGGCTGAAGACTCTCCTACCTGAGGAGGCTCTGAATATTGGCTTCCTCATTAAACTGCTGGATTATTATATACAAAAGTGGCTAAAATCACTTTTAAAGTGATATTATTTCTATTTAATTTTTAGAAATAATTGCATCTTGAGAAAAAAAATGCATCTTTAGAAAGAAAGCAACTATCCTTGGGAAGGTTGTTTAAACAATGAATCCACACCTCCTGCCTCACATAAGCCCAGTGAACCAGTTGCCTACATATCCCCAGCTCAAGATTCAGTGCTCTGCACTCTTCCTGAAGGTTGTTACACTGTTTTCCATGTCCAAACTAGCTTGTGCAGCCTTGGGACCACTGTACAGCCCTGTGCTGCTCCACACAGGGCATTGAGTCTCCACTGCCCAGGAACCACACTCCTTCCTGCCTGATCTACCCTCCAAGCCTAAAAGCTCTGGACAAAGGACACCAATCCACAGTTTCTCCCGTCTCACTAAGCACCCACATGAACACCAAACCTTGCATTTCCCTTCCAAATTGATCCAGCCATGATCCTTTGCAAACTGATCGATTCCTCGATTCTGTCCACTATGCTGCAAGGATGGCGTGGCAGAATTTCAATGAGCACATGGAAGAACTGGAAGGATCAAGCCTAGAATAAGAAACTCTCGACCTGAAGAGTGTCTAGAGTGGGCTGAGAGGAGATGGGGACAGACAAACTCATCTGTCTTTAAGGTCAAAGACAGCTTCATCACCCATCCATACAAACAGGGAACTTCTTTACTTCCCCAGAGCTGCAGTGCAGCATCTTGTAGAAGAAACCTGAGCCTTTCAGGGATGCAACATCAACTCGACTAAAAAACAGGAAAACCTTTCTGTGTGCGTGATGTGTAGCAGCCATTGTCAGCTGTTAGGAAACTAGTGTCCTTTTGCAATCACAAATCCACTCTGTACCAAACCTAGCACAAAGCTACCTGAATCCAGCTGTGACTGACCAATGTGAAAACCTGACACTGCTATCTTGCCTTTTTTTCGTATGCTGTGCTCCTGTAGTGAAAAGATTAGGTATCTCTTTTAAAATAAACACAAAATTTACACTAAAATTGTGTGAATGGGGTGAAAAAACTTGGATAGAGAGAGCCAGAATTCTGCAAGAATAACTGGCAGACATTTTGCAGTTTTACAGTGGTTGTAGCCAGCACTTCTGCAACAAAGGGGAGTTTCAATTACTCTGGGGCACCAGGCACAGATTGAAACTCATATTTTCTTATCTATTTAAAGTTGCTCAAATAAGCATAAAGCAGTGGTGTAATCAGAGAAGCTATTTCCATTAATCTTTATTTAGATTTTTTTTTTAAATAGGCCATAAAGTTAGTTTATAGGGATGATCTTTCTTTGCACGCAATCTCACAATGCACACAATACCTGTGGGTTTACCCAGGCAGTATTCCCACTGAATCTACAGGGATTTTTCTCCTGATTATAGAGTACAGAGTAATTTCCAGTATTTTATATTAGTTATCTCTGAGATTAGTATGGCCAGTACTGGAGCAACTTTAAACAGAGAAGCAAGACTATAGTAGTTTTCGCCAGAATTTTGCTAACTATGACATTTTAGAAATCCAGACCCAGCTGTTATTAAGGTCCCTGGGTACATGTTAGGGCAGCACTACTTTTGATATCCTACATTTAATTAGAACTTTAGCTGAAATATATTGAGAAAATAGTCAGGATAAAAGGTCTCCCTCTCCTTCATTCAAAAGAAATTATACTCTCCAACACAGATGTTAAAGAGAAAGTCATATTGTTGCAAATTCTAATTAGGAAAAAAATAGAAAAGCAATTCAATTACCTCACAAGTATTCCTGTAAGTTACTCATACAGAGCACATGAATGCTATATCTTCATTACAAATGGTACAGACATGCATTTATTCCTAGTATACCAACAATTGCAGCAGATGATGTAATGTATATAAAGCAGACTGCTGAGACGAGAGACTCATTTGGGTGGTTTACCTGGAAATAGGGAAAAATGCACTAACCCAAGATACTCCCATTAACTTCTGCAGGCTTTGGATCGGGCTCTACTTGCCTGCCTAATTAGGGCTCTTCTGGCTTCCTGGCAGCCAGTTTCCAGCTGGCCACCCTGCCAAGAGCTCTCCTACTTGCTGCTGACTCCACTGCTCTACCCCCAAGGAGGTGGGGAGTTCTACAACACGGAAACCGAATACACCCTTTACTAAACAAAAACATGTATGCCTCCAAATGTGCAATGCGAAACGCCGTCCAGCTTTAACAGTATTTCCTCTGCCATATGGAAATTACTGCATGCTCTAGTCCAAGGAAAATACAGATCTCCCCAAACCTTGCTCCGGAGCCCAGCTTTCAGCGCTTTGGGAACACTGGGAAGCGTTACAGCCCTGTTATCCAGTGGGGTTTAATTGCCATCTAGCGGGAACCATGTGCAACTCTCGACTTTCCCCACGTTACAGCCTTTCACAGGGGAGCCCTGCCCTCTCCATCCCAGAACAACTTGTATATTGGCAGGACATAACTACCCAGAAGGTGTTTCCACTGGCTCGACTCACCTGGACAGAGACCTATTTTTTTCTGGGCCAGGGGGTGTCTATCAAAACAAAGCAGTGGTGATGCCCTTCTGTCCTCAAAGACAAAGCTATACCTAATCTGAGTAACTCTCACACTTTTCTATGTCTGAGAAACAAGATATTCCTGTATGTTATTCCTAATGCGAGGTTTTCAAAACTCTAGAAAGACTTAAACTAAAATACCCAAAGCCTAGACTAAGGCACTGGTAAGAAGATACTGCAATGCTTGGGAATCATCATTAAATCCCAAGTACTTATAGGGAAAGAAAAAACACACTTTTTCACTTATGAGTTATTAAATCCTTAGAACTAACTCAACAAGTAGGCTAACACTAATTTACAAACATATAATCAAAAATATTTTCTTATTTTCCAAGTGTAAAGCACTGAGCCTACCAGCAAACTCATTAAGCAAAAGCAATTTCCATTTATAAGAGCTTAGATTCAGCTTTCCAAATACCTCATTTCTATTCTTCCAATTAGCATGCCACATATGGAAGATATTATACCAGCTACCCTTCACCTTTTGTCCTCAAAGCTCTGAGAAGGACCAAGCGTTCCTTATTTCCTGATGAATCCTTAATTACCTGCAATATGACATATTCCTCCTTTTCTCTTTTTGATCTCCTAAAATCTAAAAGGCAAAGCCAACAAGGCACAGTGTCTTACTCTGACCCTTCCATGCTTCCCAGTAACTGACTTTAAATAATAAACATTTGGAAACACACAGTACCCGTCTGCATTTCCTTTCAGTCTGTCAGTGTCTTCACAGACCTGGTAGTCTCTTTGTTAAGGGCTCAGCTAGTTATTCCTCAAAGGACCAGTTATTCCTCAAAGGGCAACAGAGATGTGCCAGACAGCAAACTGCTGACTGCCCAGTGTGATTGCAGACCCATCAGAGCCCAGCTACCCGATGGGCATCAGGCACTAGAGCACAATCAGCACTTCGTTTGTTGCATGACTTCAGGTCTCACATCCCACGTGTTAACGTGGGCATCACAGGCTGACACACACAGGAGGGGGGAAACGAGGAAGGGCTGGAGTCATCAAATGTGCCTGTGCCTAATCCCTGCTCTGAGAACGTTCCAGTTCCACAACACTCCTGATAATAGCAAAGCATGTCAAATGACATTTTTTATCTAACAAGCCCTACAAAATGCATATGCTTTTCATTTAGCATCCTATCCTACATCTGCACAAGTTGCCAGATAAACTAAAGTCAAGATGCCTACTTACAAAAGAAAAGCCAACTAGATGTGGCTTTCAGCTGTCAGCCTGGAGTTCCCATGTTAATGTACCTTAATCAGGGCTGCATTAGCATTTAAGATAAGCATTTTCTGAAAGTTCGGAGTCTTGAAGTTACTATCTGGTCTATGCTGGCAAGGAACTCTTGCATAAAGTTGACAAAGCTCATATTTGTCTCTATATCTGTCAGGATTATCAAATGCTACTTCATACTTAGGACAGTGGAGACAATGGCACCAGTAAGATTGCCACTCTGAAGGGCTTTGCTTCATAGTGGCTTTATTAAAGCAGAATAAAATGCAGCCTCAGTGGATGAGTTGGGTCTGTATTTTGCTTAGCTAGTATTGTGGTATGCATTTGCCTGCAAGATTTAGGAAGTGTAAGAATAGCATAAACCTGTTCATTTCCTTTTGATTTTTGCTCTAACCTACTTTGGAGTAGGATGGTGCCAAAGCAGCTCAAGCAGATTTCCAGTAAGTGTGTCTATGGGCAAGGTAAGTTGGTTACATCAGGGACCTCGACTGCCAGAGACTGTCTCCCCAGACACATTTATCTAATTGCAATTAACACAGAAGTCCTGTGTGTCAAAGTCATACTTTATAGCACATGGCAAGTGAGGACAAAAAGAATGCAACCTGCTGATAAAACAATAACCTTATTGAAAGAAGTTCATTATCCCCAAATGATCTGACCTTATTTGTTAATACTGCCTTTCTACTTCAGGCTCCTGACCTCTCAGCTACAAGAAAAGCCCAATCACATGCCCAAATCCATGTTAAAGTATAAGAACAGTTAAGAGCTCAACACTTTCTGAATTATTATGTCCTTGGGATGTGGAGTTGCTGCTTCAGTCAGTATTTTTATTTCTCATGTATCTGTGATTCCATCTGGAAACAACACAGTTATCTCGTATCCACCAAGACAGCTTCCACCTGCTTCCCATCACCCTCTGGTATCTCGGCTTTCCCTGCACTTTAGTGCTACAATTGAGAAAAAAAAAAAAAAAAAGAGAGAGACAGGAGTGGCCTGTTGCATAAGGTGTGCTCAGCTCCCCACAAGGCTGGCAAAGGCTAAAGTGGCACCAGGCACCCATTGCCAGGACAATTTTCTGAACGATTGCTCCACAAGGCTGGCTGGGTCAGGCCTGACCAGCTGCAAGGAAGCTCTCAGCTGAGACTCTCCAGGCTGCTATTGCTGGGCTAATTCACCACATTTAGAGGCAATATGACCATCCTACTCCTAATTGAATGATGTAAGGTGCTCAAAGTATCCATCCAGACATTTTGTGACAATCTGCTAATAGTCATTAACATTCTCAAATAAAACAACTTCACATCTCAATGCCAATATTAGTTTAATTATTTACTGTGCTCATAGGGACTAATTTTACACCATATAAACCAAACTGAAAAGCAGTAAGTACAGTGGTTTTGTTGGTTTTTTTTTTCCAAAACATGGTTAATAAAATAGTAATAATGTATCAGAAAAACACAGACGCAACATAATAATTATCCTTCACACTTGAATAGCACGTTTCATCTGAGAAACACAAGGTACTTGAAAGACTAAAATTAATTCTAATTAAACCTCGCAGCATCCTGTGTAGTTACATGACATTTACAGAGTGGTAGGTGAGACTCAGAGGTTTGGTAAGTTGCACAGGATGATACAGTTTGTCATTGGTGGAGTCAGAACAAAAATCAAGATCCTGGCTTCAAGTTCTATTTTAACTGCTAAGCTGCCTCTCCTCTTCTGTCCAGCACCAGATTTTCTGCTACAGTAAAATGACAGATGAGGCAAAGGGAAGAGCAACCTATTTATATTCCAAAATTTGAGATTTAATGACGAGCTAAATTGTTTTAATAACTGACTATTTTCTTCAGGCTCTATATATGCTTCTCCATTCCCTGGGTTTTAATCTCATACATAGTCTAAGCATGTTGAATCAAGCACTGTAAGGATAGAAATTACCTCTGGAAGGGAAAGAGGTTTTGTCTGTCCACACAAGATGCATTTTCCAGATCTAGAAAAATTTCAAAATACACATAATAGCAGCAGCCATCACAAGTAGTGCTTTCCATTAGAAACACTTGTTAAAACATACATATTTAACTAACTGTATTTTAAACAGATTTTTTTTCTTTTAATAATTATTCAGTTCTCAGGAAAGACAGAAACTGAAGAATCCAGACAAGAGAAAAGATAGTGGGAGATGAAAAAGAAAGAAGGTGCCAATCAGATAATTGCTTAGACTGAAGAGAAACACTTCCTAAAGCATAAGAATAACATTTCACGTTACCAGAGATGTAACATCTGCAAAAGAAAATATTTTTTTGTCTTTTTTTCTTAGCTTATAGTTATTTAAACTATAAGGTAGAAAAAAAGTGCTTTTTTCAACTAGTGAATCTTGTGAAATATCCCTCAAATCTATTATTTGAAAAATATCAGCAAACTTAATAATTACAGCAATTATTTGAAGGTCATCAAGGAAGAGATTTCATCTGCAAGAACCAACTATTCTGGAGGCTTAGTTTCATCAATGTAAGTCAAAAATGCCATTGATTTTCATTAAGAATATCATACATAATGTGGACATTTGGGAAATGGGGAGAAAACTATTACTAACTTCCAAAGAAAATTCAATTTTCATGGCCCTATATCCTACATAATTCCCACTGGCCAAACAACTGAAGCTGACAGCATTTACATGCAATTTAACATTACTGGTCCTTTCTACATGAAGGAAAGCAGGACAGAAAATTACAAATCTGATTGGAACCACCCATAAAAGGACAAGATCAAGGAAATGACAATAGACAGGACAAATCATTATGCTTCAAATTACTAAAATATATAACACAGTCTTAAGTCTATTTAAAAGTGTGTCTGCTGAATTTGCCTTTTTTCATAGAAAAATTATTCTTCATAATATATCATAACATATTCTGACGAGTTGAAAACCATCTATTATTTTTGTGTCACAGTATTTATAAATCTGTGCCACAATATTTAAAAATGATCTATAATAAGTCATTTCTGCACTAAGATATACAGAATGAGATACAGATCACAGAACAGCTGAGGCTGGAAGGCACGTTTGGAGGCCCCTAGTCCAGCACCCGTGCTCAGCACAAATCTAGCTACAGCAGGTTGGTCAAGGCTCAGCTTTTGAACAGCCCAAGAGCAGTGACTGCCTTCTTTTTGGGTAGGCTGCTCTACTGCTGGACCACCACCCTAGTGAATAAAAAAAACTAATTCTCATATCTGGTTGAAACCTCTGTTGTTATAATACGTGACCATTGACCTTGTGTTTTGTTGCACCCCTCTGAGCAGAAAGAGATATGAGACAATTCCTTGCTGAGGCTCCTTTTTCACAATGGCATGATTAGTGTTTGGTATCTAACTCCTGCATCTTGTCCATGTAACCCACCAGAGTAAGGATGTTTGGGTTTTTTTCTTTTTTCTTAAATTTTTTTGAGTTGAAGACTAGGTATTTCGTGTGGCTCAGGAGCAAACTGTAATCAATTAAATTGAATAGTTGGAATCACCAATGGAAAAACCTCAGCATGCATTCTGGAATGAACAGGTAAACCAGTGCACAAAAAAGCAGGTAGCAAAGTACTGCACCAAGAAGGGGTCACTAATATCAAACACCTTGCTGCTACAGAACCCTCAGTTGCCACCCAGACCATCATATAGTATTTCACTCTTTGCTGCTATTGTTTGGGTTCCAGGTACATGAGGTACAGAGCAAAACTGATCCTGGAAGAACTCTGTGTTGGGATGGGGGAGGCGAGAGATGGAAGCTGCTCTATTGCAGTAGCAGATCACCTTGCCTCACATCTACCAGTCTTTTCCTGAGGAAAACGTCTCTCAGATGAACTTCTACTTCCTAATTTAGCAATAAAACCTTCCTCTTTCTTTTACTCTACCAGCAACGTTTCCTGTTTAAAATATATTTTGCAATTTTGCCGGATCTTTACATCACAGGGGAGAGGGTAGGGATGTATTCATTTTTTTAAGTGTAGAGTTTTAAAGTGAAATTGTAGTGTTATGATGGTACAGGACACTATAAGGAGTAGGATAAGATACCATTCTCCAAAGGTGAGAAAATTGCTTGTTTGCTGCTTGTGCTTGCTATACCTGAACACTTGCATGACAGAGCTAATCCTATTTAATAAGCACTCATTTTATGAGAGTTCTGCTTTTACAGTCCTCAGTTTCTCAGAGACTATAATCCATTTTTTATTCATTTCAATCTACAAAATAATTGAAACTTCCACACACTGCTTTTTGGTTTGGTTTAGTTTGGTTTTTTTAAATGGGGAGACAATGAAAAAGAAGACCAAAAATTGGATTAATTCCATTTGAAAAATCCTAGTTTCACAGACCAATGTTTCTTTTTCTTTTCAGTGTCAAAACTCAAAGGATCAGAAAGGAAATCATGTGATAAGCTTCTGTTTTGCCACAAGGGCCTGCTTTATTACTTTCCATGTAGCCATTAACCTCTGAAGCAATGGGTTGGCATGTCAATCATTTAATTGGAGCAACAGGAGGAGAATGACTCTATGGTTAGCACAGAGCACTGAAAGGCAAAGAGAAAAGTTCCTGTTCACGTCTGATAGATCAAGAGTCTGTAAGAATCCTGGGTAAATTTCATCAGGGTGAGGCTAAGATCCACAGAAGTGTTCCTTCATGGTATCCTGCCCAAGACATCTACACTCTCAGAGCTACTAAGCACCAATAGTTCCTGCGAAGAAGATTGTGTTCCTGATTGTCCATCATAGTCATCATCATCCAAAGCTAGGCCTTCAAATTTTCAATATTTACTTTGCAAATATAAAGGCTTCAGTCTTTAGGACTCAAAATGTGTGCTTGAAATATTTACATGACTCTGGAGTTGGTTTAATGTCCCTGTGATGCTAGGGTGCAAAATGTATTACAGGATCAGGGGCCATTGGTTAAGTAATCCAGCAATACAGGTAAATATGCTTCCTATAAACACCTGCTTGGCTCTCAGATGCTTTCAAATTAAAAACAAACAAACAAACAAAAACAGGAAAGAAAAAAAAAGATCGTGTTATGAAATAAAAATAACCAAAGGCTCACTGCAATAGGCATTTACAGATTCTATTTATGAAACAATAGAGTGTGAGGCCCAAGGAATACACATAGAGAGCAAGGTATATATTTATATAATCACATGTGTGCAACTTACAATATTGTGCAAGAAAACATCGAGGAGGTTTTGATCTGCGTGCTGGTTTGGGCTGGGGTAGGGTAATTTTCTCCACAATGGTATGGGGCTATGTTTCAGGTGTGTGCTGAAGCCAGTGATGACAACATAGAGACGTTTTTGTTATTGCTGAGCAGAGCTTGCACAGAGCCAAGGCCATTTCTGATTTCTGTACTGCCACACTGGGAAGGACATTGTGGGTGCATGAGAGGCTGGGAGGAGACACAGCTGGGACAAATGACCCAAACTGACCACAAGGATACTCCAGACGATCTGACATCATGCCCAGTGTATAAAGTGGGGGGAACAAGGAGGAAAGGGGGATGTTTGGAGAGATGGAGTGTAGTAATTGCATATCCTCTGAACAGAGAGAGACATGGTTCTCCCAGGAAAAGCCTGGGAAGCTATGTAGAAGCTGTGGGAAATTTAGAGGAAAGAATTCAAACAATTATTATCTCTCTTTCTGTAACCACTGTTTACAGAAATGGCTCTCCAGAGCGTGCTATTCGTAGTTCACCAATAGTGTGAGAGGTTTTCACTTTGAGGCCAATCAAGTATCAGATTAGCGAGTCAGACTAGAAAAGTCAACTTCTTCCTAATGGAGGAATTCTATTTTGCCTTCTGATGAGTGGAGTCATTCATTCTGTCCCTGACTCAACAGCATCAAAGGAGTTTGTCTTCCCAAGTCACCATTATGCAGGATGTGGCCTTGCTCACCTGGAGATGGCTGAACTCCTGCCTATCCATAGGAATCTGTCCATTAATTCCTTGTTTTGCTTTGCTTTTTGTGTGCAGTTTCTGCTTTCCCTATTAAACTGTCTTTACCTCAATCCAAAGTTTTCCAGCTGCCACTGTTCCAATCCTCTCTCAGATCCCACTGGTAGGAGAGTGAGTGAGTGGCTGCATGGGCCTTGGTTGCTGGCTGGGGTTAAACCACAACCACCTTCCATTTTAACTCTTAGCATTTTGCAAACAACTACAGATCATCTGTTACCAATTGCTTTTGTACCAGTTTCCACTTTCCTATTATGTAAAACACTGTTTAGTGTATTTCTTACAGCTACACTCACCTTAGTTCAATGGGGCCCCAAATATTCTTGTAGTATCCAACACTGAGTTGTTGCCCAGCCCTCCACACACCTACACACTGCACGGCCAAGAGTGTCTCATTGCTGCTGGGGGGCACAGTGGAGCAGGTGGATAGAGAGAGATAGTTACTGAAAACCTAACAAGAGGTTTTTTTGCAAGCCACCAAGGTGTTTAAAAATAACAGTCCTGCTTTGAGCACAAAAAGCAAGAGGATGAACAGAAGCAGGCCAAGATAAAGCTCCACTAACAAAATGCTCAGGATTTGAAAAAAGAATTGCCCTGTCCAGGCTGCTTGGATAGGAGCTTTCCTGTTCTTTACAGGCCTAGACTGTTACTGCTATTTTTTAATTCAGTGACAACACAAAAAGACTTTTTGCTGGAGTTGAATTAGCAGAAGTAGATTTGGTCTGGGAGTTTTTTAACATGAAAACCATTTGTTGCACATTAAGATATCCCACAGCTTGTTTCTTTTTCAGCTTTTCCTAAAACCAGATTTTGCAACTTAATAGGATATCTCCGAATAAATGACACGAACCCTAGTGCAGTGTTAGAGCACCCAGACACTGCAGCAACAAAGCACTCACTGTTGAAAAGCCTCCGCTAGATCCCAAGAACTAGCTAACTAATATAACTATTTTGTTTTCAAATGGTTAGTCTCACAGATCTGCTCTTCATACTTCCCAGCATAGCAACATGGTTTTCTTCAGAAAGTTCATGTTTCAATTTATTTCTTCCCTTATCACAAGTCTGTCCAACTCTCCACTCTTGCCAGTATTTCACCCTAGAAAATGCACCTGACGAGAAATATTTCAACTCTGGGTTCAGAACACACCATGGTCCATGCTGGTCTTTTTAGAATCCCATCTTTGCTCACCTCCTCTCCATTAGAACAGAAAAATGTCATATGCAATTTCCACACAAGATCATAAGTTCCTGCCTAACTCATCAGACGACTCACTTAGAATTTATTAGCACTTTACTGATACCAAGTTGCAAGTATTTATTCGTGGCAAGAAAAAAATTGCAAGAGCACTAGGCATTAAGCTTAGTTTCACATTCAAGATATATCTGTGATTACAAACTCAGAACAATCTGGTTGATCTTGTTTAGAAAGCCCATTGTCAGATCCTAGAACAGACTTACCAGACTGGACCTTGAAGAAGACACATCTGAAAACAAATATGGTACTGTTACTGACTCCTTCTGAAAATTTATCTGCAATGTAAGACATGTCACATGTACCCCAGCCTGTGCGAGGGCCTGAGCTAGAAACACCTTTACAGGCATAAGCTTCATTACCTTTGTCTCCCTGATTTTTTAAGTTTTTCTAAGCCTTCTGATATTTACATTCTTGTAACAAACTTTCTCACACACTTTATGTAAATAACACTGTTTTGCATTCTTCTGTGGAGGAGGAGAAACGTAAGGGACTGTTGGTTTGTCCAGTGTCATTGGAGAGGTGGCACTTTCACCCTCCAATCCACTGTCACTTTTGGAAATCTATAAATGTTGGAGTCAGAAACTAAAAAAGCCTTTTCTTACCTCGGGAGAGCTGCGTGTCTTTGTTGTGCTATTGTGTGTCCTGGACAGTCACAATATGATGGCAAGAAACAGAGAATGAACCCTTCGCCAGTGGTTGCAGCATTAAATTGTCAAGAACAAACTGAGTGACTTCAGTAAAAGAAACCAGCAGTGACAGTGACAGCGTGTCCCTGACACACCAGCCAGGAGAGCTCTGCTGAGCACACTGCCCTTGCCGAGCCACCCACCCCTCCCACAGGGTGAGGGCCCCGCTGTGCAGGGCAGGGTTTGGGGTTTCCAGCACTGGCACTGTAGCAGGGGCTGCCTTAGATCATGGTTATGCACAGGACACAGGAGCTGCCTTAGATCATGGTTATGCACAGGACACAGGTGTGCAGAGGGCCTTTCCCCTGCTGTCAGTACAGGCTGCACATCACATCACAGGCCAGCACCCTGCCCCATGTCCTAAGCATGGAATTTACTGAGTGAGTAAATTTACTGAGCGAGTAAATCAGAGCTGCCATGCAGAATCAGCCACAGCATATCACAGGCAACTGCTCCCAATGACACATATAAAGACAGAGTCATTTTTGCAGACTTCATTCCCAGATGCTGAAACACTGAAATAGGTTCAATCTATGTGAGATAAACCAGCTCCCAGATCTGAGCTTTTATTCAGAACCATTCCAACTCTGTCTGTTCTGCTTATGTAACATATTATGTTCACTGGTCATGCCTTGTCACCCAAAAGCAGCTGATGGTTGAATATCTAGCATATAGAATACCAGATTGGACCCTGTCACTTGAAAATATTGCCACTTGTCCTCTTCATCTCTGTTCTGCTGGTTGTTTTTTGCCCTAGAATAGAAGTGAACAGAAATTTAAACAAAACCAGATAATTTGAGAATTTCACAGAGAAAGCTGTCCTGTGTGAAGAATACATGTGTTTATGAGTGCCAGAGTGATCTTCTTTATCCTTGGAGGCATAGGAGAAAATGAGTTTTTATTTTCTTCTGGTGCTGGCCTCCCTGATTCATGTTACCTTTTCACCCCAGTTAACATTCTTGTTGCAAGGAGCATGCAAAAATCAAAGAAACAACCATGTACAACTAGGGCTAGTGCCCTGTTTTACAACACAAAGGAGACGGCTGTAGGCATTCTTCAGAAATTGAAAGGCTAGGAAAAATGGGTGTGTTGGGGTATATGAATTTTAACTTCATAATTACCCTGTTATTTAAAGCTAATGAATAATTACTACAGCAACCTTGCTGTCATACAGCATACACCTACTCACCCATAGCTCAAGATGAAACCAGAGAATCACATTTGGAGCCTCAATCCTCCAAATACTTCTTATTGAGCTTAACACTTGTTTTGCCAGCATCCCTTGGCATTACTCTCCATTTACCCATCCAGGTCCTTCAGTGGCATTCATTGGTCTCAAAACAGTTTCAGATCAGAAATCACATCAGGGGTGCTATACTCCAATATTATTGATATTCATGTTTACATTCATCTTTCACTTCTTCCTTGGAATTACTTCCAGCATTTAAAACTTTTTAAGTACTGAACTTTCCCTCAGAGGGGCTGCTGACAAGGAAAGAACAAACCCAAGCCCCTTCAGTCAGTACACGTGAGGAATAATAATAACTGAGGAATAACTGAGGAATCTCAAAAGTGAAAGTAAATCCAAGCAAGCTGTGACAAGAACTTTTACAACTCTTCTAACATTAGAACTTTGAAAAATTAAGGCACTGGAGTTCTATATTCTCCTCTGCAAATCCTACAATAGAGCCAGTACTAAGGAAGTTAAAATGGCTCTCCTATAAGCAAGTTTTATCTGCATTTGCCATTGAATAAAATAGATTTTCTGACTACTGTGGCTCTTGTGTGGGAATCAGAGTAAAAACAATGTTTGAAGAAAAAAAAAAGATAGAAAATACTAACCTCAAATATGCTTTTCCCCTGTAATCCCCTCTCCATAGAAAACACATAAGAAAGGCTGATTCTGGTAAAGAGTGGTGCAAAAGCAGATAAAATCCCACTACAGCTCTGGGTTACCATGAAGAAATAGATACTGTATTACCCTAATGGAAAGCAGGTAGACTTTATTCAGCTGCCTTATCAACAGTGAAATCACTGTTTCATACACCACAAAACCAGAAATGGGCCTGCTTTAGGCAAATGTGGGGTTTTGTAGGGGGAAGGGTTGGGTTTTTGTTTCAGGTTGGTTGGTTTGTTTGTTTGTTTGAAAGACAACCATGGAAGAGTGCAGGAAAAGAATGCAAGCTGTCTCACATAGCAAAATACTGACCCCAGCTCACTTCTGAGTAGAAGGAAAAGAATGTGGGCAACGTCTCTCTTGTCAGAAGAGAGGAATAGGCCAGACCTTCTCTCACCAGCACAGGAAGAGATGCAGAGAGACATCTTAAGGAGCAGAACGCAGCACACAGACTTAAATTCACACCATCTTTTATGGTTCCTGTCATAACAGTTCCAGAGTTCTGGCAAAATAAGCTTATTAGTGCATTATCACACAAGATAATCAGGGTGATCTAATTGTTAATACCACTAAAATTGAAATGTGGATGTTAACTAGGACTACCTATACTATAAAAGAATTTAGGACCCATTTCTAATACCCACCACTTAAAATCTGTGTTCAGTACTCATCCTTCTTCTCCTCATCAATACTGTTTTGATGATAGTTTTCAGCTAGAGTTAACTGTCTGTTGGTATAATGCAAAAGAAAAATGATCAGCCGTATATATACTGTACCAACATAAAGCAGAGTCAGTTAAAAGAAATGAGATTATTATTTTATTTTTGTTTTCTCAGTCAATCTCAGAAGTATTTTGATTTTTTTAATGTAACAAGCTCTACAGAAGAGTTGCACAAAATAACCATTATGGACATCATAACAGCCTGCAACACCTGCAGGCCATCATTTCCAAGGTGGCTTGCTCATCTTTAGCAATATTTCTAGAATCACCTTGACACAGATGTCAAATTTTACACAAGAAATAATGACATATGATCCCCATTTTAATGCTGAGAAAGAGATCTGAGATTTCCAGTGACCAGAAAGAGAATAAACAAAAACTGGGCAAAGTTCCTGGACTGCATTACTACCAGTAAAACAATTCCCTTTAACAACCAAATGTAGATTGAAACCTCCTCAGCTCTATTTCTCTAACCATGTGAAGTACAGGCTAAATGCATGTAAATGTTTGTCATCTTTGGAACTAAAACACTTATCATGATTTGCTTTGGACATTGAATTTATTTGGTTCTCATACAACCCCAGCCATAAGAAAACTTTACCCTCAGAAGGCATTTCTTACCTGAAAGGGGAACTTACTATTATTTTAAACACTAGAAGTACATTTGACCCTAAACAGAGTACATGAAGACAGGAATTACATGCATACTGTTTAGTCAACTGTCTGCTGAAACCTTTATTTTCTTAACCTCTGTGAGGTTAAGTTCTCCACAATAACCTGACTGTTCACTGCTTTGCAGGTCTGAGCCCCAGGACAGGATTAGCCAGAATCAGCTGGACAGACACAGGCCTAAACCACTAAGGAATGATATGTATATGGTATTTCCAGAATGCACAGCAACAATTCTAAGTGGAAACATTTGTTCTAGCTGTCCTCCCTTGACAGCTTCAGAAAGAGCATGAGCTGGATCTCGTCATCAGTTCTGTTATACAGACTAAAACAAACCAAATCCCCTCTTTGTGGATGTGAGCCAAGCAACTGAATGTTCAGGAAATATTTCAGGGATTGAAGTCCCAGCCCTTTAACTGATATCTCTTGTGATATGCTGAGGATGGCAGACAGGTGCTAGCATGGAGATAGGCAAGAAGTCAGCCTAAGCCAAGCAATTTCACATGTAGGTTGCAAAAAAGCACCAAAACTTCCAGGTAGGCATTGGACACTGCTCTAGTCAGGATTCCTGGGCCACAGAACAGAAATTCATGGGTATGAACACAGCACAATACACAGGCCACCAAAAAAACCAAACCAAAACAACAACAACAACAACAACAACAACAACAACAACAAACCGCAGGAGGAAGGGTCAGGGTGTTTTCTAGGGGAACACAGTGAGGGAAGTTTAGCACTCCAAGCTGTTTCACTTTTCAGAGAGTGAACGGTAAAATAAGGAATTGTTGAATTGTTAGAGTGGAAACTGTTCTGCTCTTGGCCCCCTTTTAGGACTGCTTTTCCCCCTCGTGTAGGCATCATGCAGATGAGCAACAGGTCCAAATAAGAGTCTATCACACCACACAGGTTCTCTGCTGTGCTCTGTGCTACCTCTCCCCTGGGAACTGTTGCAAAAAAATGCTTGTTGCTCTGCAACAGGATAGTGGAGTAACAAAAGAAAGACTGACAGCTGTCCCACTGTGGACTTCACGAGGGGAAACACTACGTATCTCTTCACAGGCAACCTGATTTATCGTGGTGCTGGTCACCTCTGGGTTTCACCACCTCCGCCTCCCTTCCTTGTCAGGAGGAGGATGGAAATTATGAAGAGAATAATGAATGCAAGTTACAAAGACAACAAGAGAGCCTCTTCCACTGAAAGGGATGGAGGAGGAGGAAGAACAGCCTGGGGGTGTAAGGAGCAGTCCAGAGCTTGTTTGCAGGGGAAGAAGGGTGAACAAAATGGGGAGAGTCAGAGCACAGCTACCAGTGACCATCAAATGCCTCTTGGAGGTGCTGTCACAGGAATGAAACAGCACTGGTGTTTGCCACTTTACGACACAGATTTGGCTACCTTGCTTCCACCTGCTTTGGGCCCTGACACTCCGCACGTTTGACTCTCAGTGTTAGCTGCCCTACACAGCAGGCTCTCCTGAGATACCCTGTGGAGACATGGGGAAAGAGAGGCAAAGAAAGACCAGGCAACTGCAGACAGTGAGTGTGCATCATGAGCTCTGGTTCTCAATTCACTTACAAGGGAAAAAATAGACAGCTGCACAGCACATACATTGCTGAATCTTTGCTATTAAATGGAACTAACTTTCATTATTTCTGCACCTGCCTTGTAATTGTGACAAGCAGGGTAAATGCAAATATATTCTAGTTAATATTAGTTTTCTGAAACCACATAAAAATGAAACAAAATTTGGATTTGGAATATCCTCCATGTTGAAACGAAGCTTTATAATACCTTTTGCAACAGCTATAAAGCTGTTGCTGCATATCAAAACAATAAAAAGACAGCCTGGTGTGAGTTAATGTGGCAATATTACAGTACATTACACCTCTTAGCTATTTTTATAGGTTTATAAGAACTGAATTTCCCAGTTATTCTATCTTCCCACAGGCCCCACTGTCACGGATATAAGTCATTCACCCATTCACTGTATGCAAAATGTTAGACACTGAGTGCCCAGGACCAGACCAATTACACACACAAATGAAAGGATCATGAACAGCTTCCCTGTGGATAAACATCCAGATTCAAAGCTATCATTTACTTCCCTTAATTCACTTCTTTTCAGAAAGGGAGAAGCTCTGACAAACCACAGAAACAGAAAGAATGAAACAGCCAGTATTTCAGTTTCATAATATATCCCACAATAACTCAGCACCAAAAGAGCATTGGAACTTGGATGAACAGTTTCAGAAGGCCAGAAAGTGAAAGGGGTCCGTAACAAACCTAATGTTTGTACAGTGAGCAAATCCATTATTCAATGTTCTCCACAGAATATGCTAGATCTCATGGATTAGGAGTTTGTAGGAAGTCTGTGTAACGTGTTTCCCTCTGCTCTATTTCTGTCATTAGTTTTTGTTTCCATGGGAGCTCTCCAGACATTAGCCATAGAAAAGTTACCTGAATTACTGAGAAACAGGGAATAAAATACCTGCAGGGATTTCACAACTGTGTCCAGAGACTTAAACCATTTTGTACATTATTTCCAGATGGCTCTCTCAGTTTCCAGGCATTTGGTCTACATGGGGATATCCTGTTGATCTAATGTGTTTTTCAAGAGCAAATTCCTTGGTCTGATGGGTTTTTTAATTACCTGACAGGAACTTTTATTTATTTCTTAGCTGTGAAGCAGAGGATATCTCATGATTTAATGAGTCTATGGGTAAAATAATTTTAAAATACATGCAATCCTTGGAGATCAAGTAGACTTGCCACAGTTTAAGATCCTGCATGGTTCATTAAGCAGAGAATAATATATGTCTAATAATATATGTCTAAAAAGACATTCAGTAAAACAAAGGAATGCTGTTTAAATGATTTGTGGATGGTCTGTCAGGGAACATTTAATGCATTTCTGATGATGGAGCATTATTTAATCCATGTTCAGAAACAGACAAAAGTAGGTATATAAAAAAATCTACTGGGAAGTCATCCATCACCACAAATCCTCACCACCAGAGAATGGTTGGGTGTTCTATGAATGGAAAGTTTGGTGGCAGCAGAATTTTAGAGTAACAGAAGCCCACATCATAAAAATATCTTTTTGAGTAGTGCCTTTATGAGAAAATTCAGGAAAAAAGCTACAGCAAATCTGTGATGAAGATTTTAGCATCCTCTCCCCACAGAGCAAATAGGAAGCCACCTTCTGAGTCACCTGCTGCATCAGACCTTCAGGCTGTAGTCTCTGCAGTACCTGTTCTTTGAAAAGCCAAAAGTAATCAAGATGACTTGGATAAATGTGTGACAGGAATGGCAGAAAGTCCTGCAACAGAGGCAAATCTTGAATATCAGACTATTCCTAGAGCACAGGCTAAGGCTTGTGCTATTATCAGAGAAAGCAGAGAGAGAAGAGAAAAGAAGAAAAGAAAAGAAAAGAAAAGAAAAGAAAAGAAAAGAAAAGAAAAGAAAAGAAAAGAAAAGAAAAGAAAAGAAAAGAAAAGAAAAGAAAAGAAAAGAAAAGAAAAGAAAAGAAAAGAAAAGAAAAGAAAAGAAAAGAAAAGAAAAGAAAAGAAAAGAAAAGGCAGTGGGGGTTGAGGGGCCAGAGGTGCACAAAGGAATTCTCTTGGTATGATGCCCGGCTCCAGTGGAGTATTGGGTCAGGACTCAGTTTCTGTACATTCAGCTCCATCCTAGGGTGAGAGAAAATGGCACAGATTATGTATTTTGAGCAAGGAGTCGTGGTACTGGTGTGATCAACAAGTATGATCTAAAATTGAAGATGAAAAGGTATTTCTCAAGCTTCAGTCAAGACGCAAATACTTTAATTTACAAAGCCGAAGAAAGAAAAGGGTTCCACCCATTTCCCCAATCTACAGAGCCCAAATACTTAACAAAAACATGGTCTTTTAGAATATTCCTTTTTAAATGGAAACAACCCACTTTTCTAAGTAGTAAATATAAACAAGACTTCTGGCTTTTACTTTCTTTTTCTTTCCCCCCCTCCAGTCTCATCTTCTACCTCTTTGTGACTGAGTAAAACTTCTCACTTTGGTGTGGCAAAGCTGAAAACTGTTTATTTGCTTGAAAAAGGACAGTAGCTGTATCAGGAGTACCTGGGAAAACAGGCCAGAAGCTAGATATGGGATTTAAAGAGAACTTGATCTGCCCCCCTCTTCTGAGTTGTCTTCTGCAAACTTGCCTTGTCAATCCTCCCTGTGACCCAGCCTGCCCCAGAAGGTTCTTGTACTTCAGCTGTGGTAAAGACTGAGGAATACTGAGGACAAGGGAATGGATGCCAGCAAGGAACTGTTCTGTCTGTGCACTCTGTTCCTTTCCCTCCAAGTTAATAGGGACTAGAGCAAACCCTTTTGTAATGAACATAACAAAAGATGATGAGTTAGCCTCAAAGCAGTAATAAAAGAAAAAAAAAAGAACTCTTATAATAAAAAATGCATTCATATAACTGGGTTTTATTATTTCCCACAGTTTTATTTTAATATATGACTCAGGGTGTGGAGATGAAGGTGTGATTCAGAGCAATAATGGGACTTTAAAAGCTTGTGCCACAGGGGTGGGCTAGGCCCTCTGGTTGCCATTTACAGGAAGCCTCTAGTCAAACAAAACTGCTACCCAGGTCCACCTGTACTTTGTCCATGTAAGATAAAATGCACATAAGACATGGTGGGTATACTGGGAAGAACAGACAGGAGATATGTATATGAAAACAGAAAATAGTGTGACTAGAAACTAGCAGAAATGAAAGCACTGGCCATTGGATATTGTTAAGAGTTGGTAGCACTTAACATCAGATAGCAGAAAGAACACCTAGGCGCACGTTGGTTCTCAGACCTTGCAAAGTGTTTAACCATGCCCCTTAGATTTTAGGAGCTGAGCAGCCTGCAATCCTGCACCCCATGGTGCCATCAGCTGGGTAACCAAAGAGAAGTAGGAAAAGCATGCAGGTGTTCTTCTTGGCTCTGGCCTTCTGCACACACCTGTGATTGCTCCACTGAGAACCACCAGCACAGCAGAAAATCATGCCTGCTCCCTTTCCTTCAAGAGGTCATCTTAGGAATTGTCTGTGGAAAGAAGCAGATGTTGTTGGTGAATTAAAGGAATATATCAAGCCTCAGCAAGTGCAGCATTCAGCTACAACCAATATAAACAAGATTTTTTGACTTGTCACTGGCTTCCCCAAAGCCCCAAAGATCTGGTGTGAGCTCAGTTTGAATGGCCAACAGCTCAGGTAGAAAAACATCATTTTGTCTGAGTTGTCAGCAGCTTCCTGAGCTATTCCCAAAACACTACAGGACTTGACTCAACAATTTGAGACTTTCCATCTGAAAAGGTTCCATGTGCCACAGTGTGGACCATGGTTCCAGCTCAGCAAAGCACTTAGGCACATTTCATTAACAGCACTTGCTGAACAGTCTGTTGTCCTACAGTTCCACAGGTAATACAAGGTCTAAATTATCAATATTTCCAACACTATGCATTGTGTAGTGCCAGATTCCTGCACTTCAGTACTTTAGGATGAGCTGCTCTTGAATACTTTTGAGCAAGATTTCCCAAGCAAATGAGAATTTGCACTCATGCTATGTGCATGCCTGTCTGTCCACATCTTTCAAGTTTGAAAGGAGGATGAAGATGGTCATAAGGCACGTAAGCACATATGCAGGGTATCAAGAAAGGAGTGCTAAAGGCAGAACAGTGAAGAAGGACAGAAAGAAGCCACTGAAATTACAGTGAAAAGCAGCAGTCTTTGCTCCGTTAACATACAGAATACTACTGGAAGACAGATCAGTGAGATTACCAGCAAAGAAAGATCTCCAGAATCTGGTCCTCCTTTCTGTTAGGGACACAACCTTTCATGGTTTACAAACTCCTCTTCCATTTCTTTACTCTGACGTACCAACACCATGTGAATATCAACACCGAGCTGAAACTGCATATTTCCATGAGACTGATGTGATCACATGAAGGATCATTAGCCAAATGCACTCCACACACACATACACAGAGAACAGCCCAGATGCTTCCAATATAATCTTCTTCTCTATTGGCAATTTGCTCCAGAAAGAAGAAATGTCCTGTCTTGGAGAATCTTCTGATTCTACTTGCATTCATTCAGGCTGCTCCCTATTTGGATTGAGGGTGCTCTGCACTCTCAGTAACTCTACAGAGAGGTGCAGCCAAAAAATCTCATTGCACCAACCCACCTCCTGAACTTCATCAGGCCAAAAAGCCTAATCCCTTCCAAAGGAAAAGGGCAAGAAGGAGAAAAATCTGGTGCCATCATCAAAAATGTTTGTGATGATGCACTCCACAGCAAATCCCCTACCCCTGCAATGATGCTGTCAGAGCCTAACACAAAGAAAAGGCATCCTGTGCCTCCTCTTGGAAAGGTCCACCACTGATAACACCAAAGGATAATGTAATACATACGACTCTCCAGGCAGATTGCAACAGGAAGGAAACATCTGGTTTAGAGGTGGGCAACCAAGTCCAGAGAGGTAGATCACATTATGCACCAGTATCTGAGCTTCATTCACTGTTTTGTGGGCTGGTGCACATAGCAGATGTGAGTGAATGGGCTCACAGGCAATCCTACCTACCCAGAGCATCCCTGCTTGGGATGCTTGCAACTGTTCCTTAAACACAAGTCGTTCCTACTGGGAAGCACTCGCACTCAAGACTGACTTTTTTAAATGGCCACCCAGGACTGACAGAAAACCAGTAGTGCTGCAGCACCCTTGCAATCCATATTCTTCAAGCACTGTGAGGGAAAAAAGGTCTGATGGTGCTTGTCTGGTGCACTTGAACGGGACAGGGGTATGGCATTATCTACATCTCGCTCCTGCTCTGCTTTATGTGTTAGCAAAAAAAAACAAGCAACAGAAAAAGCTCAAAAGCAACCCCAGTCCTTTTTGTCTGAGTGCACCTGTACCCTGCAGCAACCAGAAAGGAGGGGTAGGTGGATGACCCAATGTACTTGCGAGAGCCTGTCATCTCTGTCTCAGCAAATTTTGGGGCCTGACTTTGTCATTAGTGGGGAAGCCAAGCCCAGGTTTTAACTTCCTTGCAGCTCTGTTTTCCCTCTTTACCAGAGAAAATTATTTCATAAAAATTATTCCAGCAGGTTTACAGTGTAGTTTCTGTGAACTCATTTAATAAGTAAGTACTGGAGGGGACATGTGTGAACTCTAAGTACAATGCACTTGTTACGATCTGATTTAAACCCAGAGGAACAAAGAAAGCTAAGTCTCTAAGTATAAACCAGAAAGAACTTTGAAGTTTCCAAATATTCCCAAAAATGAGATTAAAACCAAACGAGATTAAATGTTGATGCCAAGAAATAATATATTTTTATTTAATAGTAAGGGAAGCAAAGAAAAAGAAAGAGAAAAGTAGAAAAAAAGTTTAGGAAAAGCCAAGGTTACTTTAAAAAGCACAGGATAGGTCACCACCACACTGTACTACCTTCGGTGCTGCTGGGAAAGGATGGGGGAGAGGAACAGTTTTTCTTTTTCTTTTCTTTTTTTTTTTCCTGCTGTTTGAAGCGTCTTATCTGCCGTCTCCGATCTCTGGAGCCGTTTGGCTGGAATGGGCGGCCCGTCCTGCGAGATGCAGGAGCGGTGCCAGATCGCTGCAGCCGAGCCTCGGGCTGCTCGCACCGCGGGAGCGGGAGCGGGAGCAGGAGCAGGAGAGGGAGCGGGAGCGGGAGCGGGAGCGGGAGCAGGAGAGGGAGCAGGAGCGGGAGCAGGAGCGGGAGCGGGAGCGGGAGCAGGAGAGGGAGCAGGAGCGGGAGCAGGAGCGGGAGCGGGAGCAGGAGCAGGAGCAGGAGAGGGAGCAGGAGCAGGAGAGGGAGCAGAAGCAGGAGCAGGAGAGGGAGCAGGAGCCGGAGAGGGAGCAGGAGCAGGAGCAGGAGAGGGAGCAGGAGCAGGAGAGGGAGCGGGAGAGGGAGCGGGAGCGGGAGTTCACAGCTCACTCGTGACCTCGGGCCAGGGCTGCAGCACCGGGGGTTCTCCTCGGGCGGGCGGCGTCGGCTCCCGGAGGCCTCAGGCCATGGGGGGTGGGAAGGCAAAGGTCAGGGATTCTGCCCCTCGCTTTCCCCTCCACATTTTGCGCCCGTTTTGCCTTCCTTTCCATGAGCCTCAAGGCGAGCTGCCCACAGTCCATACCGCACACAGTTTTCAGGTGTTCAAGAGTGGTGATGATAAGCTGACAAAATGACAAAGCATTTTTGGAAGAAGCACTTTTTGGAGCCTTTCTCTTATTATTAAGTTAAACCAAATATAGATTGCTGTCTGTAAGACAACTCTCCATCTTGCAGACAGATTTGCTCCTGGACAACAGGGGAATCTACTTTATTTGTGGTTCTCTGTGCACATATTCACCAATATTCACATTAAGTGAAGAG
This sequence comes from Motacilla alba alba, assembly GCF_015832195.1. Taxonomy (NCBI): domain Eukaryota; kingdom Metazoa; phylum Chordata; class Aves; order Passeriformes; family Motacillidae; genus Motacilla; species Motacilla alba. The sequence continues at coordinate 3,389,446 of NC_052026.1, forward strand.
TGTGATACATGTTCTAATTTTGTTATTCTTCTCAAAAATTATAATGTTGTATAGATAAAAAGTGTTATAATTTCTTTACTATTCCATGATCCAATAGATGCACCAGCTTATTAACAGAAGTGGGAACAAAAAGCATTTCTGTATTTCAGAGGCTGTTAGAAAACCTAGTGTGCCAAACTGCCTCCCCCATTCTCTGAAGTACACAGCAAAATAAGGCTATACAGTGGAGCCTCCAGCACAGGCAGCCTTGTAAAGCACAGTGTGGCTCCACTGGACACCTTGGGTACAGGAATGTCACCTGTGCTGCACAGGTAAGGAACACACCTTTGCAGGAGAGGTACAGCTGAGACATGAAAGCTTTTTATTGAACTCCTCTGGTGGAACAGGCCATAGAAGCACGCTTTATCTCTTCCAGGGAAAATGAACAGGCTAACACAAACCCAGGGCACACAGTTCGCAGGCCTTTTAAAAAGCTGCTCCTTTCTGTTTCTCTGCTGTTAACATCTTACAGCTGAATCCCAGTAACTGGCTGTGTAAGCACTTCTAGTCAGTTCTAGGGCAAAATCAAACAAGTTCATTCAAACCACTGTCAGGTGGCTCAGCTAACTTGTTTTATTTTGTCCTGGAAGACTCAGGAGTGTTCACAGGTCAGGAAGAGTTGAGAGGGAGCTCTAAAATCCTAGATGAATGAAGTTAACTTGGCATCCTAAGCATTGCCCTTTGAAGGCAAAGCCAAGACAGGGTAAGTTAAGCACCACTGACTTTGCCTTAACAAAATCAACTATCAGGAGACAGTATTCAAAAAGGCAGGAGACAGCAGCGTACCCCATCATGTCTCAGTGGTAAATCACTGAAGTAGCAGTCTGGAGATTTCCTCTGGCAGCTGAGTTGCCTCCTACATGCAGAAAGCTGCCCTGCCCCAGCACCCTGATTACAGACCCACAGCACAGCCACACAGCCTGGCCTTGGGCCCCAGAGAAAGTAGGGTCCACACTCCACTTCCCAAACCATGGCAGGAGCCCACAGAGCAGCCAGCGTGAGCAGAGTCAATAAATCCAAGCTGTGGTCACAGGATGCTAGCAAAATGAAGCAGTAGGTATGGTTTCAGGCAACTCAAACACAATCAGAAACACAATTCTAATGCCATTAGCAAAACGAATGTTACTTGAAGTCTTTAGCACAGACTATACCTTTCCTATGGATCCTGGTAATACCTATATATATATATACCTATGGTAATAATGGCTGGTCTCACCAACCTCCATGCCTTCATTCAAATTATATCTGAGCCATACTCAGACTGGGAGAACACACGGCAGAATGATCCCCATCCTCATCTCCTATTTTGCTTCTTCAAGCACCAAACATGGCTAAAATGCGCACAGCCAACACTGGAACATGTCCCAGCTGCCCTCTCAGAGCTGGATTGCTCCCTCAGTGGCATACATAAATTGTGCTTTAGAAATATATGCTGAAGGATTACTGGGGGGAGGGGGGAGAAGTTAATGACAACATGAACTCAAACCCACTTACACAAGACTTTTATTGCTAGTAATTTTAATCTCAGGTGCCAAACTTCAAAAAGTACGTACTTACAAGAATCATCAGAGGAGGCAATTGAGATCACATTTAGTGTAAAATACAGATCCAGAGTGCCATCTAGTGCACTTCTGTGACAAGAGTTTGCACAGAGGGCATTATGTGTGTCATGGTTTTTGGGTCTGATGGGGAACTTCTTTCAGCAGATAAACAGGAAGAGGTAGAGATGAACTAGCTTCCTTTTAACTAGAGCTTTTAACTCTGCCAAATGAGTTATGTTCATAAGCAAGAAGATATGAAATAAGAGACAAGTTTTAATTGCGATGTTACCTGTGTAACTAGTTTAAAAAAAAAAATAAAAAAAACAACCTGCCCCTCTTGATTTAATTATTCAAAATACACTGGCAAGCCAGAAAGAAATTTCTGAGTGATTTGCCTGGAATCTATCAGGGACCAATAGAATTCAATTTGAGTGACAAAACAGAGACTAAAAATTCATGGGTTCACCAAATGCAGAAGTCAGGGATAAAATTCAGGACAATCCCAGCTGACTGGTGAAATGGTGTAAAGTTAGGATGCTGATGTTTAGCTGAAAAAGTGGTGCAAGAAGAAAGAAAGGATCTAGCATACATATGCAGAACAGGGAAAGACAGGGTCGGTAAGAGGAAAAGGACTCAGCTAAATGCCTGAGTCAATAGGCATGATTTAGATTGGTGATTTAAGACAATTGCTTTGCTTTTTATAGTGGTGAAATGTTGAAATACTACAGTGTTGTCAGAGAGCTTTAAAGAGATGCATAAAACAAGTGCTTATTCTGAAATTGATCATCCTTTCATTCCCTTTCACCCTGCGTTTCAAGGTACTCTCATAACACACCAAATGAACCAATCATTAATTCAAACTAGGTTCTTTCAATAACTCTGCCTCCAGAAACCTCATTCATCAACAACCCACAAATAACTCCACACATAATTTACTTACACTCATCTACTTAGGAGTTGTCATGAAATGTCTTTGAAGGGAGGATAGAATGGTAGAATTTGAACATTAAATGACCCACTTCATGTAGATGGAAATTTAGAAATAGATTTTTTGCACAGATATCTATGTGTCTAATGGTATCTAGGTATCTAGCAGTTCATACCTGATGAATTATCTACCTAAAAGACAGCAAACACTCCAGTCACCAGAGTCTACACATAAAAGTCTGCTGTTCAAAGGATGTGAAGCAGCTGGCCCTGAATTTTCTGTACATTGTCAAAATACTGTCCTTTTATAGAAGCTATGGAGTTATCAACAGCAGGCAAGTGCCTGCTGTGCATAAGACCAACACTACTGCTAGAGGAGCACAAAGCACAGTGACACTGCCTATAGAATGTCCTGAGATTCCTAAATTATGGAATTAAAGTTCTCAGATCCTACAGAGGGTCATGGACCCATTGCATCATTCAGTGCAAACAGTGCCTCTTCCCAATGCCCAACAAATGCAGTACACAGCAGGATTCAGAAGGTACACACCACTGCCTGCCAGAGTCCAAGCATTTGGGCAATACTCTCAGGCACGTGGTGTGATTCTTGGAGGTGTTCTATGCAAGGCCAGGAGCTGGACTTCAATGATCCTTTGGAGTCCCTTGCAACTCAGCACAGCCTGTGATTCCATGAGCCTCTTTAATATAATGCCAGAACAGTTCCACTGTTGAGGGAACCTCTCTCTTGTTCCTTTATTACAGAGAAGAGCAGCTACCCACAATAAAAGCTACTCTGGACATTTTCCTACTTTACTGAGCTAAAGATTCTGCCTTTCCTTTTCAAACATACATGCCCATTTTCTTGTGTAGGCACTGGGGAGTCAGGAGTCACATACTCTTCTTGTGTAGGTACTGGGGAGTCAGACAGCAATCACATCCTCTTCTTGTGTAGGCACTGGGGAGTCACACAGGAGTCACATACTCATGTGCCTTCCTCTTCTACAGCTTTCTGAAAACAGATGTACAATAGGAAATAGAACTAGGAATACAAAGAACACTGTTTTCCACCTTTGTCTTAGAGAACACAATAGGTAAAGGTGATGGAAAGTAAGATGCTTTCAACAAGTAACTGGTCCACCTGCACCTGGGCTTGATTTAGAGTTACCTGATGGGACTCATCCACATTGAAGTGGAAAGGCTTCCTGTGAGTCCCTCCCACTGATGCCACTTCCCACTAATGGGTGGCCTTCCCGTGTTTGTGTTCTTGTTTAATCCTAATGCCCTACAAGTTTCTGTCCTGCTACAGAAGTGTTATGGCACCCAGGGTAACAGCAATCCCATTGCAGTGGGAGCCCGAAGGCCCAAATCAGCCACCAGCTGCAGGGGTGGCACACCCCAACCAACCCCTCTAACATGCACTTGTGCAGGGCACATCAGTGGACAGTTAAGATCAATCTCCCACATTCTGTATGAGCCTTCCACAGACACCATACAACATGGAAAACCTTATTCACAAGTTTGTTAGCAATTAAGAAACGCTTTACAATCCCATCACTCTCCAAACTTCCTTTTGCTAAGCCAGCCAGCTCACTGTTTTATTTGACAATATGCAAAAAACAGGTTATTATTCCAAGTGACTGTTTCCCAGCTGCTGTTCATGGACCCCATTCAGTTCAAAGTTGCATTATGTTTTAATAACTCTTGTAAGTTTTGGTTTTGTAAGGTTGGCTCTATTTTAGGAAAACATAAATTTGTGCAGATAGATACAAAAATGGAGTGAGACTGGGAAAATATCTGCTATCATGGAGAATCTTTCTATTTCTTTAACCTATCTTCCTTTCCATATATCAAAGATCACATTCATTTGAAAACTCAGTCACAGCATCCCTTCACAAACAGCATATTAAATTTCCTTTCTTCTTCCCAAAATACAAAACTCAAATTGCCAATATTTGCTTCTTTTTTTTAGAGCATAAGTGGCAATGAATGAAATAACTCATTCCAACAACTTCAAGAATTTCTGTACATTTCAGAACATGAAGAAAATAAGGACAAAAATAGCAACAAAGGAGAATACATGCAAGCTTCACTGCATCCTCTCTGTGCAGTTGCTATGCAGCAATTGCCTTCCGACAAAGAACTTTGGCTTTTTTGCTTTCTAACGTTTTGTCACTCAAGTAGATACAGTATGTTCAAACCCAAAACTATTTAAATCAGTTTTCTGCTCCAAGAGTTGCCTCAGATAACTACTAATTAGAACCTACATGCCCTCTGACTTGCTCATTTTGAAACTATATTAACAATAGGACAAAATACACAACCTAAATAAGTCAACACTACCACAAATAGAGAAAAGTCCTCTCTTCACCCTCATGCAAAAACCACAGCGTAGCAGGCAGGCACTCAGCCTGAAAAAAAAAATAGGAAGAAAATAAAGAAAGAGCGTTTTTTGGCAGTTAATGTGGGCAACCTTTGTCACTGCTGTCTTTTCCAACAGGTTTCTGGCTCACTGCTGTTTTACACTCCAGTGTTCTGCTATGGATGTGGGCATATTGAAAACTTGTGTCATAAACAGCCACCTGCTTAATCCTTCACCATTAGTAAAACACTTAAAACTTTGAAAAGGAAAGTAAATTATTATGCACACCCTGGGAAAATAATCAGTAAATCAGTGCTCTTTATTTGGATTTAGGGAAAGAATTTGTCCTGGGACAAATGAGAAAAATTAAGTTCTCTACAGTGGTCCAGGACTACAATCCCAAATTAAGTTAGTAGCACAGATTTCTTGGCTGCACCCCCTTGCCCCTAACCTTTAATCCACAGGGCATGAAGTCAGTCTCGCGTGGCAGGAAGGGGCTGTGCTGCTGCTGCACAGGCACCCTCCTCCATCACCAACACAGCCGCACACAGAACCCCATGTGCCTGCAAAGCAACCGGGCTAAACTGCCCACGGGGTTCTGACCTGCGTTAGGAAGGACATTCTGGCAGAGATGCCACAAAGAAGCACCTATGAAATTAATGCTAAGCTTCTTGAGAAAAAGGCAAGTGTATACTTTTAATTTCGGCTCTCAGGGCAAGGTCCCCTCAAATGGGCATTTTTAAGGTCCATTCTTGGGCAGGTTGGGGTCCGCTGTGTCAGAAGCCCTGGAAGCACACCCTGCCCAGGAACAGAGGCTGCCTATTCCTCCTGGGAGCAGCCCCATACAAAGGCAAGGGCACACTGCTGCCCTCGGGGATCAAACTGACAAAGCGGGATCTGGTGCTGAAACTGCAAGGTGTAATAGACAATGTCCTGCCATTCTCAGCTACAGTGAGATGTGGCAGTTCCTTAATGTTTTTGCTGCAAAAGGTTTCACTGGCATGAAGCTGAGATTTCACCCCGTGGTTCTCCAGCGCCAGCTATTTTAGCCTTGGTCAAAAGGCACCCGAGGTGAAACTGGATAGCAAGACAAAATGCTTTAAGGTTCCTCTGCTTTTCATAGCTTTAATGACTTGTTGACTGCCTCTCCTAAGGAGAGATTTCTGGTGCCTTTCTGTTAGGTTTTTCCTCATTATTACCTGTTAAATCGGTATGGTCACTTAGCTGTTCCTCTTGGCTTTCAGTAAGCAAGAACAATTACAAAAAATATTTGTATCAGCAGGCAGAGTACACACAGATACAAATAACTGGCATTTTCCCTGGCAAAGCCCTATAAACTGGCCAGAATATTTAAAAAAAAAAAAATCCTGCATCTACTGATCAATTGATTTGAAGATTATTAGAGTTAACTGAATTCTGGTATTCATTTTCATCATCCCACAGCCAGCAGGCTCTGTTGCTCACTAATCAGTAGAAGAGGGCTGCCTGGGATTTCTGTCTTCCTCATAATACCACAAAGATAATACACATATTTCAGAGCAAACCAACACTTCCACCGCAGCCAAAGAAAACACCTGCAGTGTTATCCTTCTAAGTGTCATTCATTTACCAGATTGTGTGGGCTTTCTGTAAAGGTTAATTAAGCCTAAATTTCATGAGGTTCTTGAAACTCAGTAGAGTTGGAAACACCATTCACTCACATATTTCTTGACTTTTGTACTTTTTAAAAGGATGTTCAAACTAACTTTTTTTTTTTAGCTTTTACAAAATAAATAGACTATCACAGAAAACTTTCCCAAAATATATTATAATGTCTGTATAAGACTAGCATGCAGAGGTACCTACTAGAATATACATGAGTTACTAAGAAACAAAGCTATGAAGCAATCAATTCGGGCACCTAGAAGAAACACCTAATACATCAGGTTACTTTTGAATACCTGAAACTTTGTTTCCAGTCTTTGCATATATTTCATAGTCTTTAAAAGCAGAACAGTAGTACTGTTTATATAGTCCAAAAAGTAACTTTTCTTGTAAACCTTCTTGTAAAAATCACATAGTCATTCAATAAAAGAACATTGTAGAAGTGGTTAGTGAGGCAGTTCATTCAGAAACAGAGCAGTGGATCAACTTAGGATACAAGCCTCTGCTTCTGAAAATCAGTAAGCCTTTCTATAAAAGCAGCAGAATAAAGCAGCGGAATAAAGTAAAATCACTTACAATTACCAGCTTTCTAAGAATAATCCACGGATTTGCTCAATAGGCTTACCAGTTGTCAGGTCATACTTTTCATTGTGAAGACAAAGAAAATCAGATTGGTGCCACCACAGAAACCTCCCAACTTCCTTCACTGAGGTGAAAAACCAGACATTCCCTGTTCCATCCCTCCACAGCCCAGTTTCCACTGCCTCACTGTTTGCCACACTGGTGCACGTTGTCAGTTACCTCAAAATCTTAGGGAATTTTCCTAACCTGTGCACTTTCAGAATAGGTCACTGACACCGGAGTCTTCTCTGAACACAGAAATGGTCTCAGGAAGGTGTTCGTCTTACAAACAAGTAACGAACTGGGCATTCCCATCAATAACCCCGCGGCTGTTACAGCTTGAGGGAAGAGCCCAGGTCCCCAAGCTACAATTTAGCTTTTCGATATCATACGAGAGCAGACTTCATTCACCGATATTCTTGTGAAGGCAGTTTGTTCACAGAGCAAAGATTTGCCGAACGCAGATCCCAACATTTAAGCTCCGTCCCCTGCGTGAGGAAAGAAAACGTTTCTCTCCTGACGCTCCCCGGCAGAGAGCCCAGCTGCAGCAGGTCCGCAGCCGCTGCCGGCCCGGCGAGCCCCGCGGGGCTGGGGGTGCACGGCAGCGAGCCCGGGCAGCCCCTCAGCCCCGCGGCGCGGAGGAGCCGGTGCAGCTCCCTTCAGGAGTGTCAAACTACGTGGGAACAAAGAGCCGAGAAACTGAAGTTAAAAGTACGGAACCCGGCCAAACTTGGGCATTCCCGTCTTGGTTTTAACTCTGGCAGTACCGACGACAAGCAATAAAACGTTTGTTCCGTACGTTATCGCACGGCCTCAGCTAACAGACCCCAAGAGGAGGCGGTGGCCCCGGAGCCCGCGCGGGGCCGGCTCTGCCGGGGGGCCCGGGCACGCCGCCAGGCTGGCTCGCGGAGCCGGGCAGGACCCGCTGCCCGACACGCCGAATGTCCGAGCCCAGCGCTCGGCGTTGAGCCCTCGCCGCACAGCGCCGGCTCCGCTGTCCCCGCGGCCCCTCGGGACGCACCCGCAGGTGCTGAGGGCGGCCGCGCCCGAGCGACCGCAGCCCTCAGGCGGCGCCACCGTCAGGGGTCCCGCGCGGCCCCCCCCCCCCCGCCCGGCCCGCGGGGCGGCGCATGCGCGCGGGGCCGCGGGGCAGAGCAGCGCGGGCAGCGATGGCCGGCGGGGAGCAGCGCGCGCCCGGCGGCCCCGAGCGGGTGGCGCTGAAGAAGGAGATCGGGCTGGTGAGCGCCTGTGCCATCATCATCGGTAAGGGCACCGCGGGCGCCCCGCGCCGCTGACAGCTCTGCCGCCGGCTGTGCTGCCGCTGCGGCGGGGGCTCGGGACCGGCCGGCGCGGCGATGCACGGCTCCGCGGGCAGGTGCGCGGCACGGCGAGGGGACAGCGCGCCGCTGCACCGTGCGGCTCGGCCCGCGGAGCTGGGCGGCGAGCGGCTAACGCACGGTCCGAGTGAGCCCCCTCCGCCCAGCCGTTCAGCGAACGCCAAATCGTGAGGCTTCCTAAAGTCTTTCCTGATGCCCGGTGAGCTGCTGAGGCTTCTGCGGCGCTCACTCACCAGGCTGAACCAGATTGATTCGTTTGTCTGATATCGGGGCTCTTCACAGTGCAGGCGGCAGCGGGGGCTCTCGGAAAGCACTGCCAGGCTGTCCCGGAGCCGCGGTGGCGGCAGCGCCAGCTGGCAGCGGTGCTGTCCCGCAGCAGCCATGGATAGCACAGCGGTGTGTCCCTTAGCTGCCATGGATGGCACAGCGGTGTGTCCCTTAGCTGCCATGGATAGCACAGCGGTGCTGTCCCTTAGCAGCCATGGATGGCACAGCGGTGTGTCCCTTAGCTGCCATGGATGGCACAGCGGTGTGTCCCTTAGCTGCCATGGATGGCACAGCGGTGTGTCCCGCAGCAGCCATGGATGGCACAGCGGTGTGTCCCGCAGCAGCCATGGATGGCACAGCGGTGTGTCCCGCAGCTGCCATGGATGGCACAGCGGTGTGTCCCGCAGCTGCCATGGATGGCACAGCGGTGTGTCCCGCAGCTGCCATGGATGGCACAGCTGTGCTGTCCCTTAGCTGCCATGGATGGCACAGCGGTGTGTCCCTTAGCTGCCATGGATGGCACAGCGGTGTGTCCCGCAGCTGCCATGGATGGCACAGCGGTGTGTCCCTTAGCTGCCATGGATGGCACAGCGGTGCTGTCCCTCAGCAGCCATGGATGGCACAGCAGTGTGTCCCTTAGCTGCCATGGATGGCACAGCTGTGCTGTCCCGCAGCAGCCATGGATGGCACAGCGGTGTGTCCCTTAGCTGCCATGGATGGCACAGCGGTGTGTCCCGCAGCAGCCATGGATGGCACAGCGGTGCTGTCCCGCAGCTGCCATGGATGGCACAGCTGTGCTGTCCCGCAGCAGCCATGGATGGCACAGCGGTGCTGTCCCGCAGCTGCCATGGATGGCACAGCTGTGCTGTCCCGCAGCAGCCATGGATGGCACAGCGGTGTGTCCCTTAGCTGCCATCCTGGCACCGTGGTCAGCAGCGGGGCTGAGCTGCTGCTCCCGTCACTGAGTCAGAACTGGGACATTGGGGTGCTCAACTCTGTCCCTCCGTGTGCTCCATCACTGCTGGGGATGTGGGGGCAAGCGTGGGGCAGGAACATTCGCCCAGGTGAATAAAAGCAGCCCGTACTAACCCAGCCAGCCTCACAAACCCGTAGGAACACCCAGCCGTTCCCTCACCAGGACCTGGGGACAAGGCGCGCAGTGACAGTGGTCTCAAGGTGCACAGGGAGGTGACAGCGGGCACAGCAGGATCTGCCATCTCCATGGGAATGCACTGCTCAGTGGCAGAACTGGCTGGGACACCCCGATGTGTCTCTGTGAGTGATGTCACCAAGCTTGAGGAAAAGGACTTCACTGCATGCTTCCTATAGGTGACCATAGTGCCCTACTGCAATTTTATGCTCTTGGTCATGTATGCCTCTATGTCCAATGCAGGTGGATGTGCTCTTGCAAAAAAAAAAAAAAAAAAAAAAAAAAAACCCAAAATAAAATTCAATGCCATTGAACAGGATCATTGTGAGCAAGGCTGTTTTATGAAAGGAAAATATTTCAGTCCATTCCCACAGTGAAACAGTAAAATCTGTATCTGCAGTTTTTTGGGGAGATGTGTTCTACATATCCAAAGATACCTTTACTTTAGCATATTTAAGGGCAAAATCTCGATTCTGGATCTCAGTGGAGCTCGGATGACCTTGTGTTAGAGTGAAGTGTTGAGTGCTGCACATTGCTGTAGGTAAGGCACTTCCAGGGTTAGGTATTCTCAGAGTTGCTATAGGGAAGATTTATGGCATCTCTATCATTTGTTAGGTATTGCAGAATGGCACCTTGAGACTGCTACCCTTCTCTCCCAGTCAACCTTTCATCAACCTTATTTGCAACATCCTGCAAGCAGCATTCATATATGTCGTGCCTGTCCAAAATAAATCTTGTGAAGTAGCCTCTCATCTAATCAGGGACATTTGAGCAGGGAAAAGCACTGACATTTTTGATAAACTGTAGTACTCTCAAGTGATCTAAATATTAGAGAAGGTTATCTGCTCTGCCACATAAAGCCTGAAAATTATTCTGCAAATTTCCCCATATTTTCATAGGAGCCATTTGAAACACAACCATAGGATCCTGTTTTTTAGTTTAATTTGTTTGTGTGCAGATGCATGAAATTACATCATGTATCACAGTCTTCTGTAACAAAGTGGTATGTAGTAGGAATGTAGTCTGGCTTTGTAGGTGTCACTGCAGAAAACATGACAGCCTCAGTCAGAGGACACTAAATTACATCAGATCGGCTTGCAAGCCGTTACTGGAGTTAACTAAATGAAATCTTATTTAAGACTCCTTTGTGAAAAAATAAACTAGTTGATCCGAGTTCATACTAGGCAACTGGTTAACTCACAAATTTTCTGTTGGATAGAATTTAACATAGGTGGAAGATTTATTTCCAAGTGATTCAATAGCGTGTTAAAAACAGATGCAGTTAGTGTGTCAGAGCCTGTGGGACAGACCAAAGGACAGACCAGGACTTTTTATGTCAGCCATCATATTGGATTTCCTGGTTTTGAGTGGAGGAGGGAAACCCATTTCAAGGGTTTAGACATCAGATTCTAATGCACCCCACAGCAAAGTCATACTGAGAACACCAAGAAAACCAGAAATCACTTTTAAAAAACTCTTCTTGCTCTGTGTGGACATAAGGATTATGCTTTCTTATTTTTCTTTAAATGTTTTTGCAGGTACAGAAAATGTAAGAGCATATTTTTATATTATCAAATAGAAGTTTGATGCTGTGATCTGCTAGCATTACACGAAATGTTCTGGTTTAGCTGACTGTTCTACAATTCTAATCAGCTGCAGGATAGATATAGAGAATTATAATCTTCTAGTAATTGAGAAGAGGAAACATGAAGCAGTATTTGAAAAATAACGTAAATATGAGTTTATAAATATGTGAATAATAAGTTTGTGGTTGCCTTCTATACACTAATTCTGCTTGTTTAAAATAAGATGTTATATGAGTTGCAGAGCTGGGGAGTCAGACAGTGCCAGGGAGCATCAGAAAGCAACAGCATGGAGTGAAAGAGAAGGCTTGGGGGTGGGAGCACCTTTGTCCCCATTGCACTGAATTTGAGAGGATTCCACTAATGGCAGGATGTAGTCTCTAGAATTTGCAGTCTGTTAGTAGTACTCCATCAGAGTTGCAACCAAGAGACTAAAAACAGCCTCTCAGGGTACATCCAGGTTAAACATGCCATGGCTGTCAGAGCTCAGGGGGGGCTCAGCCTGCCCTGTGGGCACAGGGCACATCCTGGTTCAGGGAGCAGGGAGGGCACAGACAGCCTGGATCCTGCCAGTTGTCCTGAAGCCCTGTGCTAATTCCCTGGAAAACAACTCTTCCTTTTCAATCTTCTTGATATGTTTTGAATTGTAGGGCAGTTTTCTTACTACTTTTACAACAAAGGTATTTATCAACACAGTAAATTGCTATGCTGTCTTAATGCACTCACAAAACTCATCCTCCTTTTATAGAGATTTGAAAGGTTTTACCATAAGAAATACCAGTTCATCTAACAAAAAACTATGCAGAAAAAAAACCATAATAAACTACATCAAATTAGGACTATGTCTTTCCTATATCCACCCCATAGAACAGTCTCCTGATCTCTTCCACCAGCTTAGCATTTGGACAACATAAGTGTATCTTTCATTACTTAATTTATATTTTTAACTTGTTTACAAATAAGCATTTCCAAAGTTTATTTCACAGTGAGGCAGAAGACAGCTCATCTGAGTATCCTGATGTACATACAGGTCCTGAATACAAAACCTTTAACTCTAAATAGAGACTGGTAGTTAATGACTGTAAAACTGAACAGTGTTTAGTAGTAGTAACAAATCTTTCTGGCAATTCATCTCTGTCACAGAAAGAGCACTTTTGGAAAATGCCTGAGACATGCTGTAGAAGCACCCAAACTGCTCTGTCTCAAACGTGGGTATGTACAGTGAAAACAAATCTCTCACGGGCTCCAGACATTAATAATCTCACATGCACTCACATGCACTGCAAATCAGGCTTGCCAGTACTTAAATGAAGTGATACAGCTTAAAAAGTAGTGACATATATGTGTTATTCTCTCCTAGATAATAGCTTATAGATAGTATATAATTGTTTGAAATCCACACTAGATTTTATTTAGCAGACACAGAAATCAATGCTGGGTTTAACTGAGCAGTTATTTCATGCACATAGACATAGCTGGCTTTATATCTCATTTATAGAACTGTCTATGTAATTGAGATTATTGCATGTGTATTTTCTTTGAGCACAGGCTTCTTGGCTATACAGTGCCTTCCTTGGAGTCTTGCCTGTGTAGATAAAAAGCAAAGTAAGAAGTTCCATGACTTGATGTAATTTCCACCCCATTCCATTGTTCTTTACAAAAGTACAAGAACTAGAAAGTGCAGGTTGATTAATGTCTTATAGCAGCCTGGTTCTTTGGGTCTGAACAACAAAATTCACCATTCATATATTAGATATGTGTATTTAACTGTATACACAAATTGTATATATAACACATGTAAAAAGGGTTGTTTGACTGTTTAATACAGATCAAGTAACATTATATAAAACAAACAGTTAAACATCTCTTAAAACCTTTATGTGGTTGTAAAACTGCATGAAAGTAGCATTATGATGAAATCTGTTGTATACTCATGAATGATTTAATATCAGGTTATATGAGACCTACTAGAAGACTTACAAATTCAACTACAATGAAATATGTCAGCTAAAACTAAATACATCTTATTTTGCTGAACACAGGCAGTCAAGTTATCTGCATCAGCTGACTTGGCATTGCTTAAAAATGCTTGTGGTGCTTACTCTGGTCACACATGAATTTGATGTAAGATCCCCTACAAACTGGTTCCTGATTCGGGTCCAGTGATAGTAACAAAACTATGTTCAGCTATGACAGTCCAGTGATAGTAACAAAACTATGACCAATGAGCAGTGTGTTCAGTTTTTGCTAGTTCTGAAAGTAACTTTATGGACTTTATCTGTCCACATTGCCCAGAGAACAGCACAGGCTTACTTCCATCCTAGCTGACCTCAGTCAGCCACCCAGTGCATGGTCTCAGCAGAAGGCCCACAAGCTGAGAAACCTCCTTCCATCAGAGATGCTTCCTGAGGCAGAGTTGTCCTAGTATGTAGTGCAATTTACTGCCCACGCCATGGTAGTCCATCAAGAGAACAGCTGAGTTGCCTTGGTTGTCATTGTATCTGCCTGTCATCATACTTATTTACAAATAATTGCATATGCGTGTACATGGAAGTTTTTATTTGCATAAATATCATTCCATGCACCACTCCAGTGGGATTTTTCCTCCTTGTCAGTAACAAAAACCCATTTGCCAGCCTCCCTGTGTGTCAATTAGCTGTCTCCTTACTGCTGTGCCTCCTTCCATCCCTTAAAATCCCACAGATAGTCTTTGTTGGCAGAAATCTAGGCAGAAACAGCATTCAGCAAGCTGCTAGCTTAACACTGGGGAGAGAGAGCATGTGGAACTGGGAATAGCCTTTATATTCCTCTTTTTCGAGTGGAAATGGATAGGTATTAATGCACAGTGCTTGCTGTATCCTCTCTGGTCATGTTTCGTGTGCCACCATTGCTTAAGTGGACTGGGTTTTGGTCACTGAATCAGAGCCATCTGTTAATCAAGTAACATTTCAAATCATTAGGAGATCATTACTAGTCAGACCCAATGGACTTCAGTGGAGTAGTACCCAAGTTACAGAACTGCAGCAGAAAGAAAGATGTATGGAAAAAAAAAAAAAAAAGCAGAGAACCACCACCCACATTACTGGATGATTTTTCCTGATTTCTGTGATCCTGCCTGAAGTCACAGAAAACAGTGTTGTTGCAGCAAGAATTTTCTCCCTCTCTGGATCCGTGCAAGAGCATTTCACTTTTATAGCTAACTGAAGTTTCAGGACACACTTTTGCTTGGTGACTTGTGAGACTAATACAGATTACACTTCAATGCTTCTCTCTCAGAAAAAAAAAAAAAAAGTTTCTAAACAATTTAGAAAGGAGTCAGCCTTCCTTACCTGTTACACACCTTGCTAACTAATATTTTGAGCATTTAGTTCCACATGGCACTTACTGATGGAACACACAAAGTATTTACAAATGCACAACTCTTTTGTTTTTTTCAGGGCAGTAGTTCAGGATCGAGCTCTGGACTGTAGAGAACTGTAATTCAGTGTCTTGTCCTCTCATAAATGCAAATTATGGTTTAGTAAAGTCAGCAGTCAATCTTTGTTTGAGATAAATGGCACATATTCCTTACTAGTGAGAAACCACAAAGACACTTTTGAGGGACTTGTGAATGGTTTTTCCATGTAGCCCAGAGGCTCAGGCTCAGATTCAAAACTGCTGAAAATTACATGTCCGCATTCCATATGTACATTTAAGATGATAAATATCCTTAGTTTGGTATGGTACCCAATAGGAAAAAGGATTCATACTGCTGAGAAAGATTAGATCCTGCAGTTGGAAAAAAAGAAAGCTGGAGATCACAGAATCACTGGGTTGGAAGAGACCTTCAAGATCATGGAGTCCAACCCAGCCCCAACACCTCAACTAAACCCTGGCACCCAGTGCCACACCCAGGCTTTGTTAAACACACCCAGGGATGGCGACTCCACCACCTCCTGGGCAGCCATTCCAGAACTTTATCACTCTTTCTGTGGAAAACTTCTTCCTAATATCCAACCTGTATTTCCCTTGGCCCAGCAGATGCCCGTCCAAAATGCAATTTACATTTATGGCATGATATTTTACCATATTCCCACATTCTTCGAGACTGTTCCAACATACAGTTCTCCATCAGAATTGTTTGGGGTAGCCTTTCACTTGAGTTTAGGGAGCTGAAAACAAGCTGCAGTTTCACATGAAAGTAAAAACCATGGCAAAGTTCAAATTAGGGTTGGTAAAAATTCAGGGAGATTCTGCAGCTTCTCTGGGCTAGCAGCCTACCTCTGAGGCTAAACTGACCTACAGAGGAAGTCTAAAAAGGAGCTGTAATTAGAAATTTTTGGGGGGGGTGGGGTAAGAGCCCTAAAAGCCTTAACTTTATATTTTTCTTTAATGAATTTTTCTGGAGAAAGAAAAGGGTTTTATTTGTCCACAGATGTGCCTTTCTGCTGCAGTCTATATCAAGGAGAATTCAGCATGTGAAGTCCCACATGTACAATATGAAAAAAAAAAAAGCTGATATTCTATTTTTCTGCAACTATTGCCACACAATTCCGTTTCCAAGTCATTAGCTATCAAGTATTCATTAACTGATGGTTTTGGTTTGAATGGATTTCGTTTGGGTGAGTATTGCTAGTTTTTGGGGGTTTTTACCTTCCTACCTTCTAAAAAAAGTAGAAAATCCTGATTGAGACACAGTGACTCCGATCACAAGGCTGCAGCAATGAGCTCTGCAGTGAATGCCAGGAGTTCAGATACAACAGAAACTCCTTCCTTGACAGATGAACTAACAAAGGTAGCATCCTTTGGTAAGTGTCTCACTCCTGATCTGGCAGTACAGTGCCTGCTTTCAGCAATGCCATAAATCTCCACTCGTGTTCCCTTTTCCTGTGCCTTGCAGCTCATTTCCTTCTAGCATAATGTAGCCTTTTCTGTTGAGAAAGTCTGCTCTGCTTTGGCAGGCTCACAACAAGCAGAAATGGTTTGGTGGAGGTTTAGCTTTTTTTTTTTTGTTTGTTTGCAGCTTTTCATGTGCCAGACTTTTCCTTTTGAGACCCTGTTTTTTGTCGTACTGTGGGGGGAGTTTCTACTAGCTGCCACACTTTTCTGTCATCATTTCGATCGCAGCATGGTAAAATGAGAAGGCATTTGTTGGTACTGAAGTGCCCCAAATATAAAACATCCTAACAGTGTTGTGTTATTCTGCTGGTCCTTAAAAGCCCAGAACTCTCCCAAAGATTTCTTTAGCAGATGTTCCGTGGCAAAGAGCAGGGAGCCAGCAATCCAACATTGACTGAGCATCTCAACACCCTAATTCCTTTTAAAATGCTTGTAGCCCACTCTGTATAGTGAGAGAGCATAGAGAATATGCAAGCCCTGTTCTCCTGCAGAGGAAAGACATGTGCAGTGGTAAATACATTTATTCATGTCAGCCTCCACAAAATCTCTTTATGCAGTATTAGTTTATTCTCCTAATGTTTTCTTCTGGCACTGGCCTTTGCAAGTCAGGAGTGAAAAGCAAGATTTGAAGAGTGATTGTCTACAAACTGTTCCCATCTTCAGGAACTTGCATATGCTGTTTTTCTGATTGCAGGGGAATGTACAAACCAGTGTAGTGTTAGGGTGAGCTGTTTAAATTCTTCCTTCTAGACATGGTTCATCATCTCTTTCAGGCAATAGAGACAAATTCCACTGGATCTCAGAGCAAGGAAAGGGGTGAGGGCTATACTGGTGATGCTTAGGCCTGAGGAATTTCTGTATCACTGAGTAATGGAATAACCCCTGGAGCTGAATTGCTCTGATTCATTTAACACTTTCTTTAGAATAGTATCAAAACTTAAAGTAAACTAAAATCTTTTTGCATCTGAAAATCAAGTTGAATTCTTTTTTATCTGATCCTTAAATACGGGCGTAATCACACTTCAGATGTGGGACCAAAATATCAGTAGTGTAAAACATACCATTTAAAATCTGTAAAACTTTAGAAAGGTTACCTCTAACTCCAAGAAATAGGTCAGTGATCTGGATGAGTGGCAGTTTTTCTGCTGTGAAAAACAAAAGCTCTTTCATCAGTTATATGAAGCTGCTTAATCTAGATCAGGCCAAACATCTTAAAATAGTATACAACAAAAAATTATGTTTGAACAATACGAGGGCCTTATTTACATCCACAAATACCAGGAGAAATCAAGTTGAGGAAGAATCTCATTCTGTTGACTACACTGGGTCAGAGAGCTCAAATCCACAATATTAATGTGATCTGTGGCAATGAAAGTCACAAGGCTGCCCACCACAAAATTTCTAATTCACATGTAGCACTGGTCACCACACAGGCACGCTGATTATTGTACATTAACTCTGGATTAGCAAATCCAGGGATGAACAGTCAGTGTAAAAACTTGCCCTCTGACAGACATGCATCCAGACAGGGAAGACAAAAGCTGAGTTCTGAATACTGAAACACCTTCTCTGTGACACAAGGAGTTTTGTGACGAGGCCATTGCACTTGTGTGCACGTATATGGCATTATAAGCTACAGGTGTGACAGGAAAAAACATCCTTGCTTGGCTAGTCTCCCACTTCCTCAGTGTCTTCCATCTTTTTGCTGTTAAATTGTGCAACTATCCTGAGAGGAGGAGAAAAAGCTATTAACAGGTGCCATATATTCCAGGTTTTTAATGGTGTTGTGCTGTGAGATTGCTCCTGGTCAGGCCCCACGAAGAAGGCTGATGAATCCAGAAGAGTTTCTCCTCCCTGCCCACCTATGCCTTGGGAAGGATCAATATGTGTTTCTCCATAAATCTGAAGATAATGACTGCCAAGGAATGAGGACTTACAGCTTTAGAGTGTGTGCTTTTATATCATAAAAATTCATCCTTTTGTACAAAACACACAAGGGATCATTTTTTCTTAGGGAGTTGCAAGAAAAGGACTGACAAGAATGAAAATGTGGGGTTGAGTTCCTTGTCTGGATTATTTCAAAATTCTTTAGCAGCTCTCCTGAGAGCTTAATAGGACAGGATTTACTTGTTTGTTTTAAGGGAGGTCACCTCAGACTATATTTCATTTTGATTTCCCCATGGCTTATTTTTTTCTCTGCCCAGATTTTGTCCTGTTTTGATAGCAGATTTTATTCTTTGGTATCTGGGGTTTCAAGCCTTGTTTTATCACTAATTTAAACCAACTCAGAGAGTTCTAATGTCCTGAAAGGGATAAGAAACTATCATAAATATCATTCTGGGTCCCCATAAAAAGAGGTTTCTTTTTTCTGATGCTTTTAAAAGCAGTCTGAAAACTTGAAAAACCATATATTTTGGAAGCATACATAATTAATTCTTTTTATAAGAGTCTTGAAAATAGTAATAGCCTTAGTTAGTACAAAAGAGCAGAGAGTATCCAAGCTTGTTAAGCTTGCAAACACTGTGCTTTGACTCAAGTAAATTTAAAAATAGCTGAATCAGTATTTTAAAGAATAAAGGAAAGAAGTGTTTGATTCTGGTGCTGTCATCACATGCCTAGCCTTTAGCTTGGATGGGATTTCCATGTATGTGATAGAATTAAAATATTTGTAATTTTTAAAAAAAGTTGACAAAAAAGCTGACAAATCGCATTTTTTGTACTCCTGCTAGTAGATCTTGTTGCAATTAAGCCATTTCTTATGGTAAACTCTGCCAGAAACCAGTAGGACACAATGTCTCCATGTTTTTTGGTTGTGGACAGGGCCAGTTCCCTAGCAACACAGCAAGATTTAAGCAGACTTTACAAAAGGTGCCAATCCTGTACATATTACAAATGCATACAGAAGGAGTAGCTCTCCTTCACATGCTTGTGCTCCTGACAGAAGATTAAAGACCCTTTTCTTAACTGGTCCCAAGCCCCCCAAATCCTACTGAATGCAACAGGAGTGGAGGACTTCATTGCCTCAAGGATCAGGCTTGAAATTAAATGAAAGCAGCTAGATGCAAAACTGGTTAATCCTTTATTGCCCACGTACCTGAGCGAGGCTGGCAGTCAGAGAATGAGCCGTGCTGTGTTCAGCTTGCACAGCAGAGAGCAAAGCCAACGAGTGGAACCTGTTCTCATTAACTGAACTTACAGGGCCAGTCCCATTCACTCTTTGTGCCACAAATCCAAAAATGAGCACACTTGTCACGGACCAAACACAGCCAGGGGACAGGAGCAGCATCCTGGCTGCCCTTTGCAGCAGGTGGGGATCACCCTCTGTATTTCAGACAGGGAAGGGGGCACACAAAGGGCAAAAGGAGCAAATTCACTTCTGGCCACCATCTCACAGAGCCTCTCTGAAGAGAGGTCTGTGAATATACCATCTATTGAAATGCCTTGTTTCCTTTTGAGGCCTGCTGAAATAGTCTGAGGAACTCTTGGCTGAGCTGCTCAGAAGCACTAGGACTGAAAAACCAAGGAGAAGACTTCTGTCAAGTGACATTTATAAAGAACATGTTTCAGCCATAAGTCTGATGCTTTAGGAAACCAGGAAAGAAGAAAATAAGACAGATCTCCAATCTCTTGCAAAACTAGAACAGAAGGTGTGGAGTATAACCAGGGTCCCATACACTGTGATGGCAGGGATGTTCAAGTCTGTGTTAACATCTATTTTGCAGGATAAGCTAATTTAATTCCATGTTTCTGTGTACTCTGACGGTTCTGTGAACAAGTAGGGGGCAGGAGTGACATTCTTTTTGATGAATTTTTTTATACAGCTGGTCAATGAACCTTTATACAGCTGCTTAGATGAACCTGTTACATAAAGACATCAGTGAGCAACACGTAGTCTCATAATTCTGAAGATACTTAATTTCAAAAGGTAGTTGTGATATTTGCAAATACAAGATTCATACATGCACAAGAATGTTATATAGCAATGCTGCTAACTCCTGATCATACTACAACAGGTCCTTAAATTCCCAGATCAAAGATATTTAAGAACTGCAAGAAAAGCTGCCATTTCTTTTGGAAATCCGAGAGTTTCTAGTTCTCTGCAGCAAAATTGTCTAAACATGTTCTTTAAAATAAATTCTATATTTAAAAATAAAGTCAAGATACAAGTCAGCACTGGTTCTAAAAAGATGAGGACAGCAACACAGCATCATAAGTGATGTCTGTCAAAGTGTATACTGAGCTGCTAAGTGTTCATAAATCTCATTTAAACTCAGGTTGAGCTGTTTACCAAAGTGTGTTTTGAGTTAAGTGCAAGCTTTAAGTCAGGTATCATTGTGCAATAGCTGTACACACCCCAGGAAGCATAAGCACCTTTTATTTTTTTGCTTTTAAATTCCACCTCAGTTCATTGACCATAGCCTATCTTTGTATTCCTTGATAAAGCAGAGATAAAGCCACTTAGAGATGTGAATGCTGAGATTACCATGCTAAGAGGTAAAACTATCACAGATTTACAGCCAGAAGAATGTGAACTTGGGAGATTGAATGATTTCCGTTTAAGGAGGTGTGAAATCTGCAACAACCCCAAGCTTTGCTAAGAAGTTCATGTCTTGTTTACATCTGCATCCAAAATAAGGTTGTGTAAGATCCTAGGCAATGTCAGTAGACCGTACAGGAGACTCTGAATCAATCTTTCTTCTCAATAACATGAGCTATAACACAGCAGTTGATGTATTTGGATGATTTGTTACTGCCATTTTCATATCGCTTTGTTTTAAATATGTATTGCCAGGAATTTCAATTCAGGAAGGCCCTTTGAACATTTTAGCCTTTTAATATTCAGAGTAATATTGAAGAATAAGCTTTACCTTAAAAGTTTAGCATACTGAAGTTCCCATTATACCCCTCTAGAGATCAAGGATTAAGTGATAATGGTTTAGAGATGCTCTTAATGGATCCCAAGTTTGCAGAAGCTGTGTAAGCACAGTCAAAAATCCACCAGCTAGCCTGAGTCTGAGGACACTTTTGCAGGGCTCATCTTTGTGGGATCAGAGCAGAAGGCATAAACCCCAGTAATTTGAGAGAAAATCAAAGGCAAGAGTGGGAATTAGGTTTTGCTTTATTTGCAGTTGAGCAATCAAGTTCAAGCTGTGTTTTTTCTCCAGACCTGCTCATTCCTGTAATGCTGCCCCATAAATCCCCACAGTGTCCCTTGGCTGGTGCAGAGCACACATGGGTTTTTGGTAGCTGTAGCTGAGGGTTGCAAGGACACCAATACATGCAAACAAAGTTTTTAATTTGCAAGGAGGAACATTTTTCACAGCAGAAAGCTGCATAGGTAAGCAGGGAGTGAGGAGCAATGGCGGGGGTCAGAGATGTGCCAACCTCCAGGCTGGTTTCTTCCTCTTGAGCCTAGACTTGTCTAACAGAAAATCCTTCTGTGTGCCATGTAACTCTCCAAATTGCATCCAGATGTTTGATTTAATCTTTCTGATTTGGCCAATGGCACATCCATGAGGACTGACAGCTTTCAGGAATGGACAGCAAGAGGCTTTGCCACTGGGCAGCAGCTGCTGATGGATTTTCCAGACTGAATAATCTGTTCACCATGATCAATCATAGTGAGCAAAAATAGTAGATTTAGGGGGAGGAAAAAGGGAAAAAATCCAGCATTTTCCATAAAACAAATCATGCTTCAAAGATGGTGCAGGGCTCTTCACCACTGGCATGAGCAGGGCTGAAGAGTGGCATGCTAAAGAGCTGTAGCTGTCATGCAGCTTGGCTGAGCCACAGCACTCCCCAACCCGGCTGAATTCTTTGGCTGTTTTCACAGCTGAGTTGGTGAGCTTTACAGCAGCATTTTGGAACTGCTTTTCTTCTTGGTAAATACCAAAAATCATTGCAGGTGTAGAAGGCCCTGTGAGAGTGCTCCCAGGGATGCAGCTGTCACTTGTGGGATTTCTCAGCTGAGGGACAAACACTGAATCAGCTGAATGGGCTGGCATCTGCCCCTTAAGCCACCACAGAAGGACCAATGTCCACTATCAGGTGCTTTCCTTAAAATCAGAATATGTAAGTCACACAGTGTCCTGGACCCCATGTCCTCCAGCATGCTTGTAGGGCAGAGCTCTGTACACTGCCCGTTTCTACATCGGGGGATTTAACAACACATTTCTGCCATTTGCAGGTAAAATTCCAAGGCAGGATATTGAGATCCAGAGACCACAGAAACCAGATGTTGGACAGATACCAAGGGCCAAAGCAACATAAAGCTGCAGTGTTTACAGAGAGCAGTCAGTGTGCAGTGCTGCATGTTCTTACCAGGGCAATCCAGGCCTTACCACAGGGATCCTCCACATCCCTCACACAGCACCAAGGTAGGCTTGGCACTCAGTTTCTCTTTGGAAATCAGTAAGAGGGTTGAAGCCTCTCTCCTTTGCTTCAAGGGTCACAGTAGCTCCTTTATGTGAAGTCTCACAGCCGGGGGGGAAGTTTGAGCCTCTGTTCCCCATAGACCTGCGTGCCATTGCCAGTGGGGGATGCAGTGGGAATCACCTCATCCTGTGGGCTTCTCTCATCCTTACCTGGCAGCGCTGCCCTGCAGTAAACCCTGCTCAAGGCCCCTGAAGTCAAGGAATAAGGCAAAAGAGGAAGGTGCAATATGGAGCTCAGCAAAAGCAGCAGGTTGTAATCCCCTCCTGGCACAGGCTGCTCAGCGCAGCAGCATGTGGGAGCTCACAGTGAGAATATCTCACTGGAAAAGTCACCCAGTCCCCTGGAGAAGGCTTTTCCTGATGTTTCTGCCTTATCATTGCAGCTACAGAGAAGGGCAAGGGAGGCTGAGGTTTCCTCTTCATGGTAATGAAATGCAGCCCACATACCCCAACGCTGGCAAGAGAAGAGGAGAGCAAGTCAGAAGTTAAGGAAGTAGAGAAGTCAGACCAAGTACAAGAGTCAGAACAGAGGAGCAGGAAATAAAGCAGTGGACTGTGTGTCTGAAAAGAGGAGACAGAGCCTGCAGCCTGTGAAAGGATTAGCAGAATAAAAGGAGTTTCAGTTTAGAACAACAACAAAATCCTATCATAGAGGCTTTAACTTCTTCTTTGAAATAAACACACTGTAACAGTGTTACTCAAATAACACTGAATAAAGCCATGTACTAGCAGACATCTGTCATCTTTATTATTTCACGTGCCCCTGAGAGGCCTGATCCCCAGCACCCCCTGGCCATTTGTCTGCCTTAGTGCAGATCTGTGCTCTGCACACATCACCTGAATGTTTGGTCAGGAGTGGCACTGACTGATAGGGACAACCAGGTTCCCTTCTCAGTTGTAGGCCCTGCAATTTTGAACCAAAGGACAAAAGGATTTGTAAATTCTTCTGTCATACCTGGTGTATGCTCACATGCATACTCAGGAGAGCATGATGCTTGCAAGCCAGAGAACTGGATCAGAGGTTCCAGTGCTGTTTTTGGTTATTGGAACACCTGCGTTTGACTCAAGTACTATAATGAGAATATCCCCACACTGTATCTCCTTTAGTGAGGTCTTTATGGTACAGATGTGCCCTTCCTACAAGTAGTCAACACATGCCAAAGGAACCTCCTTTGAAAGCTGTTGTATTTTGTGAATACCATGTTACCAAAACAGAGGCTGAAAAGCTTTCTTGATTAAGTTTCTCTTGATTAACCTGCTCCTGTTGGAGAAAAGTAATTGACAAATTATCACTAATTTTACAAAAAGGTAGAAATTTTAAACCACCACATTTTTGTGGGTTTAAGCTGCTGGGTGCTTTGGCAGAGGTTGGATTACTAATGGCCTGAGCATGGTCAGTCTCCTGTGGCAAGCAGCAGGCTCCAGCTGAATAGCAGAGCACTGCAGTGCCATAAATGCATCCTGCAGGATTAGAGTACTGCATTCCTTTAAGGCTGCCTTCCACTACCAGTGGAAAGGGAATCCAAACAAACCATCATCATTAAGCAGTTTATATACTTAAGCCAGAGCCAAATGTGTGGCTTACTACTTTTAAAGAACTATTCAAATGGCCCCAGATAAATTAAAGGTCCTGTGAATACTGAGGTTAGCACATATTTACCTTGATTGCTCTTCTCTAAATTGTGATTTTTTTTCATCTAATTGCAGCACAGCTGCCTAACACACTCCCAGAATCACAACGATGCAGCTGCCATGCACAAGGTGTATCCACTTGCTAGTTCTGTTTATCAATGGTCTTGGCAATTTACTAAGTCCTATATTTTTTTAAAATAACAGATGAGAAGGCAGAGGTTGTTCTCTCTCTGGGGAAGGATACATGCTCTGATCCTGCAGACTGATTGGTTACTGGGGAGAACAGCAACCCAAAAATTTGGCACCCACAGTTACACTTACTAAAATTCAGGAGAAAAGTGATATTCCATCCTTGCTGCAGCTCTTCAGGTTCCCCAGATAACAGATATTTCCAGCCCATTTCCCACCAGATGGGCAAGTCTGCTTTTTCCCTGTCCTTTGTGCAGCTGGGCAGGGCACAGCTGTGCCTTGCTGAGCAGGTATTGATTTAGAATATATAGAAATTTAAATTGTTTACAGCTCTCCACAGTACCTCTTGCAATAGCAAAATCTAACTCTAATCACTGGAACAGACTGTTGCACACCTTGTAAGGCTGCATCAGGTATCATTAGTGAAGCTATGCCTGAAATATTTACTTTTCTTAACTCGGTTTTCTGTTCTCTCCACACCTTCATTGTTAGAAAATTTTGTTCAGGCCCTCATGGACTACACCTGCATGTTAGTGCTCAGAAGGTAAATGATCTTCTTTATACATCTATCAGAAGTTAAGGAAAACTCTCAGTATTTGAAGCAGCCTGATTTTTAAAATCTTTAAAGTTGTGTGTAGTGTAATCAGATTATGAATTCTTAACACAGTAAAATCCAGTTGGAATGCTGGAACAGCAGTTTATAGTGGCTGGTCATGTTCTGGCTTGCTAGGAATTTTAACATAAATATTTGAAGTCAGGTCTTAAGTTTGTTTAATTTTGTTAAATACTAATCCCTGTAGACATTAAATTATTATTGTTATTTTTACAGCCCTTTTTGAGGGGTTTTTTTGCAAGCATTTTAGCAGAGCAGCCATAATTCATTTTCCGCTGATACAGAAGTTCCATTTTTTTACTTGCACATGAAATTAAATGGCTATTATTTTAATGCCAGGCTTTATAGATCCTTTTATTCTTTATCTGTTTTTCATTAAGAGTTTTCTGAATGCTATTTAACAGCCGAGAACTCCAGGAAATTGCATCGAATACCTTAACTGCCACATAGCCTAAATTCCTGTTTGACTAGAGGTTAAGAAAACGCACTTGAAGTGTTTGATGGTTTTAATTCTGTTGAGTCCCTGCAGCCTAGCAATTTTTCAGACCTGTGGTCTTGATTGAGAATTTCGTTTACTCTTTGTATGTGCACTTGTGTGGTGCATGGCAGCCTCCTCTCCCAGCACGTGCCTGAGCCAGAGCTCCAGCTCAGCCAGGGCAGAGAGCAGCAAGTGCATCTACTGTGTATAAACAGGGTCATTGGGACTGTCTGTGCTGCCACGGAATTTCCAGTTTGCACCAAAATTATGAGCTGTGCATTTTACTTCTTGACTGGGTTTGCATCTGTGTCATGCCCTGAGTTCACAAAGGGGCAGTGGCCGTCAAAACTGGTCACTAACAGCCTCAGCTGGGAGTGTTTGACTCCTGGCAGCCAATTAACTGGCAATTAGCTGCACCAGAAGCTGCTTCATTTAGCAGATTTCTGCTAAATACATACATAAATAAATATCCATGATGAGTTACATCGTCACCATTATTGACATAATCCACCTCATATTTAATTTGGATTTAAACAGTTTGCAAAGCACAATTCCTTTTGATTAAGCTTCTTTGTTGCTGTTGCCAAACAGGATTCTCAATTCTTTACAATATTTTCTACTGCAAAAAAGATGTATTTATTTATAATTCCTTGGCAGGATGCAAAGCTTCAGCATTTGTTGATAAGAGAACCTTTTTAAGCAGTGACCCAGACTGTCATCCTGTTGGCCTGGGCAATGTCTAGCTAGATGTGAGAGGATGGGAGAACTTTTTGATTGTTATTCTAGTCTCAGTGCAAACTGCCTGTTGAGGATGCAGTATATCAATATATCAAGAGAGAGCTGTACCTGAAATCAGGTTGGTCACAACATTTACTTTAAAAGAAAAAAAACAATTCCCATTTTCTACAGCTTGCACACAGCACCGAGTAACGGGTGCCAGACTTGCCCTTCTCAGTAAAAATACCCAGACACACACTCAGACCGTCTGTCACAGTGCAGCAATTAAACACCCACCCTACAGGTGGGGAGATAATCTTTGATGATGCTCAGTGCCCTGACTGAGGTGTGTTACTGTGATTCAACAAACATGGCATGCACCTCCCCAGCAGCGCTGGAGGCAGCAGCACTCCCAGGCATTGTGTCTGCCAACACAGCATTGCCCTGCCTGCCCTTGAGCATCACCCCTCCCCACCTCAGCACCTGCTCTGGGTGCCGTGTCACCCACCCTGAGTGGGGAGTGCCATCTCCTGAGGACAGCCAGCAGCACTGTGTGAAACAGGAGTGACTCCTGCAGGAGTCTGGCAGGATTCGCTCTCCTGAGCCACGCACCGTTCTCTAGCCTGCTATAATCCTTCACTCAACAACTAGGCACAAACTGATTTACCTCACTGTGGCCAGAAAGAAATAAAAAAGCACAGGATTTCTTCGTTGTTAATGCTTCGCTTTGAAGGGGAAAGAGCTGCTTGGACAAATTACTGATCCATCTACAATTTCAGATGTGCAACAGATCTCTAAAGAAATGTGCATGCAATAAAAAGGCATGAGTGATATTTTTCTTTGCTAGCTATACAGGAAATTGCTTGGTTTTATCCAAGCAAGACCAAATATGGTCTCTGTATATAATAAATCCATTCTTACAGAACTGATGGGTGCTTTCAACAAGCTGCAAGATCCACTGTTGTTATAGTCTGTGTGTATTGTGTGCTGCAGATAAATAAAAGATGCCCTAAGGATTTTGCATACTAAGTGAATATGCCGAGTATTACCAAGTTCCTTTCTTTTCCCACAAGCACAGGGACACTGTTTTCCTTCAAAGTGCAGTTCCTGAAATGTTTTGGTGAGAATTCAGTTTTTGTTTAAGAGATGAGTTTCAGTTCTCATAGTTATATTAAAAGACATCAAAACCCCATACCTGACCCCAAATGCACTCTCATAGTTCAAAAGCCGAAGGCAAAATGAAAACATTGGATTTTTCAATAAGCCAAATGTCCTAATTTTCACATTACCACAGTTCCCAAATGGTTTAGCTCCACAAGAAGTGCTGATCTCAGAGCAAAACTACACACTGCATGTGTGTGACAGGTCTGGGAAACCCATTCTGGGCCAGGTCACGAAAGATCCTAAACATAATTGGAGTGGAGATTTGAAAGGATGGGGGGTTTGGCATTCTCTTCACAGAAAACCAGGTTTGGGATCTACTTCCACTGGGTCAGAGATGGAGCATGGCTGACAGGAGAGGCTGGACCCACCTCACACCATGGTTTGGGTTCTGCTGACCCAGGACCCGCAGGATGGGCTGCATGGGCTGAGCATGCAGCTCACAGAGGACAGGCTGGGCTCCTCATCTGCAACTCTGTCTGAGCTGGAAACAGCCAGAGCTTGCTTTGTTTCAGGAGAATACTTTCTGGGCGCAACTATCTGAAGGAGCAGGACCAGACAGATTCCTGGATGGTTCTTCCATGCAAACATTCTACTAATTTTATTACCAGCACTGCTGGATGTGTTACTTGACTGGAGAGATAAAAAGACACAGACCTTTTTTCTTTATTTTTTCTTTTGCATTCCCCTCCCCCATTTCCTATTTTTCTAGGATGTGGAAACTGCTCTCAACATTGTCCCAAAAAAAGAAAATAATCATGACACTGGATAAGATCTCAGAAGTGATATATATATTTCAGGATATTTTGCTTGCCTTCTGACTCATAAGAGTTGGTAACATAAATTTTAAACAAAAGCTGAGGTTGTCATGGTATTTTTATACCAATGATTCCATATTATTGTGAAAAGGAGGAAAAAAGGCAACAAACACCAAGAAACAAGAGATGACAAAACACAATGCTATGTATGGGAAAGAGTGCACATTGCATTTTCTCACCCCTAAGGCTGCTCACCAAATTCCCTCCAGTTCCTGCTGACCAAGACTTCCTGAAAACTGCTTCTCATCAGGCAGTTTCTGACATCTTAATTTCTGGAGCATTTCAGTATTTCCACCATACCTGTTTTTAAACATGTCCTACACCAAGTGAAGTGAAGGTACTTTTTGGGCACATTTACCACATCCATGGCAGATTTTCATAAGAACATTTTGTTATCAGAAGGGATGTAGCACTTCCACTCCTACTGATATGGCTTTTGCACACGTTGTGAGTGCAAAGTAATACGAAATCCATAATGACTTTGGAAGGTAATATTGCCTTATTCTTTATTCACTCATGAAGAATATTACATTTTTAATAGGATTCACTATTTAATTTACAAAAAAAAAAAAAATGACCAAAAAATTAGTAGAATGTTTGTATGGAAGAAATATCCAGAAATCTGCCTGGTCCTTGCTCTGCTGCTGCAGATAGTTGTACGCAGAATGTGTTCTCCTTAAACAAAGAAAGTTCTGGCTGTTTCCAGCTCAGATGGAGTTGCAGACAAGGAGGACTGCTTTGGCAGTCTTATCATAACAGGAGGCCATCATTCTGAGCCACAGACACCTCCTCCCTGCAGCCATTTGGATTTGGGAAAGAGCCCCACTGCCAATGCCCCTCAGTGCCCACCACCCAGGCTGCAGGGACGAGCCGTGCCCCTTCCTGGGGGCAGAAACATGAAACACAGAGAGCTCTGACGATGCCAAGTGCAGGCATTTAAAACCCACATCAGGACTGTTTGTTTAGCCTGCACTGTGCCACATCACTGCCACACCTTCTCCCTGCAGTGACACCTCACCAGGAGCCAGCTCTCTTCCCTGGGCTCATCCCAGCATGGCCAGAGCACACTGCTCCCCATGGTGATGTTTGCCTCTCCATTCCCCACCCTTCCCACCCCCCTGCAGCTCAGTGGGCACAGAAAGCCCAGCTCAGCCCCTGGCCAGCACCACGAGCACAGCTCTGCAGACACCCTGTAACCCTGGATTTCTTGTCCGTGACCAGTCTGAGGGGTGCCAGGCTGTGTTTGGATTGCATCCTCTCCTCATGTACAGACAACATGGAAAGGTGACCCAAGGGACAGGGTGGAAACTGAGAGCCTGCTGAAGGGTGAGCATTTGCATCTGCTCTTTGCTGCCAAAAATAGCAGCAAACCTGAGCTACGGTGAACAAGGGTAGTGAGCAGGAGGAGATGGCAGGAAAGGAGCCAGCAGACCCATTTAGGGGTTATTCTGTCTTTGGGCATTTATTCAGTACTGGAGTGGCCAGAAAGGAATATGATTCCGTCCCAAAGAGGCAATGGAAACCTACAGGTCTATGTTGGTAAAAAACATGTCTGAACTTCAGCATGCTCCCCAGAATACCACCAGCTCCTCCCAGCAGGGCAGTGTTTTCAGGCACACTGATCTGTGGAAAATGCAGGTACACAGGTATGTATGCTGGCAGGAAGCAGATCATTTTTAAGGGGCTTTTGTCACTTAAGGTCTTTCTCCATATGCATGAGTACAACTGTTAGACTGTGGCACACCAAAGACTCATAAGGCAGACCCTTCCCCATCCTCATGGGCCCTTTGGGCACTCTCCAATGGCTTCCTGTCTTTCTCGTGCCCCGATGCCCCAAACTGCCCCCAGCACTGGAGGTGAGGCCGCCCCAGGGCAGAGCAGAACAATCCCCCCTGGCCTGGCAGTGCTGGGGCTGATGGCCCGGGACAGGGATGTCCCTGCCGGCAGCCAGGGCACTGCTGGCTCAGCTGCAAGTGGCCCCTCCAGGAGCCCCAGGTCCCTTCCTGCAGCTGCTCTCAGCCTCTCCGTGCCCAGTGCCCCCACACAGCCAGGGCTGCCCCGGCCCAGGGGCAGGATCCAGCTCTTGCCTGAGCCAAATTCCCGTGGCTGGGCATTGCCCCTCTCCATTGTCTGGGTCTCTCTGCAGGGCCTCTCTGCCCTCCAAGGAGTCAACAGCTCCTCCTAATTCAGTGCCATCAGCCCTTCCTGAGGGCTCCTTTGAGTCCTGGGTCAGATCATTCGTGAAGGTGTTGGGCACCTTCAGGGCTGAGGGTGGAGCCCTGCAGAGCCCCACTGGTGACAGGGCCCAGTCTGATGTCACCCCAGCCACTGTCACCCTCTGTGCCCGACCCCGAGCCAGCTGCTCACCCATCATGTAACACACTATGGCCCCACATGAAAAAAGAGCAGCTGGTGGTTTCCAGCACCTCTTTTTTATACCCAGCACTGCTTCAGCTCACATCATCTCAATTCTCTCATACTGTCCAATATTTTAGCCGTGCCATATTATAACTTTACATTTTATGGCTGATCACTAAGCAGCACAGGTATTGCAAGTACAAAATGCTTATAGATTTTTAATATTTCAGACTTTGAGATTACTTTTTCAAGCACAATCTTAAATCCATCCTTGGTGGCAAGCACACCTTTCGGGTCCCTCGTTATAGACAATGCTACTCTCTTCTTTTTTGACCCCCCAAACTCCCTGGAAATTGGCCTTAACTTGTTCAAATTCCTCTTAGGAGTGGATGAAAAGTCTTCATTACCAAGTCACTTCTAACACCTTGCAGCAATACTCTTGGGCATGGCAGGTGAGAGTTATGCAAGCTGAGGAAGCTGATGCCAGAAAACTCATGGATCCTCAACGGCAGAGCTGGGCACACATTTACCATCTTTGACTGCTGATAAATGGCAACACTTCTGCCAGGGCATAATCAGAAACAGTGCAGATGTGCAAAATCTGAAAGGGGGGCACGGGGGTGGCACGGCTGGGTTTTTTATTTGAGTGGGGGCTCTGGGCTTGTTTCCCCTCTTTGGAATGAATAAAAGCCAGCTATTTACTTTCTTTTAGCTGACTGCTGACGTGTTGTCCCTTGCAGGTAACATCATAGGCTCTGGGATCTTTATTTCCCCGAAGGGAGTCCTGGAGCACGCGGGCTCGGTGGGCCTGGCTCTCATCATCTGGGTGCTCGGTGGAGGTGTGGCTGCCCTGGGCTCGCTGTGCTACGCTGAGCTGGGAGTCACCATCCCCAAGTCGGGAGGGGATTACTCCTATGTCACTGAGATTTTTGGTGGGTTAGCTGGGTAAGTACCCCGTCTCTGTAAAGTGATTTGAAAGCACGTTTATAGTGTGTGTTTGGTGTGGGAAAGCCATCTGATTTGGAAGAGACAACATTTGTCAATAAAAACGCTTCAGCAAAATCAATCTTTCTGTTCTCTGTTAGAAATGCCAAACTGTCCCTGCACAGACCTGCCAGTGCTGCTCCCAAGGGAGGGTGACAGGTTCTCTCACGTCCCTCGCTGCCTCAAAGTCCATGACAGAGGATCTGTCCGTGTGTCCGTGTGATCTTCCTGTGTGGCAGCCAGGAGTGATCCGTGCCTTGTGCTGAAGAGCTTTACCCATCCCAGGCCAGGCTGGAGCTCCTCACCTCAAACAAAGCAAAGCTGCTTGACTTGCTGCTCAGAATCAGCACGTGTTGTAAAAACAGAGAGGGGGGAATGCTAACTCAGGGAAGGGTTTCTCTCTGAAAATAGTACTGATGGAGTAGTGTGGCCCTGTGAGGAAGGGACAAGTGAGATGAGGTTATCTTTTTTAGAGTGTACACTTTTTGATGTATTCAACACAATAAATTAAGCTGCCAGCCTGTACTCACAGCCTACTAGAGAAGCACCAGAATGTTCTGAGCAGCTCTCTCATTGTGAGTAGAGAGGCCATACCACATGCTGGTGGTTTAGTTAAGAAAAATAAGCACCAGTACAGAAAACTAGAGAAAGAGTAAGGAAAAAAAACCCACCAAAGCAGAGTATTCCTTCTCATGTGAGATGGGAAATGAGCTTATAACAGTTGAGCTGGCTGCTGAGCAAGGACAAATCAGAACAGGCATAACACAGGCAGTCTGTCACCCTGTCCCAAAGGCTGAGCTCTCATGCCTGCCTCAGCTCAGTGCCACACAGGCACAGGGCACAGCCAGCACTGCAGACATGCCTGCTCACAAGGGGCACTTCTGCTGCTTGTCAAACTTCAGCATCACCTTCTGCTGGTTCATGTACTCTGTGTTTCTTTAGTTGATGGAATCTCTCCTCTGACTGCTGTCCTGCTTGCACAGAAAATTACACTGACATCACAGAACAGATGGAGGCAACAACAGCAGTGGCTTGGCTAACCAAGTCTCAGCTCCACTCAGGTTTGTTCTCTCACGGGGCAGGGGCTGCACAGCAGAGCTCCTGCTTCCCCAGGGCACTGCAGCAGCAGGCAGCAGCTTCCCTACTGCCTGCTGCCAGGAGCAGTGTCTGCAAGCAGGGACAGGGCCACTGAGAGCATAGAACCCCACAGACTGTCACAAGTCCCATCCCTGGAACATCACTGTGAAGGAGGCCAGCAACATGAGAGTTCCACAAAACCAAAGGAATTGTGCTTTCTAGGAGAGAAAATGAAACTACTTAGAGATCAAGTACAACTAAAATTAAATTTAATTTAATTAAAATTATTTTAAATTGTTCCTCAGCTCCCTCTGCCACACTCAAAGAACTTGCCTGGTCCATGCAAACACCAAGCTGTGCAGCTGCTGTAGCAAACCACACAGCAGCTGATTGATGACTCCCCAGCATGTACCTGGGGACAGTCTCACCTCCCAAGGCAGGAAATTCTGCTTGGGCAGCACTTACTTGGTGTCCAGGCTTGTAATGCACAAGCAGTATCAAAAAAGCACCACCTGTCACCTGAAGGGAAGCAGTGCTCCCATCCTTCCTGTGTAGAGATGTTAGCTCTCTCTCAAGAAAAGAAATAGTTCCCTTATTATGGCAAAGAGTTGCCTTAGGCAAAAGCCATCAGGCAGGTTTTGGTGTAAAAAGGGGGACTTGGGTCACCTTTTCCAGTAAAGCCAAGCTGGGACTGTGCCCTGCTGCCCTTTGCTGAGCCACCACCCAAAGGCTGCAGCTTTGGGGAGCTCCAGCACCTCCAGCTCCCCGCCTGGGGAGTGCCCATCCAGCACTGGCAGTGCACAGGCAGTCTGAGCTTAAAGGGGCTGCCCTGTGCCTCCCTGGCATGAAAACCACTGCTGCTCTTTTGATTTAATCCTTCTACGGCCGGGCACATCAAACTCAGCACACAAAGCTTTAGTGCACCTGCCTTTCCTGTGCGTCTGACTTTCCCAGGGACCATGGATGTTTTGGTCTGGTCATAAAAAGGGGTTTGTTGTAAGAGCACATGCTGTACCCACCCAGAGCACAGCAACTCCACTTCTGTTGTCTCGTCCCTGTCTCCCAAAATCCTCCCATTAATTATTTTTTGATATATCTATGCAGGTTTTCCCGCACAGATACAAGGCACAAAGAAATACTCTTTGATTGTGACAGCCACTGGAGTAGTACGTGGCCCAGCTTCTGTGTGGCACTATTGACAGCTGGATGCACACCTGTTTATTGAAAAAGCCCCATTGCTAGGTGTGAGGTGAGGAGCTGGATGCAGTAGCAGAGGCAGGACAGGGCCATCTCTGGAGCTGGCAGGAGCTGTGGCTGCAGAGCAGCAGCCCTGGCGAGCTCAAGGACAGATGAAGCACTGCTGAAAAGTGCTGGTGATGGCAAACCTTGGCTGGGGTCTCCCTGAGCAGAGACACTCACCAGCTCCTCTGGCCAAGGGAGAAGGAAGAAGAAAGAGAGAGAGAAAGATTCCTGCTTTCCTGTCTATTCAGGAATCGTTTTGGTTTTAGGTAGCATTTGTGTGAGAGCACAAACTGCAGGGAATGGCCACAGCCTGTGCTGCAGGAGCCCTCTGAGCACAGCTCTCCTGGCATGCATTGGGCCTGCAAGTCTGTTTGAGTTATAAAAAGAACATTACCCCAAATTATAAATAAAGGCCTTAACAGGTATTCTTGCAGAAGACAATGAATAAATCCAGCTTCATGAAAAGCCCTGCAGTGAGTTTCTGATCAATACAACTCCTGAATGCTCAGCAGTAATGCTGCAGCCACCACAGCTGCTTCTCCAGCACAGCCTGCTGACTGGACATACCTCCTCTGCAAAATCAGTCAGTGGAGAGTTTGCAGCCAAAGCTTTGATAGGTGTCACTCTAAACTGCAAGTATAACATGCTTCAAATATACTTCTATGTTTCTTTTCCCTTGGTGCAAAATTTTGAATTTTCCAAAGGCAGTGAGTCTTTCAGCAATGTAGGATGGCATTAATAGTATTCAAACTGGCTCCAGCTTAAACCAGTTCAGTTTTTCCTGAGCTGTACTGAGGTGAGTTGTACTATAGCACCTGTTTCAAGCTCTTTTCTTCTGCTAATGATGCATAAGTTGGGTACACTGGAATTTTATACTTTCACAGGCTGCTTTGAATCCATAACATGTCTAATTCTAGATCCTTGTGGGAGTACAGGCACTTCCCAAATAGATATTTCAGAGCCAATTTCACCAACTCCACTAGACTATTCAGGAGCCAGGTGAAACCATGTTGTTGATTTCTTTCCAGAGGTGAGGAAATTAGTATGCAGAGATATCTGCAAAAAAATTCAGTTTTGGCCCGGGGATGAGTGGCACTCCACGTGAATGCCACACCTGCCCAGGAGCAGGAGATGGCACCACTCACTCTGGGCTGTTTCTAAGACTGGGGATGGGCTCAGAGTGGACATGATCCCATTCATATCCACACTGATGGGACTGTGTGCCACTAACTTCAGTGAACTTTGGATCAGGCTCAACAGCCAAACACAGCAGAGGCCATCCAGCCAGCAGCTAGAATACAGGCACAGAGGTTATTTCACCAGCTCCTTCACCACCAGCACGTGCAGCAGCTCAGATTTCTCATGCAAACTCCAGTGTTCAGAAAAATAAAACCCAACCAAACAACCAAAACCAACCAAACCGAACCAAAAGGTTACATCTTCCTTTTTCTTTACATTCTGCTGTCTCAAACCTGTTATAAAGATCTGATCACTTCTCAGTCAGCAACAAGAGAAGATTTAACTTCTCTTATTTTTGTGATCCCAGCTACTGAACTGTGAAAGGCTGCAGGGTGGAGTTCCATCTCCAGTGCTGTAGCTCAGCCCTCAGGGCAATAATTCTGCCACTTTCCCTCTGAAGAACAAAGCGATTCCAGGTGTGCCATGCTGTGTTGTCTCCCACATCACCTCTCCAGGAGGCATCTTCCCCAGGAGCAGCCATTCCCAGCCCGCTGGGCCTCCAGCTCCTCAAGCTGCCCTGGCAGCTGCTGGCTCTGTCAGCACATGGCATGTGCCAGCATTGCCCCTGGCCCCACAGCTGGTTGTTTAGGGATGGGAATGTGATCTCAGTGGCCAGCAAGGAGATCTTTTTCTCAGAAATAGGTTTTGATTAAAACTTGCCTGTAGAAACACCATAGAAGTGGGCCTACACCTTAGGCAAAGCTTCCTTCTTGTTTTGCTGCCATCTCTCTTTTGAGCTTCACATTTGACAGTGCAACTTTGTCCCCCCTCTGCTAAAATTATTTTCTTTAATTTGTGTTATCAATCCTGCATTTCTGTTCCATGACTGTCATTAACCCATTCCCATTAAACCACTTTCTACCCAATACCAGCTACACCACACTCCATATTACAGCACAAAAACCAGGACCAGTTCTGCCTGAAATAGTCTTTCCAGACCATCCTCCCCAGTGAATGATTTACACAATTCTCAGCCTATGTAATTGGTATGGGTGAAGATAAACATGACAGGGGAAAACTGGCAGCTTCTGCAAAGGCCCTGCCAGTCAGCAGCCAAACAAAACAGCTTGACCTGACCTGAGGCAGCACCATCAGTATCCTAATCATATTCAGCAAATGGTTCTTGTAGTCTTTAGGTCCTGTTTATCCTTCAGTGTGGACCAGCTGAGTTAACTCAGCAAGCAGGATCTGCAGAGCTGTCCCAAGCTGGGTGCATCATCAGCACCACCAAATAGCACAAAGCAATCACTGGAGAAAACTGCTCTGAACCACAAGGAAAAACATTAGAAATTGAGGGGGAAAAAACCCCAAAAATGGATTCACACAACAAAATAAAGAGAAAAACTCAGCAGTTTTTTCTATTGTAAAAAACTGCAGTGGCAGCTGGGAAGGTACCTAGCTCTTACATTGGTCTGGTTTACCAAATCAACTGTGGTAGCTAATTAATTGTCCCATCCTTCTCAGGAACAAGAAGGCAAAGTGAAGGATGGGACTGAGAGACATTTTCCACCTCAGCTGAGGAGCACCCAGCCAGCAGCACTCCCTCCAGGCTGATGACACAGGGAGGCTCCCTCAGCTGTGCCAGATTTCAGGGCTGGAAGTGGGGAGCACAGTGGGTGGGTGCAGCCCCTAAAGAGCTACCCATGTACTCTAGAAATTATGCTGTCTTGTTTGGAAATACCATTTCAAATCCTCAGCTGTGTCATGCATCCCTGCACGTTGTATTTGTGCATGTATGTGAACAAATGACTGTGTGTGTGTCTGTGTGTGTATAGACATGGCAAGAAAAACTTCACTTGCAATGACTACTTCCCACTACAGAAATAAGAATACTTCAAATATTTTAAAGTCTAACCTAATCCACTGCTGCCTTTTTAACCTTTTTTGTTTTTTTTTTCTTTTCCACAGAATGAAAAACCAAAACATCTCACACTTTATATTTGCACAGTAGCTTGTTGGGTGCAATCACCTTACAGCACAGCTGCAGGCAGGCAGCCCAGCTGTGTGATCATCACCAAATACTGCAGCACTGGCCTGCCTCACAGAGCCAGCACCAGCAGTGACAAGAGACCCCCCCAGTGAGCAGCAGGGAGCTGGAGGCAGTCCCAAAAGTACAGCTGCTGCCTTTGGCTGCAGCCAAAACCCTTCAGAGTGCCTTCGGTGTAGGGACTGCTGTCTGCTGTGGTGACATGCCACGCCAGGAGCAACAGAGCTCCTTTCTAGACACAGAGTTAAACCAAAACACAACTGCTGGTGATAATCCTCACTCTTCCACACATTCCTCAGCCATGCTTTGCTTTACAATGTTTCATTTAAAATACAGGTTGTGCTGAGAACACGGGAGAAGGGCTGAGGAGAGTCACACTGGTGTGTGTGACCAGGATGGAGGTGTCAGCCCTGACACCTTGTGCACGGCTGGCTGCGTGTGACCTCCTCCAGCACGGCACCAGCCCTGCTCTCTTGTGCTTTTCCTTGTCTTTCCAGGTTTCTGCTGCTGTGGAGCGCAGTGCTTATCATGTACCCAACCAGTCTGGCTGTCATTGCACTGACCTTCTCAAACTATGTCCTGCAGCCTGTCTTCCCCAATTGCATTCCCCCCTATAATGCCTCCAGGATCCTCTCCATGGTGTGTCTACGTAAGTATTTGCTTCTTGCACACACGGGAATCTTACCCAGGTTTTATAAGGGACCATCTGAGGAGCCACTCCAGCCAGGCTGGGGTCAGGGCCCCAGCTCCAAAGGCCCGTGGGGAGCTCCCAGGAGAGGCACTGTGACTGGTGTGGGATATTCTTGCCTGCAGCAAGTGCAGGGGCCCGGAGGGAGGCACAAAGGCACCCAAATCCCTGTGGGTCCAGGGCAAGTGGTGGCAGGTGAGCATGTGGGATGGGGCAGCGCTGCAGAACCGTGGGCACCTGGCACAGGTGACCCCACCCTGTGAGCCCTTCCCCTTCCTATGTCCTGTCACAGTCACACACGCGAGCGTGCAGGAGGCAGCGGCAGCCAGCTCTGCACTGGCCACTGCTGGAGCTGGCAGAACAAACCTGAGCTGCAGCACTGAAGACTTTCACTGTTTCTGTGAGGAGGCAGTGATCCTGGCTCACTGTCAGGAGGCAATGATCACACTGGGCACTCTCAGGCACAGTTCCTGAGCTGGGGAGAGCCCCTCGGGCAGCCCCACGGGGCTGATGGCTGCCAGGGATGCCCCTGCAGCTTGGGAAAGGCAATGCTGCTCCTCACCCTCGTTACTGGCCATGCTAGAGCTCCCTGCAGGAACACGAGAGTGTTTTTCACTATTTTGATGTTATGTTCTTCAATAAAGATGATTTCATTTCACTGAATTCAGTCTTTTGCTCTGCAGTCCTCCTGACGTGGGTGAACAGCTCCAGCGTGCGATGGGCGACGCGCATCCAGGATATTTTCACGGCAGGAAAACTCTTAGCCCTGACCCTAATCATTATTGTGGGCTTCATACAGATCTTTAAAGGTACTCTGTGAGACAGCTCTAACATCAGTATGGTACTGCTGATAGATTTGATTTTTTCCACTTTCTGCAATGATTCCTCCTTACAAACTGACCTGAAGGTGTGCTGGGTTTTGCCAAGCTGTGGGATTGCACACTGACACAGCTGTGGAAGTATGACACAAGGGAGAAATCAGCTGTGTCCCCTTAGAAAAAGTCCCTTTTCAGCCCACCTTGCAGGATTTGATAGAATAAAGGAGAGCAGCTCACAATGTTTTAGAATAGTTACTTAAAAATTTTAATCTGTTGTGCATTCCTTGAATTTGAAGTGCTCTGGATGTAAAATGAATAAGCAGTGCTTTGCCTAGGGCAGGAAGATATCTGCTTCATTTCAGGCACTAGTCCAATTTCCTACATAAAGTCCCTCATAAGATTAAACACAGGTGAAAAAGTCTCACTGATTCACCAGTTATTGGAAAGCCAAAAGTACAAAAGACTCATCATGTATATGATGAGTCATATAAAGGACGAAGAAATATGACATTTCCAGAGAGCAGAAAACTTCTCAGTGGTGCTAGTCCTACAGTCTTGACAAATCTTTCAGGCCCATAGACATTTTATTTTCAAGGATATCTACTAAACAACACCAAACTGCTGCAAAAGAAATGGGCATTAAGGGCAGGCAGGAATTTGCACTGCCAAGGATCCGCCCTCAGCCAGTGCAGGTTGCCACAGGGTCTCGTGAGTTGCTGTGGCACAGATGTGGTGAAGGGTGCCAGGAGAGCAGGAGCTGCCTCACCAGGCACTGTCCTGCAGAAAGCACTGCAGCTGCTGTGTCAGCCCATGGGGGCACGAACAGCGTGAAGTCTCAGTTCTAATGAAGAATAAAAAGCAAAATCTTACCCATTGTAAAGTGTGTGAGGTGGGTAGGCGTGGCCTAACATCTGGCTTGCACTCTCCATGCAGGAAACTACAAAGAGCTGACACCAAGCAATGCATTCAGATTTTGGATGACTCCATCCGTGGGGCATTTAGCATTAGCTTTTCTTCAAGGGTCCTTTGCATTCAGTGGCTGGAACTTCCTGAACTATGTAACAGAGGAGCTGGTGGATCCCCGCAGGCAAGTATCCACCTCATGATGCTCTCCCTGGAGTGCTGAGACACTGGAGCTCTCTGGGAGCATTACTCCTTTCATGAGAGGCTGCAATGTCTGTGGGACTGGTCTTTCTAAAGGAGGGAGAGTTTTGTTTAGAACAGATAGCAGGCAAGCTCCAGAAACACTGGAATTAGTTGAGAACTGAACAAAGCAGCCCGCAGACAAGGCAGTATCTTTATGCCACTATTCAATCATGTTCAACCTTCCATAACCACACAAGTATCTACAGGAAGAATCTTCTTTGTCATAAAATAGTTGAATCATCCTGGAAGTTGCTTTGCTTTTTCACCCAAAGCTCTCCCACAGACACCTGAAAGAGAAGATCAGTTGTGCAGTGAAAGTGGCACTCTGTGCCCCAGCAGAGCTGTGGGCACCCTCCTGCCAAGCCAGCTTACCCTGGGTACTGCTGATCCTGGCTGTGGGCAGGGCTTGGAAAGGATTTATCTCAAGCAGCCCGAGAAGGCTGAAGGGAAAGGGAATTTTAGTTCAGCAAAGCTCAAATGTTTCAACATTTCTGAGTTAATAAAGTGGAATGGCAAATGTCAAGAGCAGCTCTTGGAGCATTAGTTACTTCTGGGCATCCTGTGCACACAGCAATTAAACAACAAGAAATGTAAGCTGTTACAGCTTGGATGGGAATGACTTAAAGCTACAGCCTTATGAGCATCTCTGCACACCAGTGAGTGGCAAAGTGTATGCCCAGAGATCTTGGCAAAAAGAAAGAAAGTGTGGTAGTATGTTTCCTTATTAAACAACAATATTTTAATGGACGACCATGATTTCAAAGCTGAATAATAAAAAAGTTATTACTTAAACAAGGTAAATATGGCCTTAGTTGAGAAATAAAGAGAGAATGGAGCAAATGGCCTTTTTTTTTTTTAGTTATTGTTGCAGCCTTAGTGGAGAAATTAAAGTATTAAAAAAATTGAATAACCAAAACCACTTTCTCCTTTCACTAAATCTATTCAAATTCACATGGTTAAACATGCTTTCTGAAACCTTTTTTCCCAAATCTGACACAGAGAGAAAAATGCATAATGTTATATACAGAACAGCTCAGGTGTGCACCTCTAGGAAGGTCTCTGGGTTGGAGATCAAGTACATCTACTACTGCAAGTTGTAAAGTTGACCTGACCAGGTTTAGGGTACACAATGGGCCAGGGCAGCAGCTGAACAACAGGATCCCCTTCCTTTTCAGAGCAGGTGAAGGTAAAGCAAAGCAAGACATTTTATTCCACCAGGGTGCCTGTCCCCAGGGCTTTTGGGAAATGGATGTTTCATTTTTCAGTACCAGCCTGTCCCAGTCCCAGTCAAGAGCCCCAAGGGAGCTCGTGGTACTGTCCCCTGGAGCTCCCTGCAGACACAGCGTTTCATTCCAGCCTTCTGTAAGCTGCAGTGGTCAGAGGGCTGGGGGAAGCTCTGCTTCCCCCAGAGAAACAGCCAGGGCACCCACCCAGGGGAGTGACCGCCCCGGGCCCCACACCGCTGTCGTGGTCTCGCTGTGCATGATTGTGATTTCTCACCTACCCTCCCACTTCTCTTATTAGGAACCTGCCTCGTGCCATATTCATATCCATCCCATTGGTGACATTTGTGTACACGTTCACCAACATTGCATATTTCACTGCCATGTCTCCCCAAGAGCTCTTGTCCTCCAACGCTGTGGCGGTAGTAAGTAAAACCATTCCCTGGATGTACCAAACACACTTTGATTTCAGTGCTGTGCTTTGCAGTGTGTTTCAGTTTCTCTGCCTTCTGTTGCTTTAGACATTTGGTGAAAAGTTACTGGGCTATTTTTCCTGGGTTATGCCAGTCTCAGTGGCCCTATCTACATTTGGAGGAATAAATGGATACCTTTTTACCTCATCAAGGTTAGATGGAGTACAATTTTATGAACGTTATCTAATTTGGGGAGGGGCTGTTTTAATTGCATTTGCTAGAGAAATGCTAGCTAAACATTTTGGATGTTGTAGAGAATGAGTTTGTTGTTGGGTGTGTTGGATACAATCAGTTATGAATTATTCTGTTTCGAATCGGCAAATGTAATATTGAATCATGAAATTTCTTGCAAATTAATCCTCATGAGTTATTGAAAGTGTTTGCAGATGTGGAATAATTCACAGCAAGAGCCAAACACAGCTTTAGCATGGAACCAAAGTAATTTAATGTCAATAAAGTTCCAGTAGCTCACAGCTAAACTGTGCTTTGCTCAAGGAGGAGTTTTAGGGCCTGGTGCTGCACTCAGCTACAGGCACTTTAATGCTGGAAAATCTCCTTTCAAGCAAGATGCTTTGCATGCATACTGCTGATAGCTGGGCCAGAATCTGTAAAGTCTGTAAGATTGTAATCAATAAAGTCTGTTTATAATCACTGACCTGTCTGAATTTAATTTAGAAATTATAAAGTTTTTTGAGGAAACAGCTGAAGTACCTTGGGAAAATTATTTATCCCAACCCTTTCACGGGTATGATGGAATGCAATGAATTGGAGTACATATGTAACAGGCTATACACTTGAAAGTGAAAAGCTAAGGCATGTTAAACCTTATCCAAACCCCTTTTGGCACTGTAAATGCCTACACAACCTTCAGAGCCACCACCCCTCACTGGGTAAAGAGACAATGCTGGCCAGCAGATAGTCCTTGGGCGTATTTTGGCATCTCAGAGCAGGCGTGCTCCCAGGAGACATTAGCTGTTAAAGGCCTTGTACACTGCAGGGTTCAGCTTAAATACCTTTCCCCAGTCTCCAGCTGCCTCTGCAGCTGCAGCCACAGCTCCTTTCCATGAGAAGACCAGAGCAGGTGGTTGAGATAAGAGGTGTTGTGTGACTAGGGACTGGACAGGCTGTTGCACACCCTGTGGGTTCATCATTACCCTTCTTATTTGCAGGTTGTGTTTCTCTGGTGCTCGGGAAGGCCACTTGCCAAGTTTGCTGGCCATGATCCACGTCAAGAACTGCACACCCATCCCTGCCCTTCTCATCTGTGTAAGTTACTATCCCTGCTCTGTCACCTGCTTTTAGGAACACTAAACCACGGAGAGGTGAGCTGGAA
Organism: Motacilla alba alba; assembly: GCF_015832195.1. NCBI lineage: Eukaryota > Metazoa > Chordata > Aves > Passeriformes > Motacillidae > Motacilla > Motacilla alba. The sequence goes on from NC_052026.1 coordinate 3,432,402, forward strand.
AAACCCTTGAGAAGTGGTTTTACCCCAGGAGAGGAGAAGTGGGGTGCCATTCATTCACCCTGAATGGCAGCTGGTAGGTGCCAGCTGAGCAGCTCCATCTCCCCAGAGAGAAGCAGCCTTCAGCCTCAGAAATAACTCCTCCTCCTCCTCCTCCTCCTCCTCCTCCTCCTCCTCCTCCTCCCAGTCCCCTCAGCACCTGAAGGGTTCCCTCATAACCTGAGTTGCAGTGTAAGTCATTAACTCTTGTTCCTGCAGCAAGAGACTGGCTTCTGAAACAGAGATATTTCATTTAAGAGCAGACAAGTTCCTCAAACCAACGTTGCCTGCTTCCCACCAGCATTTGGAAGCCTCCATGGCCCTAACCCCACTCCAGCAAGGCAGCTTTAGGTCCTGCCACCAAAGGCAGAGATCTGGGGGGTCCCAGGAAAGGACAAAGTGCTCCTAAAATTACTTTCACCAACCAAGACACCTTGTGAGGGGTAGCCAGGCAGTTTTCTGACAGTCACAGGGTATTTCTTTCCACAGGCCAAGAAATTAAGCAGGGACAATGATCACAGTAGGGAATCTGCTGAATGGCACCTCAGGCAGACAAGAGGTCACCTGCAAAGGCCAGACACCAAGGGGCAGCTGTGAGGAGTGCTGGGGGTCCAGCTCCTGGTGTGCTCCACGGGAAAAAGACTCCCCTCACTTTTTAGACAGCAGAAATTTCCAGAACACTGACGACTTAGGGAAGTTATTATTCAAAACAAAGAGCTTTGTGTTCTTTTATTGACAGTGCAACTGGAATGTGTGAAGGGTTTTACTGTGGCATAGAAGCTGACAAAGAGGAAAATGATTTGTGCTGCTGCTGTCCATGGCCACAGGGCCCAAGCAAAGGAATTCCCAAAGGGCATTTGCTTGAAATCTTGGCTGATCAATGGCTGCCAACTACAGATTTGCCACTGATATCAAAACCACGAGGGTTTGACCCCAGAAGCACTAGAAAGATGCATGCTTACATGTCTCCTGGCTCTAGCAGCAATTCTGGCACAATACACACATACACAATTTCACCAAATAAGTAAAAGCTCGTTCCACTTTTATGACAAAATGTGCATTTTGTTGAGGTTTTATGGCATTCCTGGGGCTCAGTGCCCCCTCACAAACATCTTGTGTATTGCCCATTGAAAGTTTGGGGTAAACTGCCCTGGGCAGCCATCACGGGATGGGATCCTGTGTTCTACAGGGGCAGAACTTCTTTGTCCTTAAAAATACATCAGCTGAAAAAACAGCTGAGTGTCAGAGGCTGCTTCTCTGTAGAACAGCCCCAACAAGAGCAGGCTGCCTGTGGAGCTGGCTGATCCATGCCATGCCACCCCCCCTTGAGTCCCAGTGCAAATCACAGAACCAGCCTGGCACATTAATTCATCATTTGAAGGTGTTTTAATGCAGCTCAGTGCACACCAAATGCTGCCAGGAAATATTTATTTCTTAACAAATAGAAAGATGCTGATCATATAGTGTAGGCAGCTACAACAGCAAACAGGGCCACACTTTAGGCAAACCTAATAATTGATACAGCATGTTTGTTGTCTCTTCCATGGAATCACACCTAGCTCTCTGCATGGAGAGCAGTTTGTTTGTGCATCAAGAATGGCTCTTTCAACACCACCAGTGAGACCTTTATTTTTACTGATTTACTATTTTACTCCCAAAAATCAAGGGGCCAAGCTAAATGTAAAATTTGGGCTGCAGTTTTTTGGCAGGATGGGGGGAGTGGCTGCCCGCCCTGTGGTCAGGCCAGCTGGAGGGCAGCACCCCCTCTTCAGCCACGAGGGGATGGCACCCACCCTGTGAGTGGATCTGACACACCAGTGTCACCCACACGTGGATTCTTGCCCCTCCAGGTGACACCCCTGCAAAGCCCTCGGTGGCAGCAGAGAGTTGGACACTGTGACACAGTGCAGGGGAGAGCAGAGACCATGTTATATGGCAGCAATATGGGATGGTGCCCAATTTTAAATCCATTTTGTGGTCAGTCAAGGTGTTGAAATCCCCCTGCCAAGCCTGCAAGGCTTTGAAAAGGGGAACAGAGGGACCAGCAGGGTGTTTGGCTGTGGTGGTGCTTAGTTCCTTTGCTGGAGGTGCAGAAACCTTCTCTCCTGGGAGGAATTTACTATTGGAGCAGCTGATGAAGAAAACAGGGACAGAAGCACAAAGGGAGCCTGGATCAACAGGAACCAAATCTGGAGCACTCTCTGGAGGGATGTGGATATTTGTTCCCCTGAGGCTCTGGGCCCCAGTGTTCACTGCACTGGTATTTTGTGCAGGTGAATGCTCAGCCCCTGTGGTACCAGAGGGGGTGGGGAGCTCAAGGAGCAGTGCCCTGGCTCCCAGCTCAACTCTCCTGGGTCTGCAGTGTTGATGCCTTTTTGCTGGTCCTAAAATCACAAAGTAGACACAGGTGCTAAAGAGCAGTTACCTTTTCAAGGATCCTTAGGTGCCCAACTCGCTGGAAAGCCACAAAGATGCACACGTAACACCAAGTGCATACAATTTCTATACGTTTAGCAAATTAGCATAACTGACAATAAACCCCAATTAGAGGCATAAATGATAATTCCCCCTTAGTTCAACCCTTTCAATCCCCCCCTCAATTAGACAGGAGCTAATGTTAATGAAAGTGTGTCTCGAGAGAGCTGCTTTCAACCTTGGCTTCCCAGAAAATCTAAACTTGGACCCCCCAGCTTGGAGCCACAGGTGAATTTATTTTGTCCTTCTGTCTAATATAGCAGGTAAAAAGCCAGCTATGAATACTGCAATAGGCTACAGCTCTACAAATGCATGTGTACTGAATACAGAGAGAATATAAAAGCAAAACCGGTGAAAATCAATTCCGTGTCAGCATCAGGCAGACACAGAGTTCAAAAAAGCAAGCAAAAGCATGGAAATGTCCACCATCCATCTGCCAGTTTCCAAACATTAGTAATGCTCATAAGATTCATGATGCTGATCAGCTGTGACATGAGCCAGCAGGGGAAAGGGCAAACCTCTAATTCTTTATAATGTGCAGAGCACCTGCAACCACATGGTGCCCGAAACACAACATGTTGAGTCTAAGAAACCCTTCACCTGGAGTCCTCAGCACAAGGTTCAATAGCTCTTGAAACACTTCACAGAAAAGGTGGAGTGGGAGCTTTGCCAGCCTTCCCAGCCCTGCCTGCCTAGTCGTGGGCAGCACAGACACCTGTGCCAGCCCCCCAGGGTATTTTTAAACAGACCCTCTAGCCTCTGCCTTCAGCATGCCCCAAATCACCCTAAATACCCATTTAGCTCCAGCCCTGGTGGCACAGCCCTGGGATAAGGAACAGAGCCCCAGGAAGCAGCACACACCCAGCAGGTGCCACAAAGAAAGGGATTTTCAATGCTTTAATGGGATTTTTGCTTGGTCTTGTTGTTTTTAAGCTACCTTTTTCTAGTAATGGCTGAAGAAGGCTGTGCTTCTCTCTTTGCAGTGTTTGGCCACACTCATCATCATGCTTGTTGGAGACACATACACGCTAATCAACTACGTGTCCTTCATTAACTACCTCTGCTACGGAGTGACAATTATAGGCCTGATTGTTTTACGCTGGAAGAAACCCAAAATCTTCAGACCTATCAAGGTGACACTGTTACAGCTCAATTTCTTGGTTGCAACAGGGTGGGATGGGAACACCTCCCAGACCATGTCCCAAAGTGCCATTAGTGTAACAGAAGGATACACAGGCACATCTCTTGTGAACTTGTTGGGATGGGCAGAGAGGAGAACAGTGGTGGAGGGAAGGGGACGCAGCCTGGGGGGCCTGGAGCCTGCCCTGCCTGCAGCCCCCCACAAGCCCTCAGCCACTGCTGCTGCTCTGCACAGTCCTGCTCTGCTCTGCTCTCTCCTGGCAGGTGAACCTCCTCATCCCCATCACTTACCTGGCGTTCTGGGCCTTTCTGCTGGTCTTCAGCTTGTACTCCGAGCCCGTCGTCTGTGGGGTTGGACTCATTATCATTCTAACTGGAGTGCCAGTGTTCTTCCTTGGAGTCTACTGGAGAAATAAACCAAAGTGTGTAAATAGGCTAATAGGTAAGCCAGCACCACGTGCCTCCCTGCCCTCCCTGTTCAACTCGGCCATGCTGGCACCAAACCAGCCAGGGAACTGCCCCGAGGAGGCTGGCCACCCCTCACAGCCAGGGGCAGCCCCTGGGCACAGAGTGGCCAGGCCCTGCTTTGCTTTGGGCAGCTGTTTTGCCAGCCCCTGGGTACATTTAACTCCTCTCATGGCTCTGTGCCCATGCCCTCAGCTTGCTCCCAGCAGCCTGCCCCAGCAAATACTCGGGGTGTCACTTTACACACACAGACAAAAGAGCAGTCACCAAGGGACTGAGGAGTTTGTGTGACCTTTGCCCTGCCTCCTTCCTCTGTGACATGATGAACTATCTCATACTCAAATGTTTCTTGTGAAGACTTACATTACCCCTCATATAAAATTGAAACTGCAAAGAGTCTCCTATGTTTTGGTTGTGCTTGATGTTTAATCACTCTGCTCCAAGGGGAGGACTTGCAAACGAGCACACTGCAGCCCTCTGCTCTCACTGGAGGGTTTCTGTCAGCTGCACTTGGCTCCACTGCCAGCAGCTCCCCACGGCCAGTGGTCACTGCAGCCAGGCTGACACAGTGCCAGGAGGGCTGGCAGCCATGCCATGCCATCCCCATCCCATCCCATCCCATCCCATCCCATCCCATCCCTGCCATGGGCAGCACGGGCAGCTCTGTGAGGGGCTGGGGAAAGGTGTCCCTAAAGGTGTCCCTAAAGCTGTCCCTAAAGCTGTCCCACCTTGCTCTGCCCCTGCTCCAGGAGCACTCTGGTGCCTGGGCTGGAGGGAGAAGGGCTGGAGGGGCAGTCAGGGGGCAGCAGGGCTGTGCAGCTCCTTCCCTCGTGCCATTGCTCCAGCCACCCACGTTTGTTTAGAGGAGCTCAGGCGCCCCGTGAGGCACCCACTAACCCTGGTGATTTGCTCCCTGCAGAGTCCCTGACGTGCTGGGGGCAGAAGCTGTGTTTTGTGGTGTACCCTCAGTGTGGAGGTGCAGAGGAGGAGGCCTCCTCCTCCCACTCCTGGCGGCTGGTGAGCGACACAGCAGTGAGGAAATCACAGCAGCGTGGCCTTTGAGGCTGAAGTGGCTTCTTGTTTACATGCTGATTTTTGAAAAAAAAAGTTTTTCTGGAAATAAAAAAAGTTGTTTTAGAGCATCAATAGTAAAGCCCATAAAATGAGCTACATCCTTTATGGCCTCTGTAGCTTTTAGTTATTCCCTAAGAAAAAAAAAGAAAAAAGGAAAAAAAAAAGAAAAGAAATAAAATGTAAAATAAGGAGCTGGTTGGGTTTTTTTCTGGCAGCGTTCTTGCTCAGCAGGGGAAAGCAGCACAGACACAGCTCTGGAATACTGATTGTAGTCACCATGAGGGTCCACCAGAGACACACAAATTTAGGCATTTCAAAACTAGGGCAGCTCCCAACACCAAATCAAAGTACAGTAATCAAGAGAAAGCAAGGAGACCTCTTGCTGTCCCTGGGTGGGGTTTGCCCAGGAAGGTACAACCCAAAGGATCACCCCTCCAGACACCTGGAGGAGCATCCCCAGCCCAGCTCTGCAGAGCAGCACAGCCAGGGCTGCACCAAGCACAGACTGCAGAGTAAAACCCACAGCACCAACCACCTGCAGCCTCCAGCATCGTTCTGTGACACAGGAAAAAGGTACAGAAGTAGTGATCCAAATCTCAGATATCTCAGCTTTGTAGAGATCCAAATCTCAAGTATCTCAGCTTTGCAGTGGTCTAAATCTCAGGAATCTCAGTTTTGCAGGGATGTAAATCTCAAGTGTCTCAGTTTGGAAGCGGTGTTGTAGAGGTGGAGGGGGTTCCTGCAGCACCCAGGAGCTCCTGCAGGAAGCTCAGCCTGATCCAGGAGCACCTGCAGGAAGCTCAGCCTGATCCAGGAGCTCCTGCAGGAAGCTCAGCCTGATCCAGGAGCTCCTGCAGGAAGCTCAGCCTGATCCAGGAGCTCCTGCAGGAAGCTCAGCCTGATCCAGGCGCTGCTGGGGAGGATGGAGTCGTGGAGAGGTTTGCAGCAGGCTCAGCAGTGGAGCTCAAGGGAAACCCAGGAGAGGTCCCTGATGCTCCTCCTGTCTCTTGACAGGTGTCAGGGGGTGCCACGTTGCTCCAGAGACCAATTCCCCTTTCCAGCTGGGCTCAGCCAAGTATCACTCACACATCAGATGCTCCTCAGAAAGTGTTTTGCTTATTTTATTTGTGCCATACACTAGGGGAAAAAAATCTCATTCGTACACTTAATTAATATATAGAGATTTGCTGCTGTAGCAGTATGGCCACTTTCACACCAGAGAACCTTCTAAAAATGCAAAATGTGAGAACAGCTCTGAGCTACTATTCTTTCTCAGTATTTGAAAACAAAACCTATCACATTCAGTAGCCTTGGTAACAGCCAAAATTACATCTGAATGTAATTTTAAAAGTATCCTTCCATGGCCCTGGCACAAAAATTATGGATTCATTATCTTAGTTAATTATTCAGAAATACTTTTGTAATATAATAATAATGTCTATATATTAAAATTCTATTCATCTCCATCTTTCAGATAGCAGACACTAAAAAGAGTCACAGCTTACATTCTTCTCTTTGTATAAAGCTGTTAACTGTAAGAGATTAAAATACATATTTAGCTAGACAAAAAGGTGAGGTTTTGTGTGTATATGTGCACACATGTAAAGAGTCTACATTTTAAATAATAGTATGAATATATAGTTTGTTAATTGAAATCATAAATATTCAGCTTGCTTTTAAAAAAAAAGTTCAGAGCAGACCTCCCTGTGGCTAAGCAGCACCTGAACCTTTAACTAATGTCAGAGGCTCCCATGATTAAATCTCCTTTTCCATAGCTCCAAATCCACTTTCTGAGGTATAATTTCCAACTGCTTAATTCTTTCAATACCTTTTCTAGCTAGTGGGAAAACGAAATGTATCACAGCATCAGAAATACTGATTGCTTTCAGAACTGCTAAGTTTAGGCATGGGTTTATTTTTGTTTGTTTAAACAATTAAGGTATGGAAATCAGCCAGCAAGGAAACTGCAGCACTTGGGACAAGTCTGTATGGTAATGAGAAAAGTAATAATAATAGCAATAGTAGTAATGCTGCAACAGCTACCAAGGCTTTTCTTGGCTGTTATATAAGGAAATCAAAAGCAAAATTAAAGAACAAATTCCTCATAATTGTTAATTGATTTTGGCTCAAGTTTTCCCTGGTTATACTGACATACTTGAAAAGGAACATTTGGCCTTAAATCAGAAGGCTTAATTTAGAACAGGATGATTTACTAGACCTCATCTTTGAATTACATGCCAATCCCCAGAAAGTGTTCCACGGTGTTTCATTTTTAGGAACAGCTTCATCTCTGCTCCCATCACATACATTAAAGGCTTTGCAAAGGTTACTGCCTAATGTGTAGAATTTCTAACCACAGAAATCAATGTACAGAATTAGAAATTTAAATTCATATGCTAAATGAAATTTGGCAGCACACTCAATCCATATGAGAGAGATTTTTCCTAAAGACAAAGCAACTAGCCCCACAGGAGACATAATTACTAGTATTTTAAAGCCCACTGAAGAAAAAGCCTTGAAACAGCTGACACTAGCAGCACGATGAGAGTACTGTGGTACTTGATACAGAAAGGCAAGCTGCTTCCAACAGAAAGGAGTTCAAATAAAGCTTAAATAGCAATGCAGTACCATATAAGCCTATATATTATGTGCCATTGTATTTATGTAGCATAAAATACTAGGGGCTGTAATGCAGAAAATACTCTGGGAGTATCACCTGTAAGTCAGCCTAAGGCAAAGGCAGTAAAAAATGGATTGGATTATTCTTACCTGATTTATCACAGGGTTGAAAACAGTGGCAACAGATACATCATCACTGTGCTGCATGCTTTGCAAGAGAGAAGAGGAGAAGATAAAATTCCAGGAGCTGAGTGGGCACTGTTGGGAAGCACAGGGACAATGAGACAGAGCTTCTGCTGGCTTGGCCACCCTCAAGCATTTTCAAAAACTTGATTAAGGAATTTATTGTCTTGCATTCCCATTAGTACATAAAGCAGAAGAGCTTGATCTCAGAAGGATCAGGGGTTGAGACTCACAGACTATCCTGAGCTGGAAGGGCCCACAAGGAACACGGAATGCAGCTCTGAAGAAACAGGCCCACCTGGGGAATGTTGTGCTGTTTCTGTTCAGAGCCTTCCTCCCCTTAAGGACAGAGGAGTCCCTGTGTGTTTAATAACACATCTGACTTGGGAGCACCTTTCCAAAACGTATCCAGAAGCATGCAGAGCAGATCCCATTACCAGGCTGCATCTCCTCTGAGAGCACAAGCCCTGCTGCAGGTGTCAGCCTCAGGACAGGGGCTGGTGGCCCCAGGGGAGGCTGCCTTTGCCTGGGGACGTGCTGGGGTGGGCTGGGGAGCACAGGACAGAGCCACAGCCACAGCCCAGCTCCAAACAAGCTAATGCTGTGAGAGAAACGTGCTGAGAGCTGAATTAAACAAAATAATTCACCTTCACAGGAAAGACAACAAATGAACAACCAACCAGCCCCCGACAGACATGCTGTCCCACACTTCATCTTAGAGGCCTTTGTCAAAGGATTTCTCATCTTTCACTTACTGCTAAACCTTGAGAAAAATGAATTTGGTTTCCATCCCCTCTGTACCAAGAACCAAATCAGAAACTGCTCACAGTTATTCCCCTGCTGAGGAGTTCTTTGAGAGATATTGAAAGAAAAATGACGAGTAAACTTTGCTTAGAATTTGTCTTTTCCTAAAGCTTTAGAGTTCAGAGAGTTGTGCCCTGTCTCCACCTCCAGCTGTGAGTACAGGCAAACCAAACTCTGGTTTTTAAACCTCCTGTCCTTGGTGCTTGACACCTCTCACCAGTGCTCTATCTTCAATGAGAAAATTCTGCACTTGGAAAAAGGAAAAGGAAAATCCAAGAAGCAGGATTAGAAAGTGAGTAAGAAGATGCTGAAAGGCCAAAACCAAATTTGTCCTGAAGTCCTACAGTAAGAGACAGCCATAGAAGGGAGGGAGATCCAGAGGGCATCATAAAGCAGGGAACACACAGAATGAAAGGGAATAAAATGGAAACCTCCAGCACTCACCTCAGCCTGGGTAACCATTGAATCCCTGCAGCCAAGAACACAAGAGCCAGAACCTGAAGAGGGAAGAACAGCTCACTGAGCTGTTTGCTAGGGTGACAGACTGACAAAGGACAGGCCACGAGGTGTGCTGCCTGCAAGGCTCAGGTTCAGACAGCTATTTGTACCAGATTTTAAATCCCAGCACTTGCCTGGGAGATTCAAACTCAACTTCCAGCCAAGTCCAAAAATCTTAAATAAGCAAAAGCAGTTTTTCCTCTCAGAGAAAGGTCTGATTAAAAAGGACCCAATTTCCTTCAGGCTTCTCAAGCGTGGCCCTTGGTTTGCTGTAAGACATGTCTGTTGTACTGCACAGGCTGTCAAAACACTCAAGTATCATTTCTGACTCTATTTCCATCTCACGGGTTATTCTCATTTCAGCCTCACATCAGGGGATGATGGTAGGGTTTGAAACATTAATGCTTCTGCCACTGCAGCTGAATGAGCATCTCATGGCAAAACAAAACCAAAGCACAGCAAAGCCAAGCCTTTCTGCTAGGCTAGAAGGTAGTGTCCCTCTGCATCAAGCTGGCTCCTTCCATCCTCCATCATCTGGGACCATCCTGAAGTCTGTCCAATTCTCTTCAACACAAATAAAGATTTCCAAGTCTGTGGAACACAGTCAAGACAAAACAACTCAGCCTTCACCTTCTCCTGAAAAAGAGCAGGACAGAGCAAGGAGTAGCTCTAAGATAAGGGGAAGGAAAAGCATCAGTAAAACAAGCATTGGAGGCTGTACTTCAGAAATTATTTTTTAACCACTCTAACAGTCATACACTTCAGGGCTTCCTTTTTTTTAGTTGGGATAGATGCATACACACACATCAAAGGCAGCTGTATACAACAGAGAATTTCCTAGTGCCAAGATTTCACACACATTATTTAAAAAGTGATATTCCTGTGACCAGCTTCAGCTACCAGAAAAAGCAGATGATAAAAAAACCCCCAGAGGTACAAACCAAACCAAAATACACCCTCCCCCACCAAATTCATGTCCACACATGGAGTCATGGGTCAGTCTAAGAGAGCAGAGTTTAGGAATCCTCAAGCTTGGGTGTTAAGAGTGACAGTCAGGAACCCACAGGCTCTGGGTTATGTCAAATTTTATTAAAAATTAAGAGTTCCAAAGCAAGGCAAAGCACAGTGATGCCCAGCATCCTTCTTGCTCAGTATCTTGCTCAGCAGTCCAGGAAGCAGCAGTAGACACTGACAAACATGATACCACACCTGACTCATACGCCTGCACACACACCATGGTAAAATGCTGTAACTAAATTAATATATACAACACAAATTAAAAACAAACAAAAAAGCCAAAAAGAACAGAGAACAAGTATGCTTAAGGGATGTTGCAGAGTAATAGACAAGCAGGAAGGCACCAGAATTTCCAACAGAAATATTCCCTGCTTTAACAGCAGTAGAGGAAATATTAGGGGAATCACTTTTGCCCTTTATGCTGCTTATGAGCTTGCATTCTTTTTAAACCAGTAGCTATTCTTCTCTGTTCAGAGGGGGTTTTTGGCAAAGGGCTTTTTTTAGAAGGGTTGAGGGGGGTTTTTTTTGGCTTGCTTGGACAGGGGAATTTCAAATCTTAAAAACACCAAAACCAACCACACAACTTAAACACTTTGTTTCCTGTCGACAAAAAAAAATCTTTAAAGAGTGCAGAAAAACATTGTTGAAGTAACAAAAATTTTAACATGTTTACTAGCTGATTAACTTAAGCTTGTGTAGTCTTTAAAGTGTTGTATTTCCACTTTTTTTCTAATTTAGGAAGTTCTGAATACGAGGAGGCAGCTTATATGAACCAGAACTGAACCATCCTTGAAGGCACAGTTCAGGATAGTTGATTCCCTGTTTCACACTCACAAGAGATGGCAGAAGGGCAGGCACACACCGAGGCAGACTTTGTGATTTACACAGGTTTTGACATTCCAGGGCACTGCAGTGCACCTCTTTGTGCTCACAGTGCAAACACAGAGATTTCTTCTGCAAAATTAATACTGAAATTGTGGCTCTTCCCTTCCAAGGAGTTGGCTAAGAGAGGAAACTGCCCTGAGCACACAGCAGTCAGTGCTCACAAAAAGCGCCAGGTTTGTACTTCTCATTGATGCAAAGCTGTATACAGTCCAGTAATGAGGGCTGTGAATACTTCTGTATGGTGCAACATCAATTTTTCATTAACCTGGACTTTTTTAAGTTTCTAAAAGTAAAACCTTCTCAGGAAAATTTTCCCTGAGTTACCAAATCAATACATAAAATATGTATGATACATGTAAGAAATAATGTGAAGTTACACATCTTAGCTGTTCAGGGCTGCTCCCAAAATATAGCAGTACTCTGAAGTACATATTTCAATTTTATGAGCCTTATAATGGTGATGGTTTAAGGCATGGCATGATCAGCATTATTTTATTACAGAAATATTTTTCTGTAACAGAAATAAATATACATGTATTTCTAAGGTCCTTTATATCTACACAATATAAACCTTTAATCTTTCTCCTAGCTGCACTTAACTACCTTACACATACAAGGCTATGGATTTAAAATTACCTTTAGACAAAAAAACAAAAAAAACCCCAAAAAAACCACAAAACAAACAAACAAACCAATAAAACCTGTAGCCTTTGATGGAAATAACTCTGGCAGTGCAATGCCTACAGTACACGGCCTTGCAAAAGTGGAATGTACTCAAAATGTTTACAAATGCTAGGGAAGCAAGATCTCTTTCAAAATTACATTTTCCTTGATGGAATGAGTTCTGATCACAGAAGCACCTGGAAAAAATACTGAGCAGTATTTATTTAATGCAACTACAGCTCTAGTTATGCATTTTGCCACAAGCCCTTCCTGGGATTAATGCCCTCAAGAATTTGAATCTTCTAACTCGGGAATGCACAGTACAAAACCAATTTGCAATAGAAGAGGAAAAAAGAAATCACTTTTATTTAATTCTTCTGTATTACATTTTAGTAGGCCAAAGTCCTATTCCTTCTTTTTTTTCAAGGCACTCCTCCAAAGAAAGTCCTAGTGAAAGATCCAGGGCAAAATACAGCCCATTTAAAGCAAAACAATTTTTGACACTTCGATGTAAACTGTTCACTGCAGAAATCTGTTTGCCTCTACAGCCAGCAAAGTCCTGTGAGCAGCAAAACTCAGGCCCACAGATGCCAAATCTCACAGGTTCAGTTAATAAATCTGGACAACTTGAGTCCCTACAACAACAAACAGCACTCAGATATTTGCAGAGCAGCATCATCAACCTCCTGGTCACTGTCAGAAGCCAGGCCATCCCTCTGACTGCCCAGGATGGCTCCAGCCCCGGGCAGGGGGCTCTGAGACCCTGGCATGCAGCCAAAGGCACCTGGGACTTGATCTTGAGCCATGGAACAAATTGCCAGCTTTGTATGAAGAATGACAAGTCAGGAGAGTTTAAGTAGCATGACAGTAGTTGTCACAGGGTGACAAGTAGAATTTTGGGGATTTTTAGAATGGAGGTTTGGGGTCCCAAGATGGAGGGATTTGGGCGTGCCCTGTCCTCCTTTCCCCTTCCTAACCTCCATGTTCTGGGTGATGCTGGCACTTTTGCATTGGTTTAGAGCAGAGACTGACTGTCTAACACAGGTGATAGGTACTGGAACATAATTGTAAATATAGTACATGTAGTTTTTAGTATGAAAAGACAACACCAGCCCAGGGGCGGGCAGTGTGCCTCAGACTGACCTGCTGAACAGACCTCAGCAGGCCAGAGAAAGAATGTTATAGATAAGAAAAAATAAACAACCTTGAGAACTGCAGCCCAAGAGTCCCGACTCCTTCTTCGACAGCTGGGCTGGGAAAAGAGACTTTCTAATGCATCTCGGGGTCATCCTGATAGCAGAGACTGCCAGAGTTACCTGCTTTATAAAGCATTTTGGTGTGCCACTGTGTCACGGGGGAGCTGAAGCAGAGCTCTTCTCAGAGCAGGGAGAGTCTGGCCACCACAACAGCACCAGGCATCACACAGCAGAGTTCTGTCGTTCTGCAGGGACTCCTTGTCAAGCAATGCCACCTTCTTACAGGTAAAGAACTTGCTTACTTTTAATTACACTCAAAAAACCAAAAAGGCATCAGTTTACATTTAAGTGTGTACAATCTACACAGCGTCAGCTTTAAAAATGGCACTGATGTATTTCAGTTCTTCAAAGAAAAAAAAAAAAAAAATGCAAAATAATGTTCTCTAAAAATCAAAGATAAATAATGGCTGGCTTAGACATCTGCACTTAGGTAGCAGATTTACAAGCAAACTTGTGAGACAGATTTTAATTCAAAATAAACCAGAAGTCTGATCCTGACCAAGTGCTCAGTGCTTCCCAGCACAGCCCCAAGGAGCTGTAAAGCCTCAGTGTCCTTCAGGCACTCAAAGTGGAACCAGCATACTCAAAGAGTCCCTGGAAACACAAGGGAGGAGAGGACAAAGGGTAGAGGAGAAGGAAACAATTCTGCAACACTCCCAACATCACCATGAAGAAAATGCAACACATGCCATTGCAAGACAGAAATATTGCTGCAACTAAGATTCAATGCACTCCACTGATACTGAACACTGCTACACTCTCATTGCAAGCTTCAGTAGCTAAGACACCTGGTTTCTTTCTGGGCATTCCACACAGAAAATTTAGATTTAGTGGATGCTTTAAGGTACATATGGCCATCAAAACATTCCTGAAGGGAGCAAAAGAAGTGAGCAGTTTCTATAAAAGAGGAAGCTATAAGGGATTTTAATTCCTCCTAAGCATGTTTAATTAAAATTATTGAATTTTAATTAAATTATTATGCCTAAAAAGACAGTGTTATTTATAGGTTAGTACTCAGAGTTACAATGACTGGTGTCTGCCCCAGGTTCCAACAGAGTTCTCTAGTTCAGTAAGACCACTGAAAGGCAAAGAAACACTGAGTGCAAAGTGAGTAAAAGTAGAAAAGAAATACCAGAGGATGGAGATGCCTCCAAACTGCAGTGACACATTTCTGTTCTCCTATCCACTAACATCACACACTGACCCCACTGCAGTTCCAGGAATTGCAACAGTGACATAAACATGTCCCATTTAGCCTTGTGCTGCACTCACTGTGGCATTAAAGCACACTCATTTTAGTGAGAAAGTTGGGAGCACAGACATTCCACCTATCATCGAAGAGCACTGCCACAAAAACAATGAAGCTACAAAATTTACATGGACAAAACAAAAATTTTTATTAGCAAACAAGTAAAGATTCATCATCACTGGTATTGTTTTCAGAGAGGGAAGTAGATGACTGTAACATTGGCACTTCCACAGAATGGCAACAAGCTGCATGAACACCCAAAGGCTCCTCCTGGTGTGAGTTAGGGCAACATTGGTTTTGTCCATCCACTTGGATATGAACATTCATAGGGCTGTCTGGATAGCCAGACTCCCACTTTTTTAAGGGTAATCTACATGGATCTTCACTCAGTGGATGACTTCCACTTAAACTACTGTCCTCTGGGACAGTCCTCCTGGATACTGACCCTCCATGGATCGCTTCTGTAACACTTTCAGATAAGGGATCTCTGAAAGCCTTTCCTGGATCTGCTTTACCAGACTGCTTCAGCTCTCTGTCAGAGTCAGCACTTAAAGATTTATTGGTGTGTCCAGCCTCAGGCTCTGCACGTGCTGCTGTGCAAGTATTTGGCTGGAAGATGTTGGAAGGCGACGGCTCTGTCATTTCAGTCTCTGGCTGCAAGCTGCTACATCCAGCTTCTTGCGGTCCCCTGGCTTGGCCATTTGCCTCTGAACTGGCTCCTTCTGGGGAAGGTGGAGGGCTCTGAGCAGTCCCATCAGCACTGCTGATGATCCCATCACCCAGTGTGGTCTGAGAGGTGCGGGCAGGCGTCAGCAGGGGGATCTGTCCTCTCACCCGAGGTCTGTGGAAGAGTCTGCTCCAGAGCCTGCCCAAGCGCCGCCGGGACGAGCTCCGCCGGGACGAGTGGCGCCTCATCTGCCGCCGCATGGCCGTGCGGATGTTCTGCAGCACAGAGGCCTGGAACACACAGGGAGCAAACCAGCATTTCACACACACTCCAAAGATTTCTAAACCCTGCTCTCCCCATGAGTATCTCCACTTTGCCACAAGACTTAAACTTGATCCCTGGGCTTGCTTCTTCAATGCGTATTATCTAACAAACTATTTGAGAGCACCAAATGTGGCATTCACGTTCTCTCAACAGGGAGAGACATCATTCTCTCTCCCAGGTTTTTTCCTGGAGAAGCTCAGAAAGAAGAGAGAACAATTCTTATCTCTGCTTGCTGCTCCTGTTGTTTTTGCACATGTGGAATGTGTTAGGAAGACTGATTGAAGGGATTTGGTAATTGGATTCTGGTGATGGTTGTTTGTGTTAATTAACCAATCACTTGAAGCTGTGTTCTGGCTGTCTTGAGACAGTCACGGGTTTTTCTTTAGTACTCTTTAGTATTGTTTGTAGTACAGCATCTCTTTAATGTAATAGAGTAAAATGTGATATAATACAGTTTAATGAAGCAATTGTTCAGCATTCTGAATCAATGGAGTCAGAGGCCAATCATTCCCTGCGTCGGGGGCTCCCTGCATACTAAAACCAAGGACAGCTCTGCCTCCACCAGAAGACTCTAATAGATCCATAGAATGGTTTGGCTTGCAAGGGACCTTAAAGATCATCTAATTCCAGATTCCCTGCTGTGAACACCTCCCACTAGACCAAGCTGGTCAATGGCCCATCCAACCCGGCCCTGAACATTGCCAGGGAAGGGCAGCCACAACTTCTGTCCCTCATACTGTTTCCTTTATGAGTTTTAGCTCTGCTTGTCTGCCCAGGAAGTTAATTTTCCACTGGAGTAACAAACTACAAGTGCTTTATCACATTAGGAACTGTATCTCAGATGGATACTTCTGACACCATAAAGGAGTTTTCTGAGTACTTAGAAATGAATTAGAATGACTTAGAGGCTTGCCAGTGTAATTTACCTGTAAATTAAAAACAATCATTTTGGAAAATTAAGAATTGTCAAAAAATTCTGCTATAGAGACTTTATTTTCTTATCATTTCAGGTGCATTTACAGTTTCAGCTTGAAAAGCCTTTTTCTTCTATTTACTTTCTGACCTTCCTCTCTGTCTCTATTCATTCTGTCTTGATGTACAGCAAAAGTGCTTATCTCACTGCTGCTCCCCAACAAATACATTAAACGTGTTCAAAGCTACCCACAGCAGGAACTGTGGCTCTTCAGCTCCATGTAACACATACAGATTTTCGTATTACTTCCGTATAATTAGCACAGCCACTGAAATACAGTTCCAGATTGATTGCATCTAATTTATAGCAGTTTGGCTGCTGAAATATTAATTGGCACGTGTCTGCATACTTGCGATGCATTGTACACAGGGAAGTCCTCAACTGGGGGGATGAGTCCTTGTGCAATCAGCTGTCCATAGGAGGGTGGAGCTTCCCGCCGCACAAACTCTGCCTCCAGCCGCGTCATCTGAGTCTCGAACGCTCTGGGGACAGAACCAGAGAGAAAACATGGAACAGAAGTGACAGCTTGTCCTGCCTCCCCGACACTAACGTATAAAAGCACTGCCAAAGGGCTCATGCTAGGAGTAAAACCACAGAGCTTCCACTAAGCTCCGTGGAAATCTTATCAGGATGCAAAAATAAACAAAAGGACTAAGAGTACAAGGTATGAACATGAATGAATCAAACCAGCAAGCTCTCTAGTGCAGTCTAAGGCTGGACACTGTGGCAACTGAAGTTTTATCAACTGGCCAGTAATTGTTGTGCTAGTAACAGCAGTAACTTGTTCAGCAAGGGCCCAAAGGTTATTTTGGAGAAGACATTAAGAACTGGAAACAATCACACAACAGGGCAGCTTGCAGTTGCAGAGAGGTTTGCCAGTCCTGCCAGAACAGAGGCACTGAAGTTCCCACCTTAGCACAGCAGCTCTTTCGCAGGTCCTTAATCATGCAGATTTGATCAGGAGAGAATGTAAAGCACGCTGTTCAAAACACAGTGTCAGCAGCAGAGCACAGAGCTGAGATGGGAACCAGAAAGTCCCTTAGAACTCCCACAAGGCAGAACCACACTTCTCACAGGCAAAGAAACACACACACACTGCACCCAGAATGAGGCATACAGAACCAGAGGGAAGGGACACAGCTTATACCAGGGACAACTCCCACTGAGAATAGCCCCACCACAGCAGGACATCACTTTAAGCAGAACTGAGAACTGGAGTATTCGGGGAGGGGTGAAGGGTTGTTCAATTCAGACTCAGTGAAGACTTCACTGTAGCAGTTCAGCATTCAGTTTTTGTTGCAAGGGGATGAGAAGGAAAAGGCAGATTAGGTTACAACAGATTCTGCCATAGTGCACAATAACCACGTACTTCTCACAGACCACAGAAGAGCTGCTATTTCTGCTCACTACTCCCAGAAATCTTCTCTAAGCCTAATGCAGTGACTACTATTTAGATGTCATCAGGTCCTTGGATTTGATTTCACAGTATGTTGCAAATTCTCTGGTTCAGAATCAACTCTCTTTTCCTTTTAACAAAACAGAAAAAAAACACCACAGCTATAGACACATCAACAAAGCAAGACACTTACCTGTACTCCCTGGTCCTCAGAGAATATAATTTAAATGCACAACCCAGTGCTATCACGAGCAGCAAGCCACAGACGAGACTCCCAATGAGAGCAGCTGTGATGACCTTCCTGGGAACAATCACCAGGCAGTTATGTTCATCACTTCCATCCTGGCAGTCTTCTTGGCCATCACAGCGCCAAGTCTCAAAGATGCACAGATTTGTCCCACAGTGGAAATTTCCTGGCTGGCAAGTAAAGCAGTTTTTTTCATCTGAGCCATCTGGACAGTTCTTCTGGTTATTACAGCGGTCAAGTATCGAGTAACAAAGCCCACTGTTTCCCTCACATGGGTATTCATTCTTCTGGCAAGCAGGACAGTTCTCCTCATCCTTGCCATTTGGACAATGCCACCAGCCATCACAATGCTGCTTATCTGTGAAACACTCCTCATCACTTCCACAAGGGTGTTCCCAAGGAAGGCAGTAGCCTTTCACCTGATAGGTTGCATTGAATCCATGGCCAGTGCTCTTGGAGCGGGCATGGTATGAGACAGTGAGCTGGCCCTTGGACGACTCCACACTCACAGAGTGCCTGTTGTTGTGGTGTGAAAATGTCTGCATTAGTTTATCACCTCTCTCTCCGATGCCATCATACACCTTTACATAGTCGTTGTAGCCTAACTGCAAATCCAGCTGCAGCAGAACGTGCCGATTGTCCTGTGTGTCCACATACCATGTGCAACGAAGGTCCGACCTGCTGTGGTCAGCACGGAATAAGTCTGGGGAAGCAAAAGATCCATAAAAATTCCCCAGCCTTTTGCCACAGGAAAGATCAGGACAATTATCTTCATCAGAACCATCACCACAGTCTTTAACTGAATTACACCTCAGCTCGTTCAGCAAGCATTTGGTGGAGTGCCCCGCGCTGCACTGAAACATTCCTGAGGGACAGATGCTGGATGGAGGGTCTGTTGGAGGGACAGTGCAATTCTTCTCATCTGAGTTATCACCACACTCATCCATGGAATTACACTTCCAGGTACTGGGAATACACTTCCCATTTGCACAGTGGAATTCATCTGACTGGCACACAGACTGACCTATCTTTCCTGGAAAGAGAATAAGGAGGAAAAAAACCATTATCAAACTTTTGGAACTATCTGATATCACTTTTCAACATCTACTACCATGCATGCCACAAGCTAATTAGTCAGGCCAGTACCCTTCAGCAATACAGTTAGAAAGCCACATGTAAATAATATTAGTGTTACCAATACTTTACAGTCATCAATGGCCCAAGATGCTTGTCAAAAAAAAAAAAAAAGTACTCCTGTCTTCCAAGTTTTGCCAGAGAGAGTATGAAGTGAAGCCAACAAACCCCCAATATTTTACCTCTAATATAAGAAAGGCGAAATCCCTGAGCCTGTCCTGAGCTTGATGCATCTGAGTGAAAAAATATCCACACATGGTCCCTTGCAGAGATGAAAGATGGAGGTATGGAAGATCCACACACTTTGTACTCCTCCCTCTTGGAAGATGGGCCAATCATCAACCAGTCTACTGCACACTTCTGAGAGTCTTCCAAATCAAAGTTCTTAAAACTGTTCAGAACAAAAGAAAGCACAAGTTACAAAGAGGACATGTATCTGAAACAAAACCCAAGAGAGAAAGAACAGACTCTAATGGCTGACTTTCTGCACCAAGCAGCGCTGACATAAAGGAACCAATGCAAAGATAATGAAAGATCTACCTTCTATATACCACCCTGAGTATGCAGAAACAAAGCACATCGCCTAATTTGGAAAAGCACCCATCTCACAAGCATAAACATCATACCAAAGTAGCTCCAAAAGCTGAAAAATAAGTCCTCTTTTACTCAGTCCTTAAATAAAACTGCTTCCTAAAATATGGATATGAGGGAAAGCAAAATTCCAGAATACATTACATAGAAAGTAGATTAATTTCAGCAGTCATTTCCAATTGTAAAAGCTATGAAACTAGGGATGACAGGGTTGACTACTGAATTGGAAAAAGAACAATAAGAAGCAGTATAAAGAACCCTAAAGAGCTAAGTGTGAGAGACAAATCCACTCTGCGAGCCAGGGATGGGCAGGGAGAGACCAAGAAGAGAACAGGGCTGGAAAGGGAACCTAAAGTCTAACACCATTATCTTTTAATTCAAAGATTAAAATATTCCCTTTCTGGGAGTGCAAATGCAGAGCAAACAAGACAATGACACAGTCAAATTTCCAGCCCTTCTTGACACAAGCCAAGTGATTATTCAATAGCAGCTTATCTGGTGCAAAGAGGAGCCCTGACTGTTGGCAGAACACTGAACACAACTGCATAACACTCCCTCACCTGTGGCTCAGGAACCATATGTGGTATTTGGTCTGATGAAACAGATTGCATTTCTATTCAGCAATCTGCAATGACAATAGCAGATTGCAGACTGCACAGAAAAATACTCATTAGGAAGGGGCACACTGTTCAGAACACTTAGAAATGAATTTTGGTCCTTTTTTATGTAACTCTGCTACACCAAATTACCTTGGTAGAAGTTTGTGCATACTCCATGCAAATATCTAGACATAATTTTCAAGAAGGCAGAAAAGCTGTTGCAAAATACAGATCTCCTTCCCTAAATGATTTTTCACAAACATCAAAGACAAGTTCTTTGAAAAAGATAATGGAGAGATAATTTTCTGATATCAATGTGTATTTACAAAAGGTTGTCAATACCTACCAGATCTTGACCTTTGAAGCTGAAAGGGAAAGAACAGCAAGTATATAAACTAGCTAATTCATCTAGGCAGGAGACTCAGCCTACCCACACCTGCAGGTCCAATGTGTTCATTGGCTTAACAGCTCTCAAAAAAATGTTAACAGCAAGAGCATGAGAAGAGAATGCTGAATGTGACAAGTTAAAATGGAAATTAAGAGATGACAAGCAACATATGTGCAAGGACATTCCATCCAGAAATGTCCTTCCTCTTCTAACTCTCTTTCTCCCGCCAACCTCTGTGTGTCTTCTCAGCTGTGAAGAAATATTCCCACAGCACTTAATTCTTTGCTATAAGCAATCTCATAAGCTTCTGAAACCAGCATATTTTGCAAGGATGTTTTAGATAACTGTGCAGCCAAAATAAAAATATTTAAGTACTCAGCCATTCAAAGATAAACCAGAGTATTTCTGTTACAGTTGTTCTGCATAAAATGTTCTTCATGACCAAGAAGTGAACGGCCACTGCATCATGAAAAGGAATTATCCAAAGCATCAGGGAAGCTTTAGTTACTCACATAAAGTTTGTTTGTTACATGGGATGTGAGATAGCATTACTGAGCTACCACGTCAGTTTTGCTGTCTGGAACTCATTTTGGCACCACACATCATGTTGGGTTTCTATCATCTACTTGGAGGATTGTTCATAGGAAGTTTTTAATGAAAACTTTTTGACTAAGTGTTAGAAATACCCATCTGCCCAACAATCCAAGTTTTTAAGAAAAAGGAACAGTCACTAAATCAAGGAACAGAAACTCAAAACTGGGAAGGGGGGGGGGGAAGGACTAAAAAATTTCTGTGTGTATGTGAGAAACAAGTTCATTTACTACATCTTTTGGTGCTTTGCTTTTGTAGTTATTTTAGATGTACATGATGAACCTTAAAGAGGCAAACAAATTGTTCTTCTCTCTTTACCCAGCTCCCAGCACTCCCACTGGGTCCCACAGCCACTCATTTTCTTCACTCTGCTGAAAAGAGCTACTTTTGTCTATCAAGTAAATAACTCAGCCATAGCGTGGTTACACAACACAGACTGCACAACCCAAGGGGAGAATCTGCCTATACAATAAGCTGTCTATAACTTACTTTAAAAAGCACTTCTTTCTAGAAAAAAAAGAAAAGTATTCAACACTTTCACGATTCATACAAAGGAAGAGTACAGAAAAGTCAGCTACATGCATATGCCTTTACAAAGGAGTTTACAAACTCCTTTGCAGATGACAGCAATACCTCCCAAGAGGATGCATTTGTGTACAGTTAATATCTTTTACTTGCACCTTAGAAGTCTAGTACTGTACATTGCTAATAAACAGCCTTTTTTTGCTTGTGGAAAAGGAACAACTTTTAGTTCCAGCTTCAAATGCAGAAGCCCAGGCATACAGAGGATAACTGATTTTCTTGAGTGTCACTTGTGGCTCTCAGACAGATTCAGAGAAGAACCCCACACTTCTTCACTGACAAATCCACACTTCAGCCACAGAGTACAAGGGTGATGAGGCAGAATAGACTTGCAAGGAAACAATGTGTTTAACAGATTCCCTAAGGACACCTTGCCTCTCAGAGATACACAAGCTACTGAAAAAAATGCCTTGGTATTCGAAAAGGGCAATACAATACCCTTGAAAAAGGGTAATACAGAATATTCACAAGAACAAGCTCTTTCACAAAAACAAACATCCTAATCCCAAGTGCCTAGAAGTTTCAAACACAGTTTGTATGTTCTAGTTCTAATGTGAAGTTTTATGTGTAATAGAAACCACAGCAGTTATAAAATTTCTTCTGCTAAGAGACAAAGCAAAATCAAAGCAATTATGTTCTCCCTTATGCAAACTAATCAACAGATGTATTTTCAACAAACTTTCCTTTGATTAAGCCATTGTCACTATTTCAGCACCCTTTTAAGTTATATTGCCCCTACTAGAAGCAATTTTTTCCTCACTTACATTGATGGTCATTTTACAAGACCAAAAGCATTCTATACTTGAACAAGCCCTCACCACAAAAAACACTACCTTCTACAGAAATATGAAAACAATATGAATACATATGTTTGCACTTGTAAGTATATAAAATTTGGCTTCACTTCATAATGCATTTGTGACAAGGTTTGGTGTTAGAGGTTTCTGCCATTCTACTCTGACATTAAGTAGCCAACTGATTTATTTTAGCCAAAACTCCTGAATACTGCACCCAGCCTCTACTGCTTTACTTCTTTCATCATCTCTAATTAGATCTAGAGTTGCTCTGTTACAGTCCTCTGAAGAATAACTTAATCCTGCTACCAACCAAACATTTATTTATTCAGCTGAGCTTTCTCAAACTGGAATGCAAATTTTTCTATCAAAAAGGCTGAATGAGTGTTGGTATCCAGTGAAAACACAGGACAAAGACTGGTGCTTGTACTGTTTATAGGACTGCACAGGCACTGTACAGTCTTTGGAAAAGTACTCCAGTCTGTAGTTACTGATCTTGAGGGAAGTCCCAGACCTTTTGTATCAAAAAACTATATTTTTTGTGACTAAAACAAGAAGCAGGGGCCATACTGAAACAGAGAGTACTCATGTGTAACATCATCCACAGCTCATGCAGCACCAGCAGTGCCACAGTATTGTTAAACATCTTGGGCAGGGAAGCACAGGATTTGAGAGGAAAAGCAAAAGCCATTTCTGCTCAGTCACTAACCCTCTCCAGCAAAGCCCTCTGACAGTTCTGCAGGACTGGAAGAGGGACCCAGGGCTCCATCCTACCATGCAAGCTGCAGGGCACAGCAGGGTTAAACTCCAGCCCTTGCACTCCCCAACTACAGCCTCACCCCTGTGCAACCCCTGCTCCAGACACCCCCTCCAGCCAAGAGCTTCACTTCCAGAGCAATGCTCCCCTGCCTGGGCATCCTGGCACGTGGTGATAAAGGGAAGGAGAACCTGCCTTTCCCCCAGGCTTTTTTTCCTCTCCACAAGCAGAGCACACAGCCCTAGTTCACAGGGCAGGGAGAAGAAAGGCAGTAAAACACTGGTATTTCCAGCACCAGAACTACAACATAAACAAAATACAACACCCATCACAGAACATCCTTTAAAATGGCCTGGCCTTGGGCTGTTCTCACTGCTACCTGCGGATCTCCAAAACAATACAGGAATGTAGAAGGAGACTGGTGTACAAGACCAAAATTATTGGACCAAAATTTGCAGGTTTTCTTTCTCCTGAAAGATGCTATTGTCATGCTCTTGGAATGCCTCTTCCACATTTTTATAGAGAAGTACAACAACAGCCAGTTTACCACTGAAAGTATTCAGAATTTGAGGATCAGAACAACCCAGTGTGAACTGAGAAATGCATCACTAAGTCCTGCTTTTACCGAATTCTGCAGAAATCAGTAAATTCATCTGATTCTTTTTCCAGTGGCATGATACTGAAATAGAGGTTACCTCCAACAGTGAGCAGACCTCCAGGAGTTTGCAGGAAATTACAGTATTAGTCATATACATCAGCTTTTGCCTATGTACTCACATGAAGTAACAGCCTACAATCTTCCTATTATCTATTTTTACATTGCTGGAAAGTACTTCATTAAACCAGACTACCATAAATATACATTAATAATCTATATATATGAGAAAAATGTGCTTCCTGCAAAACTAATGCTTAGCAGAGCTTAGTTTTTTGCCATCTGCACTGAAAGGAACAGTAGCAGCTAGGGAAAAAAAAGTACTTCTATAAATAATGTAGGGAATTCTCTACAACCCTTTCAGTAATTTAGGCACGAGGGACTACAGATTAAAGAAAAAGAAAGCTTTCTTAGTAACTGGGAAAGGACAAACATGGGATGCAAAATCTGAATGAAAGCAATTAGTAAATACATAAAAAACTAAATGTCCAATTTAGCCCTCTAAACTAATTTTAAAATTGGAGAATAAATATTATGGATAGGTCAGTAAAGCACAGTCCCAAAATAAAACCAACCGACCAATTAAGCAAGAAAAGTTACTTCTATTTGCCAACTTCTCACAGAAAGTGTAGACTGTGAACAACTGATGACTTAATTGGCTCATTACAAACTTCTGCTTAACCACTGAAGCACAAGGACCTGAAGTCAGGAAAGCTCTATTCTACTCCCAGGTTCCAAGCAGCAGCTAACTGCATAACCTTAGGCAAGAGACACTGCCTAGCAGGGGCTATTTCTAGTAGGGGCTATTTCTTCAAAGGCCGAGTTTGTAAATGGCTATTGTGAGGTTTTCTCCAATTAATGTAAAGTTCTGAAACACTATGAGTTTGGTAAATAGAATGTGAAGCAGTCCCTTTAACTCTTCACACAATTACAGACCAGCAAGAATATATGAACAGACCTCAATTTTATGCAGAAATTGAAACTCAAATGCTATCTGACAATTTCTTTTTTCAAAGCCACTGAAGTGAATGCCAATGAAGGTGATCCCCTCACCTCAATTAATAAGAGACAGCTTGAGTGGGTCCCTAAGTAGATTGCTTTTCAATACTCTTATCTTGAATTCTGAAAATGGAGAACATTTTACTTGCAATCCCCTAAATTCCAGTAATAAAACAATAAATTTATACTCCACCAGGGTTAATTACAACCATCAAGTAACAGCAACTGCTAAACAAATTTCTTTTCATTTTTTTCTTAGATAGGAGGAAACATAAACCTATAAAGCCTGTAAATAATGGTACAAAGGCAGTTACTGCATATGACACATTTATATGATCTTACATGGTTTTATGTAATCCTCTGTGAAAAGAAGTACAAAAATAGAGAAAATGGGTGGAAAATCAAGTAGTTTCCAAAACAATAACTAGCAACTATCACTTGAATTTAAAGAGACATAACATAGTCCTGGAAAACAGTGGCTATAGGCTTGTTCACAAGTCTCAATAGAAGCATTCCATCAGACACACAAACCTGAAAGAATGTCTTGAAATATGCATACAGAGTGGTATAAGCACAAAGAACATATACTTCCTGTTCATGGGAGAGCTCCCTCAAGGATTTCTAGAAAGTAAACTATAAAGCAAAACAACAGGCATGGAAATGTGAAGGTATGAAGAAAATCAATATACACATGAGAGACAGACATTAAGACATAGCTTCTAAAGGAGCCAGCATCTTACATACACATGTAGATCTGGTCACTGCTCTACTGAAAGCTGCTGAAAAATAGGTTTATAAAAAATAACCTCAAGTGCAAACAGTTTAGAAATAAAAATACTTTCAATTGCAGTTTTACCCCTTAACAACTCCAGCTGTATCTCGTTATATATATCTCTTACATAACACTGCTGTGTTGTTGTCAACGAGAATTCAAGATCAAAGGAAGTGCTTACTGTGGAACACAACACAGAGAAGATGGGCTTTTCTGAAACCTTTCAAAATGCAGATGTTAGCACAAGAACTGTGTTTGATTTTCCCAGGAAAATTTAAAAAGCTACTCTTATGCCCTTACCAACACATTGTTAGAATAAGAAGCATATCCAACTGGAAAGCAGAAAACATGTTTGCATTTGAAACCTCCTAGCCTAGGCAAGTCAGCTCCTTCTTTTACATCCTCGCCATTGCAAGGGCAACAGCCTTGTAAAGAAATCCTCAGATGCTGTAACATTTTGCATTTCATATGCTGGAGTGAGTCATTCCAAGTACATTTACAGTCACAAACATAACACCACAACACTAGTCCCTGGGATGTAAACACGTAGTTTCTATTGTTTGCATGTGCAGAGGAGGGCAGGATAAGGCTGTGCATTCAGGGAGAGAAAACAAACCCATTCAGAAATCTTTCAAGCCATACTGCTGTGCACACATCTAAACTGTACACACATTATTACCAGTTGCCACACCTCATATGTTCCTTTGTTTCTCTAGCCTCTGTTACACTCACACTTGCAGAATAGAGTCCTAATTCTAACTGGAGCACTGAGACATTTCCATAGCCTAAACTGCAGCATTATTCTCTGTCCTAGGGTGATGTTATGGTGCTTGTACCCCCAGTCATCTGTTTATACTGGATATTATGTTCTGTGCCTTCAAGACTGGCTCTGAAGAGCAGAGTTTTGTTTTGGTTTTGTTATCAGCCTGCTCCCCACGGCTGGCGGGACACAGGGATGGGGCAGTACACAGTGCAGCTTTTGCTTTGCTTTCGCTTTGCTCTTGCTCCTGCTTTGCTCTTGCTTTTGCTCCTGCTCATTAGTTAGTTTAGTTAAGCAGTCTGAATTTTCCTGGACTGTTTTTCTTTCCTTTTCTTGGAACCACTTGAGCCTGCTCTGGACTGGGACCTGGAAACACCAAGAGTTTGCACCTTGTGGCTGCAGCAGCCATCCCCAGCGCCGGAGGGACTGACAACAGAGCGACCTCTCCCAGGAGAGACTTTCTGAATTTGTCATCCTTTTCAGAGCAGTGAAGGAGTGTTGTCATCTGGTATTGTTCATTCTGTGTGCTGGGGGTGCTGTGCCTGTTAAATAAACAGGTTCTTTCCACTTCTCTCTGAGGAATCCTTCCCAAATCGGTTGGAGGGAGGGGCCGTGTGGGTTTGCTTTCTGAAGGGGCCCCCTTTGGAGGTTTTCTACCAAATTTGCCCAAAACCAGGACATTCTCCAGAGTCAAGTCCTGTGTCTCATTTGTATGCTTTCTCAGTTTCCAACAATCTCTGCTTTGAAACAAATTCCCCACATCCAATGTAATGTAATGGGCTTTAAAAGCATGTTTCTATTTATGAATTTCAAATGCTAGCAGGTATTTACTTCATTACTTTTGGTGAGTAGTTCCTATTTTGAACTATGGATGGTGGAGCCTTCCTATTATTCCATCTGTGGCAGATTTGTTTTCAATTTCTGAGCATCTGCAGTTGAAGAGGTTTTGCAACCCTTTCAAACAGCTGAGCAAAGAATGAGCAGATGGTGTCAAATGTAACAGTACTAAAACCCCCTGAAAAAACTTTTCCTAGGTTTTAATTTTTAAGTAAGAAATTCTTGGCTCATGAAGGATCCCACCACTAGCCCAGAGAAATCAGGCACGTTCACAGTATGCTCATATTATACCCTAAATATTCTCAACAAACCATTTGCAGTACATTTTAGTCTTTATTGAATAGCATTTTTCTAGAATTGAGCTGAAACTATACCACAAATGCTAACTATTATTTGATTTGTTAAAAATAAATATTAAGCAGAAAAGCATGTGTCTTTTGGTAAAAAAGTAACAATAAGCAATAATTATCTTCAACTGTCTATTAAGCATAGCACCATTTCAAGACATTCGTGAAAATGCTGTTTTTTCTCTAAGAATTTTACATGCCCACTGAAGCTGTTGCAGGTCTTACAGCCTTCACCTACTCCTACTCCTAAGCAATGAAGGGAAAGGGGACCATATAATGTGAGTAAATACATTGCTGTTTCCCACTCCCTCAAATGTCAGGGGTATATGAAATGTCACACAGGCATTGTGAAGATAAATACATTAAAAGACCACAAATGACTTCTGTAATCACAGATGTCAGAAGTAGCCTACAGAAACAAGCCACAGTGAAGCATTTTTAAATAGAGAGAGGTGCCCAACCTGGAACCATGCCCCAGTGTAACCAATTTCAGCTCTCTTTGATCATCCAGTGGCTCTGGAGACAGCCTCACATTGGTGTATCAGGTAAACTCACTTTTTGTTTTGTTTTAGCAAAGCAATCCTCTACCTCCACAAGTATCCACCCATACCTAATTGTTATCATATCTCCATGATCTCCTTGGATGTACCAGCTGCAGTTTATGGCTGGAGGATAGTTGGATGGCCAAGAAGGACTGTAGATGACTCCCCGTCTCTCTGTGTGCTGTTCCAGTTCGCCACTGCAAGCAGCTGTTAATAAAGGGAGAAAAATAACATTGTTAATGTTTTGCCTAATCAACAATTCATATTAGCTTCAAGAGCTTTCATCAGTTTCTGGAGACTGCAGACATGTGAGTCAATAGTTTTATCCTCTTACTGCTCTCTTCCCTGCCCTGTTCTTTAATTAAGACACTCACACCAAGTGTAGGTAAGCATAACCTGCATTTCAATGCAGCACCAATCAATAATCTTGTATGAATCTACCACAGGCTACAATCAATATTACTGCATGGATCTGCCAAGAGGATGTAATACAGAAATCCTTCTCACCAGCTTCTCAAAGCCTAGGTAGGTCACCCAGCAAGTGAAGAACATCCGCATTAACTGTAAAGTAGCTAGCAGCTCATTTTGTTATGACATGTTCCTGGACATGCTGTTTGTTCTCTTAACCACATGAAGAGTTTGTAAGGGTTAAAAAAATACCACCACCCACCACACCCCCACCCCTCCCACAGAAAAGTAAACTGCAGTCCAATGTTAAATGTTTTCACTGAACATTACTAAAGTACTCTAAATTCCTTCTGAACCCATATAGATGGGAAAAAAATTCAACACAAGGAAAGGAGCAAACAAGGCCAAATAAAGCTCAGCATTTTCAAAGCACATTTAGTTCTTCCTATGGAAAACAGCAGGCTGAATCAAATACTTATAATTTGTAATTAAGCAATTCAAAAATGAAAATTAAATGTTCCGAGGACAAGTTGAAAAGCTGTTCTGATAAGAAAACATACTCCAAGCAGACTACAAGAGGGAAAATTCTCTGCAATGCAATAGCTATTCTGAACATTCTCAAAAATATTATTTTAACTATTTTTAAAACAAATTACTATCTAGAGCATGACTTGTGGACTGCAGCTGAATATTTCAGTTTTTGAAAGAAGCTTACATTCTTGTAGCTGAAAAATGTAGGAAGGGAAGAAAAAGGTTGCCTATACCTTGTCACCTCATACACATACACATCCCAATACACTGCATTATAAATGAGAGATTTACAGTATTGCTTGAAATCCAGCCACACAAATACACCACTTTCAATTCCCAGCTGGGATCAGATTTAGCTGCACTGGAGGGATGGAAGGAAGGAGTCCCAGCAAAGCTGCTTGGCTGCAGTCAAGTCAGGCAGCCTGAGGAGCTCCTGGCTGGGGCTGGGCTGCAGCACATCCCCTCCAGGAAACCTAGGCCTGGCACTGTGCTGTTTGTTCACAGTAAGCACTTTTGAACCGAGAGCCGCAGGAATACAAAAAGCATCAGGTGAGCAACTTACCTGAGGCAAAACATGAAAATGCTATTATTTTTACTCTCCAGGTAGAGCATTCCACTGAAATACAAGTATATAATTCCTACTAGTTTCAAAGGCCACAAAAACATACAGAATACATAAATACATGAAAACACCTATTTCCAAACAAGTATTTTGCAGTAATGAAGTTACAAAAACAAGAACATTGTTGTTATCACATTTCTAAAACCAGAGCGGCTCCATGCCAGATGCTGGAAAATACTTAGATGCAGTTGCAATTACAGAAACATAAAAGCAAATGTAAGACCCACAGCACTTTCCAACTCCAGTTCTCAGTTTCTTTAGGGGTATAATTTTGTTCCTCCACATACTTGTTACTGCATCCACATATCACAGTAGCAGAAGAGGACCAAGAGCTAGCAAACACATAAAGGAGCTGGGAAGGCTGCATCTCCTAACTGCCAGGTTAATAACACTTTAAAATGGGAAGGAAACAGAATCCACAAAGTGAAAGAACAAATGCAGCAGACAGCACTATCCAGAGCCTTCCAGTAACACCTGTGCAAATATTTCTGCTGCCCTTATACCATATTATGTTCTGGATTAATATCCCTTATTTATAGTACTTGCAGTAAAAAAAAGGGTTAAAATTACACAAAACTTATTTAGTTTCCATTCTGAGGAAGTCCCACTGACAGGCTGATGGCTCCGCATGAGCACTTCCATTCACACATCCATCAGTGTAGTTAGGGGAGCTATTATTCTCCCGAATACTTGTTTCTCAGTTTTAGGAAGTAATTACAGAGACTCTGAGCAATAGTTACTTAAGCATCCCAGCTTTTTTGAAGTAATATCACTACATATTTTTCTTTTGGAATAACATAGTTTCCTAATGCAGAGGATCTGCTGTAACATCACAGTTCAGGTCTTCAGTGAGAAATGCTTTTTCTTACTAACACTGCAGATCTGATATAAATGTGAGGCAAGAAAAACACAAGAGACAAAAGACATAGATTCTTCCTTTCAACAGAAGAACTGTAGCTGTGCAAATCCATGGACATGGTGAGGAAAGGGCTGCACTGATACTCTATGCCATTTTTGGCAGTTCATCTGACAATGGCTATTGTTGCCAATACTTTACCACGGCCTCATCCCCTCAGTATCAAGCCTCTCAGGCTTGTCCTACTCAAAATCAAAAGGACAATTGCTTAGCTCTTGCAAAGGGTCCTGATTTGAATGGACCACAAATCTGAATTAGTATCTCTTTTGGTTTAAGACAATTTAAAGGAGAAGCCTCTGGGTCTGGCTGTCTCCCTCAGGGGTCCAAGTAAGCAATGAATATAAGTAGATTAAGTGAAAAAATAACCCTTCACTAAAAAGCAGAATAGCAACAGTCATAAACTGTGGATGAGAGTGTTTAGTCAGAGAGAGAAAAACAGACCGCTTTCCCAGGCATTGCCCTGGGGAAGTTGTGGGAAGCTCAAAGAAAAGAATTAAAATAATTCTTATCTCAAGTCTGTACACCTGATGTTTGCGAACACGTGGAACGTTGTAGGTGATGTTTATGGACAAGAAGGTGTTGTTCCTAATTAAACCAACTGTGTGAGTGGTGTTGTTTGAGAACCAGTCAGGTTCTGGGTGAACGATCCTGCCTAGAAATATCTGAAGTTCCTAATAAAGTTTCACTTCGTGCCTCCTGAGTTTTAGAGTCAATGTCGTTGCTTCTCACTGTTCCTAATCCAACGACGACAAGAAACAACAGCAAATAACGCCTAAATACAAATCTGCTCAACCCTGTGGACTCCCCAAAACAAAAAGAGATCCCAGACAAAAACTGCCAGCCACAGCCCCCAAGGTGGTGCCCTGGATTCCGAGCATGCGAGTCAAAGGACAAAGTGGAAATGGTGCCAGTCTTTTCTCCACCGCCCTCCTCCGTTCCCCTATCTCTCTCTCGGCGTATATCCTGTCGGCTGGAGCCCTGCCTGAAGTTCTGTGGGTTCAGGGAACTGCAAGCTCACGGAGGGCACCTGTCTGGCTAGAGGCAGGGGCACGCAAGAGAGCGCGGCTGGGCTGGATCCTCTCGGCCGGGAGCGGCTGGAAGCGGAGCGGCTGCAGCTCCCGAAACCGCGGCGAGGGGACAGACCGACACTGGGCTGGAAATGGCTTGACGCTGCTGCTTGCTCTCGAATGGCCCGAGGAGAAGACACCGAGCCTGGGGCTATAAACGGCGGCGCTGCAGCTTCCCTTACCCTCGTTATCTCCGTGCCCGCAAGCACGAAAGGTAGCTCGGGCAGCTTTTGAACAACACGCGCTAAAGCAAACCCGCACACAGCTCACAGACACACAAACACCGCTCACAGACACACAAACTCACACACAGCTCACAGACACACAAACACCGCTCACAGACACACAAACACCGCTCACAGACACACAAACACCGCCCACAGACACACAAACTCACACACAGCTCACAGACACACAAACACCGCTCACAGACACACAAACACCGCTCACAGACACACAAACACCGCTCACAGCTCACAGACACACGAACTCACACACAGCTCACAGACACACAAACACCGCTCACAGACACACAAACACCGCTCACAGACACAGAAACACACAGCTCACAGACACACAAACTCACACACAGCTCACAGACACACAAACACTGCTCACAGACACACAAACACACAGCTCACACACACAAACTCACAAACACCACACTCACAGACACACAGACTCACACACAGCTCACAGACACACAAACACCGCTCACAGACACAGAAACACACAGCTCACAGACACACAAACTCACACACAGCTCACAGACACACAAACACTGCTCACAGACACACAAACACACAGCTCACACACACAAACTCACAAACACCACACTCACAGACACACAGACTCACACACAGCTCACAGACACACAAACTCACACACAGCACACTCACAGACACACAAACTCACAAACACACCACACTCGCAGACACACAAACTCACAGACACCGCTCACAGACACACAAACTCACACACAGACACACACACCACTCCCGGCCAGGGAACCTCTGAGATACAGGAGCGATTTTTGGGCACAGATGATGATGGCGTACACTATAATTATGAATGACACCAAGACAGTATTGCTAAAATTTAATTACACTGTTTTAACTATATGTCCACGGTCCCCTAAACCTGTTGGAGCAAACTGGGGACACACACATACACACCTCCCAAAACTACTGTGGTGTTTACCCGAACCTCACTTAATTGCCTCATGTTTTTGATGCCTTTTTCCCCACCAACTCTCATTACTACAGGCTTTGCCAACATGAATCGATCTCCACCCAAAAGAAATCACCCGCCCCTCCACTCCTTGTGCATTGACTGCTGCAAGGCAGAAAAGGTGAAGTACCCCAGCACAGCTTTCAGCAGCTCTTTTTTCACACACATAAATTTTGAAAGAAATACCTTTACTAAACACAGCCTTCAGTGCTGACAACAAAATGGTAAAACCACACAAAGGCAGAATTTTATACTGTTGGGGCTTCAATATTAATAAAAGGGTCCCAATTCCCTCCTCAGCTCCTGGCCATGAAGTCTGCAAAATCGCACACATGCCTAAGTACTGTGTTAAAAAGTACTTAAGGCTTCAGCATGACACGGTGATTCCTTAAGGAAAACAAACAAAAGCCTGTTCAAATTGCCAAAACATCTAAAGGAAAGGGAAGTTCCTAAATAGAAAGGCACAGTCCTGGATTCTGAAGACCTTATCATCCATGACAACAAAAGAATAGCAGTGATAACACTTTTTTTAACAATTCAGTGTATTTCCACAGCCTTTCCACAAAAACTTAAAAGAAAAGTGAAATCCCAATTCACTAAAAACTCCAAACTGCTTAAATTCTCCACATTAAGCATTACTGAAGAAACATAAAAATACCAGTTCCTGGACTGGTCAACCAACCCACCAAAAATCTTACTGAGATGGTGCTTTTAAAGAAAAGATAAATTACAAATAATAAATCTTCCACAGTTTAAAAAAAAAAACCTAAACAACAAAAAACTAAACAAGCGAAGAAAAAGAAAACCCCAAACTTTAAACAAATACCAGAAGAGATATGAGTTCAGAGAGTTTCTGTCAAGAGGGCATAAATCTTAATGAGGCTTTCTGTAACAATCAAATAGATTTCTTCTACCGTAAACAGCAGTAGATTCCCTCTGCCAGTTACGTATGCCACAAATATGTGCAATGACGTTTCCAAAAACTTTACATTAATAATATTACTCTTATTTTTGCAAGGGGAACTGTGGTGAAGCTTAATGTATGTTTTATTAAAGGACAGCACTGAAGGTACTATGGTGTGCTGAAATACATTTTCCAAGAATCCCAGACAAAAATAAGTCCTGCAGCTTCACATTCTTCTGCACCAGGGCCTGTCCCAGTCACAAGGAACACATCCCAACCATCTGCTCCTGGATAAAAGATGTTTTGCACTTGCCACAAGGAACCTCCTCTCAAACCCAAATGCTTGGCAATACACCTTTCCTCAAGTGGCTGTCTCAGAGTTGGGAGGGAACTCTGCCCAAGTTCTCACAATGCTCCCTCAAGGAAGGCTTGCACACATGGTTTAATGCAGATCCCTTATGCCTGTGGAAAAAGAAGACTTAAGGCTCCCCTTTGATTTGCCCAGGCTCCAGCAGGCTTCTTCTGCCCCTGGTCAGAGCCAGTGAAGGCAGAATCCAAGGGTTCCACCTACAGATGTGACACAACCCGAGCTCACGCCGCTCGATCAACAGGCCAGCCTAGCTTTGTGTGAGCACAGCTAAGAGAGGCTACACAGGGATGGATCCCTCTGCTGCAGTGACCTTTGTTGATCACTTTCATCCCAAGCTCCAGTCACACCATCAGGAGACAAGGTAACTCAAAACTGTATGAAGACAAGAAAACTTGAAGGCTACAATACTCTGAGGTTTTCAGCACATTTGTGGAATAAAAGCCAGATGTTACAATTTATTTCTAGTGGGAAAAAAAAGTGTTAAAAAGCAGCAGAGCCAACTGGAAGAACCTCTACATATTTTAGGCTGGGGCAGCATCACCAGTATAAGTAAGCAACTGTAATTACTTAATTTACATTCTGTAAACTCATGCATCATACACCAAACAGATGCCAAACTCCATCAAAAGCTAAAGAACCATCCAGGCAGAACATACTAGGACATAAATGACACTCTGTACCTTTTCCAATAAAAGAATGGAAAATACTGTGTTGCAGACAACACGTCCTGCATGATTTATCCACACTTCCTCTAAGCTTAATTTAAGCAGGTTACCTAATCATAAAATAACTACCTTCTCCTGATTTAAACCTTCTCTCAACACACAACTTTGACTTGAACACTCAAGCTCCCACATTGTTTGATCTACTGTCCTAGAAATATTTTTATGTTTTCTAATATCCTTTCCTCCCATCTTCCTTATTTGCCATTTTCAGTTTTAATATAAGTTGCAGCCTCACTGGGAATAAAGTACACCTACACGTATGATGGTGGATTGACAGTCACAGGAGAGTCCTTATCACTAAGAGGACCCTGACTGCAATATTCCCATAATGTCAGTAAGTCACAGCACTGCTGGAGAGAAGGAAATTACACTAAGTGCTGCGATTCTGGTTGAATTTCCACACTGACATTCATAACACATGTTTAATATTCTTGTTTTAGCTTCTTCAGGAATGAGCCACTCTCCCTGACTTGGTGCTCCCAGGCACACATCCTAAACACAGAGTTTTCCTCTAAGAATACCCAGCACTACGACCTTAGCCTCAAGCTTACAATTTTTATCTATCACAACGACAATGATGCAGCCTATAATCCTGCTGTGGTTTAAACCCAACTGGAAAATGAACCCCACAGAGCCACTCCCAGCCCCCAACCCTCAGGTGAGAGAGATGAAACGCAGATTCGGGGTTGAGATAACAATCTACTGTTACTGGAACAATTTGCAATTCAACAGCAACCAGTGAGAAAACAATCAGTGACAGCAGCGACACCACCGATGATAGCAGCGTGGGACAGAGGGCGATGGCCAAAGCGCTCGGAGTCTGACTGGGACAGGGACAGGCCAGGGCCAGGGCCAGGGGTGACCAGAACACAGGGCCAGGGCCAGGAGTGACTGGAACTATGGCACAGCCTCCGCACGGCCCCTTGGCCTTGTCCCCCCGCCGGGCACACACGGGGACAGCCCCAGCACGGGGACAGCCACCCTGGCCCTGGGGACAGTGGGACAGCCACTCTGCCCTTGGGGACAGTGGGACAAGGACCACAGGCCTTGGGGACAGCAATCCCTGGCCTTGGCTGGCACGGGGACAGTGATCCCTCACCTTGGTGACAGCATGACAGTGATCCCTGGCCTTGGTGACAGCAGGACAGAGATCCTTCACCTTGGCTGGCACCGGGACAAAGCCCTTAAAAGTCCTAAACTTCTTAAGATGTCATCATTAGTCTGTCTTAAACAAACGTCATTAAAAAAGTCTTTCATTAGAACACCTCTCTGCATGGGGAAGAGACAGTAACAGCTCAAATGAACAGCAAACAGAGGGTAAGAAAAGTATGTCTTACCTAATGAGGTAACAGCACTTTCTATTTTCCCAGTCAGGAAGAGATTCACTGTGTAAAGACAGAAAAACAATGTTCAGACAAATTCTAGCAGTACAGGGCGGCAGTCAATAGTTAACCATTCCTAGGTGTTTGCTGGGGTGTTAGCACAAATGCATTGCAGTTTCCCAACAAGAACTTTGCTTATCTGCACAGGCAAGTCGTGTAATCAACTATTATCCTTCACTGTAGCTAAAACAAGTCAATACACAGTGGAAGTTTAGTATCTCTGAAACATGCTACCAAACAACTGCCAATCTATTTTAAATTATCTTCCATAGGATTAATTTTAATTGTGGAACACAGAAGAACAATCACATTAAAACGCAGTTATTATCCTTAAATGCTTCTCTGAATAAAGCAAAGTTTGCTCCCCCTCAGGTAAATGTCACCTTGAAAATCAGCTGCTAAAGCTAACATGATTGCCTTGACTAAGCAAAAGCGATGAAGTTTTCAACAAGGTCCACGAATACAATCAAAACAGGATGAGGCAGTACTTGCAATACATATCTGACTTGCAAATTAAGTTCCAAAGACTCTTCACTTTCTCAAAAGTCTCCTCTCACAGTGTATATACCATTAAAGTGATCTGGAAAGAGTAGTTATTGCCAAAGAAAATTTGTCCTGTGTCATTGTTGCTCCAGAAGTCAGCATTAACATGTAGTTCCCTATTAGTTTCCCCACACATTCTTTAAAAATTACAGCGTGTCCCATTGACTGCTCTCATTTCAACAGTAATCTGTAATCTACAAAGACAGCCTATTAGTAAAATGACAAATGAATAATGCTTAAAAAAATGGAAAGGTTTAAAATGTTACCAAAAACTTAATTTACAACATCCCAGCCCAAGCACTCACTTTGGCTTTATTTTGCATATGTTAAGTCCTAAATCTTTTAATAGATAATCTCTTGGCAAGAATTCAGTTAAAAACATCATTTAAAAATCAACAATAGGAGAAGAGAGGAAGAGAAACCGTCCCTGTTCCCAACAGTCACTTAGGAAGCAGCTGACAATTAACACTATTTATGGCTCAGAGCCCTGGGCCCCCATTGTCTTCTACACTGTCTAAACACATCCCGAAACAATGACCCTTGCCCTGACTACCTTCTGTTATAACTTAAACCAGCACAAGAGGTACACAAAGTACTGAAGGGGTGGAAATAAAAAACAATCCCTCAGCTTTCCAGTTCAGGCCCTGTCATGTTTTTCAGTCACCGCACCGCAGCAGCCCAGGTGCCTACAGCTGTCCCTCCATGACTTGTAGCTGGCTATCCAGTTTGGATTTTCTCCTTTTGGGAGGACTGCTACAGACCTGGCCCTGCAAAACAGAGAGAAAACTGCTCCTGGGGTCACTCATCACTGACTTCAGGGCTCCACCTCAGGGACAAAGTGACTTCCCTCTCCTAAGCAGTCTTGGGACTGAGCTTTTAGGAATACACTAAACAAGGAGGGCAACTAAATGGCAGTGTATGTAATGCTACAGCTTGAGGAGAAACACACCTGAGCCACAGACTTGTGTTAATAAGCATTATTATGATGTTCAAAGGACCCTAAGAACACTGATTTTATTACATAATTACCTAACATCTATAACATTTGTTATATGACAATAACAATGTGCCGTGTAATTATTTCTTCTTTCACAGTGCTAGTTTGCTCTGTTAGGAGAGTAAAAGTACCTAGGAGCAAAAATACTATCCTGTACCAGGAAACAACACGGCCCTGTTAACTCTGGCAAAGCAGCACTTCCGTTTGTGACAAACTCTGGACTGCAGCAGTAACAGCAACACAACATTTCCTCATCCAGTATTAAAGTGCCACTGTTTCTGTAACCATAGTAATACAGTCCTAAAGACAGATGAAATTAATCCATGATTATGTCACAAATTTATATAAATGAGAAGTAAAGTACTTGGTTTTGCTCCAAAGAAAGTAGGTGAATACACTCTGCATAAGTAGTATCAGCAGAACTGAAAGCAGTGTTTGAAGATACATCGTATGGAGGAGGCTGGGTCTGTACTACCATTGTCATCTTTATGTCTCCTACCTGAACACTCCAATAGCCGTAAGAGAAACAAGCTCTGAAGCAGAGGTTTCCTCACATGGCTTTAAAAAGGCCCCTACGCCCTTTAAATGGAAATAAGTAGGATAAAGACAAGGGGCATAATAGAGTGGAATTAGCCAGCTCAGAGCTACATTACTGAGGATTGTTAAACACTGAGCCCCAGCTTACTCACAAATGCAGTTAAAGGCAGCCTTGCACACCACACCTGGCAGATACCTAAGAAAGAGAACCCCCAAAAATACTCGTTTATCTCTG
Organism: Motacilla alba alba; assembly: GCF_015832195.1. Classification (NCBI taxonomy): domain Eukaryota; kingdom Metazoa; phylum Chordata; class Aves; order Passeriformes; family Motacillidae; genus Motacilla; species Motacilla alba. The sequence goes on from NC_052026.1 coordinate 3,471,188, forward strand.
CAAAAAACTTTTATTGGCCGCAGTTGCAAGTTCTTCACTCTCATTTTCAAACCCTTTTCTACTAAGAAGTCAGCAAAAACAGTTCTTTAAAATAAAATCTAAGTCTCACACCAGCTATTTTCCCAAGCAGCTGAATAAGCTTACAGTTTCAATACCCATTTTGCTCACTCAAGACCATCAAATCAAACCACAAGAGCACTGTTAAACCAGCACCCAGCTCTCAAAACTGGCAGAGGCCCGTAAGAAAGAACAGCCATTCCCTGCTGATCTTCTTGTCTCTCTTGTCAAAATAAAAACAGGTGAGAGAAAGAGTATTAGAAAGTTTCATAGATGCCCTTTTTCTTAACTGTTGAGCAGTTATGGGAAAGCCAGAAAAAAAATCCCTGAAGTGGTTCAGTTGGCTTGAACTCCATGTAGGAAACTTAAACTGTGCCATTCATTTAGATTGCTAAATAATTCTCAGGGTGAGGTTTGCAGCTTGGAGAGTGACTATTTGGATCAAAAGGGAAATTTACATCTTGGCACCTCCAAACCAAATGACAGCTACCAGGCTTTCCCCACAGCCAGAAGGAGAGACATCAGCTTTGCTGATTCCTTATTTGCTAACTTTCTATGTCCTCCAGAATTTCTCAAGAATGATCAACAAAATGGCTTCACAAAAGAGCAGTTGAAACAAACCCAATTCCAGCCTTTGGAGCAGCAGCTTGCAGATGAGGTCACACAGCAATGGTCAGTGGCAGTGCATTGATACAGACACCAAACACCCACACACAGGCCATGGGAAAATGAGGAAAGAATGGCAAGAAGCAAGAACCGAAAACAAGGATGAAAGGAAAGGACAGACAAGCAGGAAGTCAAACACAAAAATGGTTAAAGTAGCAGCATTAAATTCTTGTGGGTTCACTGAAGCAAAACACCTTACAAGCTTCCCACCTCTCATGTTTCTCAACTTCCACTACTGTCAGTTGTGCAAGGAATAGGAATAAAACATTCCAGCTGAAAAGAAGAGCCAGACAGTGAAATTCTAGAAGTCATAGAAAGCAGAAATCTACTAAACTGTCAGCCTGACATCACCCACACCTGAACACAAGAAGTGTCTTCACGTCGGCTACGGAATTTACATAAGCTTTTATTATCTCATTAGTCATTTTAACAATAACCATGCTATTTATGTCAACAAAGGTCTGAATGGGCTACAAAAAAAAAAAAAAGAAAAGAAAATTTAAAAATCCAAAACACCCCCCAAAACCAGTAAGAAATTCAGAGATACAGGGAAAATATGTATCTTTCTCTAACTTTAAATAAGCAGTGTAGGAGATACTATCCTCATGCTGTGCACATTTCTGAAATCCCATTAAGACTCTGCAAAAAAGGAGAGTCATAGGACCTGGATGTTCAAACTGTTTTGTAGTTTAGCTAGCTTTTTACATTGTACTTACGTTAATTAAAATAGATACATTTGAAATAACCACAGCAAAACTTCAACTTCCTACATGTTTCTAGGTAAGCACAGATGTTAAGGAAGCACTTACACAAAAAGAAGCACTCTGTTTTACAGAACAAGCAGTCTGGCCACAAGATATCCCTTTCTGATCGTTTGCATAACGAATAGTAACTGTCACTTGGGATTATTAAAAATTAACTCTAATCCACTTCATTAGCAAAGAGATGTGGGTTAAAGCACTCTGGATCAAGGAGCTGAGACAGTTTACCAAGTAAGTGTCTGAGGGCTCAGCGCAGCCCCGGCGCTGCTCAGCTGTCCCTGAGTGCGCTGCCCCAGCAGGATCCTCTGGCAGGGCGCAGGAGCGGAGCAGTCAGCTCCTGTGAGCTCCAGCAGCTCCTGTGAGCTCCAGCAGCTCCTGTGAGCTCCAGCAGCTCCTGTGAGCTCGAGCAGCTCCTGTCAGCTCCAGCAGCCCCTGTCAGCTCCAGCAGCCCCTGTCAGCTCCAGCAGCTCCCGTGAGCTCCAGCAGCCCCTGTCAGCTCCAGCAGCTCCTGTGAGCTCCAGCAGCCCCTGTCAGCTCCAGCAGCCCCTGTCAGCTCCAGCGAGCTCCAGCAGCTCCTGTCAGCTCCAGCAGCCCCTGTCAGCTCCAGCAGCTCCTGTGAGCTCCAGCAGCTCCCGTGAGCTCCAGCAGCCCCTGTCAGCTCCAGCAGCTCCTGTGAGCTCCAGCAGCCCCTGTCAGCTCCAGCAGCCCCTGTCAGCTCCAGCGAGCTCCAGCAGCTCCTGTCAGCTCCAGCAGCCCCTGTGAGCTCCAGCAGCTCCTGTGAGCTCCAGCAGCTCCTGTGAGCTCCAGCAGCCCGTCAGCTCCAGCAGCTCCTGCGAGCTTCAGCAGCCCCTGTGAGCTCCAACAGTTCCTGGGAGCTCCAACAGTTCCTGGGAGCTCCAACAGTTCCTGGGAGCTCCAGCAGCCCCTGGGAGCTCCAGCAGCTCCTGTCAGCTTCAGCAGCCCCTGTGAGCTCCAGCAGCTCCTGTGAGCTCCAGCAGCTCCTGTGAGACTCCTGTGAGCTCCAGCAGCTCCTGTGAGACTCCTGTGAGCTCCAGCAGCTCCTGACAGCTCCAGCAGCTCCTGTCAGCTCCAGCAGCCCCTGTGAGCTCCAGCAGCCCCTGACAGCTCCAGCAGCCCCTGACAGCTCCAGCAGCCCCTGTCAGCTCCAGCGAGCTCCAGCAGCCCCTGTCAGCTCTAGCAGCTCCTGTCAGCTCTAGCAGCTCCTGTCAGCTCTAGCAGCTCCTAACTCCACGTGCCCTGTTCCATACGCGGGGCCTGTCGTTCGCTCCTTCCAGTCACAGCCAGGCGCCAACGCTTCTGCCGAACAAAAACCATTCCCCTGACGGAACAGGCTGACAGACTGGAAAGCAGTAATACGCTTCATCACGTTGCCATAAATTAACACCTGCTGAGAAGCAGAGCGGAAAGCAGCGGCTTCAAGCAGAAGGGAGGGAAGAGAGCAGAATATGGCAGAGACACGGAGGGAGAGGAAATGTTTCTTCCCGCTGCCACTCAAGAGAAGGGCCGGGCAGGCGCGCAGCGGGGCCAAGCGCCGGACAGTCCCTGACCGAGCCCCGCCGCTGCCCGCACCGCACTCTGCACAAGCTCACAGCCCACGGAACAACCGCTGATGCCTCCTAAACTTTTTTTTTCGGGGCTATGCGAGGTTACGGCAGCGCTTCCAGAGCCAAGGGCAAGGCGATGGGTTCCGCTGGATCCGGCAGCGCTCTGCGCGGCCCCGCACCGCCGGGCAGCGGCCGGGCACGGCAGCCCGAGCGGGCGCCTGAGCGAGCCGTGGCCGCGCCGGCCCTCGGCTCGTTCGGAAGCGGGGTGACCGGAGAGGGCTCCGCCGGCACGATTCGGTGTGGTGCAGCCTCGTCCCATCCCGCGCCCTCCGCCTACGGTCACTTCCCGCAGGGGAGGAGGGGGCCCAGCAGTCCCCACAGCCGGTGCCCGCCGTGCCCGGACGTGCCCCGCCGCCAGGGAGCGGCCGGGCCGCACTCACCCAGGCAGATGGCAGTGAGCGGCGCCAGCGCGCCCTGACGGAGCTCCGCGGCCGCTGCCTTCTCCATGGCGGGTCGCTGTCGCCTGCCCTTCAGCGCGGGGGGAACCGCGGCGGCTCCGCACCCGCCGAGCCGCTACGCCGAGCCGCAGGAGTCGTCGGCGGCGCCGCCGGCCCGCGGTGCCCCCGCCCGCCGGGGAGCCGGGAGTGGAGCGGGCGCCCGCCGCGGCGGCGGCCCCATGGCCGGCCCGGGCTCCCGCTCCGGGGCAGGTGGCAGAGAACAGACCGCAGCGCCGCCGCCGCTGCCCCACGTGACAGGCCCGCCGAGCAGCTGCGGCGGCCGGGCCAGACGGCGAGGGGAGCGCAGCGCCGCCCCGCTCCGCTCCGCGCACACCTGAGGGGCCGCCGCCGGCGGCCGGGCGGCGCGGGCGGAGCGCGGCCGGGGGCGGAAGGGACGGCGAGGGCCGAGCCCGCCCGCGCAGCGCCGGCCGCCGCGCTTCCTGTCAGGCACGGCTCGCCCCGCTCCCGCCGCGCCCCTGCGGCCGCGGCCATGGTGCAGGCAGCCCGCGGGCCGGGCCCGGCCCAGCGCAGCGCCCCGCGGGGCCGCCCCTGTGCCGGGCGGGGGCGCGGAGCCGCGGGCCCATGCCGGGAGGCCGCGCCCAGTGCCGCCGCCGGCCCCCCAGCCGGGAGCCGCCTCGGCCCAGCGGGCGCCCGGATGCCTTTTCGCCGCAGTTTCCTCCGGAGCTACGCTGAGCTGGCTCCGCCGCAGCTGCCGAGAGCGAACGCTGTGATCGGTGATGGGCGCATGGAGAAAAGCCTCCCCAGGAGCCCGGCTGTCCTTAGAGCTCACGGTGCCTTCGGCCGTACCAAGTGCTGGGACCCAGGCCCGAACCCTTCCGGGCCCTGCCGACCGTGAAACGAGTCATCTGGTCATCACACAGGTAACGTATCCACTGCAAGGCAGCCGAGTCGGATTACTGTAAACGACGCAAACCCATGAAAATGGACAAAGGTTAATGCGTTTACAAGCAGCAAGATGACAGAAGTTAACTGGGAACTTCATGAAGAGAATTGCAAAACAGTGCAACGGGACAGGTACCCCTGCCCAGCTTGCCCTAAACAGCTACAGTGAACCAGCTGTACCTCACATGTTTGCTGAACCTCTCCTTGTTTTCCCATTTGCAGATGCTCACGTACTGCCCCGGAGAACCAGTACCAGTGCCTTAGGCCTTTTTATTTCAGCACTGTAAAGTGTGGCTATAGGAGTCTATCGGTTTGAGATCCTTACCCTCGCTGAGCTACAGACCTGTGCCTTACCTTTTCCTTATCAACTCCTTTGCTGGAATTATTATAATTTTAATTTGCACTTGCCTATCACTCTGGCTCTTAATGAATGCCTAATGGATGATTGGCCTGAAGATCAATAGTATCATGTTGGGTGTACCTGAAATGAGAGAAATGGATGTCATGATAAATACCTCTACTGTGCTGGAGATGCAGAAACAATGAGTGGGTCAGTACAAAGTTTACCTGTGGGTGAGAAGGCCCCACACTCAGCACAGCAGTGAGCTGCCTGTTCTGCAGATACAGCCTATTTCACATGTGCCTGTGCAATTTTAAATAGCATAATAAATCACACATTTTTTTCACAACTAAATTCTTTGTAATCTAACCAGACAATTCTTAAACCTTTAATGGACCCATGATTGTAAAATCATTTCATCTGGGTTTTTGAGCAGTAATCCTCAAATTATGGGTCTGTAAAAGCAATAATGGAATGTTTCATAAAAGAATTTTTCCTTGGTGAGTCTATTATTGTAATTTGAAAAACATATACAGTCACTTCTACATTCTGCATTAACCCTTTTTATGATAATTGTGAGTAAATTATATCTCTCATTTCCATTAAATAACACCCTTGCATCTCAGTGCACTGTAAAACAGTAACAGTACACTGTATAGGATTGAAAGCAAAATGATGGATGCAGACTCCTTTTTTAACAGATTGTGTCCATGTCACTAACTTGTTAAGATAAAATCCACTCAGTTTAGAGTTATACTGTGATGTTCACATAGGACTAATTTAAAATTTTGAGACCTGATTTTCAGTCACCCACTTTTGTGTTCACATAATTATATGTAAATTTCAGAAAACTATATATGAAGGTACGTATGTGTATGCTCCAGCATCTGCTGGCCGTGGGGAATTAATTATCACAACATCCCCCTTGAAAACACAACCAGCAGAACCCATCCTAGGTGCTCTACTTTGGGGTGATTTGCAGATTATTTTAAACTCACTTTAAAAGAGTTGTGCCAAACTGAATCATTGCTCAAGCCACGTGTCAAGCCTTCATATCCCATTTCAAAACAGAGATGGCTCTAGGAGTACACCTTATACATCATGTATGCTGGAGCTGTAGGTATGTTCATTCATTTTAATGCTTTTGACAGACCTGGATCACAAAAAAGTCACGTAGCACCACCAAAATAAAGTTTTGATAAAGGTTTACTGAGTGTAATCAAAAGATATTACAAATTTTTAAAATATGCAGTAGAAAAATGAAGACATAGAATGATACAAAGATTGTGGATTCTGTCTATATTAGTACAAAAAACATTAAAATAACTTGGAACCTTAGCCTATCCATTTATGTAATATCTGTCTTATTTTAATTACATGTCATTTTATTACTTTATTCACATCAGTTCCCCCTGTATCTAGTTTTTGTAACTAGTAAAAGCTTATGCTTCTTTTACAAGAATCTCTATCTATGGATTACTTTGGTTGAGATTTCTTTAAACTAAGACTATAATTTTACCAGTTCCACAAGTAATTTATATGGATTTATCTCCTTTTCAGCATGTATCAGTTTCAATGCACGTACAGATTTGTGCCGATCAGCAAGACTGGGATCCCGTATAATCACCACTGCTCTCTTTTGACAGCTGGCATTAAAGAAAAGTTGGGTAGAAAGCATTGGGTTTGGTAAGACATGATTTGTCTCAGCCTCACACTGTTCATCTCTGGGTTTATTGCATCACTGCACAGCACTATCTAGCTGCATTTAATAAGGTTTACATTTACTGACAACTACGCTCTCCCTGAAAGAGAAGAAAATTCTCAAGGGTGCTTTGCTGCACCAACTTTAACACTATTTCTGCCTTGATCCATTACAGATCATTACTAAACTTCACGGTGATCTATTTTCCTTCCACTTCTTTAGGAATTTGTTATTCATGAATTCTGTGTAGAGCTGAAAAAGCCCTGTTATAATTCACATTCATTTTATGAAATGTGATGGGAATAAATATGAGCAGTTTGGTATCACAGGTAGGCAAATACAAATTGTTTGATGGAGAAATACTGTAAGAACATCACCAATGTATAGGCATTTTCCCAAAGAGACTGCAAAGCGTGATATTCCTCTATGACACTCTGAACATTCTATGAAATTCTGAGTTTGTATCAAGCAGACCAGATTGTGAGCAGCAATTACATTAGGGTAATTGCTTGAAAAACAAAATAAAATTATGCTCTCTTGAAAGGGTTCAGTTGTCTTTGTAACTACTATCAAGGCAGCATTAATTGCATATTAGGTTTTTTTTATATTTGTAACTTAGCTCTCTTAACAGAACTGAAGGTCCACACAACCTCTCCATTAAGTAAATTATGTCTCATTTGTGTTTAATTGTGTTACTAAGATCAGATTTTTGAAACATGCAGCATAATTACAGAGGAGGATTGGAACTGTCTGCGTTTCAAATACTTACAGAAATAATTGGAGAAAGTTTATCAGGGTTCCTTAACACATTTTTTAAGCTGCACTTTATCAATAAGCTCCAGTGGACAACAAGTTATTCCAGACACCTGAAAGAAAAAGCCAGGCCACAAACAGCACTGTTTTATTTCTCTCTTCTTTGTGCCTTTAAATATTTTCAGTGTGATTGGTTTTTAAAGTATAATCTCAAGTTGCTGCTGTATGTCAGGAACTGTGTCAGCTGTTTCAGGAGGCTGCTGTCCCTCACAGGCCAGCACACACACACTCACTCCCTGCAGCACGCTCAGCTCTGTGCCCTGGAATCCTCTGAGCTGCTGCCCAGTGCCACTGCACAGCACAGGCATTCTGCAGGTTCCACTAGCACAGCGAGTTCCTACACGTGCATTTCACTTGTGATGCCACACTGAAAGGCTCTTTCAGTATCCCACCACATCTCCTACCTCCCCGCTGACTTTATCTTGTAATAACTGGATCTGGGTTGATTAGTGAGACCCCATATCTAGTAGGATGCTAAACTGATTTCTCTCTTCTTCCAGTTCCTTCAAATCTACTGATGAGATGAGTTCGGACGATTTAGTTTAGTTTATGATAAATCCTTTTGTGCTTTGGTTATATTAGGGACTTACTCTCTCTGGTAGCTGGAGTCTTAAAGGATTTACTACTTTCCTTGACATACAAAATGTTTGGTAAATGAAGGCTAAAGTAACTCAAGAAGTAAGTCTCTTCTGCTTGTAAATGATAGGAGAGCAGTACTAAAATAAGGCTGAATCACATTTTAGGTGAACTAATGTGTTTTCAGATTCCCCTTCACCTGCAAAAATTCACAGAAATAATGGGCTCAGCGGGGCCTGAGGTTGTAAAGTAATAAAGACTTTTACTTTACTTCTTTTCTACACAAGAAAATGGAACAAACTATCAATACATTCTTAGCCAACATATACTAGCTGCATGAGTTTCCAGACTTATTTTAGAATTTAAGTAGGAGATCAAACAGATTGGAATTAGAAGCATGAAAGCTCCTCTAACTCACAGAATGAATGCACATTAAAGCTATCTCCTAGGGAGAGAACAAATATCTTTGCTCAGAATAAATATTGTTATCAGAGCAGATGAAAATAGCCACCTGAGGTTGCTCAGCAATGTGCTCCCAGCCTCCAATTCTGTTAAAAAGAAATAAAAAAAAATGTAGAAATTAATTAAAGTGTTACATACAATCAGGCTTATCTAAAACGGAGCATGCATAGAAAAGCAAAACAGGTAATTAGGACTGAACAGACACTTCAGATCAGTTCAGTGACTGGTTTTTGTGCTGTAGAGAAGGGTTGTAAACTGCTGCAGTGCAGATGCAGAGGCCACAGAGCAGCTCCCCTGTCACACCACCCTGTAGCGTCCCCCCTACCAGCCCAGAAAATGCTCTCTGGTGTAATGTTACCCATTAGCTGGGAACACCAATGATTTTTAGACCTGTCTTCCATCCAGTCTTACAACTGGGAAACTTGTGCAGAGAGAAGTTAGCCAGAGCACGCTGTTCAGCAAGCTGCTGCCTCAGGAGTGGTGCAGCACGTCACTCAGAGCTGGTGCTCTGCCATTTCACCCAGAAGCTCTGGGTCAACAATCCCAGCAATACTGACAGGACAGTTCTGAACCAGACTACAAGCACTGCAGCAATTCCACTGTAAACTGAATAACAGCTGCAGTCTGTACTACACAGTATACTTATTATAGACTGCCAATTAAATTTACTTGCACCCAATTACCAGTTGAACAGGAAAAGCACAGTAGAGGATAACCAGGCTTCTCCTGTTTCATCAACAATTTTTTTTTATTATTTCCTACTATTTGTGTCACCAATAAATAAAATTTAGTGTCTCTGGCTAGTCTTCATTAAAATTTGGCCCAGATACTTCCTTAAAGGGTTTATTTGGTCCTAGAAAATGCAATTTGTGTTTCACCTGTCTCAGGGTTGTCACTAAGACTGATGTATGGCTTTGTTACCCTTATTTGTTCACTATAGTTATATTTTTAAAGTTCCAATGGTGTGGTTTTGAGTATAAATTTCTCTTACACCCATTCTGCATGAAGTGTGCTCTTCTTATTCACGGCAATACCCCACATAGTTTCAAAAGTCCTAATGATTTTACAGTAAGAAAGTATCCTTGGAATCAAGTAGAATAATTATTACTGACAATTCTACATTTTCTTCTCAATGTTCTCAATGCATATTCATAGCACAGTGGTTTTTGTGTTCATAAAAGAGCAAATTACATCATGTTTCCCAAAGAAAAAGAGTGATAGTAGTCTTTCCTAAAGAAGTAGACTGATAACAAGATAACAAGAATATAACAAGATAAGAATTTGGAGCTGTGCCTCAGTGAAACTGTTCCACACAGAGAGTGTAAAAGGATATAAATGGAAATATAAGGAATCAGTAGGAAATAAAAGTAAATACAATGTATTAGTGTATCAGGACAATCATCTGTTTAGCTAATTTCACTAAAAGATAAAATAAGTTTAAAGCACTAGGAAAGAGACATGCCAACCTGTGCTGAAGTGTGGATGTCTGATCTTTACCCAGGCTGTGAGCCAGCACCTACCAGGAAGAGGACACAGAACATGTCAAGTCAAGAGCTACTAAGTCATGAGGTGGATTTCCATGACACAAAATGCTCTGCTCTCTTTGGTTTGTCCCCTGGATCAACAAACGCTGTCTTTGTGGATCCTCAGTGATCCTGCCAGCTATTGACAGTATCAGCTAGAGTGGCAAAAACTGGTAGCATGTCATCAAGGGTGCTGGGCTCACAGCTAGGGACAGGAAATTACCCCTGCCCTTAAGGTGTAATGTTTTCATCTCTGTTCCATGCTGCCTAGGCTGTTTTTGTTACTGCACATTGTACAAAATTTCTAAAAAGAAAAATCTATCTGAAGCCTACAAATGAGATCTGATTAATGTAAAACCCAGTGATGTTTTCACAAATCAGCATGCTAATTCAGACCACATTACAGAGAGGAGAAAAAAAAAAGGGGGTAATCATAAACCATGGAACAAAACTACTGTCAGAGATTTGTGGAATAAACAAAGCTGCTTCAACATTCAATGGAGTTTAAAACCATGAAAAGTCAGATTTTCTTGTGCGTAAAGAAACCCCTGTAATCCAATACACCCTTTAACTATGACACAGTCTGTGCAGCAGAGCTGTGGATCCTAGTTGTATGTTCCAGCCAAAGCATGAAAATAAAAGGAGAGCCTGTGATAAATGGGTTGAAGAACGAGAAGGGAAAATCATTTCAACAACTGAACAATGAGTGAACAAGACTGGCAGCCCTATGGATTCATACACACCTGGGCTGTAAGTATGCCTAGAGAGAAGGAAAAAAAAGGCAGTGAGTGTGAGGATAATCAGTGATTCGGATGATCAAAATTGTTTGAAGAGAGCACGGGTACTTGTTTTCACAAAGCTTTACCCACAGCTATTGTTAGGATACAGCATCATCTGTAAACTCAGTGCCTGAGGCAGGGAGATAATGGTCAAAAACTGGAAGACAGAATCGAGAAAATTTCTGTCTTCCACGTTTGTGAAGGTTGAGTCATCTGAGATCCCCTTTCACACACATCAGCCTCTCCCAGGGGATCAGTGGTGCTCCCCTGAGCTGGCATTCATTCATTTATCCCCGAGGGCAGCAGTGGCACGGCTGCATGCACAACTCCCCAAGAGGGCATCCCCTCCCCAATATCCATTGGCTGTCAAACATTCCAGCTCTTTCCTCGTCTGAAGATAAAGGTGCCAGATAGGGCAGCCAACTAAATTAACGAAAAATATTATTTTAATTAAAATCAGGAAATAAAATCAAAGAAAACTGCCGTAAAACCACTCAGGAAAGTATCCACGAGTGCCTGTAGTGGCAGATGATCAGGAATGTTGCAAAAGGGTACCTACTTAAAATCACAAATACGTGAAGGTAACTACAACTTTTCTAAATAGATAATTTCTGTACAGAGTTCTCACTCTGGGAAATCTCAGAACCAATCGTATTTCAGAGGGCATAGGGGAGAATCCTGCAGCAGGCAACAATAATAAAATCAATTTATACATATGTTGCTCCACATGTTGCTTTATATTTATATATTACACATTTATGAATTCTTTTAAACAGGAAGCAATCAAGCTGATAGAGCTACTGGGGGTCACAAATCCTAAATTAAAAATAGCTAACAGAAAAAGTTCTTTGATCTTATACAGATTTGAGAGGACTCCAGGGTAACACTGTATTCATAGCACAGAAAATCCCATGATCCCCAGATTGGTGTATACATCTACAGTGATCAGAGTTCAAATACCTTTCATCAGGGCACTTCTTCCCATGGCAGCATAGTGATTGTTTTGTCCATGTCAGGGGAGGTGCTGTAAAGATTAAACCAGCTTTAAAACCTATTTGAATAAAATACCCAAGTATTCATTTATATTTAAATTTGTATTCACATTGTCAGACTCACAGACTTTTGAGATGTTTATAGATTTTTCAGTTACTATCTCACACAACCAGTGTTTTGGGAGTTAACTGTAATTAGCTTTCATGACTATCATTATTCACAGACCCTCTTGGAACAAATGAACAAAAATATGTGTATGCATTTGTTTTGTTGACTACAAAAAATATGGCAGCTCACATATAATTATCATGTAACTTAGGAAAACCTACTCCTTTAAACTATTCCTTTACTATAGTAATTTGCCAGCTTTCATAAATGACAGTAATTACAACAATTGTTGTTTTATAATCTTACTTATTCCATGCTCTTCTGCTCTAACTACAAAAAAATAGTAGTAGTTGTGTCCATAAAAATAGCATTGCACTAGCTTGAACAAAGGTAGTGATTCAAAGAGATAATATTTAATGCTATTATTTCATTAGCCAACATGGCATTCATCCTTTTCCATGGCCACAGGTGCAGCAATCACAAATTCAACTCTTCTTGCCTCCCCTACTGTAAAGGACTGATGTATAGTGATGAGTTAATTTGTTCTCAATCCCGCATTTGCTGAACTTAATGGCAAAGCAGTGTCCATTGATCACAGTGACACAGAAGGAAAAATCACAAAGGCTTCCTACTTCTCAAAAGCAAGCCACACTAGCAAATATTTAACTGTCAATTAATGTCAAGCAATTTTAAATATTTCATCCTGTTTCTATACATCTACTAAAAGTACATTGATCCCAGCTGGAAACACAAATAGTCATTGCAGTGCCCACGTTTATTTTGGCACCAATCTCACTGCTTTTGCTGGTAATTTACTTGATGCATCCCAGCACAGAAGGGCTCAGATTTCTGCAAAGCCTCTCAAGGGCACAAAAAGTTAACACAGAACCCATCAGTGATATGTAAATCTTGATGTTCAATGATTCATCATCTTAATATTCCCACAATGTAACTTTGTTTCAGAAATATTTGTATTTACAGCGTAACACATGCTCCTCTTCCTTATGGGCAATTTTCACTCCCATGGTCATTACTAACACTATTCCTGAGGTTCTTCACAGGGAAGAGCAGATGCAGAGCAAATACGTGGATCAATTTCAGACTGTACAGTACCAACCAAGAGCTCTGCAGCCACATTAGCTGTGATCACTGCCAGGCAGGCCTAAAACCAATCGTGCCAAGGCAACCCCAAATCTATTTTTATGCTCTCCTAAGGGCCCCGCATTCAGAGCTGCTGAAATACAGACACCACCAGCAGCTGCATAATCAGTGTCTGTGAAAACATTTGGAAACTATTAAGTCAGAGATTCAACAAGACAACATCAAAAGAAGTGACTAAATCCTGCTCTTACAGTCATGTGACACTGAATTTGGACCACAATGATGAACAACAGTGTTATGGGGCTAAATGATGCCTTAGGTTTTAGCACCTTTTCTGAGAGATGTGCTATCTCATAACAGCCTTGGCCTCTAAGAATTCCAAATTTGTGTTTGCACCCACTAATTCATTAATTCTCCCTTCATCTTCTGGTGTTGCTCGCACAGACCACAGCCAGAGGGAATGCCAGAAGAAATCACAACTGACATCACTGGAATCAGTATTAAGGAGCACATGACGTTCACCCTGTTCTTAGAAGGGCAGCAGGTTCTGGCCATGGAACCAAGGCAGTTGACTCCTTTTGACCAGATGTCCCAAGTTAACTGTTCACCCAATGCTTTAGTTTTCAAAGATAATAGTCAAAGAACTGCCACAGAGACCTGCATATCTTTTCAGCTGGTTAGAGTTGAGAAGTAAAAGTCTTGAGGGTTTTTTTCATTCATTATGCAAACTTTAGGACTCAGCCAGTATAGATAATAGAAAACAAGGATTGGGTTTGGTTTGCTTTAAGGGTAGGGAAATAATAGGTATTGGTACCCTGATCAATTAAGAGAGTGCATCAAGAAATATTTATTACATGAAGATAATTTGAACTACCTCGAGAAGCACATAATAAAAGAACATAACCCATAAGACGGAATAAAAAAGAGTGGTTCTGTTCTGCCTGAAAATGACATGCAAATTAAAATGTTAATTAAAAAAAAATTAAGTCTAGTACTGACAAAATAGCCTCTCAAGGCTGGCCAAACAGACCTGAGTTAGCATATTTGACAATTTTTGTTACTGACAGTAAGTATTTATTTTAATAGAGAAGCACTATATGCAGTATAATTAATCAGAAATAAACATGCAAAGTTAATTGAACAGTTTATATCAGTAATTGTTTTAAATATTAAGCCATACTCATAGTAATTAGGGACACTATAATAAATTATTTCTGAGCTATGATCTTCTAGCATGTTCATTCAAGGTATGTCAAATAAAATAATATGTATAAATGGTCATATTATTTGCTCTTATGATAGTTGTAACTCATGATATTTTTAACTATTATTTTATCACTGGACAAAAAGAGAGAAATATTTCTGATGGATATAGTATACATACTAAAAAACACATTGTTTAAAAAAATGTCTACATACAATACTTGGTCAACCCTTACATCATTTTTAAAAAGCTGTAATTCAGACAATTTCAAAATATTTCTCATGTTAAAGTATTAACAAGAGGTCTTTTAGAAAAAGCCATCACTCAACAGTTTCCATAGACAACAAACAGCTAATTATAGGGGCTAATTGTATTTAGTCATTTGTAAGTAAAGAAAAACCATAAATACTACAGGAGATAAGGACAGACCTTGTTGTTTTGATGGCATTGCACAGTTAACAGCACAGGAAAGAATCTGCCCACACAGCTTGAATTGATTCATCTTTTCCTGCATTCATTATGAATCAGATTCTTTATTGCCTTTTTATTGAATGAAAGCCTCACTATGGCACAGTCCGTGGGAGTTCCGCCAGCGACGTCGAGTGAGGTCACTGCTTGACTACCTCTCCAAATAATATTAAAAATAACCTTGTATATTTAAACCTTGATCATAGCTTAACTACAGTTTTCTGAAAGAAAGAAAAGTCCTGTTGCAAAAACACAAAAGACAGATGCTTCCCCCTGGTGTCATCTTTCAAATGATGTCAACGAGAGAAGCTGCTGGCTTTCCATGAGTGCAGGAAACATGCGTGCATGCCCTCCAGGATGTGAGACAGAGCTGAGTGCATGGAAACATGCGTGCCTGAATGCATGGAAACATGCGTGCATGCCCTCCAGGGTGTGAGACAGAGCTGAGTGCATGGAAACATGCGTGCATGCCCTACAGGATGTGAGACAGAGCTGAGTGCATGGAAACATGCGTGCATGCCCTCCAGGGTGTGAGACAGAGCTGAGTGCATGGAAACATGCGTGCATGCCCTACAGGATGTGAGACAGAGCTGAGTGCATGGAAACATGCGTGCATGCCCTCCAGGATGTGAGACAGAGCTGAGTGCATGG
Source organism: Motacilla alba alba (assembly GCF_015832195.1). NCBI lineage: Eukaryota > Metazoa > Chordata > Aves > Passeriformes > Motacillidae > Motacilla > Motacilla alba. The sequence goes on from NC_052026.1 coordinate 3,486,357, forward strand.
AAACATGCGTGCATACCCAACAGGATGTGAAACAGAGCTGAGTGCATGGAAACATGCGTGCATGCCCTACAGGGTGTGAAACAGAGCTGAATGCATGGAAACATGCGTGCATACCCAACAGGATGTGAACCAGAGCTGAGTGCATGGAAACATGCGTGCATGCCCTCCAGGATGTGAGACAGAGCTGAATGCATGGAAACATGCGTGCATGCCCTACAGGGTGTAAAACAGAGCTGAATGCATGGAAACATGCGTGCATGCCCTCCAGGGTGTGAAACAGAGCTGAGTGCATGGAAACATGCGTGCATGCCCTCCAGGGTGTGAAACAGAGCTGAGTGCATGGAAACATGCGTGCATGTCCTCCAGGGTGTGAAACAGAGCTGAGTGCATGGAAACATGCGTGCATGCCCTACAGGATGTGAAACAGAGCTGAGTGCATGGAAACATGCGTGCATGCCCTACAGGGTGTGAAACAGAGCTGAATGCATGGAAACATGCGTGCATGCCCTACAGGATGTGAAACAGAGCTTCCCACAACCCCTCACACATGTATGCCCATGCAATCTGTGCAATGGCACATCTCCAGCATTAGAAAAAAGCCCTGAACCTGCAAGAGTTGTGCTGCAGGTTCCACAAGCCTGTCTGCACCTCTTGACCTTTATCATAATGAAAGAGATGTACAGAAACTGCAGGGAGACCATAGCCATTAATAAATGCCTTCAAAATATACTAAATTTAAACTCAATTGTGGATTGAAAGGTTCTTTGGCCAAACAGGAATGCTACATGTAGGAGGCCCTATGTCATGTTTAGGAATGATTTAGTTTGCCAGTGAAACACCACAGACTACACACCACTCCCTCACTTCTCCCTCCCCCGGCAGTGGGACCAAGATGAGAATTTCAGGCACAGAAATATCAAGAGTTGAGATAAGAACTATTTACTAGAAGGAGCAATGAAATGAGAAAATGAACAGTGACAAGAACACCAATAAGAGCACGTTCAAAACAGATCAGCTGTTGACACAGTCACTATTCAGAACCCTGTGCCACCCAACCACACACTCAGAAACCAGAGAGACACAACACCACTGCAGGTGGTGTGAGGTGGTACTGGACAACCCCAGGGTCCTGGCCATGCCCCTCCTGGCTGCTGCAAAACTAAGCCATCCTGGCTGGAACCAGGACATTTTCTACAGCATCTACATCATGTGCAGATGCTACACCTCCCAGCTCTGTGTGTGTGTGTGTGTGTGTGTGTGTAGTTAAACACTTATATGCATATGTATGTGGGAGGAAAGAGAGAGGGAGGGAGGGAGGGGGAGAGACATGCGCTGTCCAGCGGTTGTAAGTTGCACCAGGAGCTCCCAACTGGTATTTGTGCCATGCTCACTGTCTGTGGTAGCAATGGCACACAGTGACAGTGTCGTTCAGCAATCAATATTATACAATTCAACATTACGAACTGTTCTCACCCAAAAATCAAACCCCCTCGAGGTGAATAACATGTTTCTCTATCCCTCTTCATCACCCACCAAGTGCACCCAGGTCCTGGAGCAAAAGCAGTCCCACGCATGGGTTTGCCTTTGCCTGAGGCAGGACAAACCCACACTGCCTTCCCTGACACATTTCTCATACACATCACGGGGACTTTATCCCCTGCTAAGGTACCTGGAGCTCCTGACTGACCAGGGCCAGCTCCACTGGCTGAGCCTCTAATGAAAGCTAACCAGGTGGCCTCTGCTAAACGTGGATCCCAATGCCCAAAGGTCCCACACCCACTGCTCTCAGTGTGGTTTTGAACAGTCCATTGCAGCGCTCGACTTTCCCGAGGCAGGTCTGTGACAGGGAATATGAGACACCCACCCAGCCCTGGGCTCTCTGGCCAAGGTGTCCATGAGTCCATTTCAGAAATGAGTCCCACTGCCTGACTCCACTCTTTCTGGGGTGCCATGTCACCACAGGACTTGTTTGTCCAGGACTGTGCCTCAGGCAGTGGTGTGAGGCAAAGGATGAATCTCCAGCCACCCAGGGGTTGTTCCCCCCACTGACAGCACGCACAGCTTGCCTTGGTGGGTCTGGCAGGAGCACAATGTCACCAGTTTGCCAGGCCTCCCCTTATTTACGTTTCCACCATGGTCCCTCACACCACAGAGGCTTTCCTCCTTTGGCCCTGCTTGGCTGCAGTGCACGTTTCAGTCACGGATAACCTGGGAAATGGAGCCCATGGTTAAAGCCACCCCTTGATCACAAACCCATCTGGACATTGCATCTTTTCCCTGATGACCTGAGGTGTCATGGGCCCACCAAGCCAGAAATAACTCAGCCTTGTGTTGCCAGTCCAGATCCACCTGAGACCCTTTAATCTGGCAGCCCAATCCAGCTGTCTGCTGTTGTGATGTCCTTCAGCAGCCCTACAGGCAGGACTTTGGCAGCCACGGTCTCTACCCAGGCACTGATGTTCTGCCCCAGTTCAGCCGCCCTGATGGGTTTCCCCTCTGTGCTGCCAGCTGCTCTTTGCCCACCAGCCCAGCCACCCCCACAGGGCATTTGCCACCACCCACGAGCCAGTGTAAAGGGAGTGTTGGCCATTTCTCTCTTTCAGAGATATCCAAGGCCACCTGGAGGCTTTCAGCTCTGCAACCTGACTTGATCCACCTTGTGGCTCATTGTGTAGGACTCCATGCAGCAGCTTTCCATTTCCAGTTATCTCTGTGGTACAGCATGCAGAGAGCACACTGCTTTTCCTTTTCTGGTAGCTGGTTACATGGTGGGGCCTCCTCAGCACGTCACCTTCTCCTCCTCTTATGATGGCAACCTGAAATTTTCACCTTCAGGCCAGTTCCTGGTAACTTTCCAGACCCCTGGGCAACTGGAGTTTCCTATTCCTATTCAGAGCCATCTCCATGGCATCAGGGCCAGGATGTGTGGAAGGCACTTCTCCTCTGAACATCCAGCCCAGCACTGGCACTCGGGGTGCCAGAGGAGCTGTGCTGTAGCTTTAGGATGAACCAGGGTACGAGGCTGGAGCCTGAGAACCCCGGGCAGGCTCTGTGCAAACCCTCTCACTCCGGGTACTCCAGCAGCAAAGACTGGGACACTACATTGCTCCTTTTGTTGGATTTGGTTTTTTGCTAGCTTGAAGCAAGAAGTTGTTCTCCTTTCCTTCCCCAGCCTGGAGGCTGTACTCTCTGCTGCTTTGTTGTTGTTGTTGTTGTTGTTGTTTTTGGGGTGTTTTTTTCCCTTGAACGGTTTCATCCTGCCTTGCTTTTCCTTATGGCCCATCCGGGGGGCTGGTGGAGGGCCGCCCTGAACCAATCTCAGAGAAGCTGAAGCAGCAGGAGGAAGCACAGTAAAACCCAGCAGTCAGCTTTGCCTGCTTCGAGGCAGAGACTAAACCAGAAAAGTTCTGTCTGTTCTGTCCGAGCGGCGCCGTGAGCTCCTGTTCCTCCCGGCCCCTCACACCAAGGGGGCAGCCGCCATCTTTGCCCCTCGGCCATGCAGCAAGGTGGGGGTGGACTGTAAGGTTCAATTTTATTTTTTTTCCTGTGATTTGTGGGTATCTTGCTTTGTTAATTGTTGTGGTGTGTCATTTTTATTGCAGATGATGTAAAGTTGGTGTGTTCTGTTCACCCCTGTTATATGGTTCTGCCCTGGTTCTCCCCTCCCCATCAGTTCATGCCAATCCCCTTATCTCCACCCCAATTGTCCTTATTTGTGATAATTCATTTCTACAACCCCTCCCCAGACCCCTATCCATCACTCAGCGGCCCCTCCCATTGTTCCAGAATCTTCTACTGTTCCTGTCGAGTGATTGGATTAGGAGCCGGGGTCCTGCCCCCAGTTCAAATGCATTTGTTACCCCAGCAGTCACTTCTTTGTATCCCCCCACCCCCCTGTTTTCCGATTGGAGCTGGGACCAGTTCCACCCCTGTTCTCCTCCCCCTTTATAACCCCATGTAACCCTCCCCCAGAGGTCCTCGCCCAGCAGGTCCCCTTGGAGTTGAATAAGACCGGGTTTTTGCCCCCGGACGTAGACCCTCTTTTCTTCACTTTGCCACAGCTGCCTCTAAATATTCCAGCTAGGCACCCTCTGGACACCGCAGTGCATCCAGAGAATGCCCCCGGTGCTGGCTGTGTCGGAGCTAGCCGACGCCGATCCTGCTCCCCCAGCAGGGAGCAGAGGGACACAGTGCAGCAGTTAATAAACGGTTCTGCTTTTTTTTAACTTTCATTCATGGGTATTCTTTCCTCTTGTTGGCAAAAAGGGATTATTAGAGCCCTACTCTTTAGAGGAAATGCTCATTCCAGGGCGTTTTCTCCTAAAATTTGTCTCTAAACTGAGACACCCTTCTGTCTCGAGCAGGGGAGTGCTTGCTCCCTGTACCAGGGACTGGTCAGTACTGGCAGGACATGGGACACTTCTTTGAATTTCTGGACATACTCGGACAGTTTTCACAGCTGAGATTCAGGCCCATGGGGAAGAGAAACTTTCTTCATCTCATCGGAGGTGGGCAACCAAATTATCTCTTGTTGGTTCTCTGTCTGTGCACACCAGCACTGTCAGTGAGTTGACATATGGCTGTGGTGCACTCTGTAGAGACTGTATGCCACCGTAGAAACTATAGAAAACTTTATGCTATAGTAGAAAACTAGAAACTATAGAAACTATATGCCACGTGAGTTGTGTACACTGGATTTCATCTGGATCTACAGGGGACTGCTTGTTATTTGAATCCCTATAAACTACTTCCCTGTTGCAACCAAAGCAGAACAGTAAACTGAAAATACACCGAAGCAGCTTCACCATCTGAAAAAATGCAAACACAATTTGCCAAGATAGGCAAATAGACATTTAAAATATGAGACGTGAAAACACCTGCACAAAGACAAAATTCAGCACATGAATTCAGCACATGAATGAAAGAACACTTCCAAAACCACCTTACTTCTCCCATCAGTCCCACAGAACCTCATGTTTTGGGGCTATGGGTTTCAGCCTTTTGGATGGAAAAATTTTCTATTTTGCTGCAGGAAGGCACACAACTTGCAGTTTACTAGCCAGCTACACTCCCTGCTTGAACAAACTTGTGTTTCATTATGAACCAAAATACAGTGAAGCATTCAAAAACTCTTTCTTTTAATCTGGTGAATTTAGGAGCTAGGCTGCCTGGAGAATGGAGCAGCACAGGTCCTAAAGAATCTAAACTGCTCAGTGTCCTCTTGCTTTCTCTCCTCCTGGCCTGTGTTGCATATTTTGTCTTTTAAGTGACACTATGGGATATCCACCATCTCTGTAAACATCTCGGCTGTAAACATCAATAGCAAAATGCATCAGGGACTTCTCTGCTGGCTGATGGAGGCAAGACACTTTTTTCTCAGTAAAACACTCTGATGTCATTGCTTACTTTGTAAGAACAATGAAAACCTTAAAACAAGCTTACAAGCAACAGGTATAAGTTCTGCAAATTACTTACAAATTAAACCATCTGTATCAGTATTTTCTACAGGCAGCAAAGGAATAACTGGGAAATGTCTTTGTTTTCCAAAATGCAGGCTGCAGTATCCCAAACAGTTCTCCCCCTCCCTCTCCCCCAAAATCCAGAGCTGACACTGTGGCAAACCCTTCCACGATACAGACATCACATCGTACAGCCATGACACCATGTAGCTGACATGCCTGCTGAAGAATGACACATCACAGCACAGCACGTCAGGAAAGACAAAAAAGCAGTCCTACAAACGGGGGGTAACAGGCAGTGTGGCTTCACTTGATGTTTTTGTCAAATGTTTTCACCCAAGTCTTTGTGAATAAGGTGCAGGCAGCAATGGCAGCTCCCAGGCAAACTGGAGATATCTTCCCCCAAGCCTACAGTCAGCGTTGTAATAAACAGCCACTAAACATTTGGCAGCCTCTAACTTCCCTTCTTTAGGCAACTGCCACTTTGATAAAATGTATCTCCAATAAGCAAATCTGCCTGCAGGAGTCACTTCACTTTTCCCTATTCACAGACACGGAGGAATGAAAATTAAATTTGATCAGAGCTGTATTTGAAAGTTCAAGACCCTGAGCTGGAAATCACCAGAGGCTGGCAGGGTATTCTGGCAAAATACTGCAGCCTGTTTGCCCTGTGCCTATGTTCTGCCCTCGACGTGCTGTTGGCCATGGTTATTAGAAAGGACACTGGGCCAGATACACTGTCAGTCTGATTCAACTTGAGTCTAGATATTTTCTTATGTTAAGTAATACTTAGCTGTTATTGTGGTAAGTTCTGGATACAATTTCACAGAGCAAGCTGGCTGTGAAATGCCTAAGAAAATTATTAATCACAAGAGCACACAAGTTAAAGACCTTCTGTAGCAATTCTGGCACTTTAAGAATTCTTTCAATTGCCAGATACTGGCTTTCTATTCCACCACTTCGTATTTTTATTTAAATATTAAGCTGCTAATATATTATTTCACATGCTATTCTTCATTGCAGCTTGATAGAATCCCAGGAGCTGATTCTCAAGAACAGGTTAGTTTCATGTTTCTAATTCAACTATTAATCAATAACAGATACAGATCACATTCTGGCAACTGTCTAGGGTAAAAGCTTATTAAAAATATACCTATCAGCATAACTTAAATTTATTCTCTACAGATTCTTAGAGATACTGCATAGGCTACGATTAAGTCAAAGAAAGTATGGCAATATATAATATTTTTCCATCACCTTATGTGCAACTTATTTATTAAGTGTTCACCCAGTATGTCAGTTAGACACCAAAAGAAAAAACCTGCATCAACAGCAGCTGAAAACAAAGCTAGATTCTAAGTTGACACATTTCAAAATTTAATTTCAGGGCTTTAAAAGTAATTTGTCTCAATCCAGAACTCTATAAAGCAGTTTAGTCTCTTATTGAAAAAAAAAAAATTGTCATTAGAACACTTTTTCTAGTGATGCAGCTGCTTTTAGACAACAAGAGGAAACATACAGGCAGGCAGATTCCTTGCTCCTCTCTTTCTCATCTCAATAAATTTGCCATCATTAGGAGAAATCATGAGAAGCTGCTAGGACACAAAATTCTCTTCCATTTACATACATGAAAAGATCTTTTATTTATTGTTCCCAAGTTAATTTGTAAGGCTTTCATGAAAGATTGGAATTACGGTCTTTTCCATTCCAGATGGAAAATGTTTTGTTAGACTAATTCAAGACAAGACTTCATGTTCAACTCGTAAAACATGAGAGTGTCACACGAAAACCAAAAAGCACATTCTGGCCAGAGCACTGGTTTGAGCCTGCTTCAGGTTCAAACCAAACAAGTTCTTTTGGCATGCATTTTGAGTGTCTTTCATTTAAACCATGCAAGAGCAAGTCAAAGGCAGGCATCATAGAAATAGCTTCTAAATACATAAAAGTACATAGGTGGTTATTTAAACTGTGCTTTTCTAAGCTGAAAATCTTTTTGTGGAGCTCGTGGCTGCTCTGTATGGCTGACATGAGGCTCTGGTCACAGATTATGCATGAACAATCCAGATCCTCCTGACTTCTTTATGAATTTGTATCTTGTGTATTTTGTCCTTGCCCACACAAGTTAGAAAATTAAGGAAAACATGCAATGATTAAGAAAACACAGTGCAACTTAGGAACAATTCAAAAAAATCATGGTTAAATTACCTATGTGTTATATCCAGAGATGACCTAAACAATTGCTGCTGAAGAACTTACACCATTAACTTTATCACAAATTTTCAAAGGCAGGTAGATTTGCTCTTCCTGCTCAAATAATTTAACAGGATTCTTGCTGCTGGCAATTAAATGATTATTTGGTTCCACCTTAATATGATTTCAGAGATTCACTATAGCTCTAAAACTATAGAACACTGTGTGCTTTGTGGATAAAAAGACCAGAGACCAGTTAACAATTCTGGGGATTTGTGTCTGTCATATAGATTGGTCAGGGGAATATGTGAGCTCCTGTAAAATCCTTTTACAAAAGGTTACAGTTTATCATACTTAACTTGAAAGGATCCCCTGTCTTTACCAGGTGTTAACTTCAGAGAATCACAGAACCAATCAGGTTGTAAGAGATCTCTGGGATCATTGCATCAAGCTTTGGACCAAGCACCACCTTGTCAACCAGACCAGAGCACCGAGTGTCACGCCCAGCTGGTCCCTGAACACCTTCAGAGATGGTGGCTCCACCACCTCCCTGGGCAGTGCCTTCCAATGTTTAACAGCCCCTTCTGTGAAGAAATTCCTCCTCATGTCCAGCTTAACCTCCCTGGCACAGCTTAAGCCTGTGTCTCCTTGTCCTGTCACTGCTTGTCTGCGAGGAGAGCCCAATCCCCATCTCACCACAGCCTCCTGTCAGGGTGGTTAGAGAGGGACAACGCTCCCCCAGGCCTCCTTTGCTCAAGACTGAGCCCTCCCCAGCTCCCTTAGTTCTCTCAGCCACTTCTCATCAGATTTATTCTCTAGACCCTTAATCAACTTCCCTTCTCTTCTCTGCACTTCTCCAGCACCTCAGTGACCTTCTGGAATTGAGGGGCCCAGAAAGGGACACAGCTCTCGAGGTGTGGCCTCAGCAGTGCCCAGCACAGAGGGGCAGGCACTGCCCTGCTCCTGCTGGCTGCACCATTGCTGATCCAGGCCAGGTGCCATTGGCCTCTTGCCCACCTGGGCACACCTGGGCTCAGGTTCAGACACTCTCAGTCAGCTTCCCAGCCACTCTTTCCACAGCTGGGAGCTGCAGGGGGCTAGTGTGGCCAAAGTGTACCACCTGACACTTGGTCCTGTTTAACCTCCTGGCACTGCTCTCAGCCCAAGGATCCAGCCTGTTTAACCTCACGGCAGTGCTCTCAGCCCAAGGATCCAGCCTGTTTAACCTCATGGCAGTGCTCTCAGCCCATGGATCCAGCCTGTTTAACCTCATGGCAGTGCTCTCAGCCCATGGATCCAGCCTGTTTAATGTCATGGCAGTGCTCTCAGCCCATGGATCCAGCCTGTTTAATGTCATGGCAGTGCTCTCAGCCCATGGATCCAGCCTGTTTAACCTCACGGCAGTGCTCTCAGCCCAAGGATCCAGCCTGTTTAACCTCATGGCAGTGCTCTCAGCCCATGGATCCAGCCTGTTTAACCTCGTGGCAGTGCTCTCAGCCCATGGATCCAGCCTGTTTAATCTCGTGGCAGTGCTCTCAGCCCAAGGATCCAGCCTGTTTAACCTCGTGGCAGTGCTCTCAGCCCATGGATCCAGCCTGTTTAATGTCATGGCAGTGCTCTCAGCCCATGGATCCAGCCTGTTTAACCTCACGGCAGTGCTCTCAGCCCAAGGATCCAGCCTGTTTAACCTCATGGCAGTGCTCTCAGCCCATGGATCCAGCCTGTTTAACCTCGTGGCAGTGCTCTCAGCCCATGGATCCAGCCTGTTTAATCTCGTGGCAGTGCTCTCAGCCCAAGGATCCAGCCTGTTTAACCTCACGGCAGTGCTCTCAGCCCAAGGATCCAGCCTGTTTAACCTCACGGCAGTGCTCTCAGCCCAAGGATCCAGCCTGTTTAACCTCATGGCAGTGCTCTCAGCCCAAGGATCCTGTCCAGGGCCCTCTGCAGCCTTCCTGTCCTCCAGCAGATCCATCCTCTGACCAGCCTGGCATCATCCATGGGTACACTTGATTCCCTCATCCACATCATCAATAAAGATAATAAGCAGCACTGCCCCCTGTACTGAGCCCTGGAGGACTCCAGTACTGACCAGCTGCCAACTGGATATAGCTCCATCCACCACCTCTCCATCAGCCAGGCCATCAGCCAGGTTTGAGCAAGTGAAGATGCTCCTGTCCAAGCCAGGAGCTGCCAGCTTCTCCAGGAGAATGCAGTGAGACAGTACCAAAGGCTTTGCTGCAGTCCAGGCAGACACATCCACGGCCTCTCTCTCTCTCATCTATTGGCAGGTCCCTTGGTCATAAAAGAAGATCAGATGGTCAGGAAGGACTTGCCCTTCCTAAAGCTGTGCCAGCTGTTTCTGATCGCCTGGCCATCCTGTGGGTGCCCTGTGATGGCACTCAGGGTGATCTGGTCCATAACCTTGCCAGGCACTGAGGCCAGGCTGACAGGCCCGGAGTTTCCTGGAGCCTCCTTCCTGTTCTTGTTGGATTGGCATCACACTGGCACCTTCAGTCCTCTGGGACCTCCCTGGTGAGCCGGGACTGATAGATAATGGAGAGCATTTTAAGCTTCCATTTGAAGGAGGCAGTCGTAATGGGAACATAAATTGGGTATTCAACTACTTTCTTACAGACTGTGGCCATTTGGTTTACATTTGGCATCAATAAATGTTGCAATTGGAAAGATTCTAAAGTGTTTCTTAAATACTCATCATAACCTACATATTACCCTTAACCCTTCTCAGGTAATACCAATCATATATTGATATCATAATCACACACCTTCATGTAAAATGTTGCAATATTTCGAGAGATTAAAGTAGAAGTATCTTGTCAGAAAAAAACTGGCCTGTAAAAACATGTATTTCATATATTTCTGTGGATAAACATAAAATAATCTTAACAGTTGATAAGAACCTTCAATAAGAAGGCTAAAACAGCCCTACATGCTAAATTGTCAATGAACTGCCCTATTTAAAAATTTCAAAAGTTTTATGTGCAAGTGGTTTTTCTGTCTCATCAATGAGATGAAGTCAGTCAGGCCCCTTTTCTCAGAAACAGTCTAACTGCATCTGTGAATGCTGCCAGCATCATTGAAAAGGCCTGGTCCCAGCATGACCTGAACTCACTGAGGAGAAAAACAAAACCATGATGTTAATAACATTGATTTTATCTGAGAGCTCAGAGTGCTTCATACTACATTCATTAACTCTCCCAGCACCTCTGTGAGAGCAGTAGGTATTATGGTAATTTTGCAGATGGCAAAAGAGATGGAAAGTTAAGAGCAGTGTGTGCAGAGCCAAAGGGCAGCTGAGGGACAAGGACAGGTCTGGTGATGCCCTGGGCTACTCTGAGCAGGTGCTCCTGCTCATTGGAAATTAAACAGATCACAGCTGAGCATACATGGATTTCAAATACAGCCTTGCAAATACCAGTAGCATAAGGGCCAGGGGCCTGTAAGCACATGCTGTATTTTGAAGCAGTTGATAATATAATTATACACAGAGTACAACTGCTTTACCTCTCTGGATAGTGATGTGATGACAAAGCATTTGGGTGAGAGGTGGGAGAAGGAAGCTTATTCAGCTCTCATTACAAATAAAAAAGCAAATATTTATGCAAAGACAGCTGTTACTGCCTGCTACCTGGCACACCACGAATAAGCTTTAATGCAATTTCAACAACATTCACAAATTTGTTACTACAATCCTACTTTAGAGTTAAGCAGCCTTCTTCTGGTCTATTTCCACAAATAAATGCAAAAGAAAAAAAATCCCCACACACACTCAATATATGCATTTAGCTTAAGAGTTAGTGATTTGTTTAGCAGTTTTAAACTACCTTAAAAAACTTTGGAGAAAGTCCAATGTTAAACAGTACTGTTGCGGTGTGTACTGAATCTTTTTGGCATTATCAGTATTTTGATGTTCTAACAGAGTTTTTTTTTAATCAAAAGCATTAAAGCTCTTTACACAATCCCCATTGGTATTTTCCTTGGGTTTCTCCCCCTACTCTCATCTTAGGAACTAAATATTACCTGTTACAGAAGGAGGACACCTGAAGCTTTAATGTTGGGGAAAAAGAAAAAGAAATTGTCAAGGAATAGTTTCACTGAGGTTGGCTGGATTGACTGAATAGTCCAGTTGCCCACTTTGGCAAGGAAAACAAGTGAGTGATGTAGTGCTCAGCCGAAATCAAGACCAAATCCAACAAGGATAGACCTTTCCATCTGCAAATTGAAGTCTGCCCACATTCCCCATTTCAGGATACTCAAAAAACCCAACCTTTTTGGAGAAAATGGAATTTTGCCATTCGTTAGACAGCACTTACCCTTCCTCCTTGCAATTTGCACAGAGCTAGTGTAAAACATTGGGAAAAATGAACAAAGAAAGCAGATGGACTTACACCTTTTTAGGGTGACATATTGCAGTTTGAAAGGATCCTTTTCATCTCCAAGGAAAAGACTGGTAACAAATCCTGGAAATAACTGCACGCTGAGATGTTGTTACAGCAGAACAGGCATGGTGGAGTATCACATTTCTTATTAGTGTTGATTGCTAAATAGGAAATACAGCAAATTGCTCAGCCCAGCAGGCCCTTCAGTAACACACTCTGGGCAGTCAGAAAAAGCTCAGAGCTCAGATGAGGGCATTTCATAAATACATACTTAAAAAGTCCAAGGTTGAGCCAAAACAAGCAACTGTATGATGTTTTTATATATCCTTCAATCTAGGCAAAAAATGCCTAGATTGAAGGATAATTCACTTAATTTACTTCAATATTGTCTTATAGCGTTAATTCTCATGTAAGTATATAGATCATCCTTGAAATTTGGGGATTTCAGAAGGTGGGGCTTAACAGGGGCTGGGGCTAAGTATTTCTGACTAATGTACAAAAGCAGAGTCTTGCTAAATCCAGACAAATCAGGTCTGTGCTCATGAACCAATTCAGCTTCTGATTTTGCCCTTCTTCTTCAAACATTTTCATAGAATCATAGAATATGCTGAACTGGAAGGGATCCATTGGGATCATAGACTCCAACTTTTTCCCCCGCACAGACACCCCAACAATTCCACCCTGTGCCTGAGAGGATTGTCGAAACACTTCTTGAGCTATGACAGGCTTGGAGCTGAGATCACTTTCCTGGGGAGGCTGTTCCAGTGCCTGACCGCCTCCTGGGGGAAAAAATCTTTTCCTGATAGCCATCCTAAACCTCTCCTGCTTCATCTTCATGCTGCTTCCTGGGGTCCTGTCCCTGGTCACAGAGCACAGGTTGGTAGCTGCCCTCATGCTGCCCCGTAGTGAGGATGTTGAAGACCCCAACGAGGTCTGACCTCAGTCTCCTCCAGGCTGAACACACCAAGTGCCCTCAGCAGCTCCTCATTGAGGGCTTCCCCTGCACACCCTTCCCCATCCTCACGGGCTCCTTTGGGCACTCTCCAATGGCTTCCTGTCTTTCTCGTGCCCCGATGCCCCAAACTGCCCCCAGCACTGGAGGTGAGGCCGCCCCAGGGCAGAGCAGAACAATCCCCCCTGGCCTGGCAGTGCTGGGGCTGATGGCCCGGGACAGGGATGTCCCTGCTGGCTGCCAGGGCACTGCTGGCTCAGCTGCAAGTGGCCCCTGCCAGGAGCCCCAGGTCCCTTCCTGCAGCTGCTCTCAGCCTCTCCGTGCCCAGTGCCCCCACACAGCCAGGGCTGCCCCGGCCCAGGGGCAGGATCCAGCTCTTGCCTGAGCCAAATTCCCACGGCTGGGCATTGCTCTCTAATTTCTCTCATCTGTTGAGGTTTCAAAGCAGTCAAGTTTGAGTTTTCAGGCTGTTTTTAGGGTGCCCATGTTAATGCAGGAGGTGAGATGGCCCTTCCAGTGCCATCTTGGCTGGCTCATCGTGCTATTCCTGCTGATGCAGTACAAAAGAGCAAAAATTAACAATTTTTTTACAAATGCCTAGAACTCATCATATTGGTGGTTCTCATCTACAAGCCAAAGAACAGAACCTAGCTGGAAACTAGCAGAGTTTAACCTCACACAGCAGGTACAACTATTCAAAGCAAAGCATGCCCAAGTAATCTTCTCCTGTGCAAGAGCTGAGAACAAGTCTGTTTCATTGGCTGCATTCACTGCAGCTTCTTTTCCCAAATCTTCCTTAATTTGCACTTTCCAGTTGTCTAGTTCTTCTTGTTTTCTTTTGGATAATATCAACCTATGGGAGGTTAGTCCAAAGCTATTCTAAGTTTTTAAAAATATATCATGGTTTGCAATTATGGTTTACTTATGATGCATCAAATACTATCTAGCCTGCATTTTTATAGTAAGTGCTACTGAAAGAAAGATTCCTGCAGGTAAACCTTATAACCAAAATGTTCATCCTGGACATTAAGCCTTATACATTACATTTCAGGTGACTGACAACTGTGATTTGGGTGCTGATCTGAGTCCTAAAAACTGATCTCCAGATGTGGCTGTGAATCCATTTACTCCTATCACTGCCGTGTGAGTACAAAAGAACCACCTGAAGGATATGGTTGCTAGGCTGGAACTTGTACTAATGGGTTTTAAGCCTTTTATCTTTAGGTTTAGGGGTGGATTCTGCCTTTCTTTAGAGTAACACAAATTTGGAGTATTTTGGCTGAACCTAATTCCCATGCCTAAGAGAGCAAGGTTTTTCAAGGTTTCTAGGAAAACTCCTTTGTCCCTCTGCTGTGTCACCAATGATGTGGGAGCACAGAGTGCTTACTGCAAGTCTCGCTTGGAAAAGCCAGACTTAATGCGACAGTAGCAGCAAAGAGGCGAAGGCAGGTGTCAGTGCTGATGGACAGCAAAAAGCCTCAGCAGCAGCCACGGAGTCAGCAGGCACTCCAGCTGTAAGGGCAAGAGATCCAGGCAGTACCAGCTTTGGTTGCCCGAGGGGCTACTGAACACGCGGCAATTAGAAAGTAAATGGTGAGAGGCATTGTCCTGACTCTGTGTGCATAAACACTCCTGGAAAACAGCTTCCCAATAAGGCAAACGGGAGACAGCCTGAACGTCCAGCTGCCAGCTGTTCCTGCGTGTCCGTATTTACACACACACACACCCAGCGGGCTGTTGTATTTACACACACACACCCACTGGGGTGTTTGTTGTATTTACACACACACCCACGGGCTGTTGTATTTACACACACCCACCCACTGGGGTGTTTGTTGTATTTACACACACACACCCACGGGCTGTTGTATTTACACACACACACACACTGGGGTGTTTGTTGTATTTACACACACACACACGGGCTGTTGTATTTACACACACACACCCACTGGGGTGTTTGTTGTATTTACACACACACACCCACGGGCTGTTGTATTTACACACACACACACAGAGCGGTGTTTGTTGCATTTACACACACACACACACACACACACACTGGGGTGTTTGTTGTATTTACACACACACAGCAGGGTGTTGTATTTACACACACACACACAGAGCGGTGTTTGTTGCATTTACACACACACACACACACACACACACACACTGGGGTGTTTGTTGTATTTACACACACACAGCAGGGTGTTGTATTTACACACACACACACACACACACTGGGGTGTTTGTTGTATTTACACACACTCACGGGCTGTTTGTTGTACTTATACACACACACACCCACCGTGCTGTTTGTTGTATTTACACACACACACACTGCCCACCCACAGGGTGTTTGCTGCAGTTACACACCCACCCATCGTGCTGTTTGTTGTAGTTACACCCACCACACACCCACGGGCTGTTTGTTGTAGTTACACACACTCACCGCACACCCACGGCTATTTGTTGTATTTACACACCCACGGGTTGTTTGTTGTATTTACTCACACCCTCGTCTGTTTGTTTTATTTACTCACACCCACCACGCACCCTCGGCTATTTGTTGTATTTACTCACACCCACCACGCACCCTCGGCTGTTTGTTTGTTGTAGTTACTCACACCCACAGCTGTTTGTTTGTTGTAGTTACTCACACCCACAGCTGTTTGTTTGTTGTAGTTACTCACCCCCCGCGCACCCTCGGCTGTTTGTTTGTTGTATTTACTCACCCCCGCGCACCCTCGGCTGTTTGTTTGTTGTAGTTACTCACACCCACAGCTGTTTGTTTGTTGTATTTACTCACCCCCCGCGCACCCTCGGCTGTTTGTTTGTTGTAGTTACTCACACCCACAGCTGTTTGTTTGTTGTATTTACTCACCCCCCGCGCACCCTCGGCTGTTTCCCCCTGGCCGCGGCGGGTCCCGGCCCGACCCCGGCCGGTAAAACAGCGCGGGGTCAAAAAGCCGGCCCGCCGGCGCAGGCACCGCTGGGATTCGAACCCAGGATCTCCTGTTTACTAGACAGGCGCTTTAACCAACTAAGCCACGGCGCCGCGCGGTGAGCGGCGGCTCAGTGCGGCATTAAGGGAGCGCTGCGCGGGCCGGGCCTGCTGCCGGGCCTGCTCCGGCCCAGGCGAGACCGCGAACCGCACACGCGCCCGCTCTGGCTTTGGCACAACACACGTAGAGAGCGGAGGAAAAGGCATAAATGGCCGCTTTTCAGACATTTATAGGCGAGACTGCCTCCAAAGCTCCAGCCCTGCCTCATCCTTCAGTGCCTCAGCTGGCCGCGGTTCGTGGTGTTATAGATACATATTATAATATTGGCTTTTTGCAAATATTAAACTGTGTTCCATGTGGGGTGTTAAAGTAACTTTGGTATATAGTTTTTATTTCTGTTGTTAATTAAGCTTAGACACAGCAGTGCAATAGCTGGTACCAGTGTGCTTGTGTTACAATGCCTGCTGGGATGGGATAACACCCAGTGCACACAGGATGAGCACACCTGGACACATCTGCCAGCCATCAGCACTCGCCTCTGAAGGCAGCGTGCACCGAGGCCCAAAACCGGAGGGGATAAAAAAGGACTAAACCCACACCCCAGGAATCTGCGTGCTCTGAAAAGGTGGGCCCAAGGAGGAGCCAGGCTAAACAGTTCTCAGAACATGTAAACTAGTTTGGGGGAAAGTTTGCTATGCATGAGGGTCTATGAATATGCAGCAGGCTGATGTAAGGAAAAGGTATTTAAGGGGTATCCCCAAGAAAACAGGGTGCTCCTGGCTGAGTGCCAAGATGCACCTGGCTGTAACAACCTTTGCTGTGTGGTCCTTGTCTCCTACAGTCGTTGATTAAACTTGTTTAATGTCCACAGGAGGGTGCGGGTGTTTATCACGCCGATAAGGCCGGGCCGAACCAGCAGCGCCCCGAGCCGGCCCTCACACCCGGCCGCGCCTGCCCGGCCGCAGTTGCGGGCGCCGCCGCCAGGGGCGCTGTGGCTGCCGGCCGGGCCGTGGCTCCCCCGCGGCTGCAGGGGGCGCTGTGGCGGGAGGGAGGGAGGGAGGGACAGGGGGTTTCCTGTGCCCCGCCGCAGGGGCCCGCGCTGCCTCAGCATGGCGGAGTGGCCGCGGCGCGGCCTCGGCAGGGGCAGCACGGGGCGCGGCCAAGGCTCCGGAGCCGTGCCAGAACCTGCGGGGAGTTGCGTTAAAATGGAGCCAAAAACCCCAAGCAGCAGCGGCAGAAAAACAATAGGGCTGGGCTGCAGCAGGCCGGGCGACGCTCCCGCCGGGAAGGGGTCGGGGTTGGAAAAGGTCCCGATCCAAGAGCTGCTCTTGCGAGAGTAACAGTTAGTAGGGGGAGTAGAATCAGAGCAGGATGAAAACTCTGCAGTGGCAGCAAATCCTCTGGGCAGCAGGTCTGGCACCAAAACCATTCCTGTGCACTCTGATCTGAGTGAGGGGCTGAGCCCAGCCCCTGAATCCCAGCCAAAATCTCCAGGGATCGCTGCACTTCCCAAGGGAAAGCCCCACAGCTAGGAGACTGCAGTCAGCTGCACTCCTCCTCCTCCCAGCCACATCTTCTGTCTCTCGAGTATCATCGCTACCATCTCTTAGGCAACAAATGGGAGAAAAGTCCCTGAGAGATTAAAAAAAGAAAAATCTCACCTCCAACACACAATTAAATGGAAAACATGCATTAAAAATGTATTGATTTAGAAAATTAAGGAGATATCTTGTTCAAAAATTAAAATACAGGCACTTTCAGAATTGTTAGTTCAACTGTGAATAAAACCAAAGGAGAGTTCAGTGTGCGAAGCATGCTTTCAGGTTCAATACTCACAAACCTATCTGTGTTTGTGCGTCCCCAAGCCACAGGTAGCTTTTTCCCCATGGAACTGCTATTCAGTTACTTGAGTTGCCCAGCTCAACCGGCACCACTAGGGTGTGAGCCCAGATCGATCTGGTGGCAGCAGCACAGGAGTCATCTTCACTACAGCATTCAGGTCTGAAGTTGCAAAAGAAAACAGCCAACTACATCACAGTGTAAAAATTCACCTGAGCCCCTGGCAGTGAAGAGGAGCAGCTGTTCAGAGCAGCAGTGGTTTGCAGTAACACTGATTTCATGTTGTGGAGGGACCAAGAGCTGTCTCTGATCCAGTAATGAAACTAGGGCAGGAAGAAACAGCTCCCCACCACTTCCACTCTGACACAGGCAAACCGGGCAATCTGATTATTTCTCTTTATTCATCTGAGTTACAGATGCTGCCTTGTCTTGCTATCGAATCATAAGTATCATCTGCTTCAAATATGGTAGTTCTGTGCTCCTTCAAAGCAGCTGAGCGTATCCATGAAATTTTTCAGGTGTGTATTACTGCCATGTGTGCTCTGGGCTGTGGGTACTAACAAATACATACACATTTTCCTAATTATTACAGATCAGTGCAGTGTTTACTGAAGGAGGGTTTTTTAACTGGTTAATGTTAGGAGAGTATCTGTGAGTGCCGAGTTAATCTTTTAACGTGCTGCTGTGCTTTTACTCCATTATGTTCTTATTATACTTCTTGATGCATAGAGCAAATCTGCCTGTTGTCTCGTGAAGACAGAACCCAAACCATCAACTTCAATTTACTTATTTAGAGGGACATAAATGCCTCATAATTAAACACGTTTTCCTGCAAATGATGAATTAATTACCTGCATGATGAGAGTGGTCACTCGAGGTGTATCTGAGATGTCCAACAGGTAGGTGTTGAGATACATCACCCACTACTACTGAGATACCTCTCCATCTTGGCTAAAAAAAGAGCAATTAACAGTGTGGCAACCCAGGACATCCCTCTGGGTGCCCTGGATGGCCAGAGCCGCTGGCAGAGGGCTCAGAGACCCTGGCAGCAGCCAAAGACACACGTGGGGTTTTGATCTTAGCCCATGGAGCAAATCACCAACTCTGTATGAAGAACTACAAGCCACATAAGTTAGGTATTGTAGTAGAAGTAGTCATGAAGTGAAGGAAAGAGTTTTTGGGTGCTGCACAGGGGGGTTTAAGCCTTGTACGCAGGGGTCCAAGTTTTGTACATGGGGGTCAGGGATTCTAAGATGGAGGGATTTGGGTGTGCCCTGTCCTCCTCCTTTCTCCTTCCTAGCCTCCATGTCTTTGGTGATGTTGGCACTCACAGATTGGTCTAGAGTAGAAAGTCACCATTCAATATAGATAGTAGGCATTGGGGAAAAAGCATAAACATGTAACAGTAATGTGTGATATAAAAGATGGCACCAGCCCCTGGGAGGGCAGTGTGCCTTTGTCTGAGCTGCTGAACGGGCCACAGCAGTTCAGGAGAAGAATCTTTTAGATAAACAACTATGAACAACCTTGAGACCGGACAACAGAAGACTACTGAGTCTTTCTTTGAAGGCACGGGTTGGAGCAGAGACTTTTCCATCTTTCGGGCTCATCCCAATCTGGAGGTGAGACCCAACATAACAGAGGTCTCAAATGCTTGGTTCAAGGAAACAGGTTCATGACATTAAAATTCTCCTGTCTTTACATCCCATATTTGTAAGCTTTTGTCCCAGGTTTCTTTGCACAGGTAGTGACTGCCAGCAGCAAAGCAGCAGTCTGGCATTGCATTGCTGTCCCCCGACACATGAACACAGGAAGAGTGAGCTTTTGTAACCATTACAAATCTCTCAAAGAGCATCCTGCAGCTTTGAGATCCCTGTCTCCATCCAGCAAAGCATCAGAAGCATATTCTGAATTTTAACCACACAAACAGTTCTGTGAACTCTCTGGAGCTGCTTACAATCTCACAGCCAGCACAGGCTTAAAGCCTTATTGAAAGGTCATTGTGCAGGACTGAACCCAAGTTATTAGGGAACAAATGACCAGGTGGTTTCTCTGCTAAAAGCAGTTTAATGAGAAATTTTTCAGCAGCTACAACCCACCTGCATTTTAATACATTACAAAAACAAAAAAAAAAAACCCCACCCATTTTTCATTAAAAAAAAAAAAGCATCCATCTACCTCTATGCATAAATTTCAACTCAAATATTTGGAGGGAAAAGACTAAAAAATTCTAGATTAAAGTCCAATTCTCAAAGCAGTCAGAAAAGAAATCTGGATGTTCCAGAACTCTAGTGCTTCCTGAGATCTACAGAGGAGGAAAAGACTATGAGCATCTCTTACAGGAAACACTGCTGTAGTCACTGCAATTTAAAAGAAACCTTGTGGTGTTTCAGATTGAATTTCCCATCCAAAGTAATTCCTCATTCCTCAAAGACAATTTTGTTACAGAGTCTGGTGGCAGACTCTCTGTGACTATTGCTTTAAGAATGCAAAGCTAAATTGGTTGAGTTTATTTAATGCCATCAATATTTTTAACAGTTGATTTGACATCTCTGTTGTTGCATCCTTCCTTCTTAAAATGGTACCAGTGCCCTAAATTGACATCATGGTTTTCCTGTTACTGACTTCAAAATGAGCTTATTGGATGGAGGCTCAGGAGATCATTCTGAGCAAGGCTGCTGGCACTGGGAATGGCTTTCTTCAAAAGCATATGAGGAAAAATGATCTGGAGAAACTAGGATTAAAATCAAGCCCACTTACCCTAATTGTACTTTATTGTGCTAACAAAGAATGTTTGTTTTCTTATTTATCAATAACAAAGCAATACATAGAAATTCCCTGAGAGAAAGGAAAAGAAAGGAAAAATCCTAACCTCCAACACACAAATTCCCCTTCAATGTCTGTTTTATGTCCTTCCCTCTGGTTTTTCATCAATTCCTCAGTCACAAATACAAGCTCTTGTCTTCAAATACAAACCTCTGTGATTTATTCCCAGATATTTGTCTCCCTTCTGCCTTGCCTCTGATGCCAGCCTTTGTCACTATTAGATTTTCAAAATTTATGGGGTTCCCTTTGCCGTCCTTCATGTTCTGAAGGATTTATCTATAAATAACTGGAAATCTCTCTCATAATAGAAAATCCCACTGATGCCTTGGAGTGGCTACTAAAAACAGAGGCCACACAGAGTGAAAATAATAAAATAGGTATTTATTAAAGGCCTTTGTCAGGAAAATTAATCCACAAACACCAGAGGTTTATGTCCAAAAAGGAGGCAGAGGAGTCCTGTAACTTTATTCAAATAAAGGGAGAGGGCATGGGGCATTTTCCCTGGGATCTCACAAATTTAGGAGGATGCAGCCTTATTTTATCCTAATTTTCCAGCCACATTTTCCTCTTTCCCCATGGGCTGAGGTACGTGACAAAGGTACACCTTTGTCTTTTCCTTGTGTCAATTAGTGGAATTCCTCATGGAATTTATGGTTCTTCCCATTGTTTCTTTCATCTGTCAGTATCCAGTTTTATTCCTCAGCAGACCTACAGTTTGTTTGTGAAGACAAATCTCTCTCATTCCATTTGCAATCAGTGGAATCCTTCCCACTGTTTGTCTCTCAGTATCCAGCTCTATTTACCAGCAGACCCACGGTTTATTTGTGAAGACAAGTCCCTCATTCCTCCCACCTTCAGTAAATACACCTCGGGCAGTGCAAAAGCCTTGCAGACCCAAATGGACCATGGCCATGAGTTCTTCAGACAGATGTAAGTTTGGTCTGTTTGCATATCAGAGGTGAATTGTCCAGTTATAGCTTCAGGTAATGAAGTCACATTCCCCTGGTTTGCTTCACTTACATTTATACTTTTCAAGGCCTGAGGCAGATGGTAACCTTGGTTCTCAGGCCTGGAAGGACCAAAATGTGTAGAGAGCTTACTGACACTTACATGGAGCTCAGAGTTATACACTAATGCAGTGCAGGATCTGAAAATATATAAATATATATCTGAATATATATATAAATATATAAATATATATCTGAAAATATATAAAAGCTAAAACTTAAAGCATCACCACTTAAACATCATTTTGTTTTGATACAGCAGCAATCCACAGACTGCTGAAGTGCTGAGATGATGACCCATACTGAATTACTGGCTCATTTGTCATAGAATCATTTTGTTGGAAAAGACCTCTAAGGTGGTGAAGTTCAACCAATAACCCACTGCTGCCAGGTCCATCATAATCCTCGTCCCTTAGTGCCACAGTTACTGTCCCTCCCATCCCCTCTGGGGATGATGACAGCACCACTGCCCTGGATAGCCTGTTACAATGCTTGACAAGTCTTTGCATGAAGAATTTTTTTCAAATATCCAAATTAAGCCATGGGGAAACATGAGGCCATGGTACTTCTCCATCACCTTCCATCTACTTACCCTGTTACAAGTGATTAATTTAAGTGATTTCAGGAAAAGGGCTATCTTCCTGTTGTATCTATGGGACACTCAACACATAATCAGCCCTTACCCATAAATAAAGCTGTGAAGTAAAGCATCTGAAGAAGCATGGCCAGCATGTCAAGGAGGGTGATCCTGCCCCTCTGCTCTGGTGAGATCCCAGCTGCAGTACTGCCTCCAGCTCTGGGCTCCTCAGCACAGGAATGGCAGGAAGCAGTTGGATCAGGTCCAGAGGAGGCCACCAAGATGATCAGAGAGCTGGGGCAGCTCTATTATGTAGAAAGACGGAGATAATTGGGATTGTTCAGCCTGGAGAAGAGAAGCTTTGGGGTGACCCAAAGCCTGGAGAAGCTTTGGGGTGACCTAATTTGCCCCTCCAGTACCTGAAGGGAGCTTGCAAGAAAGATGGAGAGAAACTTTTGACAAGAGCCTGAAGCAACAGGAAAAGGGAAAATGGCTTCAAGCTACAAGAGGGTAGGTTTAGATTGGTATTAGGAGGAAATTCTCTGCTGTGAGGCTGGTGAGGTGGCCCAGAGAAGCTGCGGGTGCTGCATCCCTGGAAGTGTCCCAGGCCAGGCTGGACAGGACTTGGAACAGCCTGGGACAGAGGGTGTCCCTGCCCATGGCAGGGGTTGGAACCGGATGCTCTTTGAGGCTCCCAAACAATTCTGTTTCTGTGAAGTTCTTTAGTAAAACAAATAACGAATCAAGATTTACAAAGGGATCATGGTGCCCACCTGACTGTAAGCATCCACCTCAAAAACCCGTGAGGACTGCTGACATGCAGAGTAACTCACATTTCAGAGTATCACAGGATCAGTCATCTTATCTTCATCTAGGTAAACCATCTTTCATTTCCATGATCAACCTCATTTCTACAATCAGATTTTTGTAAATACAAAGAAATTTTAAAATCAATCAGAAAGTAAGCAACATAAACTCCCTTCATGATGTGTTCTTTCATTTCTCTTCAATATGAGAATAAAATCTTGTATCTCTGACTCTAACTGCCCTTTTTGACACCAAGTTTCAGATCTAGAGCTGCTCCCTCACAAGGGCTTTCACTGGAAGGAGCTATCCTGCTAACTTGGCAACCCTTGATAACAGACCAAACTTGAAAGTAAGTTTATTTTTCACTTTTTCACTTATTTTCTCAGTGTGTGTCAGTGTACTGACACCAGAATGATTAGAAATGTCTCTAAGATCAAAGAAAAAAAAGATCAAAGCTACTGTGTGTTCTTGTTCTATTGAGTCAAAAAAGTCTTGCAGTCAAAACTGCCCTTCTAGACTTACCCAGTCTTTGTCTGCTGCATGCACTACTAATCTTTGTTTTCCAAAAGATATGTGCACTGTGAGTTCACAGAGATACTGTTTGTTGTCAAGAAGAACTTCAAATGCTTTCTCAGTACAGCCAGTCACTTGGTATCTACTCTTTCAAAGGGAAAAAAAGAGAATGCCAGAGTGAAAATTGTCAGGGCTGAAAATAGTCCTCCATGCTCCAAATCCACCATACTCTCCTGAATTCTAATTGCTTCAGCTGTTGCTGGAGGGGAGGAAATTAGGCTGGTCTTACTATATTTTACATATTCTTGTCTGTACATTGCTGTCAGAAAGTTCCCAATACTCAGGGAAATACTTTTAGATAGATTCTGAAAAGTAAGTGTTGTTCAACAAGTGTTAAAGAAAACTTCCTTAGATAAAAATTAAATAAAATTTCTTAAACAGAAGTTAGACACTTCAGACAGACACTTCAGTAGTACATAATAGCCTTTTCAGCAAAAAGAATGTTCAAGGATCTATTCTACTTCTAAAAAAATTAATGGATTATCTTCTTATTTTCTGGTCTTGGTTTCAGTTTACTTATATGTCAGAGAGCTGATTAGCATTTTGCTGAAAACAGAAAAATGAAAGTTCCAGTTCTGAGTTCAGACAAAGCAGGCAAGTTATTTACCTGTGTATGTCATGACTAACACAGAGACACTTATTTTTGTATCTCCAATCTACAATATGTGCTTACAGTTGCCAGGTGTTTATTTACTCGTCATTAAAAGATGTGACTTTTTCCTTCTTCCTTTGCTGGTTTCTTGGAGCTAGCCATCCACAGCTCTTGGTTAACACAATGCTGCTAAGCTGAACCTTGTCTGGACTTTTTGTGCTTTTGGGCCTTTTTAGTATGCCTGGAAAAGCTTCTGGTTATGGTAGAAACCTGGCACTGCACAGCAGGAAATCAACATTTTAGATACTTCATTAAATCATTTCATATGAACTAATATGACATTAATGCACTACTACTCATTACCCATTCTTAGATTAAGCCATGGCTGCTTAATGTGTGCAGCTCTCACTGCCTGCAGTGTGCTTACACAGACAGAGTCCCTTGCACAGCACTCCTGGCTTCTCATAAGCTGAGTTTAGTCCACGAGGGGGAGTGTGAAAGCAGGAACAGCATGAGAATGGATCCTGAGTTCCAGAGCTCCACTTGACAGCAAAGTTCACATCCTTGATACCACCCTGGAGCAGATTTACTGAATCTTGTTGAGGAAAAAAAAAAATGCTGATGGATGGGGACTGTGTTTTTGTTTTCTGGATATTTGTTTTCAAACTCTTCTTCCTCTCAAAAAACAATTTTAAATCTCATGAAGCCTCTGAAGTCTTTCAAGCACTTGTTTCCTTGATTCTGGCCCATCAAAACGCAGCACATCGAGCTCTTAGGCCACATGTTCTGGCCAAGACTTACAAATTTTGGCAAAGACATTTGGAAAAGTCTTTTCTTCACTCATTTGGGAGTTTGCTCATGACTGTGAAGCATGTGTTGGTGTGAACAGAGCTACCAAACACCAGCTGCCACAAGCATTAACCCCATACAAAGTGACAGAGAGCTTTCCATCCCTGGGCTGGCAGCAGTGCCCCAGCTCCTCATGGGCAGGGGCCCAGCACCTGAGCCTGGTGCCCTTCCCAGGGCCCCTGAACCTACAGCTCCTGCCAGGGCTCCAAGCTGCCCCACAGCTGCTCTCCACCACCTCAGTATTATTTCACGGCTCATATTTAAATTATTCTACAACATGACAACTGCAGACAAAAAGCAGCATGAACAGTTTTCTTTGTAACTCCATAAAAATGAGGCAGTTTATAGTCATACATAATCTTTAAGCTCATTAGCTGTGATAATTTATGTGAAATGAACTGTGCAGGGCCAGGACTTGGGCTTGATGATGCTGACAGGTCCCTTCCAACTCAGCATATCCTGTGATTCTGTCAAAGGTTATTGGTTTAGAGCTGCTATAGTAAATGTTATACAGTTTGGAGAGGCAAAAATAACAGCTGGATACTCAAAAGTGCAATGTGAAATTGTACATTAGATTCAATAAAAATACTTGCACCCAATAAAATTTTTACATTGCTTTAGTTTTAACTTCCTAACTTAACTCAGACTGAAACTCAACTCTCCAGCACTTTAAAGGTCCTCAGCATAACAAATTATCACTATACAAAACTTATTTGTAATAATAAAATTTATTAAAATGCCTTGTTTTATTAAATAAAACAGAGCCTGCAGTATTTCAGATTATTATGCCCAGAAAGGAGTCTTTTCACTGTTCTATAATCCATACATTTTGAACTCATGGAACATCATAAACATATGCACATTTACTTTCAAAGAAATTCAATATGAATACTGTATCTATAGTGCTTCACATTATACACCACTGATCTACCATCACAGAGGAGATCAAAATTGGAGATCAAGTCACACAGCACTGAAGAACCCAAGAGAGCTCTTCAATACTGAAGTTGTTTTAATCTGAAAGGGAGGAAAAAAAGGAAAAAGGTCACACTGAACAGTCACACACCACATTAGGAACATGTCATTACTTGAGCAGGTTCTTAAACCTTAGTTGCAGAGAGAGAGAGTGATCTGAGCTGAATCAGATAAAAACATTTTCTCAGTGATAAGAGACATGCAAATGTGAAGATTCCAAAACAACTGCTTGTACAAAGAAATCTGTTTTGTGCAAAATGCATAAAAACATATTTCAGCTATTCAGAAACCCAAGCAGCAGTTTGTTTTTTGATATGAAAACACCAATACACAACTGACACTCAGTTCCAAAGGAATGAAGGCAGAGTCCTTCCAAATGCCAGTTGGTACCTGCCCATTCCACTCCACACCCCGACCCCAATTGCTCTGCCATGAGAGCAGATGGACGTGGTGTTCAAAACATGCCTCGAGTCCTCTCCTTCAGCTAGCCAGGGACACTGAACAGAAGCCACTGCAGTGACTGTTCCACATGGGACATTTCTGAAGCTCACTCTGATCTGCAGTGGAGACAGTTAGGCTTGTTCTATTTTACTTCAGGTGTGTGTAAAATATTGTGAAATGTGCTTTTCTGATTTTCACATTTGTGTTAGCACTATCTTTAAGTCTCTAGTTTATAAAAATGTAATAGCACAGTCTAAGTTTAGAAGACATGTACATGACTCAAGTGTTGTTCTGCTCGCTTCGCTGTCCCTTGCTGAAGCACAGACTGGCTGAAGCAGTGGTGCCACACAGCAGATCTATCTGAATGGAATCTCAGCAGACAATGTTCCTTCCAATGTTCCCAGGTCAAGAGAAGTAGATAAATGAAAATAGGAATTTCCACCTGCACTAGTTCAATTTTTAATTCCAATTCAAAATACCTTCCAAAGTTATCAGTCACCTTTAATTATAATGTCCATTAGCTCTGCTAGGCCTGTGTGTTTAGTGGTCTTTACCTTAAGAGGCTTCTCTCCTAAAATTAATGACCTTCTAGATTAAAATGTCTAATATTTGTACTCTTTCCTCACCAAAGTGAGCAATATTTTATCTTCATAAAGAAAGTGGCTTATTCACATTTGCTGCAAATAGAATGACAACTCATAAATTGATGTTTTAGTTATTCACTGTAAAATCTGCAAGTGTTTCAGTAACCTTTCTGCTTACCTTCTAAGAAGTTCTTTAGGTGACAAGCCTGTGGTATCCATATCACTAAGGCTGTCACTGCTATCTGTAGTGTCTGAGCTGCTGTCTTTTTCTGATTTTTTATTCTTGTGTTTTCCTTTGTTTTTCTGCTTCTTATGCTTCTTTTTCTGTAAAAAGAACAGAAATAATCCTTTATCTCCTTGTGAAAGACTTGGATTTTTCTAAATATCAACAAAAGAAAAAAGTCAATTTCAGTACGGACTCAAAGCTTCAGTGAAACAGAACACCTGTCAATGACTCTTTTCTTCTATTCAGACTAAGCTTAAAAAAAATATTGTAAACCAAAATTCATTTAATCCAAGCACTCAACTCTCCCTAAAGCAGATGTTTCATTAGTTATCTGAATATAAGCCATGACTGCAATTCCCAGACTGTGTCTGACACATTGCACACAGAACATGAAACTACCCACAATATTGTACCTGTAGTCACATCTGTGCATATGGAAAAAGCAGCATCATAGCAGGATAGTTTTCTGGTTTCCAAGCATAAATAATAAAACATTCTGAAAGGCAGATCAAAGAATCAATAAATCAAAAGTCAGTATTTAAATTTATTACCTTTTCCTTTTTTCGTTTGCGTTCTTTCTTAGTCTTGTGCCTCTCTCTGATTTTCCTATGCTTTTCTTTCCTACTAGGCCCAGGAAAAGTTGCTGGCAGCTCTGTTTGTTGTTGCCAAGTAGTGCCTAAAGTACAAAGCAAATGCATAAAGAATAAAAAAAAACCCAACAAAAATAGGGTAATTTGGTTATTACATTCTGTATTACTTTTAACCTAATATGACAGTTAAACAAACAAAACCCCCAGCTTTAAAAAGGAAATTACATGTCTAAAACTCCCACCTGTAACATCCCTATTGTAATTAAATGCCTTTGCAATCTGTTAAAAAATGAAATTGCAAGGCTGTCCTCTATTTTCACATCCATTTTTATCATTACCTCTATAGAGTTAAAACAAACCTGGTGCACAGGCACAGAGGTTCCTGTTGGTGGGTCACAGCATGGCAACAAAACATTTGGTGATGCCTGCTTACATAACACACATTAAGAGACAGATGGCCTACTCACAAATGCTTTTTTTAAAGAGAGGTATCGTGTATTTTATATACAATTTCAATGTGCAGAATTTACACTCTAGATGCTTGCAGAACCTACCAGAAGAAAAAGCTGGTGGCAACTTTGGTCCAAATTCCTCTGCTGCATCCTGTTCCTGCTTTGAAGTAGGCAACGAAGAAATGCCAGAATCAGCTGTAGCAGTCACATTCTCTATGGAAAAAACCAAAACTTGCTATATTTGAAAGGAAAATAAGAAAATACTTTTTCCAAGAAGTGTTGAAGAAAGTTCCAAGAGGCTTTCTAAAAACCTTTAAGAAAGCAAACTGATCAGCATCCTCTATCTCTATGGACTGCTTTGGCCAACTGGGTAGCTGACATTCTGAAACATGTCAACATACTGTAGGGTTTTTTTTTCTTTTAAATCAAAATTTACCCTTTAAACTATAAATATTAATTAAATTGCTATTAGTGTATTTGTTTGCTTCCCTTTTGTAACAGTACTATTTTTCCATTACTCAGAATGAATAAAAAAACTCCATGAGATGTAAAAGGTTAATAAACACTACAAGTTAAACGTTAATAGAGCCAACTGTGACAGTAAGTGAACAAAGCATTCATTTTAAGTATGTTCCTGTTTCCCTTCACTGTGTAACAGGCATATTCCATTCAGCAGTTTGCTTGTAAAATCGACACAAAAGGTCCATGGCAATGCTGGTAACACTGTAACATGCAAGGCCCTGTTCAGAGCTGCACTGTTTGCATTTCCTACATCATAGCTCTGCCAATCTCCGATCATCTGCACAGAAGCACAGCACTGAACAGTCCAAGAATGTGTGATTCAAGAATGAAACTTTGACAAGGTATTTGTTTTATGTTGCATAAAAATGAACTTCCAGTAAGTACTACCTTGTAAATTAGAGGAAGTACTGTCTGCTTTGTCAACTGTTTTGGCGGTTTCTGACTGTTTTTCTGAAGTAGTTGGTTGCTGTTCTTCATCACTCTCTTCTTCTTCAGAGGAAGATGATTTTTCATCTGAGGAGCTCACAAAGATGGCCTTAAATAAGTCCATTGGGGGTCGTCTGCTTTCTTCCTCCTGGTTCTTATCTTCCTCAGCTACCTGCTAAATTGCATCACAACAAACTGTATTTAAGCACTAAAGAAACTAACAATCTCTCTCTGATAAGGAATAACTTCAGGCATGCTGACAGGTATTTACAAAACATTTGCATGGCACAATAGCTGTGAAATAAACAATCTTGGTCCCAAAGAGTAAAGCTCTGAAACACTGAGGAACTAAGCCAGTGTCCTATAAAGAGTAGTGCAGTTTGTGAAAATAATCCCCAGATACTATAAATTCTAATTCATTAATTCAAACTTCAATTATATAATGCTAAATTTAAGCAAAAGGAAAAAAGGAAAACATCATCTTTCTCCCCAAAATATGCACTCTCTCCTATGGAAAGGAGAAATAAATACATTCTGTGCCTGTGAGCAGAGTGGTGGTAAAGTTACTGAATTTAGTTCCCAGACTATTGGGCTACATTTTTTCTTCTCTTAAGCCCTACTTCAAGTATAATCAGAGGTAAGCTGCAAACATCTTGCACCCCAGAGTTATAACCTCAAAGTTCTTCAAACTTTGCTCATCCTGAGTTGGCTCTGGTGCAAACTGATCTGTATTCATATATTAACAATTCATATCAACATATTTAAGCAATATTAACATATATAAACAATTCATATATTAACCCATCTTATTTCTGGGTTTTCAAGGATTACAGCTATTCTTTTAAGTTCAAACCCTGTTGTAAACTCACCACAGTGGGAGGAGTTTCAGTTGTCCCAGTTCCACTTTCTTCTTTTGCTGGCACTGGTGGCTGCTGCTGAGCATCAGCTTTTGATCTAGCAAGACTAATGAATTCACTGATGGAATCTTTCTTCTCCTTCTCTTTATCTGACACATCCCACCTTGAAGATTTCTTTGGTTCTAAAACATCCGAAATATTCAAATCACCTGCATGCCAAATTGTTCTGCATTTCATGACCTACTTGATTTTAAATTACTCTGCTCCCTCTGTTTGACATTTTTAAAACCTTTTTAATGAATATTTGACCTATAAATGTCTTTTAGGTAGAAGAAATTTGCTTTATATCACTAACTTCAGTTTTTATGTCACTGAGTTTTTATTTTCAATTCCTTTGTTTGGGTTTTTTTAATGAAAAAAAAATCATGTGGTTAGGTTCTCAATGAAAAAGGTGCCTTTTCTGCACTATTATCTCATGTACAGTTAAATTGATAAAGTAACAACAAACTTACTGTTGAGACTGTTACTCTCTTGGATCTTTTCATTTGTTGCTTGAGTTACAGATGTGGTGGGCTCAGGCACAGTTAAAAAATTAAAAACAGAATACTTGTCTCGCTTCACTTTTGGCAAACCCACTACAGAAGAACTAGAAAGAAATAAAATTATTTGCTGATGATTGTTTTCAACAGAGAAAAATTCTCAAATTAGCTGCAACAACCTGAACTCCTACAGTAGTCCTTCAAATGCATGCTATTTTATCAGAGGTCACCATATTTCGTGACACAAATAAAACCTTTGGGCAGTTCTGTATCACCTTATGACACAAGAAAACATCAAGCCAGTTTTTCTACAAGCAAATGAAAAACTCAGAATTTATAAAAAGTTTTAAAAATATAAGTATCAATTATCTTACTCAGGATATGGATCACGAACATTAAATCTTTTACACAGCAGCTTATCAGGATGCCATTCAAAGTTGTCTCTTGTGAGTTTGCCAAACATCTTCATCTTCACAGCTGTTTCCTTATCATCAATATCATTCTGAAAAAGTCAAACATTTATAGCTGACAAATAATTTTTAAAGAGAGATATAATGTATTTTATATACAATTTCAAAGTGCAGAATTTACACTCTTTAGTTTACAGAATTAATTTAATTTACAGAATAAATTTAATTAAATTAATTGTAATTTAATTTACAGAATTTACACTCACAAAAAACTTTCTGAACTGTTGTAAGATTTATGAACAGGACAAATCCATCAATATTTAAATGCTGTTTAACAAAGACTACTCTGTATGCACCAAGTGTTTTCAAAAGCTGCTAAACATTAGGGCAACAAAACAGTGACATATCTTCATGAGAGTTTAAAAGGAAAAGGAAGTCAGGGCTCAGGCAACAACTGCAGCTCCAATGCATTAAAAGGCTGCAGGCAGCAAATACCTCTTGGTCTCGAGGAACTTCAACTTTGTCAACATCATCTTCATACTTGGCCCGGGTGAATCTGGAGGAGAGTGTGGAGCTTGAGGATCTGTAGAACATTGCTGCACGGAAGAACTCCTCCTGTTCTCTGCCTCGCTCCCACTCTGTCATGTTCTGGTCAAAAAAACGCTCCAGTCTTTCTCCTGTAAGATGAGGAGAGAAATGCTTAGCAGAGATGGCAGCTTACTTTGGGTCAACACTTTTCAAACAAAAAATAACATTCTTGCATGTATTTAATGAATATTTATCTTAAGGGTAGTATTAACGTCAACTGAGTTAATCCTTGATAAATGGAGGTCGTTTTTCAAGACAGCAAAAATGACAGCATTTGCCAAATGCAAAATTGATATTTTAAGTAATTTTACTTGTAAAACCGATTCCTTATTCATTGCCCCTTAAAGAATGTTCAAAATACTTACTGGATTTAACAGGGGATTAAAACAAAAAGTATAACCCAAAGCTTTATCAAATAAGTAAAACATAGAACAAAAGAATTGAAGCCTGGCTATGCTCTGGTAACTTGCTGTCTGGTCTATGAAGTGCCCACTGATAAATTCAGAGTTTGCACGCAGCTTTACAGCAACAGGTTCAGTTTGTCTCCCGGAAGGAAGAGGAAATAACACCAGCCAAGCAACCACACTTACAGTAAAACAGACCTTTACCATTCCAGTTATTTCTACATTTCTGCAATTTCATCGTAATGACTAGGGAGGCACAGTCATAATACAGTCAGAACTGGGAATACTCAACTTCACCCAGGGAAAATCCCAGTCCTGAACAGAGCAACTCTGGGTTCAAAGCTCAAGTAGTCTGTCCCAATGCGGTTACTAGAAGAGGCTACTCACCAGAAAATATTTATTTTATATAATGAAAAGGACTTTAAAAAAGATAAAAAAGAAAAAGAATCCCACATCACAACTAAAACAACAAACCCAGGTTTTCTACCTGTCACCATATGCTTTCCTCTGTCAAATTTCCCTGCAGTCTATTTTCTTCTTTCCCAATAGCCCCTGTCTACTTCAAAAATTGGGAAAAAACGTTTTTTTTAAAAGTTCATTTCAAGGCAATTTACAGTAATGGGCTGATGATGAACTCCCTAGATCAATTTCAGCTTTTCATGCCTTACAGAAAAATCACAGAACTGGAGAACTCAGCACACGGCATCGCAAGTACCTAGTTTAATCTAAGATACACCACATTTAATTGGTATCATTTAATATCAAAAACCTAAACAAAATGGAAAGAGACTGAAACAGCATGAAAAGAAATGATGAAGGAGGTTGGATGTTTTTTGTTTTGAGTAAGAGCTCTGCATTGATGCTGTGTTTTTACAGTAGTCATTTTTTCTGAGAAGAACACAAGTGACAGCAGAAGTTTGAGTATCTGAAGGACAGACAATACAAGCTTGGAGAAGTGTGAAATACTTCGTTCACTTAAGGGCTCTTATCTTGCCCTGGTGCAGAGGGTATGGAGTTTCTTCTGATTCTACTGTTACCCAGTCCTGTTTCTGCCTTTATGTGATCTGTCAGTTTAGCTCCTCTAAGAGAAACAAACTAAATTAAAAGGCTTGTTCCACTGACCAAAGCTGAAGCGTACCTTGGCAAATGAAATGAGGGAAATCGGGAAATGAAGCAGAACTGAACTTCTGCTACATCACAGAAGTATGAAATGTAATGCCTAAAATCAAGACTTGCTGACAACTGAATAACTGAGCAGTTCTCTTGAAATCAACATGACTAAGTATCAGTAAAGATTTCTGTAAACATTGGTCCTGAAAAGAAGTAAAAGGAGAAATGCTGTGGAATTCAGGAAGAGAACTCATAGTCAATATAAAATGCACTGGGGAAAAAAAAAGGGTGGGAAGGGAAGGAGAAAATTAAGAAATATTTTACCTTTTTCTCCTTGTTTAAGACTTTTCACAAAATTTTCATATCTTTTTTGTTTTTCTGGATTTTTTGCAAATGGTTTGAAGTCACTAGAACCAGCATTTGCTAACTGCCCCCCCAGCAGCATCTGCCATTTGTTAGCAGCATCTTCTGGGGAGGCCAACTGGAATCTGCTATTTGGTGACTGCTGAGACACTATTTTTGCTTTCATTTTTTGTTCAGATGCTTGTTTCACTTCTTTGAGTCTTTCTCTATCTTTCTCAGACAGATATTCCAAAACAGAAGGAGCTGGACCTAAAGCAGAAAAAAAGCAGTAAAGAGAAATCAGTTAAGATAAAGAGAAATGAAAAATTACTAGAACTATTTCTTCCACTTTAGCAGAAGAAAAATCCCTACCACATGTGTTTAAATTCAGATAAAATGCTCTTAAGCAGAAATTAACAATAACATGGCATACATGGCAAATAAAAATTTGGCCAATTTTACATCTTTTATGCTATTTACATATAACTTGATAAAGTTTACTATTAAAGTTTACTAACATAGAAACAAATGTGAGCCACAGTTACAAATTATCTTCTTAGTATATCTGAATGTATTTCAGTAAAACATTTTACAGAAAAAATTATCACAGCCTATTATATTCATAAAAGGCCACAACCCTCCCAAACAAAACACATTCCAACACATACATTTTGTCTTTGAAATATTGAAGTGAATGAAAATACAGACAGTTACATCAACAATTCACCCGCTGAGATGAAACTGAACAATGAAATGGTAACTAGCTATGGTAACTAGATTTGATATATTTATGTTAGAAAATAAGCACTCATGGCCAGACCAAATTCTTACTGTTCTATAACTAAACACACAAACGTGCTTGAAACACAAGCACGGATCTTCATACCTTTCAGCTCAGCCTCTCCTAGCTGTTCCCTCCTCTGAGCTGCATTCAAAGCATGCCTGCTGTGCTGTGTTGGATCACTCTCCAGTTTCCCAGCTGACTCCTCCAATGCCTTCTGTAAGTGGCAGCTTTCATTCCCAGCTGGCAGCACAGGTCGAAAATAATGGACTGGTCTGTAATTTCGTGGCAGGCTAGGTGGTGGATAAATCTGGGGGGAAAGGGGCAACGAAACAAAAACACTGAGAGAGAGACACAGCTTTGTATGCAGCACTTACAAATGTGCTCCAGAAAAAGCTCAACTTAAGAACTCCCCAATTTACATCTTAGCAGCAGAAACAGATAGCACAAGCTACCAGTTCCTATAGACCAGTAAGTGGCACTGTAATACAAACTCTGGGAACAAATATATTGACCATGTATTGACAACTATGAAAAAATATGAAAATGTGCACATCAAGTGATAGAAAAATTAACAAGAGTCTTAGGAGGCACTGCTTTTATTTGAGAAAACACCTTTTAATATTGCTTACTATTTTTTTAAATTGAAGTCAAATTACTTAATCAATTGGACTACTGAGTACTTCCATGCTTCCTACATCTGAATGTCTTTCAAAGTGCTTTTCCCCATGTTCTTCATTCAAGCTGTTACTTAAAAAGTTATCTCTGTGCTCCCTATATGATGGGATTTTATATACCACACAAATATTCTTCCTTAGAAAGAGGGCCCCATCACACAATTGTTTGTCATTCTAATTTATGCAAACATATATGGCATGAATTATGTAAACCTGAAGAAAGGACTAAGAAATTAAATTGTCACCAAAATAGCAAAGTGGACAAAGCACGAGGCCTGCTTTTTACAGAAAACTGAATGTTACATATGAAAGATCTAGAACCAAAATATGTTTTTTGGGTTTTTTTTTAAGTTAAATTAAACCATTCCTCCAACTTTATAGAAAGTAGCAGAGAATAGTGTGGAAGGCATTTGTTCCAAGCCAGTACTCAGGCAAAGTTTAAAATACCTTCAGGAGTCTGATAAATTTTAGGTTTCTATTGAACAGCCCCAGGGCTATAATTTTGTTCATTCAGCGATTTTTACTGCTGACCAAAACATTTCCTTCTAAGAACAGCAAAACACCAGAAAAGAAGCAGTAGAGTCCACACAGTTCACATGACAAATGATGTTATTCTTAATACATAAAATATCACTAGCTGCTTACCTTGATTGGAGCTGATGGTTTGGATGCCAAGGAAAAACCAGCCAGGATTTTGCCTATATATTTAAAATCTCTTTCAGGCCCTACAAAATGATTGCAGATATAATATTTAAAAGAGGCATGTTAGGCAATTTTTTTTCCTGCATGTTTTCCATATGTCACTGTCTATTATGAGTCATAATTGGAGTTCGTCTTCGCCACCTTTCACTTAAAATTAAGGGTTCTGATTCTGGGTTAGTATTACACAAGTAAAAACTGCTGCCAGAGTGACTGCTGCAGGTTGAACACGGCTGACAGTGAAGGAGCAGTATCCATACTGTGCACAGCTAACACCATCAGTGCCATTAACGTGTGCAACCCACATGAACAGCTGCTCCAGAAACTGTGGCAGCATTTCATGCACTTACACACTGCAGTAAAAATAAAGTGGCACCAAGATACAATTCATAAAAATTATCTGAAAATACAGAAGTTCATCTTAAAAAAAAAGTTCTCTTTTTTAAGTGCTAGGCCGTATTTTGTAACTGATTCACAACCACTTGTTTTCTTCAGTGAAACTGAACACTGTATCTCACAAAGCAGCACAAATGTCATTTTGAAAATATGCTTTGAGGGTTTAATCTACACTGGGATTAGTGGAAGACTTGGGAAATTACTTCTGTAATTGAACACTTCATTGAAGTAGGACTAGTTGAATTTTCAGATATCAAGGCTGAAAATTAAAATATATGGCAAATACAGAGTACATTTCTTATTTTATTTTCCCCCACATTACACTCACTCTTTAAAGAGAACCACAGCTCTTACTTTTTTTGGATTTATACTGTTTGGGTGCTGTCCAGCCATACAAGCCATCCCCAGGCTCCTCATCCTTTAGAACTGTATCGTATTTTGACAGTGTGTCAGTTGCATAAA
Source organism: Motacilla alba alba (assembly GCF_015832195.1). Classification (NCBI taxonomy): domain Eukaryota; kingdom Metazoa; phylum Chordata; class Aves; order Passeriformes; family Motacillidae; genus Motacilla; species Motacilla alba. The sequence goes on from NC_052026.1 coordinate 3,522,911, forward strand.
TATCATCATCTTCTTCCTCTAAAGCTCCTACACCAAAAGCCTAAAATACATATTTTAAAATACATATTTTAAATGAGAACTCAAAAGTGGAAAAGCTTTTAAGTCACATATCAGAACACATCTACATGGATATATACTCATCTATAGAAAGTACAAATATAGATACTCTGGGAAAAATGTACAGTTACACCACAGAAACTGAGGGGGAAAAAACCCCACACCTCAGTGAGCACAAAAGCAGCAAAAGCAAACACATTCCACTCCCTTGTGGAGTGGCAGGGAGGGACAGCAAGTTTGGTGTGCACAAGACAAGGACAGCAGACTAGTTCCACCAAAACAACATGTGCAATCTGACTAAGAGCAGGTTAAATTCTCAAAAGGAAAAAAATATGGCAGTTGACAGGGAAATTAAACAAGTAGAATTCCCAGAAAATATAAATTGACAGTCCTTCTAGATAAGAACTCCAAATACCCTGGAGCAACACAAAACCTCTCTAGATGACAGATACAGCATTACTGAAAGTACAATAGACAAAAAAACATTAACTAAAAACATACTGAATATTAACTTTATCTAATCAAAGTAACACAGAACATTTTTCCATCCAGCTACTCAGTCAGGTAATTTTAGAGTTGTCTTTTACAGTTTCAGTAAGTGAAGGCATTTGAGAGTTCTAAGGATTTTTCCACATCTTCAAAACAAGTTTTAAAAAAACCCTATTATCAAAACACACTTAACATTTCTTACAATATTACAATGACTAGGAGCTTTCAACTTAAAACAAAATTTATGTGGATTTTACTGCACTAATCATAAAATGCATTAAAGGACGTCCTTACCTGACCTGTAATACCTAGTTTTCTTCCTTTACTGTGTCTCAGATCACCAAGTAAGTTGCTTGTTTCTTCAGAACCACCTGTGAAAAGATTCAGGTGTTCTCTTCCAGATGCACCAAACAAGGCTTGTGAGGGGTCCAAACCCTTATAGCCAAGTCCATGGACATTTTCTTTTGGAGTCAAGTCTACAGGCATTACATCTTTCGGTGCAAAGGTCACATTCTCTGGCTGGTATTCATCCTCTTCATCCTGGCACAAAATAAAAGTTTATGAGAGCAAATATGACTAAAAGTTCTGTATGTTGAGCTTTAACAACACTCACATATCATGAGCCTAGGCAAGTTTGCATTTCCTGAATTGTGTATGAACCATACCTTCTTATGAAATTTAAATATTAAAAACTTTCTACGCATTAAGCACAGAAAGTATTCATAAACACTTTCAAGAAGATTTGAAAATGCATTTTAAAATACTGTTTGAGGACATTAAAGAAGCTGTCTTTTTAATCTGTTATCACATATTCTTACATAAGTCAACAGACTCTTTCCCTGTTCAATACCTCAGAGCCCTCAGACAGTCCAGGGGGTAACGCACAACCATAAATCTTCACGGTAGGATCTGTAAGAGACATCATACCATTAAATGACATTAATAAAAATAAAAAGAGGGTTTAAAATCAATTTTCTAATCAGTCTGTGAATGTTAACTTTCTACTAATAAGAAAGTTAACTAGCTCAGGAACTTCCCTGAACTTACCAGGTTTCTGTCTGCGTGGCTTTCTTTTGACTCGTGGGCCAATTCCTTGTCCTTCTTTCCAGCCCATTTTTCGTAACAGTTCAACCCCTACTGTTATTCTAAAAAGAAAAAGAAAAAAAAAAGGAAACAAAACCCAAAATTACTTCAAACCACACCTTTATTATTTGTTGATAAATAATGTACATATATAATATTTCAACTTCTAGTTTTATATCCCACTTTAAAAACAAATCTGAAAGTGTTGCTATTTGCATACACACTACCTGTCAGTTTACAGATGTTTACCCGGTGCAACTCTGCACATTCAAAACAAAAATCCAGGGGGAGGCCACCTAGGAAATGTACCACTGCAGGATCTTCCAGTCTCACAACTCCAGTGGTCAGACATTACTTTTCTAAGCAATTCAACATTTCTAAGTGAAACAAGTGGTTTGGCAAAGTTTTATGTGAATTTACTTACTTAGACGGTCCAATTAAATCATCAAATGCAGTGGTTCCTGGAATGGGAGCAACTACTCCTGCAATCTGTCTAGCTTTCTCCTTTATTCTGTCTTTAGCTTTAGATGCAAAATCATCTGTAGTTGTAATATCTTTTGGGGCTATCCCAAATTCACTAAGATCCTGGAAATACACACAAAATGAGAACATTTAGATTAAATATCCTTTGAATTCTTACTGTAATAGTAAAGTAATGAAAATGGCATATGACCTTCATATTTGCTAATTTTCTCAAACCACTAATTTTCTCAACATACCAGCTGTTTTTTCAGTAACTTTAGTGAAAATATCTTAAACAGTTTCACAAGTATTTGCATTTTCTGATAAAGTGAAAAGGTTGAGTTCTGGTTTTATTTTTTAATATTGACATCACAGGAGCTTCTTAAATGAACCTATGAAATAGTCTGTATAACCTAGTAGGATAACACTGTATACAATATGTAATTTCAAGGTTACTTCAATTTTTGCTGTCATGGCAACTATTTACCCACGTTTTCAATTCCTTTCTAAATTTACCTCTTCATCCATGAAATCTTCTGGTCCAAGAATGGTTCTGCCTGCTCTCTTCTGCCGTGATGATACAAAAGCTGATGGTGTCCATCCTTTAAAGAAGGTAAATATTTAAGTGAGGTACTTAAGGCAACATAATATTAAAAAAAAAAAAAAATCAAACATTTCAACCTTACATCTTAAGGATACATCAAAGGAATATTTGTAAAATTACAGTCCCAAAAACACGGGGAGAAATAACTTCAGCAATACTATTTCAACTGTTCACTGTATAAGGAATAGCAGGAACAAAAACGTACCTTCCTTTGTACCAACAGTGTTGAAGTAGCCAGCAGAAAAGCCACCAGTAAATGCACCATGGAATCGCTGGTATCGTCCCTTTGCATCTTTAACAGTCTGCTCTTGAAGAGGAACCGGCTTTTTAATTCGTTCACCTACAAGCAAATAAATCAGAAAGTAAGACACAACTTTACATGAAGGAATTATTTCCCACCTCCTCCAGAAGCTGTTTCTTCCTTGCAAGTAAGAACAGGATCAAACACTAGCCAACCTGACACGGAAATCATCACATTTTATTTATTTCCATTCTATTGTAACTATTCAGGTACACCACTGATAAATGAAAAGCATGAAGCGTTCACATCAAAATCCTTAATTCTACTGACTTCTGAGAACACTGGATTTTATCTTGTGAAAGGAAACTTTTAGTTTTTAAGCATGCAAGACTTCTGACAGGATTGCTTCACTTCAGTAATTACACACCAAAAGTGTATAAACTGAAACAAAACACGAAAGCCATAGCCTTTGACACAAACATTTACCTCTTTTTAACCATATTTCTTGAGTAAAATGGCACAGACTTGGGAGTCACAACTGTACATTAGTCCCGGCCCTGTCCATCTCAACCATGTAAGCATCGGACGGTCAGATTAGCATAACTGCGTGCACCCGAACTGTACTGGGTTGTTTTGGGCGGAGGGGAAGACAGAAGCAAAGACCGGCACCCAGCTCCACCCGGAGCAGCGGGCACAAGCCGCGGGGTCCCTCAGCCACAGCCGCTCTGCTGCCGAGGCCTTTCTTTCCCCGCTCCGCTCGCAGGAGGCCCGCCGTGTGCTGGGCCACATCCTCCCGCAGGACAGCACGGCAGGAGGCAGGGGAAGCGGGTGTGCGCTGGCCCACACGCCACAGCCCCTCAGAGGAAGGGCTGCACGGCCTTCGGCCGCCAACCCAACGGAGCGGACCGCGCAGCCCCTTCGGGATGCCCCGGCGCCAGCGCCTCCCGCCGGGCCGCTCTCCAGCGCTCGCACGACGCATTGACAGAGGGAGGGAGGGAGGAGGAGCAGACGAGCCTCCCGGGGGTCCCTTACCCTCCTGCAGGGGCTGCAGCGCGCTTCCATAGCTCACCAAGTCCTCCTCCTCGCTGTCGCTGCTCTCCGCCGCCATCTTACGCGACGGTGGCCGCGCGGGACACGGGGCGTCACGAGAGGAGGCGGAGCCGGCAGCGCCCGGCGCCCCCCGCCGCCTCCTGCCGGCACCGGGAGCGCTCCGCGGGACAGCGGCGCCCTGCACCGCCGGACGGGAGCGGCGGGACGGCCCGCAGCCCCCCAGCGCCTCTCGGCCTCATGGCGGCACTGGGGTTGCCCAGCGCGGTCCTGCGGGCCCCTCTCGGAGCCCGCTCTGAGGGAGGGCATGGCGGGGGCCGCGGCCTCTCCGGGCGCACGGGTCCCTCCAGCCAGAGCGTGTTGGGCTGGAAAAGCCCCAGCCCCAGCGGTCCGGGAGCGGCTCCATCCGCATCATGGGTCCGAAACGCTGACTGGTGTCTTTAGAAATGCCCCACGCCACATCACGTCAGACTCCGGCGGTCAGCAGCCATGCGGTAGCTCCCTCGCACCATCGAGTGCACCGCGTCAGCCCCCTCCGACTCAGGGCCAGGAAAAGGGCAGCAACGACTCTGACAAACACATCTCATCTCAATCAAGGTGTAAAGTGCACTCCACTCTGAATCATGGTAAACGGAGTTGCGGATTTCATTGTACACTTAAGCAAATACACGGCAAAATTTGCCTAACCACGTTGTCTTATGCGCTGTTCAAGAAGAATCTGCACAGAACTCGGGGCAGAAGTCTGGGCGTTCAAACCTGCCCTCAAAGAGCTGCATCCCCCAACGCTTTCAGGAATCTCTGAATCTCCCTGGGAAGTCCTGTATCGAGAGAGAAACGTTTCCTGAACATATTCTGTACAAAGACCAGTTTTCACCAGTAGGATCCAAGTGTTCAAAATTTGTATTTGATTTCCACCGTTACCCCCTCTCCCCCCCAAAAAAAACCCCAAAAACCAAACGCTTTGATTTGCGCTGAATATTTAAAGTATCACCAGTTTATCTGAAATCCTTGAAAATAAATCAAAACACAGTGTTTATATATTCCTTCCCTTAACAGGTACGACTTCTGTGTATTCTCCACCCCAGTATTTCTCTTCATTTGTTTACATGGAGCTGGTTTCTTTCCCGGTGAAACTGCCGGAGTTTCACGCGACTTCAGGTTTCCATGGGAAATCTTTAGACGGTTCCATGCAAATAGGGAGTTCTCTGTTTCATTCCGGTCTCTAATTCACTCAGGAACAATACAGCAGAAGCCACAGACACTATCTAGGTGCACTGTCTTTTCTCATCATTACTGAGCACTTAGCTAGAACATACGGTGGCAAACGAGCTGTTAGCATCCTTGCTGTTTCTCTTTGTTTAGGAAACAATTGTTCCTGAACAGTCGATACTGTGTGACTTTGACTTAACACACCGGCTTAAATAAACCTTTTTTGCACAATGCTAACAGAAAATCTTTTGAGTGTTTTGTCTGATCAGTTCAAAGAGTTGAGGTAATCAAATACTAAAGCTTTTTTTTTCCGTTAAGGTTTTTCTCAGATTAGAATCACATTTGCATCCCAGTGGTATTTCCTTCTCCGTGGTAAACTCTCTCGTTTACAATTCTTAAACCAGGTGACAATTGCTATTTGTAGCTGCTATATTAGACAATAATTCCAATGTCTTTTTTAAAATTGCAATGAAACGAAAATATTAGTAGAACTGAATAGCTTACGTTTCAAATAGTTTTTTACAGAAATTTGTCTCGTTGAAAAAAAAATCTGCATTTTTGAATGAAAGCGCACATATTTGCCAATGGATGTAAGGCTGAAATTGAGCCCTAAAGCCATAGGTGAACTTCAGGCTTTTGCTTTCCAATACATAGTTTACAACATCTGGTTCTGTAGTCATCGAGAATATCAGGCATAGAAGTGTCTTGTTATGTCTTTTATTGTGTTATTTAAGACCACTCCTTCAAATAAATTTGTTAATTAGTTTTAAGTCATGCAAGTCACAGGAACTTCAGACTAAAATTTGTATAATCGATATATAAAAGAAAAAAGGAAAAACTCAATTCAGTTAAAGAGTTTTTAAAATCACAGTAAAGAAAAACCAAAAAATCATTAGCACAGGAAGTATAAAAATCCCATATTTTTACAAACAATAAGACAAACTCATCTCTGCCTTAGCTTCCATTCAGCGGGAATGTTTCCCAGTATACTCATCCTGCTAACTCGGGGCTGTTGTATCAGTTGACAAAACAGTCACCTGAAGGTCAGCCCCTGAGGCATTGCCTTAGCTTCTCCAAAATGCTACCTTTCTTTTTTTTAAGGACTGGAAAATAAAAAGAGATACCACATGTTGTTCTCTAATACCCAGACTTTTATCTGTCGATCTCGGTTAAATGCAAGGCATTAGCTGGGAAAAGTGGTGATGATTTTGTCCATGTTTGGTCTTAGTTTCCACATAAACTGCAATGTCTGGTTTCCAATGTGATTTCACAGCAGAACAGACATAGCATATTAGTTACTTAATAGTAAACGGGATTTCAGTGAAGATAATGCTGCAATTAATATGTGCAGTCAATACCTCTGAGGTGAAGAAGCAGCAGTGGAGCACTGCACCTACAGCAAATCATATCGTGCTTATCCAAAGTCCTGACACTGAGTTGGTGTGCCATTTTCAGATCATTTTATTGTTCCTCGGTACATTTCCTGCTAAGGAAATCATCTACTCCATCTAGTAAATTTGTAACAGTCTCAAAGCAGAGTCACATCATTGCTGCCGCTGTGCCTCATACCCTATTTTTGCAATTTGCAATCTTTTTTTTTCCTCCCCACAAATACTATTTGGAAAGACAATGAGAAAAAAAAATCGACCTATGATCATGTTTCCTCACTCCTCACCTAGTTCTTGCTTACAGTAGGCAGACATTTGCTCATTAAGAACTGCAATCTTCGGAAATAAAGGATGATACTAACTCAACTACACCACTGCAGTGGAATTTATTGACATAAAGCTGTCAGGATTACTGACAAAATCTATCTGTCTTTCTGATCAGAATCTAAGTTTAATATTCAAAGCCACCAACAATAGGAACAGAAATGTTCCTATTATGTCAGGTTCAGAATTCAGAAACCTACCTTGAGAAGGAGCAGGATTTGATGCATACTTCTCCCGTCACACAGTATCATTCTAATTATATTATCTATAATCCCGTGCTTTTGCTGGTAAGCCTGGGGGTCTCTCTGGGACAAAAGATGCCTTGTGACCTGCTACCACCTTATAGCCAAAAGGTCTGTAAAATCAGAGATAAGAAACATTGTCTCTCCAGAGAGCAGCCAGTTCCTATCTTGGGTATGGAATGATACATAACTGGTACCCCAGCAGGAAATTAATTTCCCAGACTGGGATATTTCCTAGTGGCCAAAGAGAAGACTATTGATGGGATTTCTTCGAGTCACATATTTTTTCATATGATGGAGCAGAACAAGAAGGAGAGGATTAACAGAACGAGTGGAGTGATACAAACACACGAGAAATATACACATATATATCATATATACGTGTCTGCGGTAAGGGTGTTCAGATTCTGGTCCCAGTTCTCATCCCTCTTACCTTTACTATTGTGGAACAAAACCTGGGACAGGTCTGCCATTAAGTGCCTGTTTCCAGCATGGTCATTTCTATGTCACCTGGCTGCTTTATCTGTGAAATGCACGAAGCCAGTTAGCACCTAGTTCTGCAAAGAGCTAGGAGACGGTGAGTTCTCCTGGAAAGAACTAAGAGAGATGATGCAGAGATAAGAACCAATTCTTTCAGATTCAGCACTTCACGCAGAACCGTTTTGCCAATTGACAGGGCAACTTAAAAGACACAGACACCAATGGAGAGAATGGTCTCATTTTACTATGAATGGTAAGGCAACACGAAAGTAAAATGATGCATTTAATAAAACAAGAAGCTTACAACTCAGCTTTAACAACAAGCAAAAATAAGCAAGTAATGCACCTTGTCATTACTATACAAGGAGGAGAATAGTAGAAAGAGATCACCGAAATGCTTTACCATCATCCAGAATCCACAATTACAGTTGCTGCTGAGCCCCATTTCGCAGAGAGGACCTGGAGAACGCTGCCTGTCAATTGCGAAAATCCTGCATGGTGCATCCACCCATAGGTGAGGCTTCCAAATTTGCCCTGAAATGGACTCCAGTTTTTATCAGCCCAAATCAGCCAGTCAAAGTGACCTGTTTATATTTTTAGCTCAGAAACACCTGGATCTGATGGCACACTGAGCCAGAGCCCAGGCTGCGGCAGGGTGGGTTTTCCCTAAAATATCATACAAACAAACCTCTGTTATTGTCACTTGGGAAACTTTCTTAAAATTATACATTTCTTGCAGATAACTACACAAGGTTATGGGAAAGTTTCTAAAGCAGCCCATTTGGTGTTCAACAGCTGGCATAAGTGTCTTGGTCATCTATTTTTGGGTGAGTAATATTGATGGTGCTGGTCACACAGTGCCCAGGGTTGTAAGTCAGCCCTGGCTTAGGCCTGTGCTCAGGCCTCAGCACATACTGATATTCTTTAGATGCAGATTCTTAAGCATTTGATGCTTTCTTACAGATAGTGCACGTCCAGTGCACCAGATCACAGAATTTGCCCTCTTTGAATATTAAAAATAAATGTCAAGCAAATATCTGTATCTATACAACATAATGCATTTTCTGAATGCATTAATCTGTATTTCTAGCACATATTTCTCAATCTTTACAATGCACAACCAAGCCTTCTGACTCAGGCAGTAATCATGAGAAAGTTTGTGGTATGAACCCAACTCTATTTAGGAATTCTAACAGCAACCAAAAAGCTACTGCAGACAACATGATGAGAAGAGCAGGGACATGGGGTTTTTGAGCATAAATCAGGTTTTGGAATGTTCTAAGCTGCAATTTACATTCCAGGGTCAGAGAGCACTCCTACTCAGTCATTACACAGCTGAGCACTACTGAGACCATGCAATCAATATGTGCCTTTTGCAAAAAAAAAAAAAAAAAACCATGTTCACTATATGCACACAAAACCTACAGTGACTTAGTGAAGAAACACTCAATCAGCCCTAATGCAGTCATGATGAAATACCCTTTATTGGAGTGAGGGGAAGGCACAGTCTGGTCTGGCAGTTGTGAGAGTGCTGGGTGACATGCCCCAGACACTAACAACGGGGAGGAATCCTGCTGTCTTGGACTGCTGCTTTTACTGTAGAAAGTTACTAGATGTGCTGATTTTGCTTTATTCAAGGAATCCACCAGCAACCAAGACAGGCTGCATTTTGTCACCAGCATATGTTAGAAAGTGTCTTTGGTGTTGTATCATGCAGAAATCTCTGCAAATTTCTGTTTTACACATAACCATCATTGTTGTGAACTGAGCCTCTGGCCTGACTGCAGGCTCTTAGGGCTTTATTTGGAGTAATAGCTGTAGCCTTTCAATGAGTTCAGTTTTCATCAAAGCCAGTGACAGCAGGGCGAACTCCAAAGAGGGTTACATTGATGTTGTGTTAATTGGAAGATTGTATCAGCACAGCCTGCCTGGCAAATTACTCACTTACCTTAAACTAGTTTCTATGTGTTGCATTGGAATTTTAAACTGATTTGCAAGATTTGAATTCTAAAACCCTTTTTGTCAGATAAGTACCTTTTCTAATAGCACAAAATTTAAAACATTTTAACACACTCAGATCAGAAATTGAAGCAAGTTTCCTACTTTCATCTATTTATATTTAATACATAATTTGATACAGTCAGCCCATATCTTTAGAATTATTGGGGGAAAAAATAGTGAGGTGAGAGCAACCAAAATCAAAACAAACAAAATTCAGCTGCTTTCAAGACAGCAAATCTTTGTATCTCAATTTCTGAGTTGCTGACTCTAGTATTCTTCCTTAAAAACATGCAGTAGACACACAGTTTAACCAGCCTGCCTTGTAGAACCCTTTGGAGACCCCAGTATTTTCAAAGAATGGTTTCCATTAAGAATATTATTCCAAGGATATTTTTGCCTTTGATAAAAAAAAAATTCTCTCTTCAATTTTTTTTTTTTCCACAACACAACTACACCATAATTCAAAGAAAGCTAAAAAAAAAAAAAAGATAAATAAGGCTGGAGGAGGTGGGGAGGAAGGTAAGTTTGGCCATACCAATAGAAGTATTGCATCTTTCAATGCTAAATGCACGGCAAGCTCTGTAGGTTAGGCACAGCTAGGAATAGGAGCCAATATTGGGAAATTCCAATATTTGGAATTGGCAAGCTCTGTAGGTTAGGCACGGCTAGGCATAGGAACCAATATTGGCAAATTCCTCACACAAGTGTCCAGTAGCATTTGTGAAACCAGTTACACAATGGAGTGTTTCAGGCAGGTGATCTCTGCAGCACGAACCGCTGCAGACCTCGGCAATGGTGAGGTTGGTCCCACAGCAGTTTCCCGGAGCAGGGCCAGCCCTGCCTTTCACTGTGGTTCCGCTGCCCTTTTAGGGGCCCGGGCTCCGGCCCCTCTCCCAGCCTTTACACAGATCAGGGTGCGGGCGGCGGGGCCCAGAGGGGCCCGGGAGAGACCCGTGCTGCGAACCGTGGGTCAATACCCCCTCCTAAGCAGTCAGTGCCAAGCGGCCGTGGGCGCCCCGGCCCCACCACGGTGATGCTCCTCGCTGCGGGCGGCACCCCGGGGCTGCAGCACCCTCCCGGAGTAAGGAGCGGCTCTGAGGGCAGCCACCCGCGGGCACCTCGCCTCGCCGAGGCGGTCCCCGGGGAAAGCTGGTGGCGGCTCCACGGTGCCGGGAGCGGCCGCTCCGGGTGGCCACCCCCAGGGGCCGTGGCCAGGCTCGGCGGCGCGGGAGGCCGCGGGGAAGCGCCGGGAGGCGAGCCGTGCCTTCGAGGCGGCCAGCCAGACTGCGGCACGCTCCAGCGGAGAACGGCCGGGGGCCGAGGGGGAGCGAGCCGAGCCGCCACCGCGCAGCGGGGCACCGGGCTCGCTCTCTGTCAGCCACAGCCACCGCCCGTCTCCGCACCAGGGGCACCTCAGCCACCCCGCCGAGGACCTCTTCTCCGGGAAGAGGCCCGAGGGTCGCTGCAAGGACCGCGACAGGACCACGGGGCGGCGGCGGAGGAGCAGCGCCGTGGGGCGGGGCAGCTCCTCCCCGCCACCAGCGGAGGTGGGGCCGGGCGGGGCCGTGGGGCGGCGGTGGCATTTCCGCAGGGTCGTGGTTTCGCCCAGAAGAGCTCGTCTCGTAGCAGTGCCTGGCGGTCGGACGGACGGCTGTCGGCCCGCCCGAAGATGACGGACGCCCTGCTGCCCCGCCAGGCGACGGAGCCGGCGGGGGATAGCTACTTTCGGAAGGTGGGAGGCTCGGTGGCCAGCCCGGGGCGGGTGGGTTGTGTGCACAGTGGGCTGTGTGCCCGGGACAGCGCCTGCGGAGGGCGGCTCGGGGCTGGGGGTCCCCTCTCCGTCGCTCACGGACTGCTTTCTCCCGGCGGAGCGCTGTGGGCTCTGTCCTGGGGCTGCCCACGGGCGTGGGAGCAGCCCTGGGGGCGGCGGGCAGGCAGCCCCGATGGGGACCCGGCCGGGAGGGAGCGGCCGCTCGGACCGCCCGGCGCGGGGACCCCGCGGCCCTCCCCTGCTGCTGAGCTGGGCGTCATCCTGAAGGACAGGAGCCCTCGTAGCTTCCCAGAATGAGTCGAGTTGCACTTGTCAGCCGTCTTTTTGCTGCGCTTATTTATTTCCCCCCGCCGCTCTCTTCCCCGGTGTCGCTGCGTCTCTCGCGCGCTTTCTAGTAAATTGCCTTACGTACCTGTAAGAAAGTTTGCTGGAGTAGGGTAACGAAGTTAACAGATTCATTAGGAAGTTCCTAATGAACATCTGCCCTAATTACTTTTCAGACTGACTGGGCGGCTTATGCCATAACCTGCACCTGAGTTCTTTTTGCACAACAGTAATTAGAGTTAAGTATTGCCTGTAAGGCAGCCCTGGGGGGTTCTGTGAACTTCACTGGAGGTAAAGGGCAGTCAGGAAGCGCCGTTTTCAGAGAGCTTTGACTCGGCCTTCCCTCGCTGGTTTTAAGTTCCCAGCGCCTGTAGCTGCCGTCCCTAGGTTTCAAGTCGGGGTGTAGGTACATGGGGGTTTTGGGGGGTCCCGGATCCAAGACCGTGAACTGTCTAGTCTGTAGAGGGGCTAAAACAAAGCTGCATACATCAGGTTGTTGCTGCTCGCCTTTGCGCGAAAATAGCCCCATTACGCACTTCAGCAACCACCTGGATTACGAGGTAGGGAGGCACATAGGCTTTGCTTTGTTGCCGTCTTACAGGCTGTTAGATTTTTTTTTTGCCACAGTATTTATCAAATTCATGAGCCTGCAGGAACTTAAGCAGCATTGCCCTTTAGCGGAGGAACTGTTTTCTCGGTGGAAAGAGCCAAGCTTTACCTGTGCCAGCCATGCTGCAAGGAATCAGTAGCACCTTGAAAATAACTAGAGACTGAAACAAAACTTGGACCAAATCTTGTCTGGCTTCCTCATTTGAGTAATCCTGCTATAATATTTGGTCAGTAAATCACTTTTTTCTTAGTAGTCTTTAGCAGTCTTTCCCAATCATACAATGTGGCCAAGTTGTAATTACTTAGTTTTCATAGCTATGTTTTCTACTGTAGGAAGCTCATAGGCTGCCTTGAGGTATGTTAGTAAAAAAGTTGACATTTCATGAACTAAGTTACTGATAAGGACTAACTGAAGTTTAGTAGCCAAGTTGTGCCTCAGGTTATAAGAGTAGTAGATCTGCACTCAGACTTGCTAAAAGACTTTGTTTATTCTAAATTAAGTTGTTGTACGTTGTAATGATGGTCACCGAAACAGTATTAGATCAATGTAAAGCCTATTGGACAGGAATGAAGTTTTTCTCATATGAAAATACTGTAAGGTAATTTAATATCTAATCAGGAGCATCTTTCCTATTACTTACTGCTTTAAGACATAATGAAAAAGTGGGGACCCCATAAAATCTAAGTGAGCCACATGCTGCAGTGAAACATTCTTGCCTCTGTTCCCTCAGATCTTGGAAAGGTTCAGCCAGCTTATAAGTGTCTTAATTAAAATGTGAACTTCAGATTAGGCTAGATGCTCCAAGCCTTTAGTCCCTAAAAGTAAGAAGTAAGATAGTGTACCTTGTTATAGGTTAATTGAATGGTCTCCAAAGTCAGAGCTTTAATTCTGATTTAGAAGTCCTAGATGAAGGGGGAGGAAAAACAAACCACCAAAAAAATGGACCATAACAATCCCACTCCTGGAATCTTTAATAGGTACAAGCTGTGAACCCAAGGAGATTCTTTAAATGTGCTATCTACGTGTCCCTGTGAACGGTATGCTTGGTGATTCCATGTGACTGAGATTAGTGACAGAGCTTTTGATGGGTGTCCATGGATTTTCCCCCCTTCCCCTCCTGAGTTATCTTGGTATTGTTTTCTCCTTCCTTTCTAAATCACACTGTTTGTTTTCCTGAAAAGATTTGAGGGTTGGTTTACCCCTTTTGTTGGTGCAGAATCACATCACTTTCCAAGGATAGTCTTTGTGTTTTTAGGTCAAAAGGTACCTACTTAATTGACTTTTTTTATCTGTAAGCTGTGTAGCAAGGTGAAAACGCTTTGCATCAGTCCTGCTCAAACACGGCTTCCAAGCACTACTTACACAGTGAGGTTGCCTCCCATACTTTCTAAGAATATTGTGCACAATGAAATTTTATAATAGAGAAAAAAATGGGCAATCCATACCATATCCAATTGTTTTAGACTCTTGATAATTTCTTTTGATGAATGGATTACTATGGGAAGTGTGCTAAAAGTCTCTCTTGCTCTTTTCTCTATTAAGCTTTTTGAAGTTTTAAATACAGCATACCAGAGAGCAGCCCTCACTATCCCCAAGATGCAGTATGTAAAACAACTTATTTACTTAATTTTTGTTCAGTGCCTTTTTTTTTTTTTTATGTAGGGAGGGGGCCCCATAAAACTATGACTGGCCAGAAGCGGGGACAGAGATGCACAGTTGTGTTTCCTGCTTTGACTTCAGCTGTCACACTAAAACGTGACTCTGCCGTGAGTCTGAGATGTGATGGGTGCCAGGAACTGAAGTCCACTTGCACCCTTTCTCAGATTTACCCTCCCCATTCCTTTCCAGTGATGTCAGAGCTGCTGCAGATGGACCTTTTCCTTCTTCTCTTACCCTGTCTTTTTCTATTATCTCCTTTTTTTTTCCTGTGGCTAAGATTTATCATTTATATGTGCAAAATCAAATTTTTCTTTAAACCTGCTAAGATGCTTTGAGCTGGCTCAATGCTGGTATGTCTTTTGTTGGTGTCTTTCCTTTTTTAATTACCTAATTTTAAGGAAATTACCTGTGCAGCCACTCAGGGTACATATAACTCTATCACTGTTGCCCCATTCACTTCCTTTTATATTGCCCTTCCTAAACAACCCTCTGGAGCTGTTTGATGAGCTGCAGCCAGACTTGTGAGAAGAATCGCACTTTTAAAAACAAAACAGACGACAACAAAAAACATCCTTTGTGGTGTCCTGAAGAGGGTATGGCAAAAGGGAAGAAGCACCTTACTTTCCATCAAAAAGGAGATAGAGCTTCTGCCTGGAACTTTTTAATTTCTGGGATGATAATGTACCAGGAACTGGTTTTGCTACTGTTCTGTTTATCTTGGCTTAGTTCAGTGTACATTGCCAGGGCACACTGTACCTGTTCTCCTAGGTGGTGTGAGTGCTCTTGGACCATGAGTCTCCTATCTTGACCTGTTCTGTATGGAGTTTCACATTCCTTCACTGTCACTGACAGCAATCTGTGAATCAGCAATGCATGTCCCACACATCCATCCAAATTCTGCCCCCAGTCTTCCTTGTCTATGAAAATAATGACAAAACTAATGATAAGAGCAAAGAACAATTTGTTTTAAAAGTAGAGCAAAGCATTTAGATGGGAAGTATTTTTCAACAGGCCAATAGTAATTAAAGCAGGTCTGTTGTCATGTGCTGCTTTGCTTACATGAGATGCTTCTTCCAGCCATGGTTATTTCATCCACCTGCCATGGTTCTGTGGCTTGCTTGGCCTCTCAAATGTCTT
Source organism: Motacilla alba alba (assembly GCF_015832195.1). Taxonomy (NCBI): domain Eukaryota; kingdom Metazoa; phylum Chordata; class Aves; order Passeriformes; family Motacillidae; genus Motacilla; species Motacilla alba. Next base: position 3,538,039 of record NC_052026.1, read on the forward strand.
CCTGGGTTTTTTTTGTTACCTTTTAATTCTTATGAGAGAAACAGCTTTCTTTTTCAAGCTGTTCTCCCTTTTTTTTTTTTTTTTTTTTTTTTTTTTTTTATAGTACACCACTCCACCAGTAAGCTTTTGCAAAGTAAATATCCCTGAGACACATCAATATACAGAACTCAAAATATTTATAACATAGTGCTCACCTAGTCATGGGATCCAGTGCTTGTGTGCTGACCTGTTAGTAGGGCTCTGCCTGTCTTACTGTTCGTTTGTCTCTTTGGGGGTGGTTTTTGTTTTCCTTGTTTGGTTTTTTGGTGGGTAGGAGCAGAGCAAGGAAGAGATACCCAGCAAGTTCTTTCTACTCTGTTTTTCCCACCTTGACTCACTGCTTTGTAACACCTTACACTGGCCTTATTTTCAAATTTCTCTCACCAATCAGAAAGTTGCAATAAATGGTAAGAAAAAGCCGCAGTTCATTTTCCAAGGTTAACGTTGCTGCAGCTCTCTAGCTATTGGCTTGCTCAACATGAAACATCCCAGGTTCAATTTGGTTCTTCTGGATAGCAGTCCACTGTGCAGAGCAGTAGGACAGCTAGCTTAATAAATCTTTAGATTCTGATCAGTTGAACAAAGGTGCATAATTTTTTTCTCTTTCTTAAAGCTTAGCTTTCATCTCTGAGGCTAGATACCTATCATATAGACCCAGCTGATTCAGAAAGAATGACTGTATATTAGTCCCTTGTGTCAGGGAGGGCTAAAAGCAGAAGCAGGCAGCTCCATAAGTGAAGCACCAGACTGAAAATAATGATAGGTATGGTAACTAGCTCATGAATCAGCACTTCCCTAATTAACTCTTTGTCCTTCCCCTCTTTTTGAGCTTTTTTCTGCAGGGCTTCCCCCCACCTGTTGTTAATGTATCAGTTTACCGACCTGCCACACCTGTCCTTCCACTGGGGTTTAGCTCCTGGGGTTCTTTTTAAGTCATTTGTAGCCAGGCAACCATCAACATTAGCATTGACACAGGAATATTTATTTGGCTATTTGTTCTCTTTCCTCTTGTCTGGCAGGACAGAAACAACATAGCAATGATTCATTACCCTTGTCATCCAAAGTCCACTCATTACGTACAAATTCATAAAACCTAAAACAGAAAGTAGGCCTTCATGTGAAACTAAGAATCATCTGAAACTTGATTAGTCAAGAGACAGACGTCTCTGATGAAATATGAATGATAAATTTTGCTTAGTGAGTGCTGTGACAAGATGGAGTTCACATAGGAAATACATGTTTGGAGTCCAATACAATAATTACTTCTTTAACTTTGTATTAATCTTTGGGCCAGGTGCTTAGAACTATAAAATACTTCATTCATAGCACAAGTAGACCAGGCTCTGGAAGACCACATCTTCCCAACCTCTTAATTAAAACAAAAAAACAACAACAAAACACTCAGATAAAACTTGTGTTTCTGAAAGATCTGCAGTATACAGCTTAATTTTCAAAACTGAACTAGTGGTGATATGCAAAAAGAACCATTAATTCTAGTACTGCTAGAAGGTAAGGAAAGGACAATTGAGCAGGAATTGGGATCAGTTGTGGAAATACTGGTGTGAAATACGCTGTTTGCTGCGATTGCTGGTAGACCCAAAGAAGCTGTGTGCCTGAGTTCCATCCATAGTCGTTGTTTAAACATGCGTGTTTACGTACCTGGAGGATATGGCCATTTGTGTACACTGCCGGCCTTGCCGAGCAGCACAGGCTGCCCTGGCTGGAAAGGACTGTTTTCCTTTAAGCAAGGAGGCACACACCCAGTTTCAACTCCGTGTCACCTTCAGACAGTGTGGCTCATCTTAAAAGTTCAAACCACTACTTTGTGAAGCATATTTATGTTAATTTCGAATACTTACTGCCATTACTCATTGTTTGGACAACAGTCATGATTCTTGCATTCATCGTGACTGGACTTCTGATGTGAACCATGTAGAAATGCTGTTTGGGAAAGGGCTCTTCTACGGGGAGGAAGACAAAAAACTAAGCATTTGCTTGGACCTGTTTGCTAAATAACTTCTTAGTACACAGAATTCGTGCTTTACACAAGGGAGCATCTTTCCCAGACTGTGTATTTCTTGAGGTTTTTTTTCAGATATTGGTTATTTTCACTGTTCTCTATGCAAACTTCTACCTTTGTCTTCTTTGATTTAGAGATGGGGTAACTGAGAGGCATTTTAAAAACTTCTATTCTATTTATAGTCTCATGTGAAGGATGAGATAATACAGGTGTTATAATTCACACCATCACAATCAGAAGTTAATTATTTCTTCATTACGATACGTTATAAGCATTTCTTGGCTTGTTAGTTTTTGCTGTACTATGCTTGTGAATGCTTTAAAGGCAATCATCTAAAAATATTTCTTATGGGTCTTACTATAGTGCATTTTTCATACTTCTATTTCTCTTAAGTATCTAGTCTTATTTGAGAGGTTATCTTTTGACATTTGTTTCTAGCTCCATTTCTCTCTCAACAATGTCTGTCCTATTCCATGGCTTTTCTAAGTCAGCGTTTCTTATCTCAAAGTCTTCATACAGATGAATGCTATGTGAGCCTTCTGTCAGGCCTGGAGAATTCTCTGCAAATCCGTTTCCCACACTACCCATCAGTTTTATGGCAGCTTGATCACAGTTAAGAGTTTAAGCCTGCAAATGAACACAAACTAGCTGAGTGTCCTCATCCCCTGTGCACGAGATACAAAGAGCAACATTTTCCAAAAAGTGAAATATTAATTCGTCCTTATTGGAGCCATGTGCTCCAACAGGTGAGCATATCCTGAAAACAGACTCCTCTATCCGTAAGAAGCCTCTTATCAAGACTGTCACGCTGGCAGGCACACTGGAGGTTATACAGGTGCCTTGGTCTGTCAGTGCCTCGTCCTGTTAGGCCTAGGGTTGGTTTTCCTCCCTATAAACAATAGTGCCTGGGGACCTGAAATGGAGGGAAACCTCTCTCATGCTTTTCCTCTTTTCAGAGAGTTTCAGATCACTGCACTTTTGTACTCATTGCTCAGTGGGAGCTTGATCAAAAGCTCATTGAAGTGAAGAGATCACATCTACGAGCTTCATGGGCTTGGGAATCAGGCAGTTCATCTTCCTGAAAAATTTCTGAAGTGAAGCTGTAAAGAAGTATTCAAATGATGTCATCAGACCCCTTTGGCACACGGAAAGGGCCAGGGAGTTTTGGGAGGAAGCTGCAGCTTTACAGAAAAAGTGAAGGGCAAGGCAAGGATACATTTTAGAAGGGTGCTTGAACTAAGTGGTCAAGAAAGAAGTTGGAAGGAAATACCTGTGAATAAATATGGAGATAACAGGTCTGAGATGAGAATTAAATACTCAAAATGAATGCAAGAGCAAGAGGAAATAATTGGTGAGGTTTAAATGAAAAATGGCATGGATAGAATGGAAGGAGATGAAGCTTTGAATAGCAGTAGTAGAAAAGACTATACAACACAAAATGAAGGAAAAGCAAAGTGGGGAAGAACAGCTACATCCCAGAAAAAGAGCAGGCAGCAACTTGTGGCTGCAAGACCATGTTATACACTAAAGTGTGCATTGCTTATGCCTTTGTGAATAATTGTGTGTAAAGGAGCATAAAGTATTGGGTAGTTAAAGGACTGCTTCTAATCTGAGGAGAATGACCGAGTTTGCTGCATGTGTGTATTGTGTATTCCCTCCAGTAAAAAGTTCATTCTCTGTGTGTGTTTGCTCATCCTCTCTTGCTCTCAGCTGGACAGAGGAGAGGGAAAAAAAAATTCAGGGCTCATGAGTTGAGATGAGGACTGGGAGAAAACACTCTAAGGGCAAAACAGGTTCAAATTTAAAGGTACAAAGTAAATTTATTATTAACAGAGTCAGAGGAGCACAATGACAAGTAAAATAAGCCTTTAAAACACCTTTTTTCCCTGCAGCCCCTCCCTTATTCCCACCAACAGTAGGGGGACAGGGTGTGGGGGTTTTGTTCAGTTCATCTCTCAAAATCTTTTTCTGTTCACTCAGGGAGAGGAATCTTTCCTCTGCTGTGCCATGGGGTGTCTCCCACGGGCAAACAGTCTTCCCAGAGCTGTTGTGGTGTGGGTCGCTTGTCCACAGGGTGCAGTTCTCTAAAGACAGCCTGCTCTAGTGTGGCAGCAAGGGCTCTCTGTCTCTGGCAGCAGGGCTCTCTCTCTCTGTTCTGGTCTCCCTCTGCATCACAGCTTTCCGTGGCACCCACCTGCTCTGCTGTGAGCGCTTTTCCCACGGGCTCCAGAGGGTCTCTGCATCCCCTGTGGACTTCATGCATTACAGGGGGACATGGTCCTCACCACAGCTGGCAGAGGAATCTTGGCTCTGACACTTCAAACACCTCCTCCCCCTCTTTGTTTCCCACCAACCTCGGTGCCTCCATGTTGTTTTCCCTCACATGCCCTCACTTCCTCCTCTGACTAGAAGAAAAACTGGTGCTTGTAAGTGCCATCACCAACAAGTTCCACCAATTGAAAGATTCCTGCAGGATCCCAGAGCGCCGAGAGGTTGATTTTGTCTGGGTTGTGTGTCAGAGCATTGCTCGCCGTGTTTCTGCTGCCAGCCAGGCGGCCCTGCTGGCCCCGCACGGGCAGTGGTGGATCCTGTGGCACTGGCGTTATTCAACCCTCTCCTCAGGTGGGGAGAAGCCACCCCTGCCCCTGCCCTCCCTCCCACAGCACGGCTGGCCAGGGGCGGCCAGGCAGGCAGGGCTCAGCTCCAGCTGTGCCGAGAGGGCGGCGGCACCTCGCTACCCCTGGGAACAAAGAGTGCGCTGATTTGATTTTCTTCCTAAATGCGGCATCACAGAGGCATTGCCAGCCTCTCTAACTGAGCCAGCAGCCTGGCCATCTTTAGAGCCGTCAGAGATTGGCTCTGTCAGACATGGTGGAAGCTTCTAGCAACTTCTCACAGAAGCTACTTCTGTGGCCCTCCCCACTGCTAAAAAACTGGGCTGTGACACAAGGTGTCAGGCTTGCTGTGAGAGCTTTCTCCGTGAACAGAGCTGTGGGGTCATGCTGTGAGTGGTGTTTCAGTGCAGAAGTGTTTCAATGCAGTAATTCAGCGTGGTGTGTTTTTTGAAGTTACGTGGCAAATGGTGCTTCTGAAGATGTTTGCACAAGCTTCCTGTCATTTTACCTATTTATTACAAGCTTTTCAAACTAGATATGTAAAATTAATATTATTGGGCTATGTGCCTTCTCATTTGAACTAGAGTAATCTGGTTTCATTGGCTCATTTCTCTGTTGTCAAGTCAATTTGCTTTCACTTGACAACAAAAACAAGAACTGACCTTCAAATACATGAGCAGAATTTCATGTTCTATTTAAATACTTTTGTTTTGCTGGTATGACATTGCTTGACCACTCAGAGCTTGTTAATAGACTTTTAAATACTCTTATAACAAAATCAAATTTTTCTAGTCAAAACTAAGAGGGAGAGGTCCAAAGTAGTGCATAATTTAGGGGCTGGAGTAGTTGAAAGAAGACTCAGAGAGGTCTGAGCCTCCTTGTGTAGCAGACAATACAGTAGAGCTCTGATAAGCTTTGTGATGATACCCAGTGAGGCCACTCAAAAGGACATTCTTCATTTAAGGGTAAGCCTTACAACAGTGATTTTATTTGCTTCAGAATTATTAGTTAAGGCTGCAGAGATGTGCTGGCAGACTCTTGAGTATTCAGATACAAAGGCATTTGATATTTTTTTAAAAAGGGGTGTTGGGGGCAAAGAATAAATTGTGTAAGGGAAATTTCTAGCATATTTTGAAAAGGTGTTAAAATTGTGTTTCCCTTAAACAAAAAAAGGACAAACATGCAGTCCTACTCATCTGTAGCAGTTTTAGCTTATCAGGGCTCAGAATACAGTGGCTCAGTCCTGCTCGAACACAGGTTTCAGCAGTTTGAGTCTTGTGCTTGTGTAAGGTATGCACATACACGGGAGCATTCTTGTGAATTGTGGATTTCACACTTTACTCTTTAAGAGCCTAATTTGGTAAGAGTCTGACAGTATAATCAATTTACCCTGTTAAGCTCTATTTTGGTAAATTTGAGACGTGAAGAGAGTAGCCTAGGGAAGGAGGGGGAGGAATTGTGCTGAAGGTCTGAGCCGCCAGAAGGAAAGATCAGAGATCCTAAAAGTGGGAGCAGGCTTTTGAGCCCCAAACTTTAAGCACCACAGTCTGTTTTGGACAGAATTGTATTTCAAGGCTGCATATATCCCAGTATGGAACTCTGATTTTATAAGTTATGCAGAAGCTTTGATGGGAGTTGCTATCTTGCCAGATACTGTTTTCATAAAGTCCTACAAACTTAATAGCATTCTGTCAAATTTGGTTGCATTTCCAAAATATCTTGAAAATATTTTTAGGAAGGAGAGACTGGCTCACATGTGTACTTAAGGTTTAAAATAGAAATTTTCTGTTTGGATTTTGATGTTAAAATTTACATGTCATGGTCTCTTTTGGTTTTAATGATCAAATTTGAGACAAGAAATACTGTTTTTGATGTCAGATCATCATTGCTGTCAAGGTAGCAAATTTGTATTCATACAGAATCTGTACCTTTAACATTGAATTTAAATGAACCTTTAAAGCTCATGTAAATGCAGTGTTAGTTCCTCTGAAGTTTCTTCCAACAGCAACAGAAATTTATTTTCTTAATTCTAGGGATGTAATCCTCTTGCCGAGACTGGACGAAGCAAACTGCAAAATCAAAGAGCTCTTCTAAACCAACAGATCTTAAGAGCAGTGAGAATGAGAGCTGGTGCTGAAAATCTTTTAAGGTATATGTCATGGTTTCTTAGTTTTCTTGCTCAAGCAACAATTGTTTAATTTTCTTTTAATTTTGTAGAAGTCTCTTAGCTGTTGTATTTTCTCCTTTTTCCCCCCCAAACATGCTGCATCTCTTACTGTAGAATGATTTGTGAATATCCCTGAATTTTTTTCAAGCTGTAGCTGTACAGAATAATTACTTGCTTTCAAGTGCACTTTCATACTCTGTTGTAGTAAATTAGCTGAAGGTTAGACTTTCTTAGGTTGCTCTCTTTGTTCAGCTTTATTGCTAGTGATAATGGCAGGTCAACCTTGCTGAATATTGTAATGAATCCCTTTTACTCTTCAAATCAAATAAAGGTATTGCCTCTAGGCTGTTGGCTTTTTCCAAGTTCCTTCAGTTCAGTGCTGCAAAGAAAGGACCATCCATTGCCTTCTTGACTCCCTGTAATAACGATACAGGAGTCCAGGGTAGCACACATCTAATTTGAGCTGGGTTACCACCAAATTCTGCTGCAGTTTGAGGTAACTTCATCTATTACATTTTGTTAGGATGTGTTTTCATATGTGCCTGTCCCCATAGGAATAGCCTTATGTTGACCCTGTGACTAACTCTTTGATAAGCAGCCTGTAGATTTCTAATCTTACACAGAAGAATTGAAAATTATCCCAATTCTCATCTGCAGTGGTTTCCTGTAGTGTCTGTTTCTCTACAACTGGAGCAACAATGGGTCTTCAAAACCAAAATCTAGTAAATATACTTAAAGAAGTGAAAATGCTTGGATAAATTAAATTTTCTTAAACGTGTCATTAATCAGTGGGTTGCCTGTTGTCTGTTACCTGCTTTATCTCCACTCTTGCAAGAGATGTGACAGGTTGGAAACTTAGGTAATTTTAGCCTCTGTGACTGACTTAAGTGTGCTTTGTTTTCTGGTAATTAACTTAAGGAGTGAGACTTAGAGTTTTACTGCCTTTTGTATGGTTAGCAAAATTATTATACCTGCTTTTGAAACAGAATACTTCATTCAGTTATGGTCTCTGCTTGTTGATTCAGGAGTGATTTGGAAGGGCTAAAGAGATGAGTAATGTCTAATGTGGAAACTGGTAACATTTAACCTAGATAATCCTAAAGTTCAGTTTCTGATGCCAGTATTCACTGCTGAAATACTGAAGTTGCTATTTACTGGAGTGGGAACTAAATCTACTTAAGAGTAGAGGAACAGATTTATTTTTAAGATTTTAGAAATCTAAACTGAATTTACACCTGTTGAACTATTAAAACTTGCTAGTTCTTTGAAAGAAGGAATTTTATAAGTAACCTGACCACTAGACAGTTCCCATGATTAGTTGTATCTACAGTCTCCTAAGGAAAAACATAAACAAGCCTTATGTTTGCAGATTCTATTAGAATTTCATCAAGTTCTAAAAGAAACAAACCAATTGCTGTCCACAAGAAATGTCCTGGAGTAGAATTTAAGAAAAAAATGGAAATGCAGGTTTCTTTGCTTTTGGCTGAAAGTAAGCACTAGGCTTGAAGCACATGATCCACATAGTGAAAAGGCTTTTGTTCTTAGAATTTCTAAAAGTTACCCTCTCCTTTTTATTGTCTTCTTCTCTGGAAGTTAAATTAAATTCAGTGTGGAGTTGTGTGAATCTTGACATGATCACATTGCCCCTGTAGCTGTCTGTCACTGGTTATTACTAAAAAGTATGTCTGCTGTGTAAAAAACAGGAAAAGGTAATCAAATTAAATGGACATGATGTTCATAGCCATAGAGCAAATAGAGAAGTCAATTTGAATGAATGGGGTTTCTGAAAAAGATATTAGAATCCCTCCTGTGGAGGATGGTAAGCTAGACCAAGCATGGAGCCTTAATGCATCACAATGAAAGTGCTTGTAGCATCAAAACTTGCCCATTTATCTGTGTGGTGCTGCCTTCATCAAGGAAGATCCACCCCACCATATGTTTGTATCTGGTTTGGTTTATCAAGGCAACAGATGTTAACATTGCTTAATTTAAGCAATCCAAGGTATTAATAAAGGACAGCATAGAAAAAACACAGATAACTCATTTATAATATGAAAAACAAACTTAGAGTTTTAGTCTTGGAATAATTAGTTCTTCATCAAGGTGCTTCATAAAACTGGAGAGCTGCTCCAAGTGGAGCCTAGATTTGTGAGATGGTTGTTCATAAATATTTATGAAGGTGAATTTTGTCTTAAAATAAAGGTAAATGGAAAATGCTGCAAATTTAAGTTTGTTCTTGTCTTCAGATTCAGACTCTAATATAAGGGTTCAGTATCTTAAGCATGGATACCTTTTACCTTAACCTCATACCTGTGGATTTATTGATACAGGTGATTCAAGTATCTTAAAAAGAGTAATATTCTAATGAAATTGTCAGTGTGGAGACTTAGGTTAGAACTTGTGATATAAATACCCAAATAAGTAATCACACAGAATGCTCAGGGGGTGTTAAATGCTAACATCCATTGTGCTTGCAGTTCAAAGTGTTGCCATTTAAATACATAAATGCAAAGGAAACAAGCAAACAAAACCATATTTGCATCCAAAAAAATCAAATTATAGAGAAAGTTGTCCTGTATTAAAAAGATCTGGTTGAAAAAGATTTCTTTTTGTAATAACTTTTGGGGGAAAGATATTTTCTTTTATTCTTAAGATCAAAAGTCTCAACAGATCTTTATTCAATTTATAAGGTGGGGAAGTCTCTGTTGAAGAATGTCTCCTGACTCCTCCCATCTCTACACACCTATCTTATACACCTATCTTATAGGAAAAAAAGTCACATAATCTGAAAATGGGATAATGATTCTGATGAAGGTGCTTTAGTTTTGTTGATTAATGTATCTGAAAATAAGCTTGGCCCTTAATCATACGTGGAAAATCTGGCATATGGGAAATTTTCTGTGACTGCATGCTATTATCTGGAAACTATCCCAGGCACTCTCTTGACAGAAAAGCCTAATAAATTCTGAAACATGAGATCTTGTATCATCTCTTAAGGAGATAAAAAGAAATCTTAAAAATGCTGAGAATGCTTGCATTGGAGGTTGAAGGGGGTCAACCAAGCTTGTAGAAAACCTTTTCCTGAGCAATAAAAAATTGAATTGTGTCTCTGCAGAGCAACCACCAATAACAAAGTACGAGAACAAGTACTGCTGGAACTCAGTTTTGTGAACTCAGACCTGCAGATCTTAAAGGAAGAATTGGAAGGACTTAATATCTCAGTAGAAGTTTATCAAAATGCAGAGTAAGTATAAAGCTAAGTTATTCAATTATTAACAGATCTTCTGTTTACCCTTGAAAACAAAATTGTTTCTAGGTGAGTGTGAATGTTGGACACTAATCATGTGAAAGAGCAGAGAGCTTGATAGAAGAGAACGTACTTGATGGTAGATTTGTTGACTAAGGGTTAGTCTGCATATTTATCCTTCTCTTGGGAAATGTGTGTGCCACTAATCCTTGGATGTGAAGTTCCTTTGAAGAGAGGAGTATTGTGAGAATGGAAAGCTCTTGGGGCTATACTGCAAGCAGTTGGCACTCAGCAGAATTTCCAGTACTGGAATGGTAAATTGGCTCAGTGCATTCTGGAGTGAACACACATAGCCATACAGTAATACCTCTTCTCAATGTGGTGCATTCGACGGTCCTCTGGAGCTGGAGAGCAGAAACACAATGCTGGATTGATGCTTAGAGCAGACTAGGTAATCCTGAATGTGTGCCCTTCAGTGACAGAAAAACACAAACTCCTTGGCTAAAGCAGAGGAATTTTTAGTAGATGAAGTTTTATTTTTTCCAAGATATTTTTCTCTGCTTTGAAGAGCACACTAATTTTTAAATTGCAATGGATTCCTCAAAGATTGCTTCAAAGTTAAGGAGTATTCATCGCCTGCATACTGAAATGATTTCTGTATCAATTATATGTCTTGTTCCTCCTAAAACTAAAATATTTACTATTTGATCAACAGCAGCTCAAGGTACAAATTGACGTGCTTCATGTGATGGGGGTATAATTTTGGGTCCCTCTTAGCACTGTTCTCACTTAGGTGTTAAACTTCCAGGTGAATTCCAAGGAATTCTTAATGTAAAAGGATGAAGCACATTTCCAGGGAGATAACTTGCAACTGAATGCTGACTTGATGCAAAATATCTATGTTGTAGTTTTCTCACACAACAACTTGTGCTAAACTTCTTACCTTCCACTCCCATGGCAAACTTTGACAAACTATTCGATGCAAAAATATTTTGGGGTTTTTTTGGTTGGTCTTTTCTTTTGAGATTTGGGTTTCTTGTTCAAGATTTTACTGGTGTTCATAGATGCATGTGAGCACAGAGAGCAGTTACAGCTGTGGAATTGAGAGCAGGGCTCCACAAGTACTGTTACTTCTTCTAGATAAAGAATATTAAAAATATTTGGATTCTCACTGAAGGATGAGCAGTAGGTCATGCCCCAAGGCAGGCAGAAGCCTTGAGGCAGGACAGCAGTATGCTTGTTATTCTCTCCTGATCCTGCTTTCCCAGTCTATTTTGAATGGTGTTTAGCCTTTCTTATTCTTAAACTCTAAAAGCTTTTCATGTTTCACCAGCTAAAATAATTAATTTCCCTGTAACTGCTCTCCAGCCTTTAACAGTAAGCAGCTATTAATAGTTGTTCTGACTATTGTGCATGCAGTTGTTAACATAAGGTCACACCCATGGTTTACTGGACTACCCTGTATTGTGTTAAACAATGTAAGGGTTGGCCCTCCCAGTACTTGCACACATTTCTGCTGGAATGAGAAGGGTGATGCTATTTCTACTCAGTTCTGGAAATCCAGGATCACCTCCCTAACTGTTCAATCCTCTCATGATTGGCTCCATGGGTGTGGCACCTTAGCTGTGGAAAAAAAAGTTGAATTCACTTTCTTTGAATGACCAATGGTGATACCTACAGGAAATGTGAATGGTACTAGAATGGATTAAATCAGTAATTTAGAATTTCTTTCCTATGTGTCTCACTTCCTTCTGAGGAAAAAGTCTTGCTATAATCTGTAGTAAAAGTGTTGAGGTTTCTTTTAAAAGCCTCATCAGAAATCATTTGCACCACTTGAAATGGTGTTTTGGCTCTGTATCCTGGAAGGCCTTTCCAGGCTAGCAGAGCCACTTTCTGGATCACGAAGGACTCTTCCTCTGCTTAGGAAGCTGCATTCCTACTGCCACTCTCTAAAGATGGAATTTTCACCAATAAGAAAGCTGGTTTTGCTGACAAGACCATAAATGAACGTGTGATTGTGTAGTTTGGTAATGGAATGCTCTAAATAATGATTAGACAGTCAAAAATCTGTTTGCAGGAAAAAGGAAAATATTAGATGAACTTTATAATTGCTCGATACCGATCTGTTAAATCTACACAAGCAGCTATGTATCTGGAAGCTATTCTGACCTTTTTTTTAAGTCAGTTCTTATCCTTATTGCCCTGTGATGTTCTAGAGGTTGACTTGTCTGGTGGTAAACACCTGGCATTGTCTAGAAATGAAGTTCTTGGACTTCTGTGAAGGCTGGTGCACTTTGGCCCTGCTTCTCCCTGTGTTGCACACATAACTACTGCATACAGAACCATAGGTAACATGTAAAATACTGATTATAAGTGATGATACTTACCATGGTTCTTACTGTGGCAGATCTCATAGCAGTTGTGGAGCTAAATTGCTGGAAGGCAGCCTTTGAGAGTCTCCTTTCCTTTGCCTGGAGGAAAAATAGGCTTAAATAATAGGGGAAAAAAAAAGGTGCAGGCAATCTCTTCTATCTCTTCTTGAGAAGTATAGGCCCTTAGATTTTCTTGTGCAGGAAGGAATTGTATACTTTTCTCTTTACTCCATTAACGTATGAACTTCCTGTCATCAAATAAAACAAAAGCAATTATAACAGAAGCAGAAAAAAAAAGTTGTGAATCTTTTTGGTTTTTTTTCCATAGAGAGACTTTCAGTATTCCCATGGTACCTCTTGGCCTGAAGGAAACCAAAGATGTAGACTTTACACTCCCCCTCAAGGTAAATTTTACATACACATTTTAGAATGAATAGTCAACAGTAATAACTTCCATTTCAGATTTGTTTAAAGAAACAGAAGTAATTTAGGTACAAATTATTTTTTGTTTTGCCCTAAGGTAAGATCATGACATGTCAAAAATTAACTACCACTGATTTGCGTCATTGCTCCTAGCTAATTAGGACAAGTCCAAAAATGTTATAAGAAATTCCACTTTGAAGACGGAGTTAAACCAAAGAATAAAAATTCCTTCCGTGGTTTTGTTTTTAATCATAGTATTGATTACTGCTGTAGGTGTGAGAGGAAGGTTTTACTCAGCATAACGTAGTGATACACCACCTTACACTAAGCAGGATAGCTGAGCTGGGAAGCAGTGGTGCAGCATTAACTCTGCTTGTTTGTTGTCTGGTGTACTTTGCTGGCTGCTTGAACCATCCTCTGTATTTTCTGAACTTCTGTGTATTGTGCAATATAGATTTTTATCTCACAGTAAGCCATCTTGTATCACTGTAGCATTTGTCTGTTTTTACTTCTGTGGGTTAAATTCCATGGTGGGATCATGGTACCACTTCATGTCATTGCAGCTTTGTTATTTTAAGTGGAATTGCCTTAGTCTAGCTCACAAGAAGTTGGCAGTCTTTTTGTGTTAACAAGTTTTTATGGTCACTTGATCCCCTTGTCATTTTAGATAACGGAGTTTGTTTGTCCCTTTCAAAACGACTAAGTGTTGTTGTTTTAAAACCAATTGGAGCTAGTGTAGCAGATGTTTGGTTCCTTTGCTTCACAGTGAAATTCGTCTAAGATACCAAATCATAATTCTACTGTCTTACTGTAGTCACATTGTTATATGTTGACTGAAAAGGAGTAGACACTGTTCTAATCACAACTGAATCAATTTTATACTCTTTGGAACTGCAGAAAAAGTAGTTTAGGCTAATTTTAGATATTCAAAATTTTTATCTTTTTTTCTCTTTTTAGGACTTTATTCTGGAACATTATAGTCAAGACAGTTCAGAATATGAAGATGAAATAGCAGATCTCATGGATCTGAGACAAGTAAGTTCAACTATGGTATACTAGGAGGTATTTTAACAGTTGTAAATAATATTTGTGTGGAATCAAAATACGACATTTTTACTTAGAGCTTACTATGCTCTTATTGACTTCATTTTTGAGACATGGTGCATGAATGTCCATTGTCCAAGAGCTTTACAATCTGAGTAAAGAAAAAGTGAAGAAACAGATGAAGTTATGCAAAATGATTGAGCTGTTGATGTAACTTTGTAAATTTTTAAAAACTTTTTCTTAATCCAAGACTATTGTTTATTTTGAAGTATTTTAAATTTAGCTGGGAGAGCGTAAAAGTGGATTAACCTGGCAAAATACTGTAGTAGAATGGTGGGTATTTCTGACTATTGTTTGTCTCCTGTACTATGCTAGAAACATAAGCCTTCTCTAGCTTTCATAAAATACCTGCAATCTTTATTTAATTAAGTTTGAGACTTGCCAAACAGATTCTGTTTGCTTTTTTAAAGGTTGTGTGCTACTTGTGTGCAGCTGAAAAACTTTTGGCATGAATCCATATGGATTAAAGCTTACTGTTCTCAGATTCCACACATTTCTATGATATGCAGAAGTCCAGAGGAAGCAGAGCTTTATCCTTGGGGTTTCAGCATTCACCCTGTAACTCAATAGAATGCACTCAATTTTAATCTGTTGTATTTCAAGGCCTGCCGCACTCCTAGCCGAGATGAAGCTGGCATTGAGATGTTGATAAGCTATTTCCTGCAACTTGGTTATGTAGAAAACAGATTTTTCCCACCCACCAGGCACATTGGAGTTTTATTTACATGGTAAGTGTGTAGTTCATGTTTCTCTTTAGTCCTTTCCCCCCCTTCCCCCAGAACATTGGTTAGTCATTAACTGTCTTTAATCCTAAGCATGTCAGTGTCTGTCTCCTCTTGAATCCCTGCAGTGTGTGTTGTCAATTTTTTTCTTTTTTTTTTAGGTTAAGAGTACACTCTTTACATGCTTAGAGTGAAACCATTGGCTAGATTTTGATTTGGGCTACAGGTTAGCACAAGGGAGAAAGAGAGAAAATAATCTGCATTATGGATAGCTACAGATGTTTCTGAATTCTGAACCTATATCTACAAAATGAGGACAAGAAATGGGGTCAGACCTTAATTCCTCTCCTTCAATTTATTAAAACCATTTGGGCCAGAAGAGAGAAAGGAGCAATTTCTTTTTTTATAAGGGAGTATTTACTATATCTGTGAGCAAAATTTGACTCTGAATTCAAAATTTTTATGATGAAAAAAGATGACTACCATGTAGCCAAGAGGAGCTGTTAAATTTCTAGAGAGAACTGTAAAGAGAAACTTTAAACACGGGCAGTAGAGGATCTGACCATGCCAGTTGGTCTTTGGCAACACTAAGTAGAAGGGTGTAGCAGCACATACAGATGCTGCCCCAGTATGCTCTCCACCTTTGTGATGTTTTATGGGCACTTCTGAGTTAAATGTAATGAGCTTATGGAGGCACTGCTGTTAAACCTGCTGAAAACTGTCTCAAATAAAGCTGTTCCCTGGCTTGGTTAATTATGTGGGTTGTCCTTGCAGAGCATAATGGTGTTTCTGTTCCCCTTCATTTTCACTGTAGCAGAACAGTTAATAATTCCACTACTCATTCAGCAAAAGAGAATGAAAGTATTTATTTTTTTTAATGGACTCTGCTAATCTTAACGCTTCTTCTAATATTTGTTTCCCAAGGTATGATTCCTTCACAGGTGTGCCAGTGTGTCAGCAGAACCTGTTGCTTGAAAAAGCCAGTGTTTTATTCAACATTGGAGCTCTCTACACACAGATTGGAACAAGATGCAATCGTCAGACCCAGGCTGGACTTGAAAATGCTGTTGATGCTTTTCAGAAAGCTGCAGGTACACATCTTAAAATAATGGAAGGGTCTTCCTGCAAATGTCCCCAGTCTCATCCTGATGTCATAGAGATTTCTGCATTTTCTACTGGCCTGATTACACAGAAAACGAGGAATAGGGACATTAAAGAAGCCCAGTGAAGAGCTCAGATGGAGCTTTAAAACCTGGAAGTGCAGTCTTAACATGCAGATAAGATAGTGAATGCAGTGGTTAATGATTATTGAACTGCAGTTCAAAGGTCAGAGTTACTGCAGTAGCATTAACTGCTTCATTCCTTGTTTCACTGGCATACCTGCTTTTACCTCAGTGATAGCACCTTGGTGTCAAATCTGTGCAGGAGAAAATTGACAGGTTTGATAAAAACCCTGTGAGCATGGTTTTCCATGTGAGAGCCTTAAAAATTAATCTTGCTTTTTCCTCTGGTGAAAGTTGCAATTCATTGGAAGTTGACTACCTGTTTTCCATAGATTCCAAAGGCAACCAGGTTCAAAATGAACAATCTCTGTCCCAAGCAAGGAGAAATAGAAATTCTAATAAAGGGAATCCTTTACCTTGAACTAACATTTTATAATGTCTTTTGTTTTCTTTGGGGGCTTTTAAATAGATTTTCTTATTTGTTTTGTAAGTATCATCTGTGTTACACATAGTATTTAAAGACATGTCCTTTGTAATTAATATGTTCTGTAGGGTTTATTTCTGCACTAACATCTGTGACTGTTGGTTTGCACTGTATGGGTACTAAAAGATGTGGAGCACAGAGTTCAATTTTCATAAATCCCCTCCTTTGAATATACAGCTAGCAAAAAAAAAAAGTGTAGGAGTTCTTAATGCATATTTAAAGTAAATAAATAAATTATTTTTCAACCTTTGTCTTTCGTCCAAAAGAAATTTCAATAGTTGGGGAAATTTCTCCATTTTACTGCAGCTCCTTCCGTTTTGCAAATAAAAAAAAATCACTGCTTTTCACTTCAACATGTTTGCAGAACAGAATTAATGCAAGACTGGAAAGGTGCTGTTTGCTACCACAGTTACCTTTGCCGGGCCCCAAAGCAGCATGCTCAGGAGGCATTTCATTGTACCTGTGCATGCTGCTGTAACACTTCATTCTGTTGGCTGGGGCACGATACAGAGTCTGTATTAACTGTTTCCCAGAGCTGAGTGGAAGATGTTGCACAAAATTTATCCTCAGCATAAGCAGAAATATGTTGTGAACAAAAAAAATTATGTTTTTTTTTCACCTATACTTTCAGTTCCTTTCAGTAGGGCATCCCATCCGTACTTGGGATATATGCCTGGTAAGTTTGGGGTTAATTGTTTTTAGTGCAAAGAGGTAGGCATGGCCACGTTTCAAATTTGTTTAATAGCATATTAAAAATTCAGATATGAGTGTAAGATGGAAAATCAAAAATCACAGACACCGTTTAGTGGGAAAATACTGCACAGCATGGCCAGAACTGAGTGTGGTGGCAAGATAACAGAAGCTGGAATATTAAAAGGCAGAGGCCTTGCTGGTGCACTTCTGCAGGACTGTCAGCATTAGCACGCTAGGAGAACTGACTAAACCAGTCTGATGACATGCCTGCTGAGGGTTTTGCTTCCATCCATGAAACTGTTACTTAGTATTGCACTACAGTGAGTGTTTGGTTTAGATTTGATACATGATAGAAATTACTAATGTTGTGGTGGAACCAAATGTCTAGAGAACAATCTTATTTTTACCCTGTTAAATTAATTTATATTTTTATATCTATAAATCAAAATTCTAGTTTACAGGCATGGATTGGCGCTTTCATTGGGACACACAATGCACTTAGCATCTGAAAAGAATATTATTTAATTAAGTTTATTATTATTTAATTAAGTTTATTATTATTTAATTAAGTTTGTATGTTTATGTCTTTTCCTTCTACCCAGAGGTTCTACTACTGTCATCTCCTTATAGCTGGGCAGATTTTTCTCTTTTTTGTCCCCTGTGTAAGCCATAGCCTGCCACTGCCATGTAAAAGTCAAATTCAGTTCAGCACAGCCTTATGGTCAATCACAAGAACTTTTACAAGCAAATCTGAAGGCAGTGCCCTCAAAACTTGCAGTTTCTGTTGCTCCTCACAAGTGTAATTTTGATAACTGTACTTGGGGATGGTTGATGGCAATGCAAAGCAAAACCTGTTGGTCAGTCTAACCTCTTATGCACCAGGAATTCCTTCAGATTGCTGTAGTGCAACACTAGAAAATATCCTTTAAATCCTAATTATTATGGTACATACTAGAATTAAGTCCACTTGTTTATCTTTGTAGTGCTGACAAAACCATTTTGTAATTGCAGGAGTTCTAAGCTACTTAAAGGAGACCTTTACTCACACGCCAAGTTATGACATGAGCCCAGCCATGCTGAATGTACTGGTTAAAATGATGCTTGCACAAGCTCAAGAGTGTGTTTTTGAGCAGATTGGCCTTTCTGGAATACGTAATGAGTTTTTCACTCTAGTAAAAATGACACAGGAAGTTGCCAAGGTAAAATATGGGACTTTAAATCTTGTCTATAAAATCAGTGTTTACAGTGCTGTGTTATTACCTACAGCTTTTAGTAATATTAACTGTTATTGTATAATACTAAAATACAATATTATACATAATGTATATACTAATATGTATATTATATGATATATTGTATTGTATATTATATTATATCTTATATATTTTATATTATAGTATATATTGTATTATATATTATAGTATATATTATATTATGTGTTATACAATATGTTATATTACATTATATTATATTATATTGTATTATATGTTATATTATATTATATATTAATATTTATTACATTTAAATGTTAACAACCATTACTGGAAGCCAAAAATAACATGGGGCAGCTCACAAACTACAGTTAAAAGCACAACTTTTCAGAAGATTAAAATGTGAGCAAGATTTAAACACTATTCTAGAGTTGTTACAATTTATTTAATTCATAGTTGATGGAGATTAGCAGAAATAAGCAGTGAACTTGCTGAAGGTTTTTAGCAAGCTATTTATGTTGGTTTTTCAAACAGTCCAGATTTCATCCACAGAACTACATACAAAAGGTCACAGGGTGTTTGTGTGGTTCCCTGTTAAGTGTTGAACACAACCTGTCTTGTTTCCCAGCTGCTGAAGGGTATGCAAACCTAAAAATCATTTGGATTAATCCAAAAGAATAGCTAAATTGTAACTGAGGGAAGGACCTTTACAAACAGTCACATTGTTATCTGCAGAGCTGTCTTGGGACTTGGCAGAATATGGTGAGATAGGCTTGTCCCAGGAGGAAGTGTTAGTACTTGATTGAGGTATGTTCCAAAAAAAATAAGCATGCCATGAAGATATCCCTGTGCTTTCTCATTTATTTCAGACTAGCAGATACAAAAGTGGTTCCATACAAAAAACCAGGCAAAGCCTTTGATACCAACTCTGCAAAGCCTCTGTGACATACCTGTAGAAGTGATCAGCTGCAGGGAAAAGATTTTTGATTCTCTCAGTTGGAGTAGTTTGATCCACTAAGGCAGCACTCACTGCTTGAAGAAAAAAAAAAACAAAAAACTATGTGAAAAAAAGAATTATTTTATTTCCTCTGTGTAAAGGTTAATATCCCAGTTTTACCTAGACCACACAAACTTAAGGCTATGTTTGACTCCACAGTTTCAAAGTGTAGCACAAACCTACTGTTTGAATATGCTTCCCTCTTTTTTTCAACTGAATTAATGAGCTATATTTGTAAATTAAGAGCTGTTTATTATATGGTGGTTTTATTTAGCTATGAAGCCATATCGTATGACTGACTTAGTCCATCTGTTCTTGTACAAAATTGATTTACCTGTCTTGTGAGGGAAAAATCAGAGAAAACATTTCAATTTTTTCTCCAAACTGAATTCCAACCAATCCTAACCATATTTTTCCCTTCTTTGATGTGATTGTATATGAAAGTATCTTAAGCCTGAATATGATACCCCTTACTTGAGTTCCTAATACCTCATATTATTAAGTTCTAATACTTTTAATTATTTGCTTTTTTTTTTTAGGTGGGAGAGGTTTACATGCTGGTTAACACTTCAATGAATCAGGAACCAGTGAAAGAGAATATTCCCTATTCCTGGTCTAAGCTGGCACAAATAAAGTCAGACCATTACAAAGCTCTGGCACATTACTTCACTGCCACCATTCTGTGTGACCATGAGTGTAAGAATCATACTTCTCTATATGTTCTTATAAATAAAAATAATAAACACACCAACAGTTATAATTTGGTCTGTGAATAAGTCTTGGAGCCAAGAACTTTGGTGCTTTAATATGTGTTAAATTGTGGTCATTTTCCCCACTCAAATATGAGGCCACGCTCTTTTTGTCTTTTGAGAAAAATGAAAATTCAGTAAACTAACTTTGACAGAAACAAAAGAAACTTTATATATCCACTATATGCTACTAAATAGTTCAGATTTTATCAATGTGTTTTGGCACGTAAGTATTACTTGCATATTGTACATGATAAAACCAAAATCTTGAAATTGTTATTTATATATTTATATACACGTATATAAGTATTTTACTGCATTGGGGGAGAATGTAGTAATAATTCTCAATAATAATTCACAATTATACACCTAAAGGAACAGGGGACCAAGAGATGTGTATGGTTCATGCTTTTTTCCATTATTACAGTGCAGCCTGGTGATGATGAAGATCAGCAGGAGAAAGCCTTGTCCCAGCTGTATGACGACGTGCCTGAAGGGCTGGTGGTTCTTGCTGTTTTAAAGGACAAAGTTCAGAGAAAACAATTAGGTAACTGCCACTTTCACACAGCTACTAGCTACAATTTGAAAGTGACCTGGTATTTATTGTCTGTGGATGACGAGCAGTGGTTTTTAATGTTTGCAGGGAAAGCACATTTACGCAAAGCCATTGTTTACCACGAAGAAGCTCTCAGAGTCTGTGGGCTCTGCAAAAAGCTTCGCAACATTGAGGTTCTCCAGGAGGTTCTGACAGCTGCACATAAACGCTCACTTCTCAAATATGCTCAGCAGGAGACAGAAGATGACTTCCTAAGTCTAATTCAGGCTCCAGATATACTCCGTAAGTGTGCACAGCCAGAAATAAAGGACATCTAAGCATAGGCAAATATGCTTTCATGGGTATAGGCCTTTCATTTGTATATATCAATAAATATATAACATGCTCCCATACAGAACATAAATAATGTAGAATATATACTGTACATTTGTAGAGTTCCTGTCGTAGCTGAGATGGAGACAATACAAAGCAAGTCTATTTTCAAAAGGCTTCAAACCTGTTTTTATTTTAGCATGGCTGCTTTTTATTCATTCTTACAAACTCATAAGTGTACACTTTACTCATTGGTCAGGAGAGACAAACAAAGTGCTCATTGGAACAGGCAGTTGCAGGTTTCTGTTATTTATCCTCCTTTCTTTCTTGATTTCTATGTCAACAACCTTGGTAGGAAATCCTTTCAGGGGTGAACGTGGATCCTCTTGTCAGACCTCTCTCTGGCTCACAGAAGTCACTGTAAAACCTCTTCCACAATTTCTGATTCCTTACGTGTTTCCTCAGTCTCAGATCAATACATTTTGATCAGTATATGATTTTGTTAGAACTGTTACAGTACTTCTGTCTCTAGCAACACTGTTTTTTGGGGTAGATCACAGTGGTGGTTAGTTAGAATCCAGCTTTTTTTGGGACTATCTTGTGAGCTATTAAAAATGAGGAAACTTGAAAAGTTAAAATTACTTGGGGGAAAACTACAGTAACTGTTTCTTGAGCCCAGCTCTTGTACTAGACTGGGTTGTTAATTCAATTTGACTGCTATTTTTTTTTTTTCTACCTTAGTTCAGCTCATACAACTCTTTCCTCTTTGGATGCAGTAGGAAACTATGAGTGCTAGTTTTAGAAACTTCTCAAAGAAAAATAAAATAAAGATGGGAATAGCATAATTTTGTCCTGAGGGATTTTATTTTTAAGTTTTCTATATTGATACTGTGGGCTCTGAAGATATTTTTAAGGCAGTTTTGATATCTAACAAACTTACACAAAAATTAATTTTTCCACAGCCCAGTAAGAATTTAGGACAAATTCCTATCTAACTTGGAATTCAAGAAAAATAAATTTTGATGTCTTTTAACTAATACTTAAAATTAATTTTGTTTTCTTTTTTATTTCAGCTAAAACAGAACATAAAATAGAAACAATTGCTCCTCAGTTTTCCAAGGTGAAAGTGAAAGACTTCTTTCACAAGCTGGTATGTAACATACTGATGCTGACCAACCTCTGCCATTTTGATAGCAACTACAAATTCACTCTAACAGGAGGGAAGGGACACAAGTGTTTTAGCCTGAAAAAATGATCCTGTAGTAATTGAGTTTTTTTCAGAAGCTATTGGAGAAATCCCTCCTAGCTTTAGAGGTGTAAGTCAGCTTGAGAGAAGCGAAGAACAAAGTGCCATTTCTGTATGGCTTGCACAACATTAAGTCTTGAAAACTTTCACAGAAGTCCCATGAAGCCTCAACAGATAATTGCACACAGCTTAAGGGCAGGGAGAGATACCTAGTGTGTGGAGACAGGCATGCAGAATGTGTCACTTGCATGTGACACAGCCAGTCTTTCAAGTGGGCAAAAGGAACTGGGGAATATGGTTGGGATCAGAATATGCAATGTTTCATGAATCAGTTTATCTCCTCTGAAATGGAGGAATACTGGACCTTAGAGCCTATGCAGCCAGAAGATTCTGCACACCTTAACAGATATCCTGGAACGATTTGGCAGTTGCCTTTATCCTGCTCTGTTTGAAGTACCAGCTGAACAGTGAAGAGATCCCTTTGCATTTCCAGGGAATTAGCTGGGAGTTAACCTGAGTAAAATCTACAATAGATGAGCTTAAAGCATTATGACTTACAAAACCAGAAATGCTGCTTTACAAGTGACAGTAAAGCACAATATGCCTGCTGTTGTGTTCCCCGCAGGGCCCACTGACAGTGTTCTCAGCCAAGCAGAGATGGACAGCCCCACGGACCATTTGCCTTCACCATGAAGCAGGAGAGCTTGGATTCAGTCTGAAAGGAGGTTCACCAGTACAGGTTTATTGTCTTGATCCAGTTTGTTCTGCAGCAGTAAGTATATTGGTGTGATATGAACAATTTCTCTGCAGACTAGCATTAAAATTTAGCTAGTTCATACTTGTGGATGGAGTGTTTATTGAGTTCTATACATTAGGATAGTAAATTCTTATAATCTGAATGCATTTTAAGTGCTATATATGCTGCAGATTGTTAAAGTACCCATAGCCCCAACATCACATGAAACTAGAGTTGATTTCTTTCTCTGTTCATTCTTAAAAAGTCACAAATAATAAAAGCAAGATTTACTTCCTGTCTTATTCAGGAAGTTAGAAGGCATAAATATTTTAGAAGGCAGCAACAAGAGTAAGGATCAGGAAGGGAATGCAAGGTGTAGTGCCTGCCTAAGGAAAGAAGAGCAAGAATATTTTATTGGCTTGTAATGTTGTTCTTTCAGGGAAAATCCAAAGGGATAAAGCAGCATTCAGTGAAAAGCAGTTTACTTACAGAAAAGGCAGAAGTAACCACAGAAATACAAATAAAATTAATGAAGAAAAAGAATTAAACACTGCAGAAAATGCCTTCTACAATGGCATAGGGGTCATTTACTTAAGGAGAAAAGTGAAAGAAACATAAAAACAGCCAATGTTTGATTATAGCAGAACCATATCAATGGTAGCTCCAGAGGTAGTGTGAGAAAGTTGCACGTGTGGCTAGAGAATGGGTTTGTAGCATCTAAGAGTGAAATGCCTTTGGGGCAGATACTGTATGATGACAAAAATATTTTACATGTCTTTATAATTCTGAAAATAACCTGTGCCAAATTTTTTGACAGTCAGCAGGCCTAAAAGAAGGTGACTACATTGTATCAGTTGGTGGCATGGATTGCAAGTGGCTTGGTGTCAGTGAAGTGCTGGAAAAATTGAAAAGTGTGGGAGAGCAGCCCGTGGAGATTGAGGTTATCAGTTGCCAGGATACAGCAGCATCTTTGGTATGTAATGAAGCAGATATGTTTGGCAGATTTGATAGCTAGGGTTTTGTCACTTGCCTGCCTTCAGTTCCTGGTTAATGTTTACTTTCAGTAAACAGTCTGATATCCCACTCAGCCTGTGAATGTATAAAGCCTTCAGAGGTTTATATATTCAAACTATATTTAAACTATCTGTTTAAACCATTGTGACCTAGCAAGCTAAAGCAGTCTGTCTGCATAAGAATGGTTGGTGGTGGGCTTTTTTGCAGTGCAGCTACTTAGATTAATTGCATGAAAAATTTGAAGACCCAGTTTATTTCTCCTAACTTGTCCCGGAGGATGAAGGCATTGCCCTCTTCAGCAGTGGAAAAACCACAATGAAACAATAATGGAATGAAATAGAAAATACAAGACCACGTGTTTCTTTTCTATGCACTGTTATTCTAAATGATCTGTGACTTTTGTATTGGATCATGGATTATTGTATGTATTTTTTTTTTTTGTGAACTTTTAACTGTCTAGTCAGTTACAAAGCTACTATAGAAGCTTTAGACTAAGGGAAAGTCATCACAAGATTAAAAAGTATTAAGCTCTAAATAACTTACTAGTTGTGTGAAAGAACCTGTAGTTCAGCTAAATCCACTGCTTCGTGCTTTTTACATTCCCTGGCATGCTTAGACACTCAAGCAATGTTGCCTGACAAGCTGTTAAGGTGCCCCTGCTGCTGTTAGGTTTTCTTGTTTTGTTAAAATTGGTTTTCCTTATTGAAAATAAGGAATTATACATCTGCCATTGCAAGTTACAGCTGGAAAGAAAAGGCTGGAATATAATCAAATTGCTTCAAGGCAAAGCTAAGAGAAGACAGAGAAGGCTGTCCCTTTCAGGTGTCCCAGGAGAATGTCACACAGGAGCTCCTGTAGTTGTGATCAGTGTAGAACCTGTCCAAAGACAGCAGAAGTACTCCCCTTCACATCTGTGCAGGAATTACACACTTGAGCTTTGTAGGAAGGTTAGTGTGTATATTAAATAGTTACGCTAGAAGCCAGTAAATGTAAAATAAATCACAAGTTCCTTTGCTTTGCAGAGTATACCTTGGAGTCTACATGTGCAAAATCCCAGGGTCACAGCACTCTGAAGGGCCTTGTGCTCAGTTATGTCATTAGCACAGAAAGCTTGCTGCAGTCTGCCCTGGAAAACTGTTTGCACAGTAACCTTTTGTTGTTCTCAAAATTTTGACCCATTTTGGATGACTGATTCTTACAACGCTTCTCTTTTTCCTACAGCATAGCAAGAGTGCAACTTACTCTATGGGAATGCAGAAGACATACTCCTTAATCTGTTTGGCCATGGACGAGGATAAAATTGATCAGACCAAGAAAGCCCCACTAAAACTCCCTTTTCTAAGTTGGGGAACTAAAAACAGACAGAAAGCTGCAAGTACACTCTGCCTTCCGTCAGCTGTGGCTGGAAGTTCTCAGATTAAGAAGAAGCTTTCTCCCTTCACACTTTTCAATACAGAAAGTTCACTGTACTGAATCTTTCAGCAGTATCTGTTAATGTGACTTTTGTTTAAAATGTAGATAAAAATATTGATCAGTTTTGTCTTCACATATGTATGTATAAACTCAGACAAATACTGGTGACTTCATTTGCTGTACATTGAGCCACTTGTGGTCAGAAGCTGGCAGAAACTGCAAAACTGAAGTATTTGAAGGTTAGAATGAAGTCCTTTGGGAGGTATGCAATAACAAGATGTAGATTATAGAATTGCTTAGATGAGGACTGGACTCCTTTGGGGTTTCAAAATACAGTTATGACTGATTTTTCATAAAAATAGTCATAACTGTGGTATATGGAAGTTATTTATTATAAACTTGATGCTGAATGCAAAATAATAGGGGACAAATTAAAGAATGATTTTGCTCTTAAAGTTTAGAGTCAATAACAAATCACTTAACACTGCTTTGAAGAATTATCTTGACAAAGCGAAAGAGGGGGAATATTACTCAGAGAAACAAGTCTTGTGCCAAGGAGCAGTGTCATAGACTTGTGTTCTTAGGCAGAGGTGCTTCCTCTCAGTACTAAGTGTAGCCTACTGAACAGGTAATTTAATTCTGGAAGAGAACTACAAGGCTTAACATTTAAAAGGTCTTTTGAATTCCAAAAGGCTTTTACTCTCTTCTTTTTCTGATTTAGGTAACATTTTAAATGCCTGTAGATTCAGTTGTTAAAAACAGGCTTTATTCCAAATGTTATTTAATCTACTTACCTTAAGACTTGTATCTGACTTGCCTTGATAAAATGGATAGCTGTGAAACAAATCTCAAAATGGACATATTATAATACATTGATTCATGGGCACATAAATTGCAGTGATGCTTTAAAATATGATAAAAGAAGTACTTGTGCTAAGTGGCAGGATATTTATTTACCATCACATCAAGCAAAAAAAAAATCCTTCTGCCCTTGGAAAAATTAATGTGCAAGCTGTATCTATGGTAAGGAGGGGGACAAAAAATAACTGGGTGAGCATTTTGTTGAGATTGTTCTATTATTTCTTTAAATTAATTGAAAATTGCTAACACTGTAGTGTTAGTTAACTTTGCCATCTACAGAGTAGATAGATACTTAAAATTTACACAGAAATCTGCATCTTGGTGTAAACTTTAAAGTTGTCATTTATTTTTAATTTCTTATGTAGTAGGTGTAAATATCTTGATGACCCTTATTTAAGAATAAAAATCAGATGCTGCCATTTACTAGTAGCTTTTTAATTCTGCTGCAGCTTGGATGATAAAGCATAATTTACAGGTTTTTGCTGTTTACTGTTCCCATACCTCCTGTGTGTTTTTAAGTTCCTGTATAGTGCAATATCAACTAAGAGTTTAAAAGCAACTTCCTTACAAAGAGTGTAAACATATTTCTAGTTTCCCTGTAAAGGTTACATAAAAAAATAAGTTGTAAATTCCTTGTGACTTGCCTATCCTTAGCAGCTACTCTTTTGGTGTATTGGGAGTAGTGCTTTATTACACCCACGAGCAGCAGCAGCCAGACCCTGACCTGCACATCCCTGCCTCCCAGTATTCCATACAGATGAGATAATTTGCCTGGGTGCTGAAATTGCTATCCAAGTACCCAAACCTTTAGCAAAGTCTCAGCAATCACCCTTGCAGCTCTTAAACCACTCTGATAGTCTTCCTGGAAATCCTTTCCCTCTCAGCTCCTGAATAATTGTCTTTCCCTTCCCATCATCACACTCACTTGTCCTTGAGGTAAGCTTGGCTTTTTAAATTTAAAACACACCCCTCAATTCAAGTAAAAACTGGACCTCTCAGGTGCCAGATAAATACTCTTCATTTTGTGTCAGCTGTCTGAAGACTCACTCTACACTGAGTGGTGGCCAACAGCTGACTTTACTAGCAGTGAAATGAGTGTGCCTTATGTTCTTGCTCAGGCCACAGGAATTTTTGTACCAAGTGCCTACCCACAAGGATGTGTAAGGCTGCTGTAAAGCCCTAAAAAGAAAGGTTAGCAATGGATTAGTAGTACAGCCTGTGACTCCATTAATAATTACTACTTCAGCTGAGCTGTATTTAATGCACTGAGCAGATGGCCTCTTGCCATAGGGAAAAGGTGTTTGTCTTGCAGCATAACAGCCACATGCCTTTAGGTGTGAAATCCACTCTTTGTAGCAAAGGGACAAAACCTTAGAGCAATAAAATCCAAGCAAACCCATGTATAAAGAAGCTTGAAGTACTCCCTGGTTGCCTGAAATAAAAGTAGTATCTTTTCCTGTACTTTTTGGAAATTCTGATGTTTGTTATTCACTAAACGAAATCATTATGTCTAAGTTACAGACAAATTTTCATCCCAAGTACAGAATCAATATAAATAGCAGGTCCACCTGCTGTCCATGCTAACCATGTATGTATAAGAGAGAACTTTCAGAGGCGCCAAGGCTCCCACAGCAGGGAGTGGAAAATCCCACTCAGCTGCCTTCCTGCTGTGGTCCAAACTCCCGAGTGGTATGAGAGGTGCTTTTCACACACCTCCTCAAGGCAAAAGGCAATTTTACCCTTAGAAAATAGGATAAGAATACAACTTGAAGTGTAAGATACCAGGAAAACCAATCCTCTTTACAAACAGATTTTCAAAATATTAATACTGGAAGAGTAGTATGAATTAGGAATTTTGTTGAAAGCTTCCCATATTTTTGTAGTGTACATTATAGTATAATTGATAGTATAATTAACATATTGGAAGTTACAATTGATATATCAAAATATTTTGCAATTGATTATTAATATGCCAACCTATATTCAGAAGGACAACAAGAATTAATCAATACTTTGGATATCAGACATATGGGAATAACCTGTGAACTGAAGGGGTGACCAGAGAAATAAGTTAGTGTGAAGTCAGATGTGTTTTCCAGTAGGACTTTCCAAAGGAACTCCAAGAAGTTCTAAATTAAAGCTGTTACTATAAAGCAATAACTAACTAATAAATAAACTAACTTTTTAAACATGTGTAACATATTTCCAATTACTGAGAAATTAATATGCACACATTCATATGGTGGTTTTCTTCTGGAAGACCAAAGTAAGCAAGCAGACTGCTCTTCCATTTTTTAACACTGATGCTGAAAAAGACAGCTTTCTTGGTTTTTATTTGTTCCAGACAGATACAAAATACAGACTTCTTTCCAAGGCAATCTGCACAGCTTAATCTATACGAACAGGGCAGATGTAAAAAAGAAGCATCAGAGTCCCGTTGCTGCTAGCCATGATTACAGAAATCAGCATAATACGTCATTATTAAAACCAAAATGTTACAATTCAGAAGGAAAATCCCAAGTTTTTGTTTTGCAAAACAGCACTGCACGTGCACGTCAGGAATGTAAAAAAGTATAAATTTGTTGTGCTACTGTTTGTCCGACTGCTTGCTCAAGCTCACGGATGTCTGCGTTACAAAGGCGATGGATGCTTCCAAAGCGCTGCAGTAAGAGCAGAGCTTTTGTTTTCCCGACGCCGGGGATGTGCTGCAGCGCCTGCAGCACCGCGGGCTCTGCCGGCCCAGCGCGCTGCCTGCCCAGGAAGGGGTTGGCGCCGCGATCCCTGCTCTGCTCCCGCACCTGCAGCCAAAGAGAGCTGTCAGCGACACCCAGCGCTACTGCCAGAGCCCTGCGGGCAGGGATTACTCGGCTTCATCTCTCAACACTTCAGTGCCATCGCCAGAAGTTGTAAACACAAGCTCCCTCCTTAGGTGTGCTCCCTTACGGGATGCAGTTTGACAAAACAAACAAACAATTCCTTAATAGCATCAACAAATGAAAGCAATTGTTTTTGTCGCCTTTTGGATGCAGTCAGAGAAAGGGTGACAAGAAACAATTTCAGAATAGCTTCTCTAGCCTTAGAGAAAGCAAAGTTTCAAGTTGATTCTAACAGTGACATTTCCCTAACGCTACCTAGAGGCACCTCATACAAGATTACATTTTAAAAATCCAGGATCATATTCTTCAGCTTTTTTTTCCTTTGTTCCCAAATGAGCCTTCTTTCCACTGAACTCTACTACTGTATCGCTGTTGCAGAAGATTTATTGCTTACATTCAAATGATGTTGTGCTCCTTTAAGATCCTGTGCATTCTCTCTGAAATGATCATTGGGGAGATCCACCTGCTTTGCTATACATCTCATATTTTAATAGAACACAGAAACTTACTAGTTGAATAATAAGCTGAGAAGCTTCTCCTTGATTTGCCACCGGAAGCAACACCATCCCAAGTTCGAGTACAACAAGTTTTTGTACTCCTAGGTAGTACTGATCACTGATTGGGGTTTTCTCTACGATCACAATTCCCCTAAGACTGCTGGCCTGCATTGAGAGGAAAAAGATATTAAGAAAAAACTTGTTAGTGACAAGTTAATGCAATGTAACGGAGAGAAATTCTTTCAAGTATGAGCTGCCTAATAGCAAATCAGAGGAAGAATGCAAGTTGCAGCAACAGGACAGAGGTTTAATACAGCTGCAGAATGTTTCTGTTTCCAGATGAAAATTATCCCAAAAGGTCATCTCCAATGGAGTTTAAAAAAAAAAAAAAAAAAACAACACAAGAAGAAGGTTTTCAGAAGCATGGAATAAACAAGTATAAAGTGAAAACTTTTCTCTTTATATAGCACTTACATTTCTAAACCTAACCAATCTTCGTTTGAATTCATCCCCTGCAACCAAATCTGCTTCAGAAATAAGTAAAATGCAAGTTCTGTTTGGAAGATGAAAGTCCACCAGTCCCAAGGCATCTTCAAAGATGAGTCTAACTTTCCCTTAGGGTGAGATTGTTAGAAGGAAAAATACAGTAGTTAAAAATATACTAGCAATTAATTCACAGCACAGCCTTCCTAAAGTGTCAATAATTCTAGTGACTTGGCAATGAACTTTATAGAAAGCCTCTTTTCCCTTTAAGTAAATCTGTCAGAAGCAGTCCAAACTGCTGTGTGATGTCTTTAGTAATGCAAATTAATAGCAGTTCCAATCTACAGATTTAAAAGTACTAAAGCTGCCCAGTAAACTCTGGAATTGAACAAAAATATCACATGCTTTGCTGGAGGGAGCATCATAATTTAGTTTGTTGTGCCAGCAAGACAGTAGCAGAGTACAGATGTAAATTCAAGGGAGCTCAGTGGAGATGCAAATCTGCAAAGCGGCACAACAGCAGATTCTGCTCCTTCCCTGCAGTGCTCTGCAGCTGGGAAAAGTGAGCTGATCATACAGATACATGACAAACAAACGGGATCTTTCAGCCTGCTAAAATAGTCCGTACCACAAATGTGGGACCAGTCAGGCACAGAATAAAGCATATTCCAGCTGTTCTCAACCCTACTGGGCAATAGAGGGGAATGTTTAGCCTGACTTGCGTTCCACTATGTGCCTACCTTGTAGCCTTTGGGCTAGCTCTGAGCCTCTCCACTTCTCATTTCCAATCACATGCCCGTAAGGGACAACTATAGATCCTGCTGTCACAGGAGAGTTGGCTTTTGTTGTCATCAGACCTCCTTCAAAATCCTCCTTCAGTAGCAGTTACACCTTAGAAAGAAATGTGGAAAAATAGCAACACACTTTACAAACCAGTTCCAAGCTTATAAATTTTAATCATAAACTTAGGATGCAATATTCTGGAAGAGACACGATCTGCTTCCTCAAGCTTCCTTACAGCTAAGGGGAACATATCAAAATCGGCCAGCAACTCTGTTCACTTCAATACAGGCTGTTGTGCTGGCTTGAAAATTCCACTTTCAGCTTTACCACTCAGTCTGAAAAATGCCTGAATTAAAACACACAGACGGTGAAAAAACCCGAATTGCCTTTTCCATACCTTCATCCAACTTGCTTGGAGAAAACCTTCCTGAATTACAAAGCCAACTCCAGAGGCCCCTCCATCCCTCAGCTGGTGGAAGTCTCCAGACCAATTATTACAAGGTAGCTGCTGGGAGAGATTATGTTCAGGTTCGCTTTACGCGGTGTCCTGACTTGAACGAGCCTTGGAAGCTAAGCTGTGATCTAAAGGACCAGCACCACAGGCAAGCCGGTCCCCCCGCAAACACGCACACGGACACGCATCCCACGGCGGAGCCCCGTCTGGAGAGCGGGGACGGGCCGCAGGGGCGCTGCCCGGAACACAGGACCGCCCGCGGCAGACAAGGGCCCCCGGGCAGGGGGCCGGGAAGCGGCAGCGAGAGCTCGGCAGGCCGCGGGCGGAGGAGGAGAGGAGCAGAGCAGGAGAGGAGGAGAGCAGGAGAGGAAGGGCGGAGGGCGGGCCTCCCCCGGGGCTGTTGCTAAGGCCGAGCGGGGCTGAGCAAGGCCCGTGCTGAGTGGAGGAGCGCGGGCCCGCAGCGAATCCGCCGCGGCCTTGTTTCCAGGCGGGTCGCGAAGGCGAAGCGTCCGAGGCGGCGAGGAAGCGGCCGTGAGGCGGTGGTCGGAGCCGGCCCGTGCTGATGGCGTTCCTGTTCAGGAGAGGCCGGAGGGGCCCCTTCGTGAGTATCGCTGTGCCTTACCGTGAGCGGGGACAGCAGGACACGGGGTTCTGTGCGCGGCTGGGGCGAGGGGTGGTTTCTGCGGCTGATGCCGGTGATCGCTGAGCACTTTAAAGTGAAAATCGGGGGGGGGAAGATCAAGCCCAAGCCAAGACAAAATGGTATCTGGGGGCTGGTGCGTTCCTTTCCCTCAGTCCCTGGCCTGCCCGGTTTTTCAGGAACGCCGAGCTTCCTTCCCCTTTCTTTCCCCTTTTTCCTTCCCCTTTTTCCTTCCCTTTCCCCTTCCCTTCCCTTTCCCCCTCCCTTTCCCTTCCCTTTTCCCTTCCCTTCCCTTTCCCCTTCCCTATCTCTTCCCTTTCCCCTTCCCTTCCCTTTCCCCTTCCCTTTTCCCCTTCCCTTTTCCCCTTCCCTTTTCCCTTTCCCTTTTCCCTTTCCCTTTTCCCTTTCCCTTTTCCCTTTCCCTTTTCCCCTTCCCTTTCCCCTTCCCTTTCCCTTTCCCCTTCCCTTCCCTTTCCCCTTTCCCTTTCCTTTCCCTTCCCTGGGCTCGGGGAAGCCCTGCGGGCTGGCAGCGCTGCTCGCTGCCGGGGCCATGCTCGAGGCGCCGCTCGGTGCTCGAAAGTGAGCTGATGAAAGTTCTGATCGGCGGCCCAAAGCAGACAAAGGCTGTACGCTTGTCAGCGGTGGTGCGGGTGTTCTCTCCCAACGTACTTGAACTAACAGAATTTTTGTTTGTTCCTGGAATGAAAGCGTTGTTGTCATACTTTTGCCGTGGGATGACTTTGACTCAGCTGTGTTTCCTGGTGGTCTTAGTAGGGTCAGTCATAGTCGTGTCTACAGCCTGTAGTAAACGAAATGGTGCATGCCAGACAGACGTGCAGAATTAGGGAGCAGTGTGTTTGCATGACTGAGTAAAAAGGCAGTCTTTTAATGCACCATTTAATTATTTGATATGACTTCATATAAAACCAGAAATATTTCCCGGTTTGCATCTTCATTCTCCTGTTGGAGAAATGAATTAAAGAATAATTGGGGGAGAAAAAGATCTGTAGCAGAAATGGCAGGAACTTCGCCTGTTTCACTCCATAAAAAAGTAACATCTGCCCAAAGGTGATGGATTTATTATGGCATAGTATTTTCTGATGCCTAGAGAGAGAACAAGAGGTAATGAGCACAATCTCAAGCATAGACAATTCAACTTAAACACAGTAATAAAATATTGTGAGGAGGTTCAGCACTGGACCAGGCTGGAGATACACAAGGCAGGACAGCAAGCAACCCTCTTGTGCTTGACCCAGCTTTGAGCAGGAGCTTGAGCTGGACAATCTCCAGAGCTCCCTTCCAACCTCAACCAGTATCCAGTTTCCTTCACAGTACTTTCATAGGAACTCTGGTCCCAGTTTTTCTGAGCTGGTATTTAATGTTATACTATTAAAAAAAAAATTACTGTGCTTGCTGATGAAAAAAATATTGGTTTTTTTGTTTCTTTATAATTAAGGTTGAACCTTTGACTGCAAGACTTAGTGGTAGGGGGTTTTTTTTCCATCTCATACTGCTATGACTGAGGATTGACAAACTGTAGAAGAAAGGAGAGTAACATTGTTACTCTGAAGCAGCATTCAGATATTTTGAAAAAAGTTATTTTCTAGTCCAATTTTTCTTGTGTATCTATAGGAAAAAGATGAACAAGCTATAATTCTTGTTTTGCAGATTGTGATATAGTGGATAGAAAATGTACATTCATGGGTCTCATGTAAATTACATTTCTAACCTTCAAGAGCAGCTGTTCATAAATGTTAAATGAACTTATCAACTTTACATGGTGTTCTGACTTTAAGGGGAATGAAGTGCCATCTCAAGTCTTCTGTTTACATTAATTGCATGTAATTGTTCTTCCTTTTTATATTATTTTGCATTGTTGGTTTCTGTGCACATTCAGTTCTGTGTTTTTTCTCATTGTAATCCTTAAAGTCATTGTCAACTAATTTTATTTTAAATCATTTAGAAACATATAGCTCATGGCCTGGTCCCTGCTGCTACCATAGCTCCTAAACCTGCAGTTCCCCGCACCCCTCCCCCTCGTAGTCCAAACCCTTCTCCAGAAAGGCCCAGGTATGTGTTGTTTTTTGGATTTTTAAAATTTTTTAAAATATTTTTTGTTGTTTCATCAGGTATTGTAGCATACTAGAAAAATCTGATTAGAAGAATTGCATGTCTTTGCAATATTTATAAAACCTTTCATAAAAAGAATATATTTTTAAGGGGGGAAGTTTCTCACTCTGAACTTTTTTTTCCCCACTCCTAAGCATGGTAAATATTCAGGACAGTAACTGTTATGAACATGTGACTTGTCTGGATCAATTAAAGACAAATGGTCTATTTAAAGTTAGTGGAGTTTTTAATTTGGCTGCTACAGTAGAGTGTAGGGCTGCAGCAGCACAAGTGCCATGAGTCAGGAAATGTTAGCTCATTAGAAAAACATAAGTTAAACCTTGCTACCATACCAGGGACTTAAAAAACTGGCATGTAACACCACTCTGGATTGGAAAAATGCAAATTATTTTTCTTTTAAGTTGTAGTTTCTTACAGTTTTTATTCTATGTTTTCTCTGCATTCTGGTTGTTTTCCATGGCCTTTTTAGTGTCTGTAACATTCCTACTTAATTCTAATTAATTTCTTCTTTCTTTGTGGCCTCAAGTTCTTGTCATTCATTTTAGAGTTCTCAGCTTCTCACTGCTTTAATCTTAGTTCCTACTTATTTTTCCTTTCCATCAAACCTTTCTCTGTACTCCACAGCATCACACAAACAGGCACTTCTGTTTGCTTGTCCTGGTTTGCAGTGTGCCAACACTTGTTAACAACTTCAGAGTCATCAGTAAAAGGTTTAGGGTAGGGAATAATGGAGACAAAATAGCAGGACATGGAAGACCTTTCCAACACAACACAACACAAGGTAGTATTGTTATGGCTAAAGTGAGTGCTAAATACTGTAAATTATTGATGAGAATTTTGGGAAAGTAATTCAGTATCTGCATGTGATTTGGGAAAACAAATAGCTATTGTACCTTACTCTTGGATGGCTGCATTACTGTTTTGTGCTTTGCTTTGGGAGGTTATAGTTTGTAACCAGTCCCACAGCATTCAGTGGTATTTATGCTGGTTAACTGTGAACATTTTGCTTTGATTAAATAGAGAAGA
Organism: Motacilla alba alba; assembly: GCF_015832195.1. Taxonomy (NCBI): domain Eukaryota; kingdom Metazoa; phylum Chordata; class Aves; order Passeriformes; family Motacillidae; genus Motacilla; species Motacilla alba. Next base: position 3,573,132 of record NC_052026.1, read on the forward strand.
CATTTTGCAAAGGAAAAGTTATAAAATGTGGAGCACAGAGAAAGCATCAGTATTGCTTCATTGCTTTATTCTGTTTCCTTCCAGGTCTGCTCTAGCAGCAGCAATCCTTGCAACAACACTAACGGGGCGCACTGTTGCTATTCCTCAGCCTCGGCAGAGATCCCTTTCTGAAAGTGATTCCACCTTCTTGGAACAAGAATGTTTCGAGCCATATGCAACAGTCACAGAGCTCGGAATAGGGTAGTGTATGCTTTCTGGTTTGGTACCTCAAACTGTGGTGATAAATGATACCTTGGAATGTCTCAATGAGCAATTTTACCAGAGTGACAGCAAACTCCTGCTCTTACAGCTGCTTACTTTTTTCTTACCATATCCTAAATTCAGTCTGAAGTGTCTAACAATCCTTATTCTGTTTCTTGTAAGTGGTGTCACACATACAATCTTCAGAGAGGCAGATTTTGATTGTGCAGCAGTCACAAGTAAAATCAGGTACATATTCTGTCAAATGATGATCAATTTTACAGAATGTGATGAACTGAGGAATCACTTGAATTACATGATATTTCCTTTGTGCTAAAATGATTATTTCAGACTATCTTTTTGGTAGAATTAGGGACTGTCTCTCATCTGGCATTTTAAGATTGAGAGGAAAAGGTGGTACCAGTGTTAATTGTCTATTTTAGAGTATACACACAGACACTGCCTTGGAGATGGTTTATTATCCCGTACCATTTTGGGGGGTTTTTGATCTGTTTGGTTTTGGTTTAGTTTGTGCCCAGGGTGGCTGCTGTCTCTGCTTCAGCCCCCATCCTGCCTGGCTCTGGGGCTGTTGAGAAGAATGGAGCTGAGCCGGGGTGTCTGGAGGGAGTTTGGGGCAGGGTGGGAGGCAGCCCTTCCCTTGTTCCACTGGACACACTGACCAGGGATCCTGCTATTTCTGTGGGTTTTGCCTGCTTGTTTTTGGTGGGGTTTTTTTTTGTCTGTTTGTTTTTGGTTAGTTGGTTGTCAGGTTGTTTTGGATTTTTGTTTTTTGTTTGTTTGTTTGGTTTGGTTTGGGATTTTTCTGGGTTTTTTTGGTTTTTTTTAAATTATTGTTATTTTTGCTTTGGCACTGTGATTGTGCCAGCTTGGCCTCTTTCTCTGCTCTGCTCTCGGGAAGCCCTGAGCCAGTGCGAGCCCACCAGGAGCTCTGCACAGCCCAGGGACCAGCCAGCGCTGCTGAGCCGTCCCGGGGAGTCTCGTGCCGTGTCTGGCAGCTGGGGCTGCTGCTGCCCAGAGTCCTCTGCAGAGCCCCGGCTGCTGCTCCGGGGCTTTCCCTACACTGGAGCTGTTTGCCCCTCCCTTCCAGGGGGTAAAAAGTTCAGCTGCAGCTGCAGAGCTTCTGCTGCCTCTTGCTTGCTGTCCCGGGGGAGCCCGCCATGCCGTTCCAGCTTGCTGCTCTGAGGTTTCCTGCTAGCGCCCCTTTTGCTATCCAGAGGGGCAACGGGACCGGCTGCCCCTGTGAGTTTGTAATGGAGGCGCCTTCTCCATCCCTGTGTGCCAGCTGTGCCCGCCATTGTCTGGGTGAGAGAGAGCTGGCCAGCGCCTTCTCCATCTCTGTGTGCCTTCTCCATCCCTGTGCGCCTTCTCCATCCCTGTGTGCCGGCTGTGCCTGCCATTGTCTGTGAGAGGGAACTGGCCAACGCCTTCTCCATCCCTGTGTGCTGGCTGTGCCCGCCATTGTCTGTAAGAGAGAGATGGCCAGTGCCTTCTCCATCCCTGTGTGCCTTCTCCATCCCTGTGTGCCTTCTCCATCCCTGTGTGCCTTCTCCATCCCTGTGTGCTGGCTGTGCCTGCCATTGTCTGTGAGAGGGAACCAGCCAGCGCCTTCTCCATCCCTGTGCGCCTTCTCCATCCCTGTGTGCCGGCTGTGGCCGCCATTGTCTGGAAGAGGGAACCGGCCAGTGCCTTCTCCATCCCTGTGTGCCGGCTGTGCCCGCCATTGTCTGTGAGAGGGAGCTGGCCAGCGCCCTGTCCATCCCTGTGTGCCTTCTCCATCCCTGTGTGCCAGCTGTGCCCACCATTGTCTGGGAGAGGGAGCCGGCCAGCGCCTTCTCCATCCCTGTGCGCCTTCTCCATCCCTGTGCGCCTTCTCCATCCCTGTGTGCCAGCTGTGCTTGCCATTGTCTGGGTGAGAGGGAGCTGGCCAACGCCTTCTCCATCCCTGTGTGCCTTCTCCATCCCTGTGTGCCTTCTCCATCCCTGTGCGCCTGTGCCCGCCATTGTCTGGGAGAGGGAGCCGGCCAGACTCGCGCCACAGCGCCCCCTGCGGCCGCGGAGGACTCAGCGCCCCCGCGCTGCCGGCCAGGAGCCAGCAGCGCCCCTGCTGGCTGCAGCCATGACTGCGCCGAGGGGGCAGGGCAGCCAAGGCTGATGCGGGGTTTCTGGGTAGGGTAAAGTTCCACAGTTTCAATATTTAGCATTTATTCTTTTCTTTTTTTCCCCTCTGTTTTTGTGCCTTGCAGGCACCTTTATTATTTTTGTAATAAACAGGGTTTTTTTCACTTTCACCCCCTGGTATCTGTTTTTCTCACTGGCAGAAAAAAAGGGAGTTATTGAAGCCCTTTCTCTTTAGAGGAAATGCACATTCCAGGGTGTTTTCTCCTGAAATTTGTCTTGAAAGCAAGACAACTCCATTCCTTGTTTGCAGCTAACAGAAGCTTAGATGTCTGTGTATCTCTTTGGACTTGTGTACATTGTAAGACTGATGGTTCTACTTTACTAGTGTTGGGTTATTTTGAAGAGTAGGCGGTGCTGAAACAGGCATTAAATTGCTTTTTGCAGATCTAACTGGAAACTCGATGGTTGTGACAGATCTCCTCTACAGTCCCTGGAAATATCGGGCAATTATGGTGAAGATGAGGACATGGATACATATCTTTCAGATGCTGATAAAGAGGCAGAGTCCAGCTGCCAGAGTAATGAGAAAAGGGAAGGAAGCTTTAGCACCAATGCTATTTATGCTGTTCCCTGCAAAACTAAAAAGGTAAGATTTTTAAATGCATTAGTTCTTTTACTATGTTTTAGTATATTAATGCATGTTAATATTTCAGATGGTTTGTATTCTCTTCTTATTCTTCAGGCATGTATTCAATATTTATTGCACATGCTAATTTTTGTGATTCATTTACTCTCACATGAATTGTGCAGGTTTGTTGGTTGTCACAGAGTCTCTCTGGTTATTAGGAGCACACTGGTATTGTATATAATTATCATGCATAATTATATTGTTTATAATAATCATGCATAGTCTTGTGAAATATCCAGTAATTTATATTGAGCATGGTACTTACATAGTAGATGATTTGTTAAAAGCACTAGTAACTTTACTATTAAATGGTGGAAGCTATTAGTTATTAGTTAATAGTTATTAGTTAATAGTTATTAGTTAATAGTTCAGTATTGTGCTGATGAGCACAGGCCTATATAGAAATGGGGGGATTCAGAATCAAACAAAATAAATGAACTTTTTCTTGAAGACCAGGGAATTTTTGTATGCTATAATTTTGGATTGTCTTAACCAGCAATGAACTTTATACTCCTAAGGCACATTTAAAGTTAAATCTAAATTGAGACAAAAGTTTAATAAACAGGAAGAAGTGCCTGAGTAGGAAAAAGGCAATAAAAGATCTCTTAAAAAAAGTCTCTTCAAAAAAACCCAGCACTAGTAAAGTGTGACCATCAGTTTTAGAATATACACTGCAGATCCCAAAACATGAAGAATCCATAAAACACCCAAGGTGCAGAGACAGTAGCTGGTAAGAAGAGGGAAGGGGAAGAAAAAACAAAGTGGGGGAGCGAGTAGAACATGTGGAACACTGGTGTGTGATCAGTGGGCAAAGCAGCAAAGATAATGCAGCAGTGGTTCATTGATCCCTCACAGCAGTGGTGCAGTAGATAAATGGTTGACAATCGAGATCACATGCACCACAGCAGACAAGGAAACTGAGAATCATTTCATGGACTCTTGTGACCAAAGAAGGTGACAGAGAATTCTTGAACTAATCACTTCATACTTGCTAACCTCCTGCTGATCACTGTAAGGTTTAGATTTTGTTTGCATAGAGCCCTAAACAACAGCAAAACAAAACAAAAAAACCTTACAAACACCACCCCCCCCACCCCCCCCCACGAGAACAAGAGAAGAAACAAATCTTATAATTTACTATTTTAAAATATTAGTGAACAATTCTGAATGGGACTGGGACGTTAATACACTACATGTGTCATACAGGTATCAAGGTGCATGGGCTGTTTTAACAGTGATCTCATGATTTAGAGAGGTTTGTCTTATTTTTACATAGGAGGAGTTTCCACCATCTCCTATTCCTAATGCTGACAAGAAAGAGGTTTCTTCCCATGAAACTGAGTCTCAGGTGGTGGTGGACAAGTCAGGTGTGCAAATAGAAGGTAAGTAAATTTACTTTAAGTCAAAATGCCGTGCCTTTCAATAACATTGGGAAAAATTAATAAAATAAATGTAATACTATATTGTAATATTATACTCCTTTTTGTAAAACAGTTAAAGAAATGCTACTAAATGCTTAGCAGTTTCTAATAGTTACAGAAAATTAATTAAAACCTGCATAAAGAGGGAAGATTGCTCTATACTGCCTGTGGAATGAACTGCCAGCCACTGTAAAATGAGGAGGTGGGGAGGAAGGTTTTGTGAACTCTTGTTTTGTAAAGTGCAGCCATTCTCTACTATGTTTTTGTTGATATAGGTGCCAGAAGCAGTCAGGTTTGTAATCTGGAACTTTTTGGAGTGTTGCTGTTTAAAAAAAAAAAAAAGGAAAAAAATAGAAGCTAAAGAAACTAGCAATGCTCAAAAAAAAACCAAACCAAAACAAAAGAGCTAGAGATAAAGGAAAACATTTTTAATCAGTTATTTTAGTTGTATGAAAAAATGTCTGAAAAACAGTAGTAAAATCTTACTGAGTTTTTAAATGATCAAATGGCATGATAGTAGTGTTGTTTATACCTTCTACAAAAGCTGTATCATTATTGGTGTCAGGATGTTTCTTCAGAATACAGAAATAAACATGATAATGAGTCTCAGGCTATCAACCCAAGCACTAATTGTCATGATTCACAAATCATTTTTTTTCAATAAGTAATTTCATTAGATTAGGGACATTTGGATTGTTACTGGATCTGCCCTTAGGCTATTTTCTTGTAACAATAGAAAATTGTGGAGAGAAAAATTATAGCAATAGAGCAACACCAATCTACTGGTACAGCAGTTTTCTTGCATAATTATCTTGTCTGTTATTTTCAAATCAGGAAAAGGGAAATAAGAATTAGTTTTGGAGCTGGAAAATGCAGTTGTTACTGAGGATGAAAAACACAGATTCCCTATAGCACCTACAAAGGAAGATGGTTTATTGTAAAAAAGCAGGCCTTTTTATGCTGTGTTCAGAGAGTAAACTCTTCCCTGTTTCCATTCTCAAGGAACAGAACAAACATGCAGTGGCTGCCTGCCTCTGCAGGTGCTGCTGTTGCCATGTTCCTTTACCCCATCACCTTTTTGGTCTCACAGTGTCCATGTGTGCCCTGACCAGTCAGAATCCCAGACACGAGGTGGGCACACACTGCTTATATGGCTTGTTTTCTGTTTATACAACTTGTTTTTTTAGGTTTTGTAACTTGGTTTTTGCTATCCCCTTAGCTGAGGCTTTCCCAGAGTGCTTTCTGGTGTACCAGAAATGAACAGGAGTGAACAGAGGCCTGTCAGGCCCTTATAGAATAAGACTTTTTGTATCTTCCACAGATGGTAGCACTCTGTAGCTAGTGGATTGGAAAGAGGAAGCAGAACTGAGTCAATTTGCAAAAAATTGTGTCTTTCTGTATTTTATTCATGTTGGATCCCAGCATTTTTTCAGTATTTTTTCAGTGGACTCTATTTCTCTGTTTATTTCTCTATTTTGTAAAGAACAGTATTCAGAAAAAAATGGTTGCTTTGATAAAACCATTTGGGAAGTGAAGGCATTAAACTGAAAAAATGTAGGATATATACAGTTTCTAATCCCCCTTGTACATTGTTAGTGCTACAGTCCTTGAAAGCTGTCAGAATTACATGTGTTTTGTTCAGAAATGCAGTAGGATCCAAGTCCAGAAAAATCAGTGACAATATTTCATTTGTTCTTCAGTCAAATTCTAAATTTATAACAGAAGCCAACAATACAGCTTCATTTCTTCCATACTTGCACCTGTCCAGTGTGAGCTGAAGGGAGGTCTCACATCAGTGTCCTGATACACCATGAAACAGTTATTGGAAAATTAGTGGTCTAATCTGTGGTTTGGGAAGGGCTTTCTTACATTTATTTGTATTTATTATATGTGTGCATACATATCCTTAAGAACCCTTAGAGCTTATGGACTTTAAATAATTTTTTTGTTCCAAGTGACTAAAAGCTCTGTTTTTCTTTAACAGAAGATCAAAATCTGGGCTTGAATTTAAAGGTAAGACTTTTATAAAGGTTGATTTATGATGCATTTTGGAAAATAGGGTGTCATAAAAAGCTGATAGGTTTGCAGTCACTTAAAAGAAAACTAATTTATTGCCACTATGGAATCTTTGTCTTTTGGAATACAAGAATAGCTAATCATTCATTTTGAAAAAATGCTACTATGTAGGTAAATGTGCCATACAAAAGTTGTTGGTTCATTTTTTTATAGTATGTTGTCTGTTACTCCTCATGTGAAAGAAAGAAACTGAGAATGAGAGACAACATGCTATAGCAAGAGATAGCTCATACTGTTAATTTTCACATTCTGAGCCTGACTTTAATGCATTTTTGTCTATTTGAGCTGATCTTAAGCTTTCTTAAGCTTGAAAAGGAATACCCAAAAATTTAGTTTCTCAAATCAGCTTGCCAGAAGATTGTTTATGAAAATGGTCAGTTCTTCCATTGTTATCATAACTTTTTTCTACAAGTTCTTAACCACATATCTTTTTCTTTGAAATTGTTCATGAGTTTTGTTGTCTCATTTAGTGATTGGTGTCACTCAGTATCATCAATATTAAATTAATGACAGCATATCCTTACAAAACTTCACTGCTGTTACGTAAAAACATGGCGAAAGTCTCCACATCACCCTCACCTCAAGTAAATACATTAGCATAAATGACAGTATAATACTTTCCTGGTGAAAGAACCTTCTGAAAATGAAAAACAAAATACTTTTTTTGTTGTTTGTTTTTTTTTCCTTCAGCAAAGAAAGAACAAAGTTCTTCAAGTTTGAAAAACACTTTATATTTTTATTTATTTGCTGATACTCAGTTAGGGACTGACATAATTGACTACTCTAAAGTCTTACCCTGTACAAACTAGTAAGTGGGAAGAATACCCTTCCTGTTTCATCAAGGTTTGTGTTTGTGACTTTTATGTTCGGTTTGAGAACGGTACATTTCTGACTACTAAAGATAATAGTGAGTTTCAGGTGTCCACAAGGGACTGGTGGCAGTGATAATTGATAAAATGATGTCCAGATGAGTAGATGATAACTTGTGTATTATTAGCAGTGAATCCAACCTTCAAATTAGTAGCTATAAAAGAAACTCCTAAAGTTTTATTTCTTAAGTTCTTCAGCAGTGATGCTGTTAAAACAGATTATCTCATTTTTTATTTCTCTGCTAGGAGGAAAAAATAGTAGCTGAAAATCTGATACATGACAAACCTCCACCCTCCCCAGGTATTTTGGATTTTTCAATGACTTTGCTAGACATTTTCACTTGATTAATATGCATGTGTAAATGAAAATCAGTTTTGCTGATGCAACAATGCATCTAGAGTTTTGGAGCTAATTTAAAAGTTTACTTTTGTAAGACTTGCTCAGTTACTTCTATTCAGTAACACTGAGGCTGTTCAATGGGAAGGAATGTAAAGCTCTCACTGGGTGGGTGATCAAAATTTGCAGGGTTCAAGAATACTGACTAGTCCATGCAGGGCACAAACACTTTGCTTATTGCAGTGAGCATTTCAGTTTCACCTCTCCAGTCACTGATGTTTGGGGGAGAGAGATCTGCTGACACTGTCTTTTCCATTAAAAGAATCGATGGTTTTAGTGTCTGAGAGAAAAGATGGGAACTTGCTGCCACTTCACAGCTCTCTTTCCAAATCCTTTTTTTTTTTGGTCTTTCTAGTCTTACCTTTTGGGAGTCATGAGCTGACTTTGATCTTATAAAGTATCACTCATATATTATGTTAATATTAGAAAAAAATGGATTGTAATTTCCTGAAACTCCTGTTCCAGTCTGGATACTGATTTAGATCTTATAAAGTATCACTCATATATAATGTTAATGTTAGAAAAAATGGGTTGTACTTTGCTGAAATTCCTATTCCAGTCTGGCTAGTATTTAAATACCTTGTTCTGTGGCATTACAGATGTGTCTGTTCGGGCAAGGCAAGCATGGGAAAATACGAGCAAAGAAAAGTTCAGAGAGCTGAAACAAGAAAATTGGTCTCTGAAGAAGGCATTCCAAGCTGTGGTCCAGCAGTTTGAGGGAACAAAACAGTGCATAGAAGAACAGCAATTAAAGCTGAAGACACTAGAAGAAGAAAACAAAAGACTTAAAGAAGCTGTAGAGAACTCACATAGAGAAGGTGGGAGAAATGTATAAGCTATTCTGTAGTTATCTTGTTTCAATTTTTCTAATTTCTTACAACCTTTTCCTCTAGCACTAGGTTTCAAGTCCTTGATTTAGTCAAGTATGCATGCAGAAGTAGTTTCCAAACAGTATTTTCTACATTTGTAGAAATTTTGTCAAGGAATCAGTACATGATAAGAAAAAAAATTACTTGTTTTTTGAAACATAATGGATTTTTTGCTAGTAGTTTTTCATGGGATTTTCCATTTTTCTTTCTCTTTGAGAGAAGTTATTGGTTATTATTCTAGCTTATTTAATTTTTTTTTTCAATTATCAAATTGTTGTGAACATTTCTTGAATTTCAGTGGAACTTTCTTGTTGGATATTTGTTTTAATAGGGGAGGCAACAGAATTACTTTCTCTCAGACGACAAGCACAAGAGCTGGTAGATGAAAATGATGCTTTGAAAACAGTGGTCCATCGTTTAAATGTAGAATTAAGTCGCTATCAAACTAAATTCAGATCATTGTCCCAAGAAGAGGTGAGAACCTTGGTTATCAAGGCAGTTTCTACTGAAATGTCCCATTGTCTGTTATTTAATCTTTTGAGTTTTTTATGACTTTCCTCCAGATTTGCCATAAAGTCTACAAATTGCTCTTTTTCTGAAATTAAAATAATTCAAAATAAGCCTTTATCATGAAGTCTAGTATTATGAATTCAGTATTATTATTATTCAGTATTATTTTGTATCAGTAACATACTGGACTTTCAGTTGTATTGGGTGTGTGTTACGTATGCAACATATGTAATAAAAACATAAGCTTGTGTGGGGTGATGATTGTGACTGCAGTGGACAGTTGCTGGTGCTTCAAAAAGCAGGAAGTCATGTCAATATCTTTTAAAATATCTATTCTAGAATGCAAAGCTGAAAAGCTTACCCATGGAAGGACCACAACCACCATGGCTGGTAAGTCAAATAATATTTTCACTTGACTCTTCATTCCTCTCTAAGTAAAGAAGTAGAATTTCTTTACTGGAATCAAAGTACTCAGATATTACTCTGCTGAACTATCACATACTAATAGAATATTATAAACATTTCTTTTGTGGCAGAAAAATATGTATGGCAGAACTTTGTAATGAATGTGTGGAGTTCCAGTTGAATGTACAGTAAGCTGCAAACTGCACATAGTCACCAACTTTGAATTAGTGAAAAGTATTGTTATGCTGAGAACCAGAAATGTCATCTTCACTTGAAATTGTCTAGCATGTTGTTTGCTTCAGGGTCTTCCAAGGTCTATTGCTTAATTGATAATCTTAATTGGTAATCTTTTCTGTTACTTTTTTTTACAATTATACTAAAAGAAAACAGAATATTTCTGATTGTAGGAATGGTCATGGATCCAGTAGTAGCCTATGAATTTCTGGCAAGGGGAAGGCAAACAGTGCATGAAAGGGAATGCATTTGTAATACGTAAAAACATTCCTCCTTGAAATACTAAACAGATCTTATATTTTCCTTCCTCACTGTTACTGAGAACTATACAGAGTAGGAAAGTTCTCCTGCTCTGTCTTTTTAGCCAAAATAGCCAATAATCACATATGAATGTATTTTTAGCCTTAAATATGCAGATTTGAGAGTGTAAAAATTCCCTTCCCACTTACTAATGAATCTGGGATAATTTTTTTAGCAGTAGTATTCACTGTAGTGTTTGAATCTTGTTTTGCATTCATGTGCATCCATATTCTTCTCTGTTACATCTAGTGTTAAGTTAAAGCTGCTTTTTAGAAGAAAGATACAAGTAAAGCATGCAGTCTTTTCCTTTCCAAAGCTTGCTCCTAACACGGCACTGTGAGGTGTTTCTGCAGCATGATTCTGCATATCATGGTCTGTGTGCTTGTGTAAGTTCTGCATTTTAATCTGCAAGTCATATATGAAACCCCTTTAACAGCTTTCAAAACTAATAATATATAGCTAAAGTAAAAGATACAGATGAAATTATGGCTTGTAGTTAATTTACATGTATTTATTTTTAAATTTTCTTTTAAGTTGGATATGAAGTATTTGTCACCTCTTCTGTTGGCATATGAAGATAGAATAAGAGAAAAGGAAGATTTTATTCTTGAACATGAGGCAAGTTGCCATTTAGAAAAAATATCCACTAAAGCAGGAATAAATTACTGAATTTTTTAAAGTGATTTGCCAGTGATGGTCTCTGCCTAAAATTTAAAGCAACTTTGTTTAACTTTTCCATGCATAGTTACTGTGCTGTCTGGTCCTATTTGGCTTGCTTGTTTTTGTCAGCCTGTTCACATTTAGGAGCGTGCACTACACTGAGATATGTAAGACGTGCTCTAAAAATGGAGCAAACCATAACTAGTCAGTGGTGGAAAGAATTTACCACTGTCATAATGGGAACTCAGTGCTCCTGCAGCTGCTTGTGGGTTTTGTGGTAGAAGAATACTTACTTCTAGGTGTTAAAAGATTGGGCACTCTTTTTGCTTTTTAGAAGCATTTTTTGTCACTGAATCTTTGAAAAATGGCTATTTGCTTCAGAGTGCAACTCTCCTATGTTTTGAAAGTAAATGTATTTCCTTCCAAAAATTCAGCCATAAAATAAGAAGAAAGCAGCAAGGGTTTTTTATATTACTGTAAATTAACTGTGTTGTCTTACAATATTCAAATCCATGTCACTCCTACTGAAAATGGATAGTATCATCCAGTAATTTCCAGAATTCAGCTTTTTAAACCTATCTTCTGAGGGTCTACAACTTGGAAAAATGTGGCACAAAATCAGTATTATTTTTAATCAAATATTACTAGATTAATGAAATAATTTAGAAATCAAATATGCACACCTGAATTAGAGATGAATGTGTAGTGAAATAATATTCAATAATGACAAGAACTAGAAGGCACCTAAGCATGTGTACTTCAAAAAATTTTTCTTGATGTAAAAATTTAAGCAAAATAATTATAAAGAATTTTATATGAAATCCTTTGTCTTCCAGGAGGATATGAAGAATTTTAAAGCACGAGTTGAAGAGTTGGTGAAGGAGAATGAAGATTTGCATGGACAATTAAATAACTTCATAACCCCTACAGAATGGCAAGTTATATTCCTAGAAATTAATTTCAAAGTTTAAAATTATTTTGCTTATTTTGTGCAAACTTTTAAAATTAATTTTAAAATTAAGATCTTAAGGAAATTTTTTTTTGTCTTCAAACACTGTTTTTCTTAAGAATTAATAGCATCATGACTCATGTTGAAACAAGGCTGATCTGCAATGCCTGGAATAATTTTGGAGTAAAGATTAAATGTGAATGGGGAGTTTTGCACTTGAAGCCCATGTAATTCTGTCCCAGATATTGCAGGTTACACACCTTTACAGTGTGCCAATGACATCAGTTTTCCACTAATACAAAATAGCACTGGAATGTGGCATTAGAAGAATTTGATGTTTTTGAGAAGTGAGACAATGCAAATGAAGTTAAGTGAGACAGTGCATAATGAAGTTAAGTTGTTGTTGGAAGTTAGGATTTTTCCTTTTTTATTAATTTTTTTCTCCCATTTGTTGCCTAAGAGATGGGAACGACTGGTACTTAAGATGTGGCTGGAAGGAGGAGGAGGAGGAGGAGTGCAGCTGACTGCAGTCTCCTAGCTGTGGGGCTTTCCCCTGGGAAGTGCAGAGATCCCTGGAGATTTTGGCTGGGATTCAGGGGCTGGGCTCAGCCCCTCACTCAGATCAGAGTGCACAGGAATGGTTTTGGGGCCAGACCTGCTGCCCAGAGGATTTGCTGCCACTGCAGAGTTTGCATCCTGCTCTGATTGTACTGTGGGTGAGCTTCTGCTCACAAGGAGGTTGGAACAGGTTTGGGAGCAGCATCCAATATGAGTGAACAGAAAAATTCTTCCTGCACCCATGGCACAGGTAGTTGCATGCAAGGGCTCAGATAACACTGTGTCTACATAAGGAGGACTTTGGAAGGGACAGCATGCAGCATAATCTTCAGTCTTTCTGCAGATTCAGCCAGTGGCATAGACCTACTTTCAATGAGGCAGAAATACAGGTGTTAGTATCTGCATGGAGTTGGTTACCTCAGGTCCTGCTATTGCTTTTAATAAGGATTTTTAATCTGTTTTTTAAAGAGGTTCAAATATGATTTTGTAAGTTTCCACTGTTGACAATCAGTTGTGTTTGTTCTTTGGACATAACATATGAGTTGTATTTTATTTACAAGCCAGTTCTCATTGCAGGCAGCTCCTGCAAACTCAGGCCAAGCTGGTCTTGGAAGAAAATGGAGTGTTGATGGAGCAACTCAAAATTCAACAAGCTAAAGCAAAAGATAGTCACAGACAGCATGTTCAAGAAGGTAAAAGTGCTTGAGTTGCTATTCATCTGAACTACACTAAAGATGGTACTGCCGGTATTGATTTTTCTAGGGTTTTTGTTTGTTTGCTGTTGTCATTTTTTGTTCTGGCAAGCTTGGCAGTGTTTTGGTTTTGGTTGGCTGGGAGTGTTTTTGCAACTTTATATATGCCTAAAAAGTGTGCTTGAATGTAGGTAACATTAACAGGAGATCAAACTCTGGATGTCAACTGATATTAAAAAAAAAAATGTCATTATCACCTGTTGACACTATAAAAAATACTCCATTTTGACTTCTTCTGAAAAAGTGAGAAGAATTGTTAAACAGTAATACAGTCATTTGCATAATTGAAGAGCACTTCAAATGGAAACAGAATTTTTCAGAGTAAAATGACATTTCAGTGAGCTTATAGCCTTCTTTGAAAAGACGTACTCTTGAAGTTTCTGCACTATTCCAAAACAAGTTGCTTGAGACAGCAAAAAGTCAAGTCCAAACTGTTAAAACACAAACTGACAAATGCTCTGTTACATAATGTTGTAAACAACTAGGAATTAATGTAGTTATGGTTTTGTTGAAGTTTCACTCAGTGGTTGAATTAATTCTGCTATACACAGTTGACTTTTTTTTCCTCCTTCCAAAAGCTTCAAAGTTGACCAAACAAATTGTAGTCTTAGAAGAGAAGAAAAAGAGTCAAGAGGAAGAAATAATGGAGTACCAGAAGCAGCTGGAAGCTTTGTGTTCTACATGTGAAGAGCTGAAAGCCAAACTGGATAGCAGAATAACAGCAGAGGAGCACTTGGCTGTGGTGAATGATTTAAAAAGGTGTGAGTTTACATATGGTGCACAGAGAAAAATTGGTGCAAAGCATGCACATGACACATAGCTCTCTGTAGGAAGGAGGCCAGTGGAAACTTATGCTGGTAGTCCAGGAAGGTAACTACCAAAGCACAAAGAAAGGGAAAGAAGTATTTAAAAAATACTGTCTTCGTTTTTAGAGACATTAAAAATTACAAAATCCCAGTTCTAGAAACATGGGTAGAAGTGTTTTTACCATAGAGTACCTACTGCTAATTGCACCATTTTGAATAGTAGAGGAGGAGGCATTAAAAATACCATTTTTGTCAACTCTATTTGCTTCTATCAGTACTACGTATAAAACATTCTCATTCTTGTGTTCCCATCTTTGGAACATGTCTAAAGAATCCTGACATTCTGAGCTAGAAGTTCTAAGTTTCTTCATTTATTACAATGTGGAAATTACCACAATATGAAACCCCACTACTCGAAAGTGCTGCTGTGCAGCATAATCTGCAGAGTAATGTTTCTGTGAGGACATTCCATAAATCTGAATGCTTTCAAGCCTTTGGATAGGTTAATGTTTCATGGTACAGTGCCATCCTGAGAAGTGCTCAGACCTTGTATTTTGGCGTTGATAGTAATTTATTTGAAAAAAAAAAAAAGGAAACACGAAGAAATTACATCTGGACTGCATATTTTTATCATTTAAATGAAGTGCAGTCAGAAGGAATTACTTGACTAATTTGATATGAGATTGTAACACCTCTCTGATGTCACCAGTGAACATTGAGCATTCTCAGTGTATCTTATTTCATAACTTCAACATGGGTAACTTCCTGTAATGTAGCATTTTAGTGATGGAGATCTGTACATGATACCTGTTCTACACGGTTGGTTTTTGCAGCTGTTTACAGCAGGAGCAGGAGAAAAGGCTCTCTGAGGTGGAAGCTGTAATGGGAAAGATAGCATCACTGCAAGCTGAAAACAAGAAACTGCTCTTAGAGAAAAATAACTTCATGGCTGAGAAGAAGATCCTGGAAACTGAGATGCAGATGACTCAAAAGACAAACAGGTCTTATCACAGTCTCATTTTCTTGTGCAGAAATACTTTTATTTCTAAAACCAGAAACATCTGTAAAAATACTAACTTCCCATAATGTGTATTTTCTACCTACTGCAAAAAAACCCATGTTACCTAAACCTGTTTGTCATGTCTAGAGGCCTGGTTGTCAAGTTTTGCTAACCTTTTTATGTTTTCATGCTCACTTTTCTCTATGTGCAAATTAAGAATATATCTTTAATTTATTGATTAAAATTATCTGAAAATAAGATCAAATTATCTGAAAATAAGATGAGAAGACATACCCTATTTGCAGTTAGATAAGGATAACTCACTATTTAAAGATCTTCTCATGCACCTGGTTGCTTAGAGAGAAGTTCACAATATTTTCAACAGACAGTATTATTGCTCTATATCTTAAGAAAGATGAGCTTGTAGCCATTGCACAAACTGTTCTTTTGAATCATTCTTACTGTTGTTATGCAGATAACATATTGTAAAGAAAAAGCAGCCCCAAAAATTGGAACATGATACTATTGGCACTGCAAATATTCTGAGCCAGTGCATTTTTAACAGTATGTATGATTGTTTGGGACTTGTACATGTTGATTTGCATGTGTGATACAAGTTTTTTAAGGCCATTACTAATTCCCAATCCAAAGATTTTCCCTTTTCTTTTATAGACGATTAAAGAAGAAAATAGGTCTTTTGCAACTGCAGCTGGAGGAAGCAATGGAAAAAGAAGTTGCAGCCCATCACTATCTAGCAAACCTTATTGGGCTGGTGGAGAAAATAGCTAAGGAACGTGATCATCTTGTATTTTTGGTAATTACCTTTAAATAATTAATGTGACTTAATTCATATTTCACACAGTTATCATGCCACTGGCACAAGTTATTAGTCTGAATTATCAAAGAATAAAGCTGTAATTCCAGTTTAAGGATTTAGCTCTATTTAAGTTGGCTTTACCAAGTAGGATAGGAGCAGTGAAAGATTTCTTTTTTCTAGAGGAGCAATTAAAAGCAACTACCTTTATTTCTGGAGGTAATATAATTAAGCCTTAATTCACTTGAGCATTAGGATCTGAAATGGTACTTGCCAAGTTTAAAGGATTTTTTAACCTAGTTTTAGAAGTTAATGTATGAGCTACATGTATTTAAAAATAGCACACAATCATAAAATTTTAATATTTGTTTTGAGTCTTAAGGGTGAACTGTTATCCTCGAAGTGACCTGTATGGACTGTCTGCTGTGGATGCATCTGCACATTATTGCTCCTTATTGGTTAGCAGTCATTTTGACAGGCTGATTGAGAGTTTTGGAACAACTTCTGTTTAGTGGGAGTGGCTGGCATGGAGGTTTCTGGGCTTTTTGTAAACCCATTTTGTTTCTTTTACAGGATACTGGGCACAATTTCGATTTTTCATATTTATAGTCATGTCTTGACATTGAATCTGAAATAATTTCACAAAACTTTGTTAAAATAAACCTTCTTTTACTTGTTGTTCGGGTAGTAGACAAAGGTTGTCATCAGCATTGGATGAAAAGATACAGCAGTTAATTCCTAATTCTAGCTCAAATCCTTGTCCACAACAAACTGGACTTCAGGATTGTGAAACTGGGCACAATAAATGTATCCTAAGAACTGGGGGAACTGATTCTTAGATCTCAATCTCTGGGATATCTGCTTTTAAATATTAATCATACCATATTAGAAATATCCTTGCCTGAACCCCTGCCAATTTCAAGGGCTTGTTTGAGAGCAGATTGCTAGATGTGACCAAATGATGAGTCTTATACATAAAAATGAGATCCCTACATATGCATACTTATATCTCTAGGGAAAAACCACAGAATTGGTTGGGTTTACAGTATGTTTCATTTCAGAATAATACTGCTTCATAGTATTCACAGTCAGTTGACAAATTATTCATGAGCTGTTCTGAGAATAATTTCCAGGAGTCTTTTTCCATGTTGGTTCTTCAGACAGTTGGAGTTCCAAATGGAATTGCTGTGTTCTCCCTCAGTGTATGTATTTTGTCTGCCCTGACAAGCAGAGTGGTTTCATGTAGATTTGTTTACTGCGTGCTTGCAGGCCAGATGTTTGGAAAATGAGAATCATGGTGTTCTCAAGAAAATTATAGAAGGCAGCCTGCGCTTAGGAAGATTGGAAGAAAAAGTTAAGGTAAGCAGTGTTTCTAAGCTTTTGTTAAATGTTTGGGTTTTTTTAATGAGAAAAGTAGTTAATCTATGTCAATGTTTTTATGAAAGACTTATGTATGGATTATCTTTAAAAGTTTTGAAAAAACAAAATAGATCATCATTGTAATTTTCACTAGTGTCTTCTTCCATTTTATTTGTGCATTGCATGTGTGCCAGATATTGTGTTTACATCATTACTTGGAGAATTATGACTAGTTGTAATTTGTATTTCATTTTTTGCTCTATATTGTAACCCAAGTGTTCCATATTCTACTTCTTTGAGGCTGTACCACTCCTTCAACCTGAAGTCTATTACAATTAGGTTTGGAAGAATGAAAATGCTATCTCAGCTATTATCATCAAGTTATCAGGTTATCATCAAATACTTTCTTGTGACCTTAGGGTAGAAGGTTGAGAAACTCAGAGGACGTTCAAACATCCAGCCTAGTTAGTATATACATTTTAAGTTACCTTTACAACTCTCTAAACAAAAATCACAGTATGTAATTGCAGTATAACAGTGAAATAAATTTGAAACATTTGTGTTTCAGCATCTTTGGTGCTACCAGGATTATTTTTACTGTACTCTTAAAAGAAAGGAGAAAGATATCTGGTACATTGGTTTCTATATCTAGAAAGTAATTTATATATTACTTTCAAAAGCTGTTTTGTATTAAGTCAAGTTTGTTCAGTTTATCCTGAACCAGAGAGTCTCCATATTATGCTTTGCCAGTCAAGACCTCCACTGCTATTCTTGCATCACATGACACAAATGTGCACCACCACTGTGTTAATGGAGACCATCTCCTTCTGCTCTTTCATTGTAAGGATTAACACAGCATAGAAATTAACAACAAAGAGAATAAATGAACTTGTAAGTGTAAAGAGAAAGCAGTAAGCTGAAAAATAGCTTGAACTTGTAAGGAACCCTTCATAAAATACCTGAATGCATGAAACACTACTGCAAAAGATTTCCCTAATTATAAATAAATATATATATTTATATATATAAGGCAACCATAAAATATATTTAGCTTTTCTCACCATCATTTATGTCTAGCTCCCCTACTAAGATAGTGGCTTGTCGTCTTGTTAAATGTGGATCTTCTGCAGTGTAATAGATCTGTGACTACTGTAAGGGATAGAGAAGAGGTTGGCATTAAGAACATTTACATGTAGTGAATTTTAAGTGCAAAACCAATACTGGCAAAAGGACAGCAAGGACAACCTCCATACTTCATTGAATGCAGGGGGAAATACATTAACTTAAAATGAGAAAGCAGAGGTACTTAACACTGTCTGTTTCTCAGTTTTCAGCAATAAGACAGGTTGCTCTCAGGACAGCTGGCCTCCTGAGCTGGTAGATGGGAAAAGGGAGCCCCCCTGTGTGGTCTTTGTGAGGGTCCCCAGGACGAGGGAAAAGATGAGAATCTGACTCCATGTTCTCAGAAGGCTGATTTATTATTTTATGATATTATATGATATAAAAGAATACTATATCAAAACTATACTAAAGAATAGAGAAAGGATACTTACAGAAGGCTTAACAAGATACTAATGAAAACTCGTGAGTGACTCCTCAGAGTCTGACACAGCTGGCTGTGATTGGTCATTAAGTAAAAACAATTCACACGTTGGATAATCAATCTCCAACCATATTCCAAAGCAGCAAAACACGGGAGAAAAAAAATGAAATATTGTTTTTCCTTTTTCTTTGAGGCTTCTCAGCTTCCCAGGAGAAAATCCTGGGCAAGGGGTTTTTTCAGAAAGTATGACAGTGAGACCCCTGGAGAATAGCTCCCCTGTAATCTAGGAGGAAGCAGTCAGAGCTGTGCTAAACCATTTAGATGCTTACAGGTCTATGGGCCCAGAGGGGCTCCATCCCAGGGTGATGAGGGAGCTGGCACATGAGCTCCCCAAGCTATTCTCCATCATTTACCATCAGTCCCAGCTCACCAGGGAGGTCCCAGAGGACTGGAGATGCCAATGTGAAGCCCATCCCCAAGAAGGGCTGGAAGGAGGCTCTGGGAAACTGCAGGCCTGTCAGCCTGACCTTGGTGCCTGGCAAGATCATGGAACAGATCATCCTGACTGCCATCACAGGGCACCCACAGGATGGCCAAGGGATCACAGCCAGCCAGCATGGGCTTAGGAGAGGAAGGTCCTGCTTGGCCAGCCTGATTTCCTTCTATGACCAGGTGACGCACCTGGTGAGTGTGGGGAAGGCTGTGGATGTGTCTACCTGGACTTCAGCAAAGCCTTTGGCATTGTTTCCCACAGCACACTCCTGGAAAAGCTGCAGCCCAGGGCTGGGACAGGAGCACTCTGTGCTGGGCTCAGAACTGGCTGCATGGCCAGGCCAGAGTGGTGGTGAATGGAGCTGCATCCAGCTGGCACCTGGCGCCAGGGGTGTCCCTGAGGGCTCTGTGCTGGGGCACTGATCAGTCCTGTTCAATATCTTCCATGATGATCTGGATGAGGGGATTGAGTCCACCGTGAATAAATTTGCAGATGACACCAAGCCTGGAGCATGTGTTGGTCTGCTGGAGGGTAGGAGGGCTCTGCAGAGTGACCTGGACAGGCTGGATCCATGGGCCTAGTCCCACAATGTGACATTTAACAAGTCCAAGTGCCAAGTCCTGCACCTTGGCCACAAAAACCCCCTACAGGCTGGGGACAGAGTGGCTGGACAGTGCCCAGGCACAGAGGGACCTGGGGGGACTGGTGACAGCCCACTGAACATGGGCCAGCAGTGTGCCCAGGTGGCCAAGAGGGCCAATGGCCCCTGGCCTGGATCAGCAATGGTGTGGCCAGCAGCAGCAGGGCAGGGATTCTCCCCCTGTACCTGGCACTGGTGAGGGCACACCTGGAGTGCTGTGTCCAATTCTGGGCCCTCAGTTTGGGAAGGATGTTGAGATGCTTGAGCACATCCAGAAGAGGCAACGAGGCTGGAGAGGGGCTGGGAACACAAACCCTGTGAGGAACGGCTGAGGGAGCTGGGGGTGCTCAGCCTGGAGAAAAGGAGGCTCAGGGGACACTTTATCACTCTCTACCTGAAAGGTGGTTGTAGTCAGGTGGGGGTCAGTCTTTTCTCCCAGGCATTTAGTGACAATACACAGCCTTAAGCTGTGCCAGGGGAGGTTTAGGCTGGACATTAGGAAATATTCTTCAGAGTGAGAGTGATTGGGCATTGGAATGGGCTGCCCAGTGGAGTCACTGTCCTTGGAGCTGTTTAGGAGAAGGCTGGATGTGGTGCTCAGTGCCACGGTTTAATTGATGAGGAGGTGTTAGGTCATAGGTTGGACTTCATCATCACAAAGGTCTTTTTCAGCCTAATTCATTCTGTGATTCTGTGAACTGAGATACTGGCTCAGTGCCATGGTCAGCATAACCTGAGCTAGTACTTTGGCTGGGGTCAGCATGATAACCTGAGCTAGTACTTTGGCTGGGGTTCCCTGGGAGCTCTCTTTGTAGTTCATAATTGTAATTATGAAGCAGTTTGATGGTCCAGGGTAAGAATTTGAGGAATCCAATTTTTCTGGTACTAAAACTATTTCTTTACAGTCAGAATTCTGCACTGTTTCTCTTTTAATATGAGCTTGGACATAATGTTTGTCTCATCAGGGAGTCCTTCAGCTTCATGCAAAAGGGACAGCTAACACAGAAGAATCTGTCTTTTTTATGAAGTATTTCAGTCAAACATCTAGTAGAATTTCTGTGAAAACAGTCCAGGGTTGTGGACTTTACTAACTGTGAATAGTAAATCTCTGATAACAGAATTTGTACTCCAGTTCATCATTAGACACCTTTTCCTTTCCTTTACTGCAAGTGTAATTAATTTTTAAATTATGCACACACTGTTGATAAAAAGAATTTAGATTACAACAAGTTCATTCATTCTGAATCTCTATTTGATAATAATTTTGTTAGTCATGAAGTTTTAGTAAAAACAGAAACAACCTTTGTATTGAAGACATCTACCATCTAGCATCTCCTACTGTAACTGCCCTATATATTTTCATGCAAGTTTACTAATTTTGCCTTAATTTTTTTTCCTGCCATCTTGCTACCTCTTGCATTTAGAGTACAAAATTGTCACTGATGAAGAGAAAGCAATAAAGATTTGTTCCTAGTACTTCCTGGTCACTGAGGAACTGTGTATTTCAGAACTGCATGTACTCATTGCAGAACTTCCTGATTTGCATAAACAGTTGCTCATGCCAGCACATTTGAAGGAGCCAATGTTCCTATCACCAGTGTTCCTTTGCCATGTTCCTATCAACATTAATCTGGACTTAGGAAAGGTGCTTTGTGTCTGAAATCAGGATACCATGGGTTGATTTAAGTCTTGCTGCATACATGGCTTTTCTGTTCAGAGTATTCATTCTCTTTTGTTAGACTCTAGATTTTTCCAGTGTGAGATCCTTGAAAATTTATGGAGCATTGCTGGCTTTTTTTAAATGCAGATACTTAAGAAACTGCTTCCATTGTTTTGTCAGTCCTAAAGATGGACTATTTTTTCCCCAAATCTTCTAATTATCAGGGCAGGAATTCACCCCTATTTTTGTGCCAAGTTACCAATCAGGAAATACAAGGGCCCAGGTGGTACAGCATATAATATTGCAATGCCTATTTTCCCTTCATTCCCTTCATTCATTCCCTTCCAATTCATTCCCTTCATTCAGATGTTCAAAGTCTTTCACACTCTGTGATGTTAGCTGATGTATAGAAAGAATCTCTAAATTATTCTGGTGTATGTCACTATTTTGTATACTATGTAGCTCATTTCCCAGAGTTAACCAAGGTTGCATAGAAAACAGAAAGTATAACCAAAATTGAAAGGAAATGCATTCATCTTACTGGTAAAGGAAACACTGGATTCTGTTTCACACTCATAAGTTGATCTGTATGCAGAGGAGAGAGAAATGTACCCAAATTTATGCTGGCTTTTGTCTGAAACTGTTTCAGTTTTCTCACACTTCTCCACTCAACTGTGAACTCAGGCGGTGCCTTGCACACACTGCTACTCACACAAAAGTGCTGCCAGAAATCAGGGGCGAGATTGATATCCCCAGAAGGGTTGGTAATGTGTCTCAGGCTTTCTGAGCCTGCTGAATAGAACCTCTCCATGACTGCAACAAAATCATCTATTTCCAAGATCTCTATGACAATCCCAGGAGCCAGGGGCCTCCTAGGAGACCCAGAATGACAGCATAGTGTATACCCTGACCCAAAAATATCATCTATGCATATTTCCTCTACATCATCTGCAGTCTGTTTTACTGTCTCGCTACCACCTGGGAGTAAATTACGTCCTCTTCAGTGCCAGCACCTGCATCCATGATCATTCCTCATCCTGCTTACTATGTCAGGGGCTGCCATGACCAGCTCTAGAGGAAAATATTATGCATTCCAGCTATGTCTTACCATCCTCTTCCTGAAAACTGTCATCTCCACCAGTCTGTTTGCTGCTACCTGCTTCACTTCAGAGAACAGTAGTAGGTTATCCTGAACAATTCAAAGGTGTGAAGGATCTGTAAGTGCCTGTGTCAGTGTGCCCAACCTGCCCATGCTGCATTTTACAGACTTATAATCCATCCATAGAGGCAAGATCAGAACAATGTATCACTCATTCCTAGTTTCAGACTATGATCATATGGCCATAAGAAAAAGGTGCCTTTTTCCCCTCTGATTTTGCAACCATTCTGCACAGGGGACTCAGCTTCAGTTGGCAAAGGTAGAGCAGGAGTGCAGAGCCAGCAGAGGCAGCTGTGGGCTGTGGAGGAGCAGAGTGCAGCTTAAAACACAAACCTCAGCTTAAAGCACAGACCACGCTGTAGCTGGATGGTCAGTGAGCACAGGATGGAAAGCAGGGCTTCACCAGTGCTACAATTCACCAGCCTGCCTTGCCCGTGATAAAGCTGAGAGAGGAAGTTTGCTCTTGTTCTTTGAAATGATTATGGGTTTCTGATCTACAGAGGGCGTTTCAGGTCTCACACCTGGCTGGACCTGGCAAGTGCTGGGGCTTTTACTGACAGAGGGGGAGGTTCAGCTGTTTCCCTAAGCTCTGCACTTCCTCTAGGCTGACTCTGAGCAAGCTTCTGTTCAGAAGGAACTTGTTTACTTTTAGCCTTCCATAACATTACTCTGAATTTTGAGACTTCTCTGGGAATCTAAAAAGTTGAGTGATGTTACTGGTTAACTTGCAGGCTTCTTTTTCTTCTATTAGAACTGTCAGGGAGGTGTTAGGATAAAAATCCTATGTAAGTCAGCCTTAAATACTGATTTAATAATATTCTAGGTAAATATTATCTGTTTGCAAGTGCTAAAAAGGAAACAGTTTGTGGGAAGGATTATTTAGCCTTATATACAGCATGTCTAAAAATGCCTTTTTTTTAGTTCTTCCAAAAGGCAAACTTGAGTCTTTCTCCCCTGATTCAGATGAAGATAAAACCTTAGTGATTAGCACCTGAAATAAAACTTTAAAGTAGCAAGATATAAATAGCAGTATTTTCAAAGCTTCACTAAATTAGCTTACAGTTTTATTAAAGGAGATGTTTCCATCCCAAAACTCTGTTCTATAGCATGTAGGAAACATCACAGTATGCAGAGAAAATAACAGTTTTAGCATTCTGTTTGTAATAATGAGAAAATTAGTTAATATTGGATTTTGGTATTGTCAAGAGCAGCAGCATCTGGAAATGTGTAACAATACACAAACCAGTTTTCAGTTTCTTGTGTGCTTATGCAATTTAACGGGGATGTTATTTCAGAAAGCAAGTTACTAATTTCTTCTTTTTGAGATGAGACCAGTCATTAGTTATCATTTAGTTATTATAGCCATTAATCAAAAAATCACTTGTGCTTCACTGAACAAGAGGACTGCTACATGAAGCAGCAAGCAAAGGTATTCTTTTCTTCCTCTTAGTATTAAGATTAAACAACTAACAAAACAGAAACACTTTTTCAGGGTATGTACTGATAAGTATGACTGTTAGGAAAGTGGAAAGCAAGCTGTGCTGTAAAGTGTAGCTTTGTGTCTTGGAAAACAAACCTTTCTGTTGCAGGTAATGAAACAAACATACAGTATGATATTCATTGCACACAGTAGTTTTATATGCAGAACAAAATTAATGTAACACCTTCAAATTAACAAATAGGTTAAAAAAATCCCATAATGCAACCTACCTGGCCTAGTTAAGCCAGGCAGCATTGATGTAAAGATTCAACTGAAAATCAGTATCTCTAACTCTTTCTTTTGTTGGTAATGACTTGTCTTTATTTCTCCTATAATCCCACTTTTCTATTAACTTTAACCCTTACAGGTTTATAAAAAGAAAGCAGCAGGGAAGCTTGGAGATATCAGTCTCAAGATGACTGAGCAGGAGAAAGAATTTGAAAGGAAGACTGCTCAGTATGAGCAAGAAAAGAAGCACCTGCAGCGTCTGCTGCAAGACAAACAGGAAACCCTCAAGGAGGTGCTGGAGCAAAACAGGTGAGTGGGGCCCAGGCAGGAGCCATCCAGGCAGGCCACACAGGTGAAGGGACAAGGGAGAGCACCTGCACACAGCCACCAGCAGAGAAAATGAAAATGCTGAAACCCTGCTCCTGATTGCCAGCTCTCAGAAAGGTCTTTGCAAGGAGGAATTTATTCTATATGGCTACTGCTGTTCTTAAGACTCTTAAGAAGGATGTGAATCTTTGATAATTTGAAAGGATTCTGTACATTAAGATCTATGTTGATTTATTTTAATAGCACCTTCTGCTAAAGGCTGGACACTTTCCCATTCATAGCCCTCCGTTTTCAGAATAGTAGGAAATGAAGGGAGTCTAATGAGTACACCAAAGATCTGTTTTCTTTTGAATCTGTCTTTCTGATCTATTAATAAGTGACTTAGATTGGCTATGTGCAAAATAAAGAGAAGAAAATGCAACAGATTTATAGAAGATTATGACTGCAGTGTTGAGATATCCTTTAAATACAGAGTCCTTTAAAGGTATTTTTCCCTCTGATAGTGGAAAGCTTCATAGCACATTTACATTATCAGCATAAAAGAAAAACAGTTTCAGTTTACAACTGAAGAAAAGCAATAAGCAGTCATTACTCAAGTCATCACTGCCATTGTGAAATATAGACTTAAATAGATTTTAACAGACAATAGAAAAACAGGGCTTGGTATAATCTACCTTATATCAGTACAGTCCCTCTCAGTTACTTTATACAGTGCAATTAAATAGCTGTAAGTAGCAGAGTTGTACAATGAACATTCCATTAATCTCTGAAATTCGCATTAAAAACCAGATTGAACTGATTCACATTTCTCTGAAAATAGTTATGTAGGATTTTAAACTAATTAGATGACTTTCATGGCTCAGGGCACATGTTAAATTTTTTTTACTGTAGAGAACAATTAAATAAAGATGTTTTTTTTTCAACATAGGATAGAGCATAATTTGAAGTCCCACAATATGGATAATTCAAAATTTACCCTTCTAGCCCCAAAGTACACAAATTAGATGATGTAACACAGATGTGTAAAATAATTAATTACACTTTCCATACAGTACACTAAATCATTTTTACCTTTTCAGTCCAAACACACACAATTAATACTTGCAGCTTCCTTTTAAGATACAGGATCTGCACCTGGAACTACACCACTATAGTCCATTTAACTGTATGATGATGAAGAAAAGTGGCTTATGGAAACAAGCCCAAGATTAACCCCATCAAGATGTGTCTTTCATTTCTGTAGTCCCCAACATTATTGAATGGTGTAATGAGTGACTGCTTTTTTCTGGTGGTAGTTAAATCTCAACAGTAATTATTAGAATATAATATAATGAACACAACTCTAAAGGTAAAAAAGAATTTTTACTGTCATATTCCGAGTAGTATTTTGGTTAACCTCATTATTCACTATTTTCCTTTGATTACTATATAAAAAAATATAGATTAAAAAAATTTAAATGTTACTGAGAAGTCAGCTGAATTCTATACCTCTATAAGAAATAATAAATTTTTATGCTTATGAAACAAAAATCAATAAACTGACGGATAATTAAATAATAAATTTAATAAAAAATAAAATAATTAACTGGCTGATACTGTTCATATGGACTAGTTTCTTCATATTCCATTATTCTTCTCAAGTACTGCAATATAGTTTCCCAAGGTAATCCAAATATGTATCTACTCTTTTATGCTTATCAGCCAGAAACTAAACATGTATTTTGGTCTTCTTTGTGTATTTACGATTTTATCAGGTTTATTATTTTCTTTCTCCCTTTACACAGTCACAGGAGTAAGGAAGGAAAAATTATTTGTAGTTCAGATGTTGCTCATCATCTCTAGCGTGGCAACTAAAGTCCCTTAGTGCTAGGAGAGTACCAAACATTTTGATTTACTGTGACTAGCTGTGTTTACAGGGTAGATTTTTAGTCCAGAATACTGCCTAGCTGATAATGTTTCTGTGCACAATGCCTACATAGACATTAGGATAAGTGCATACAATCAAATATTTATTCTCTAATTTCTAATTTATTCTCCAATTTCACTGTTAGGTAATGAAAATCAGAGTAGCATGCCACATTTTAAGCAGAAAAGCCAGTTTACTTTAAAATCTAGCTGAAAGTATGAATCACTGTAAGCAAGTGAAGACAGAAAACTATTTCATATCATTTATTTTGCTCTTGCATTTAGTTTATTAATATGGAGTCAGTAAACTGGGGTGAGTCTGACTTAGCTACCACCGTGAAATTCTTTATCATAAAAGCATACTGTACCTGTTGCTGGTAAGTTTTAAGTTTTCTTGTAAAGCAAAGTGAAATCCCACTTCAGATGTGGCAAGAGCCCCGTGCTCTCAGGGATGAGCAGAACCTGAAGAGGAGCACAGCACACCCGGCTGGTGGCAGGTCACTGCCCAGCCCCTGTGTGCCCAGAGGCAGAGTAGCTGCAGGCACAGCATGCTCACAAGTAGTGCGTGTGTAGACAAAGAGATGTGTTCATGTGCTGCTTCTCTCCTTCTGTTTTTAACAGTGTACTCCAAACTAGCATGGGCTTTCATCAAACATAACAGAGATGACTTGCCTTTCAAATTTTCTCCCCTCCTGCATTCTTTCAGCTCATAACAAAAATCAGGAGTTCCACTGCTTACCCATTGCATCCAAGGGATGAGAGTTTTCCTACTTGGTTTTCAGAAGAAACACATATAGATATACTTGTACTTTTGATAAAAAGCTTTTAAAGATAGGCAAATTTCCCTTCCTGGAAGCTGTTCTTTAGAGCCTTATCAGTAATTACAGCCTTTGCTAGACAATATTGCAAGTTCCCAGCAACCTTTAATGAGAAAGCAATAGCATTTTGTTTTTCAGGCAGCTGATAATGACATCTTTATTAGTCACTGAGTAACCTTAAGAGATATCAATATCACAACCTTTCCTTAGATAAGAGGTTTGAGATATAAACAAAGTTCATGATCCTAGGTAAAAAAACAGGTTCCTAAATGTTTCCAGTCTTATTTGACAGGTCATTGACCTTTATGAGTTTTCTAGGTCAGAGTTTATTTCGTAAGACTTCTGCAGAGAAACAGTACCTCAAGGCAGTCACAGCTGCTGTGCTTTGGATGCAGAATGAAGGTTTGAAAGTGCATTAAGCTGTCCTTGGGAGAGGGTGAACAGCAGGAAAGCTTTGCAGTTGTGTGTGTGCAAGGGGGAGGAGCTGTCTTATCTGTGAGGATACATACGAAATTATAACCATAATAAAAACCTTTGTGATAAGGAATGTGTAAATAAACTGTCACAGGATAGATGAAAATAAATTTTTGAGCCAGCCCAAATAAGATTCTGAGATTTAAGGCTGAATGAATTTAATTCAATGAGGGCATGTCTTTTTTAAAGAAGAACCTTTCAGAACCTACATCTAGTAATTTTTTCATCCTCAAATATCAGTGGGGCACTGACATTTTGCTTTCTCTCAACAAGTTATAAAATGGTTAGGGGTTGAATTAAATTTTTATTTTTACTTATTTAATTAATAATAGCTTACATTAATAAGAAATGAATTTAATGTTTTTTGTCTAAAGGCATCTGAAAACAGCATATGTATCTAAACTGAGCATGTATACAGTTTTAAATGCCAAAAGGCAAATACTTGTGTTTCAAGAGGCAAACCAGCTGTAGAGGCAAGGAAATTTTGGTGTTGGGAAAGATGTACAGAGCATCAGCAGCTGGAGTAACCATGCTGCTCTATAATCCAAATTCCTTAAGGGAGGGGAGGTTGTGACTAGCAAGAAGACACCCTCTCCCTAACCAGTTCTGCTGAGTGCATTTTTAAATTTCAATCAGGTCAAAATTTTCAAACAAAATCCCCTTGTGTAGCTACACTTGGGATGCTACTGCTTCTTCTCAGATGCTGACCTGGGAAACAGCTGAACTGTGAAGCAGTACCCGACTGCAGTTGTGTAGTTGTGGCACTGTAGCTGTGCCACACTGCAAAGCCTTACCTGGGACTGCAGCGTGCTCTGACTGCTCATTCCAAAGCCAGGTCAGTTAGCACTCTGCCTCTGCAGCTCTCAGCTCTGTTTAAAATTAGTCCTCCGAGAAGAGTTCAGATTCACAGAATCACAGAATCACTGGGTTGGAAGAGACCTTCAAGATCATGGAGTCCAAGCCAGCCCCAACACCTCAACTAAACCCTGGCACCCAGTGCCACACCCAGGCTTTGTTAAACACACCCAGGGATGGTGACTCCACCACCTCCTGGGCAGCCATTCCAGAACTTTATCACCCTTTCTCTGAGAAAAACTTCTTCCTAATATCCAACCTATATTCCCTTGGTGCAGCTTGAGACTGTGTCCTCTGGTTCTGTATTAAAATATGTGTGCTCATTTTCCATGCATCAGCTTCAATTGATCCTCATTTCCTTATTATTTTGTATTTTGACATGCACTAGGAGTCAAAGGAAACCCAAGCTCTTGGGCTTTGTCTGCCTTCTAAGCTGATAGCACTTTTGTTTGGCTCCCACAAAGGTGCATTAGCTGAGCAGAGTCCGACACTGATCAGACCCCTGGGGCTCAGAGGGGTGAGCACAGGGCTCTGGGCAGTGAGAAGGGGCAGTGCTGTGTGGGGAGCAGAGCTGTGCTCACCAGGGAGCCTGAGTCAGTGCAGAGTGGTAGTTGCAGTATTTGGGTCTCACATGCACTGCTCTGTGTGCAGACTTCATCCAACTTGTTACCTGATGGGTAGTTTGACATGGGTAGTTTTCTGGTCATATCCTATTTGGCATTCCATTTAATGAGCTTTTTCAAAAGGAAAAAAGGAATGAATTTCAATCAGGCAATTTCAAGCACCTAAATACAGGCCAGTTCTAATTTGCTTATCCACGTACTCTAATTCTGAATTTCAATGCTGAAACATTGTTAAAGTTAGGATTTCTCTTCATTTTTTTCCTAGGAAAACAGAAGGGGAACTTGAAATCATGTGGGAATCCACAGCCAAGGAAAACAGGAGAATGAGAGAACTCTTACAGAAATCCCTGAGGAAGAACAATGCGTGGAGTGCTATCACAGCTCATGAGCCACACTCTCAGAAGGACCTAGTTTATGGACATGATTTTAGCTATTGTGATGTGAAAACTTCATCCCCTACTGAAAATGAAATTCAGCAAGAATGTCAGTGATAAGAATCTGCATCTCTTCCAAGAAAGAAAACTTGGTGCCTGAATTTGACTTTTTCAGCAGCACAAGGTGCAATGGAATGTTTGCTGTCTTCAATATTAGTGTGTTTTTAGGGTCATCAAAATGACAGCAGCATATTCTGTACTTGTACTGTAAATAATGTAAATCTAGCCTAAAATATTACTTTGCTATTTGAAGAAAAGGCTGTTCATTCTTAAGACAAAAGGTGGTGCAACTTTAAGTTAACATGCAAAATCAAGTAACTAGTTAACAGGGTAGGCAGCTGCTAAGCTTGGTGTTCAGCACAGACACACACCATGCCACAAACAAGTGAGCAGCAAGACAGTGCTTGGTAAAATTAAAAGGACAAGTTTCAGTAAATTCTCCCTAAAATGCCAGTTGGAGTATGATCCAAGCTGAAAAGAAGGTGTGGCTTGTACTTTTTCTCATGAGGAAGCATTTTGACTTCCTAAGATGCAAGGATGTCCTAATACTAGATGGTGTGCCAAAAATCTTCCTGTGTCAAGGACAGAGAAACATTTGACTGTGGAGCAGACAAGACTGAAACATCCCCATGACAGCTGCTGCTGCCAGAATGCACAAGTGGCCGGTGTGTAGATTTACAGGATCCCTGGAGGTGTTGGGAAGCTCCTGCCGTGGGTTTGACAAAGGGACAAGCTGCCAGCACAGGATGCAGCTCTATTCCAGATTGTTTTGTTCATCCTGCTTCAGACTCAGTGGCTTCAAAAGCCACCCAGAGCATTCTCTGAGGCAGTGCTTATTTTATTTGCCTTTAGATTATTGACCTGTATTTGTCTTAGCTTTCAGATTTGTTGCTTTTTCACAATATTGCACATCAACTTTGTAGTAGTATGTATTACTGTGATATGACTTTTTTTTGGATTTACATAAAACTTGCTGGATCAGCTTTTTGGTTTTGCTTCATTTTCTTAACAAAACACAAATGGTACCAGAAAACTGTAACAATACAAAAAATGTGTAACTATCATTGTTGTGTAGTATTGGAAATAATGAAGAATTTCATTGGCTTTGATCAAAGTTAACAAAAAGAGCAGAAAACCAAGTTAAAATACTAAGAGAAATGCATAATATTTGTGTCTAGAAAGGTTTCTGCAGCGTTTTCCTGCAGGGTAAGGCCATGACTCAGCAGAATGGCTTTATTCAGGAGAGGGTGGGGACAGCACTTCCTGTCACACCGTGATGGCCAGGGACAGGCAGATGTACAGCTTTCTAGGCCAGGTTCTGCAGTACAGTGCAAAGCTAAAATATCTACAGACTTTCAGAGCGCTGGCAGAACCTCAGTGCACTCAGATTACGGGAGACCTCCAAAGTAGCTCAGTCATGTATGTGCAGGCAGGATTTTAGGATGTACTTAAATGACTTCCCTTTAATAGGAATCACACGAGTGCAGCAGCCTTACCAGTTCATCAAGGGACAACTTCAGCCTGCCAGAGTCTTTAAGAACTGATTAACAGAGCTACTCTCTAACAGCACACTATCTTTTGGTCTCTGCTCAGAGACTTAACAAGAGCTACACCTTTGAATCCTTTCACTCTCCTGGCTTTTTCAACTCGATTGTTTTACAACATACCAACCAGAAGCTATTTTTAAGCACAGTCTTAAATAACTTCATTAATACGTGAAATTGTCATGGGGGTGGTCTATCACTAAACCAGTCCTGTCCCCTATGTTCTTTGAATTTGAAAAAAAACTAATTTGAAATGTCAGCTCTGAAATACCTCTTCAGGCAAGTTGGACAGGCATACACACTCCTCTGGTTTCCACACTAGCTCCAATCTGCAGCTGTGCAGAATCTGGAAGAGCAGGGAACTTGGCCACACCCACAGCTTTTCACCTTTTTAAAGGCAGGTTTTCATGTCATATTTTTGAATATAAGCATCCATGAATATGCAAATACAATCTCAGAACTGATTTAATATCTACAATGTTATCCTCATCTGGTTTTAATTGCCCTTTTGAGTGTGTTTTAAGAGTTTGTAAAAACAAGCAGCTTCGCAAGGAAAAGCTATTGTATTGGTAATTCCTTAGAAAAAGAAGCAAGATTTTCAAAACTCTCAATACTGGCCTAACTGTTTTTCCACTGAAGTGACCTGGGAAAGTCTTGGAACTGTACTTTTGCCACACCTGCTGCCCAGTTTCACAGCTCTTGTTTTAGAGTAGCTTTTAATACATGGTTCAAAGGGCAGCACCTTGCCAGTGACACTCTTAAAGCCTTGTTCAGAACACTTACTTTGCCATTTGCATATCATTAAAATATAACTTTTAAATGAACTAACATTTAATCAAATCCCTGGGTGATTCTCCATACTCAGTTTCCTCAGGAAAAAAACGGAGAACAAGTTACGCCCCATGGATGAAAAAGTCCTGTGGCTCAGGAGCACTTTTTTGGCATAACAAAAATCCTGTTACAGGCTATTTTAAATACATATGAACATATTTTAAATACATATGAAGCCATTTGGCATACTTGGACAGTAAAATACTGGAATTGTTTCAGATCAGCAAAAGTAAAGCCATTTGCAAGTGTGCCAAGTGTTGTACCAATAGAATTGATGATTAGAAAGATGCTTCCCTCCAGTTCCTTCCAAGTTGATTTTCTCTTTTATTAACAGCTGAAAGGATTTGTTTTCCTGTAAATCTCTTTCAGATGAAACATAAATCTTATGCTCTGTATGTTTTTCATCTTGCATTAAGTTTTGTAACTTGGTTTTAGTATATTTCTGTGTACAGAAAGTACACAATATAATGCTTATTGCTGACCATTGATTTGAGGACTAGAAAAAACCATCAAAATACTAGCATTGCATAAATAAATGTTCTTTTGAAAAAAAAAAAAAGAAAATACGTTTTTTATTAAAACATGCAACATTTAAATATAAAGGAAAAATAAAAACCAACAGAAAAGTCCTGCTAAAATGTCTAACAAAGTTGATAATTTTAGGAGCTAAATTGCCTAGCAGGTAATGCCACTACCTAATCAAACCAAAATTCAGTGTCTCAAAAGCTTTCTAGAAGGGAGAACTCAAAGGGTGTTTGTGCAGGGCCAGGAACTGAACTCAGTGATCCTCGTGGGTTCCTTCCAACTCAAGATATTCTGTGATTCTGTAAGTCATCTTTCACTCTGTGGAGGAAAGATAACCAGATCCAAGTAGTTAATGAGGGTTCAGCTGCAGCTGTATCTAATACTGTGTGAGATAATACATTAAAATTTCTTATTCTGTAAAAATTCACTGTAGTAAAATACCCTATATTGTTTATTCTTTCACATTATTTGCTTCCATTATTTCTTTCTCAGCTGAAGCCAGGTGGGTGGAGCTGTCACCTCAGTACAATCAGCTCAGAATAGCTTTTTGCAAGGGATGGCAGAAGGGTTCTGCTGAGGCTACCTGGCATGACATCAGTGCAGTGCAAAAGGCACGGTGTAACATGGTGAGTGCTTTTTAATCTAAGCACAACATCTCTTGCAATCAACAAAATGATTAGCAAAGGTGCTAAGATCACAGGAGATGAGATGCTATCTTGATATTGCAGCCCTTGACTGATTTCACTTGCATTTTCCTGCTCTCATTTTTATAGCATTTTTTACAGCTCTCATTTTCTCCTGCTCTCATTTTTTTCCAGTCTAGATGATGTTCATATCTTCTAAGTGTGTCCTGTTGTAAACAACTCAGCGTTCTGGGAGCTGAGGGTTTTAGTCCTAAGACCATTGAATGGTTTATGACACTGTCATAAACCTTACTGGGTACCATCACATGGCATACACAGGACCAGCAAGGGATCAGGCCCAGCCAGCATGGATTTAGGGAAGACAGGTCCTGCTTGACAAACCTGATCTCCTTTTATGACCAGATGAGCCACCTGTAGGATGAGGGAAGGGTTGTGGATGTGATACCCACAGCCAAGACTTCAGCAAGGCTTTTGATACTGGCCCTCAAAACATTCTGCTGGAGAAGCTGGCAGCTCATGGCTTGGGCATCTTCCCTTGGATGAAAACTGGATGGAGGCTGGGCCAAGGTGGTGAGTGGAGTTAAATCCAGTGGGCAGCTGGTAATTAGTGGGGTTCCCTAAGGCTCCCTGTTGGGGCCAGTCCTTTTTAATACTATCATGGCTGGAGTGGAAACTTCAAAGTTTATTAGAGAAGCTCCCAGTAGGTGCAGAAAGGACCCTGTGCCTTCTAAACTCCCCAGAGAGGGGCCCGGGGGCAGCTGGATCCAATCTTAGTCCCAAACTGTCAGCAGCTTCAGTCTAAGGAATTACGGAGGCACGATTGAACATTTGTACAACTTTGTCCTGCAGAATTAAGGATGGCAAATTAGATATATTTATATAAAAATTAATTATTTTGATAAATTATTAGACAAAGGATCTAATATCAGAATTAATTACTGCATAATATGGGAGCTAAAACTACTAGTATAGTGTAGCATAGGGTAGGATAGTGCACTTTATCAAAGCAGTCGTAGAGCAAAAAAAAAGCTTTGTATCAAAGCTATCAAAAAACCAAATTCTTAAGTAGAGATTGATGTAACTCACCCGTACACTCACCCAGGCTTGGGGCAAATCCTGTTCACCCAGTCTTGAGGAGTAATTTGGAGGGTGTCTCCATCCAAAGGAGGAATTCCCATACACACTACAAGAAGGGGCGTGTTAGAAGAACCTGCCATTTGGAAGTGGGACTGAACTTTTCTAGTGTAAAGTGCCTGACTGCCAGTCATATGTGTCCAGGTAGCTTAGCAGCTTGCCTGCCAAATCTTTGCCTCATAGTCAGGATATTAATTGGGGATTGATGCTGGTTTTAGGTTAATTCAACAGCAAAAGCAGCACATGAGCCCCTCTCAACCCACCACTGACAGCTTTGTAAATAGGCATTGTCTGACCTCATTCCAGGGCAGAGCATCCTGCTCCAAGATCCTTTATTTTGATGAGAGGATCCAGTACACCCTCAGTCAGTGGGAAGTCACCACTAAGCTGGGTGGCAGTGTTGATCTGCAGGAGGGCAGAAAGGCTCTGCAGAGGGGTCTGGACAGGCTGGGGAGATGGGCTGAGGTTCAGGTGCAGTGCCAGCTCCTATCTTTGGGTCACCAACCCATGCAGTGCTACAGGCTGGGGAAGGGTGGCTGGGATGCTGGTCCACAGCAGCTGAACCTGAGCCCAGGAGTGCCCAGGTGGCCAATGGCACCTGGCTTGTATCAAAAATGGTGCAGCTGGACCAGGGCAATGATTGTCCCTCTGTGCTGGGCACTGCTGTGGCCAGTTCTGGGCCTTCGCAGCAAGAGAGACATTTTGGTGTGGAGCCTGTCCAGAGCAGGGCAGCAGAACTGGGGAAGGGTCTGGAGAGTAAGTGCTGTGAGGAGCAGCTGAGGGAGCTGGGAAGGGGCTCAGCCTGGAGCAAAGGAGGCTCAGGGGGCCCTTCTGGCTCTGCACAACTCCCTGCCAGGAGGGCACAGCCGGGGGGTCGGGCTGTGCTGCCAGGAACAGGGACAGGAGCCCAGGGAACGGCCTCAGGCTGGGCCAGGGCAGGCTCAGGGTGGACGGCAGGAGGAATTTCCCCATGGCCAGGGTGCTCAGGCCTTGGCAGGGGCTGCCCAGGGAGCTCTGCAGTGCCCATCCCTGCAGGTGTCCCCGGAAGGGCTGGAGGTGGCACTCAGGGCTCTGGGCTGGGTGACAACATAGTGTTTGGTCAGAGGCTGGATCTTGAAGGGCTTTTCCAACATCAGTGATCCTGGGATTCTGTACTCTCTGTTCATTTGGATCACAGCCTGCGTGAGGTCGGCTTTCCTGAAAATGAAAGCTGTATATATGTAGTTTGAAGAAGAGCTGAATTCCTGTTGCCTCTGAAAATGTTTGTGGTTTCTATTCATGTTTAAGATTAAAGCAGAGTGACAGCAATCCCTAAGAGCAGAGTTCTGTTGTTTGTGCACTGTGCAGCTGCATCGAAGCCACCAAATTGTATTGCCAATAGTAGCCACTGGCCAGTGCAGTTTTCTCCACTCCTTCCTACTACATGCAAAACTGACATACTGCTGCAGGATAAGCAAGCTCGTGATCTGATAACATTGACTGTAGTGTCATCTTTGGAGGGAACCTCTGGGAGTTACAGATTTCAAACTCGTGTGGTGTCTTGCTTTAAAAGAAAGGTCTCTGCCAAGGAAGGTGGGAACTTTCCTGGAATGGGGAATATGACCCCATTCTCACCAAATTATTATTACTTTGAAAATATGGGGTTTCAGGCAAAGATATGGGAAAAGGAATAACAGTTATTTCTATATATGGGAAAAGGAATAACAGTTCTTTATATATATATATATACATAAATATATGTGCATGTGTGTAAATATATATAAGTATATATATGTATATACATATACATATATATGTATATATATGTATATACATATACATGTATATATATGTATATACATATACATATATAAGTATATATATGTATATACATATACATATATAAGTATATATATGTATATACATATACATATATATGTATATATATGTATATACATATACATATATATGTATATACACATATACAAGTATATATGTATATACATATATATACTTATATATGTGTATATGTGTATATATATGTATATACACACACATATGTAGCTATACATATATATGTATATATACACATATGTGTATATGTATATATATATGTATATAAATGTATATATGTATTTGTGTGTGTGTATATATATGTATGTACATATACATATATATGTATATATACACATACACCCACCCACCCATCCCGCCCAACACACACACATATATATACATGTATATGTATGTATATATGTATATGTATACACACACATATATATATGTGTGTATATATATATATATGTATGTGTATATATATATATATATATATATATATATATATACACATACATATATATATACATACATATATACATACATATATATATATATATACATACATATATACATATATATACATGCACATCCAAACAGTGGCAGTCAAAACCCAGCCCCTTTTTTCTCTCGGTGTCACCCGCAATCCGCCCCCCGCCAGGACAATTTCAATGGAATGTCGCCTCACCCAGCTACACCTTCTCTTTCCTACGTGCCCCAGTTGTCTCAGGCCTGCTTCCAGGTAGCAGATGGGAGAAAAATTCATTGGAAAAACCAAACCCAGAATATGTGGGAAAAGTAAGGAAGAAGAAAACAAACCCAACTTGTAATCATTCGTCATTTTTCTGTTAACGTCAAGAATGGAAATAAATTACTTTTAGTAACTGCGAAAAACAAAGTTCTCGCTTTGGAATTTTAAGTTTAATAAGGGATAAAACAAGGAACAAATAGCCAGCTCTGGGGTGCTTTTGGCGAACGGCCAAAGAGCACAGGGTCAACTTAAACATAGTTCTGTATATGCTGCTACTCTGCTGGAGTAAATGCATATTCATGCATTATACATTATTCAAACACGCCTTTGAGTTTTTGATGTTCCAGAAGCTCTCTTGTTTGGTTTTAACCTCTGACTTGTCGGCAGGACATTCTGTAAATTGGGTCAATATGTTTTATTTTTTCCTGTAGTTCTATCCTGTTGTTTCACGCTCCCTGATAGCGAGGAGTCGATAAATCCTTCCCGGATTCTCGGGCTTTGATTTCTGTCACTGTTATCTTATCACTTGGAGAGGCCAGAGCGCAGGTGTAAGAAACAAAATAATTGCTTTACACCAGTCTCTGAGTTAGTCACATAGAAGTATTTTAGTCTCTATCTTACCATTTTGCTAAAGCCTATGATATAATATATTTATCACTCTACTATTCATATAAAGTATACAGTGCATATACAAACTGGCAGATTATTCTATACAAAAGCAGCTAAAAGTGAGTATAAATTGTACCTATCAAAACACTTGTGGTGCAAAAAGCTAATCTATGAATGTGAAAGCCAATGTTATATTGTCATCTTTAACAGAAACCTTTGAAACCTTTGAACCGCAGTAAGTAATGAGATTAAATTCACAGAAGAGAATAACAAAACCACAATCTGACCTGTACAACCACCTTGAGAAACTCAAAATGCTGAGACTGGCAGAGGCTGCGGAGCTTCTGTCACGCACCTTCCTGGAGGACTTGCACCCTAAACTCCAGGGTACTCTGTGGACACGATATGGATATTGTAAACTTCCAAAGCTGGTACGTCCTGCAGCAACCAGCCAAAGGTCTGCTGTCTTCTCTCCAGCTGGCACGATTTGCTTAGAGATCTCTTCACACACACCAGGGCACACACTGGAATCCTGCCTGACGTTCACAACCCTGAATTCAAAGCTTTAGGATGTCTTCTGTACTAAGAGCCACAAAAGCTTTTGGTGGTTCTGTGTCTTATGAAGGTGGCACACTTGTTCTCATTTCTTTCCCATGCTTGGTGTAGTTTTCAGCACACTACAGAAAAGCCAGGATGACTAAAAAATGCCTTTATAGAGGATTTACTGGGCCACTGCTGCCAGCTGATCAGTCATTAAGGGTGTGTGACTTTGTAAGAATTTTAAAATGATAGCTTTTCCTTGTTTCCCAGATACTGTGCTAAATTTAGATGACACAGCACTAAAGAAATTTTACTGTTTTACTCTGGTGCAATAACTCTACCCATGCCAATTCATCCTTTTTCTGTTACCCACCTGACAACAGAAACTTGCTATTTTCCCTTGACCACAGCTGACAGAGCATCCTGACCGTTATGTTGCTCCTGCCTTCCAGTTACAGAATCTTCCACATCTTCCAGTCAGTAAATTGAAACCATGAAGTAGTTTCAGCTTCCTTTCACAAGACAACATAAAAACATTCTTCCATTCCTACCAAAACAAGGAGAAAATTCAGATTTTGTGGAACTGTAGTCACATTCAAGTTTCACTCATGAATTTACAGAGCACGTTCTGTCCATAATAACTGAACACAATTTTGCCACATTTTGGAATAAATAATGTGATGATATACTCAAAAAACAAACATTGCTATCACCTTTTAGAAACCAAAAACACAGGAGAATTCGGAGTGAAAGGAATGAGAGTCTTGTCTTTACAAACAAACTGTGGATCTGCTGGTAAATAGAGCTAGATGCTGAGAGATAAAAGAAACAATGGGAAGGATTCCACTGATTGCAAATGGAATGAGAGAGATTTGTCTTCACAAACAAACTGTAGGTCTGCTGATAAACAAAACTGGATGCTGAGAGATGAAAGAAACAACGGGAAGAACCATAAATTCCATGAGGAATTCCACTAATTGACACAAGGAAAAGACAAAGGTGGGGGGTGATACAGTAGAAGGGAGTCTTAGGTACCAGGTGTTTGGAGAAGTCTGTACCTCCCAAGTACCTCAGCCCATGGGGAAAGAGGAAAATGTGGCCAGGAAATTAGGATAAAATAAAGCGGCGTCCTCCTAAAATTTGAGACACCCCAGGGGAATGCCCCATGGCCTCTCCCTTCATTTGAATACATTAAAAAGGACTCCTCTGTCTCCTTTTTGGCCATTAACCTCTGGTGTTTGTGGAGTAATTTTCCTGCCAGGAGTAATTCTCAGTGGTTCCCATGCATTTGCCAGCTGCAGCTAAAACAGTGGAGTTACTTTTCCTCCACAGTCAGAAGAGAGCACTTCCCAGCCTGTGTTTTGGTTGTGCCAATAGCAGGGACAGTCTGACACCCAGCAGTTCTTTCTGTAAGTGTGTACCAGTGCTACGTGACCTGACAGAACTTTGATGTATACCTACCTTATCTTTATTTCCCACTTTCTAGAAAAATTCCTCTGACCATTATAAGTAATTTAAACCCAGGTGTTTTCTTTTCTCCTACCTCTATTTCCAAGCCAGACACGCTGTTTTTCAGGCCAGGAGATTGCCTTTCACCAGCTCGGAAGAGAGAACCTCCCAAGACTTTTCACCATGAAAAATTCATTCCATGAAATGAATTTCACCATTTTCCAATTCCATTTCATTTCACCATGAAAAATTCCTTCCAGTATCCTGGCACATTGCATCAGGAGTTCTGAGAGGTTTTCCCTTGGGACTGCAAGTCCTTCCTTGGGCAGCACGGAAGGAGAATTCAGGAGAATTCTGAGCACTGATCCTTCTCTGCAAATCCAGTGCAAAAACTCCATGGTGTCAATCAGCTTGGATCTAGAAAAGCAGAACTTTGAAGGCTTCTTTATGTTTAAAAATGTGATTTCTCAGGGAGTGAGCTCTCCAGAATTTTTCAGTCCTGAACTCTTTTTTTCTGTACTGAATTTATTTCAACATCCCTATACAACCACATATTCAGATATGAAATATAGAAAGAAACATATTTTAGCTATTAGAATGGTTTTATAAATATTTGGTTTAATTAATATAAAATTAAAATGAAACTTCAAAAGTAGCACAGAACACCATAACCTCAGTGGAGTGCCTCAGTACTCAGTGCTTCTTTCCTCAGCCAGAGATGGGCACAGGACAGATTTGTCTTCTGAAACCAAAGTTCACTGGTAACCCCTCCTTGGTGGACGGCCAGGGGAATGCAACCTGAGTTTTGTACTCAAAAAGGAGATCAAAGTCAGGCTTTGTTTTTAAAATAAAAAAACACGAGAAGTTGGATGTTTATCAGAAAAATCATTGATCCTGATCAGAGTTTGAAGCACTGTTAAAAATTTAAAAACTAGTGTGACATACTAAAGCTGATTTTCTCCAGAGGCCATCAAAATTCCTTTAGAACATCCTTAGGAAGAGACTTCTTGTTTTTTTGGTGACCTTTTGGATAGAATGGCACACCCATCATTACGAGTTTATTGAGAGTCTCTAAACAGCTCTGCTTAAAAAAACAGCTGATACAAAACAAATCTCTGGTTGGACTAGAGACTCTGCACTGTTTGGGCAGGTCTAGTACAAAACCTTCAGCAGACCTGAATATATTTTCAAAAGCCTTATTTGTCACAGAAGAAAAAACCAATTACACAGGAACCAAGAACTAAGTAGGGAAAAAATACAGGTATTTAAACCCCAAATATTCTGTTAGGAGCTGTAGTCTGTGAGGCAGCTCTGTTAAGAACTGCAGTCACCCAATATTTCCTACTGACCTCCACGAGATGCAAAGTTCTTGCAAACCAGTAGCATAACCCAGCATCACCACAGCTATGAAATAATATGATTTCTTTGTATTCCACTGGCAGCATACCTGCAATTACTTAGGGAAAAAAAGTTATTTAAAGAATGACAGTACTGAGATCAAATCTTAGAGCACATCTATTAATGGTCAGATAAATGCAGGGAAACACACGGGTCCTCTCATTAAAATTCAATAACCTGGAAGCAGGAAGAATGGAAAGTATTCACCCTGAGATATTGCCAAGCTACAGTCAAAAACTGCAAGTTAGGATGATCCTTATCATGTGCTTTAGTATTGATCAAAGCAGAACATGCAGAACTGCAAGCAATAAATACCAACCCTAACAAACATTAACTTTCATTTTTAGTAAGTAATGATAATAAAGGTGTATTTATATACCGTGCCCTTGCTATTTCCTGAATTAAAGTTGAAAATTACTTTTTATGATTTAATTGGTAAATAGCATTTTGAAAAGGTTCAAACTACAGTGGTTAAAAAGGACCAGCCCTCAAAGTGTTTGCCTCAAAATGCCTTGGAATTTGAACTCATTCATGGCTTCATCTCTTTGTGTACCTATTTGAGAGGGAAGGATTCCTTTCCCACGGCTGTAAAATGCCATTTCTCTTGTCCATGAAGAAAACAATATTAGAATCCTTGAAATCAATGTTTATCTTTCCCTTCAGTGGCTGAGGAAAAGAAAGATTGCTGGTAAAATTAAAAATCTTTTATTGGGTTTACAGCATCCCAAGGACAGCAATCTCTAAAACAAAACTAGACAACAAATGAAGTTACTTTTCTATTTTTATAAAGAAGCACATCACTGCAGAGACTTTAGACACCTATTGAGCAGCTGGGAACTGCCTAGACAGACATTCCAGGGGGGACTAAAGAAACCAGTTGCTCAGGCAAAAACTCAAACGACATATTTTCAATGCTGCTTTTATGGGATCTGAAGAAACAAAATGGAAAACAGATCTGAAGGAGAAAGAAAAGACAACTGACACATACATCTACACAAATTAATCAAAGATTACACTAAATCTAAGAAAAATTCCTCAGCAAAACTTTACTCAAGAGAACATTAAAGATTACATACCCCGTTACTTTTCATCAAAATTATGTGGTTTTTGGGTTTTTTGTTGGTCTGTAAGTTCCAGGGTAGAGATGATGTGAAAGATGTGCCTGCTTCATTTCAAGGGGCAATGTTAGCCCCATAATATGACCTCCCCTTCTATTCTTTCTTTTCACATTAGCTATTTAAATAGTCTCTGTGGCATTTCAGGAACGACCCAGGTAGGATAAGATTATAAACCTTCATTTCAAAATCATCAGAATAAGGAACACAGAGGTACATTACATAAAATTGATCCCAAATGAAATTGGGAAATATGAACTTGTGAAATTGAAGGATATGAAAACATTGGTTAATTTAGTCATACCTCACAATTACCATGAAAAAGATTTAAAAAGTCCTTGTAAAACTTTCATTAAAAGGAATAAATTGTTCATACCTGCCTTTTCATATGGTTGTAGCATGACTATAATTTTAACATGTTTTTTTCTCTTTATCTGTAGGCAAAGAAAAAAACCCCAAAGTTTTGTCTGGCCATTCTTACTGTGGTAATTTTTCAAGAAGTTATTTAAGATGGAAGAGCTTCTCTTGTATCTTAACCCCATTTCTGTGAGAATTAAAGAAAAGCAAAGAGAGGAAAAAGCCGGTGATTAAAAAAGTACAGTTCTGATTTTGTTTTCTGTACCAACATTACTTTGCAACCTCAGCCTTGGAGAAAAACATTCCCAGTGCAGCCTGGCTCAACCACCAGAAAACGTGGCAAATATAAACTAACAAGCGTTTCACATGTTCTGAAGAGTCCATTTTTAGTCACAGATTTACATCACCATTGCGGAGGGAATTCCTGTTGATCAATCCTGCATGCTTAAGAAGTTTGTTAAAAAGGGAGGAAAACAATTCTCAAAACGGGCTTAGGGTACTTCTGTTGATACTCAGGCCCAGCAATTTGCTCCTAATTTCCAGCCCTGTAGCGCATGTTTATGAGCCATTACCTCAACAAGACAACGAATGTTAAATGTTAGCCTCAGGAGCCGGTACCTGAACACCTTTTAGCTCTCACCAGTCGGTATTTATTGGAAAAACTCATTTAGAGGGGGTTGGTCAGGACTTACTGATTGGAGTGTCACAGAGCAAAGGAGTTGTACAACTGCACTGCTAAAAACAATTAAGTGATTGACGTGATTTAGGGTCTTTTTGCAAGTGTTTTAGGGATGACTAGCTCAAATGAGAGCAGTTACCTTATCACAGAATTCAGGATAATAATACTTTTTTTTCCCCTGGATGTACAACTGCATAGAAACAGAGAATGGCATTTTTCACCGAAGCAAGATCTTTAAATATTTACAAAAATGGAAAATATTTGTAGCTGCAAGCAAAGGGAACACCAGCTGCCCACTCAGCTGCCTCAAGTTAATGAAAAACAAAGGAAATATTTTTGCTTATGCTTCTCTACCTTCTCAAGATACAAACATCGACTATTTTTAATAGGCTTCAAATAACATCTGAGCATATGGTTTTAATGCACCCATAATGTGACAAGCACTTCAAGGTTATCTTGCCGAAGCTTTTCTAAATTAGCAACTGCTTGCTGTAAGGATCATCAAAACAGACTCTCCAAATTATGGCTCACTCTCACTATGTGATACACAAATGGAACAAAGCTGGATTTTCTTGTTTTTAAAGATAAATTAACTGGACTATCAGTTTACCTGTGCTTCCTAACTCAAAACTTCTTGGCAGAGAATGGGTTTAATGATTACCTTTTATAACCTCTGTACTTAGGCTGCTGCTCCTTCTTCATATTCTTTTTTCAGACGTGGACATGCCTTGCTTGTAACTGGCTGGGAAATCTAACAGGAGAAATACACTTGGCAAGGATTCCTGGATCCGATTAACAGCAAACAAATTTAAATAAATAAGGTAAGTGAAAGCAAGAATTGCTAAAGGTAATGATTGAAGCAGTCTAAATACGTGACTTTAAAAGAGAGACATGGGGCACAAAGCTACCATGAAGTTCAGCCACCCAAGCCCTGCATTCTTCATGTGTGCACTTTTCCTTCGTGGGTTTAATCTTAAAAGTTAGATTTTTTATGATTATTTTAAAAAATCTATAATTCAGAAGATAAACTCGATGTCTTTATAGCCTAAATGTTTCTGAAGACCAACAATACTGAGATAGGTGTTCTGTCGATTTCAAATGCTGCAGTTTTTCCAGCCAGTTACTACTTAATTTACAAAAAAACCCCACCTATGTTTCCTAAACACGGTGTCTTCCAGAGTTACCATCTGTATGAAAGCATAAGGATCTTCAGCATTCAAATTGCAGTAATTATAGTTGTAGACTCTTAGGAGAGAAGAGACTTTTGACTGAATCTACTTTAGAGATTCCGGACCTAACCCAATCAATGTCCTTCACTGTCTCAGGTTGTATTTTAGACCAGTACTGGGGGAAACCAGCAAGATCCTCACCGAAAACAACAAC
Organism: Motacilla alba alba; assembly: GCF_015832195.1. Taxonomy (NCBI): domain Eukaryota; kingdom Metazoa; phylum Chordata; class Aves; order Passeriformes; family Motacillidae; genus Motacilla; species Motacilla alba. The sequence goes on from NC_052026.1 coordinate 3,617,591, forward strand.
AACAACAACAACAAAATCGTAAGTCTGAATTTAAATCTGAAAACAAACTCCTTACATTCCAGTTCTAAAAAGGACAAAACATTGAGTGGAAGACATTCACCCTGAATCAACACAGAAGACTGGGGACTCCTTCTGAGGCAAAGAGCTGCTAAACAGATCATTCCAGCTGCCCACACTCTGCTTGGCAGATGCTTCCATCTCCAAGGAACCGAGGCAAAGCCTGATTCAATGAAGAATGGAAAGAAGGTCTCCTAGATAAGAAGCAAACCAGCTTTTGGGAGGAAGATAAAATCTGTCTGGATCTTTGGAGTCGTTCAGAGGAAGGGCTGGCTATAAAAGCTTGATCGTGCCAGTGAGGACACCCTGGAAACTGAATGTGAGAAGACACAGACATTCCCTGCCGGGTGGGTGTCGGGAAAATCCACAGCAAGTCACGGGAGGAGCTGGAGCTGCCATCACTTCTCCCTGAGCAGGTAGTGCGATGGAAATCCTTTTCCTGTGAGCGAGTGTGTGCTTGTGTTTGTTTTCTGGTGGGATTCACCTGCACTATTCCGTACCCACGGATACCAGCTACAGTCGAGCTACATTAACATGCCAGAGTAAGATTTTGTTGTTATTTCCTCAGCAATTTCAACAAGGAAAACAAATGGGTGAAGAAAGCTTGAAGAGAAGAAAAGGAGAGGACAAAGGAAGAGAGGACAGACAATCCATTCAGAGTCATGAGCCCCCAACGATGAACCTACAAAAGCAGGCAAACCTTTTTCTTTTCCCCTTGGGTCTGTGAGGCAGGGGCTGGCAGAGGGAGGCACAAGGGGATATTGGTGCTTATGCCTCAGCATACAAAACCCCCCACTGTGTCCCACCTCAGCAAAAATATCCTAATATCTCAGCAATGTGGTTGGTTTGCATTTTCAGAGGCAGCTAGTTACTGAAGTGAAACGGCTCTGATAGAAACAGCCTAAAACCCCACGAATATGTTGTTGAAGATATCAGATAGAAAAATAATTCAAAGCCTTACTCTAAGCTGATCAACTGAGGCATTTCATTAACCTTTTTTCCCATGTGTACTTTTCAGAAGTTGGAGTGGGTTGCCCAGCTCATTGTTTCTGAAAGTTTGTTAGTGTTTATAGCCAGCAAATAGGCACTGGTACTTGGAGACAAGTGAAAATCTGTCTCCTCCAGAAAATTACAGATGCTTTGGAAAACAGTTGTGTCCCTTCCTTCAGGAGGGAGTGGCATTTCTCTTAATTTCAGTGTCCTGGAGAAAGATTATCTATGTGGTTTTAGTTTGGTGCCAAGACTGGACAAATACTGATGTTATTAGAGAAGCCATAGCCATCAGAAAATATTAAGTAGCCCATGCCTCAATTTTAGTGGTTTCATGTAATACTGTAGGTCACTACAGATTTGGGAGAACATGATCTTATCACCCAGTGGTATCAACACCATTCCTAGGTACAAATATTTAAAACAAGGAGGGGACAAAAGCTGCTCAACAAAAAACCAAACCAAAATAAAACAAAGAAAAAAAAACACAAACAAACAAACAAAAAAACCCCAAACAAACCAGACTCCATCCATGAATGACAATTTCTGAATCTTAGAAAATTCAGAATTCATCGAGTGCTTGCAAAACAATGTCATGGCTTAATCAGAGAGGAAAGGACAAGTTCACCCATTCAAGATTATATTTGAGACTCACATCATCCAAAGGACAGTTTAATAAAGGAAATAGGCAGGTAAAACACAAACAGATGTTCTTTTGAAAACAGCAGGAGTACACCACAGGGTACATACAGACATTGGAAAGAACAGTGAAACTTTGCAAAATTGTCCAATATATTTCTTTATAGAACTTAGATTTTGAAAGCCAATAAAAATCAGTCAGTATTGACAATTGCTGTAGTTCTATGATATTGAGAAGTAATTGGTGAATTACTAGAAATTGCTTACAAAACCATCTCATTTTATTTCAAGGTGGGGCTCATTAGTGGAATCTGTATGATTGTTGGTACAATTATTGGCTCAGGTATCTTCGTTTCTCCAAAATCAGTTCTTGCCAATGTTGAAGCTGTGGGTCCTTGTTTAACCATCTGGGCAGCCTGTGGAGTTCTGGCAACATTAGGTAAAAATCTCAACAAAGAGTCTGAATCTTTGCCTTAAATCTTGTTATCCTCTGTTTCTGCACACTGCTCTCATTTCACAAATTAGTTTATAGCACCAAGACCAAAATAAACTAAATCCTGCTCTGTATGTGCATATATGCAGTACTCAACCATAAATTTGAAATGGGGTGTTTGTGGAAGACAAATTAAGTTCCAAAATTGTGAATCACACTCTATTTTGAAAGGAAGTTTTAGTTTTTCCTGCTTCATCCATTGCCTGTAATAAAGAAACAGTCTTCTACTTAAATAGCTGCCAATATGTGAAGTTTACTGGCAGTGAACGAGCTGGGCGCTTTCTGCTAGCTTTCTACTTCTGTAACTCTAATTCTATTATCTGAAAACTTAGCACTAAGCACCTCAAAATATTTCGAGAAGTAAAACAAAGAAATTTTTGAGCATTGTATCAAGTGGGGCAGCATACAAGAAAAACCTTAATTCAAGATGCCACAAGCAGCAATAGAACAGGAAGTATCACTGTACTTTAATGTTGAGCTTGGCAGACATTTTACTTAAAAACTGTGCAGAAAGTCTGTTTTATCAAGTTTCCAAAAGGTCTGTCAGCCAGTGCAGTTCTCCCTTAAATGCTTCCCATAGTGTTCATTTCTTAAGCAGAAGTCAAATGAAATCAAAATGTTTGTTTTTACTGTTTTGGTGAAGTCTTAAGTGTCGATGGTAGTAATTTTTAGACTGCATCTGAATAATTAGAGGGTATTTTTTTCAATTGCTCACAAGTAATTAAAATTTTATTTTGCATATTCAGTAAAATATACAGAAACATGAAGAGAGTCGTGGTGCACTGTAGAGATCAATTTCCTTCCCTTTTCTGCCTATTAAAAAGGGATCATCTGTCCAAGCAGTCCCAGGTTCAAAAGTGCATGAACTAAACCTGCTTTTCTTGTTATTCAGGTGCACTTTGTTTTGCTGAGCTTGGTACAATGATCACAAAGTCTGGGGGAGAATATCCTTACCTCATGGAGGCGTTTGGCCCAATTCCAGCGTTTTTGTTTTCTTGGACAAGCCTGCTGGTCACAAAACCCAGCTCCTTTGCAATCATCTGCCTCAGCTTCGCAGAATATGCCTCAGCTCCTTTCTATCCAGGCTGTGATCCTCCCCAGGCTGTCATCAAGTGTCTGGCAGCAGCTGCTATTGGTAAGAGCCCCACTTTTGGGCAGCCCAGATCCAAAATTGCACAGTGACCTGTGTCTGACCCATCAGCAAGTGCACTTCAGTACCCTGAAACTTCCTTATGTTCCTCTTCACAAAGACACCAGAGATCTTGAAGACACAGTCCAGTGGGTCCTTCCCACCATAACTAATTAAACAGCATGAAAAGGATGGGGTTAAAAATGTTTTTTTTCCTAGACTGGGTTTGTTTTTTTTTTTTTATTCTTCCTTAAGATAGATACATCTGTATAATGAATGCTTTTCTCTAGCAGAAAAGGAAGAAAAAATAACGATGGAAATAATATTTCTTTATTTCTCAGCATGCTGTGCAACTTCAAAATGTTTTTTATTAAAGGTACTATCAAAATCTAATTAATAAATCTGTTTTTCCTCACTATTTAAAAAGTTATCCAAACACAGTAAGTAAAACCTGTATATAATATAGACAAAAAGTGTGACAGAAAAGCTGTACAGTAACTAAGGGGAGGGACAATTTTTCTTTAAATTCTGACAAACGGCGCAAAAATTTATAATTTTATTTCTTTTAGTGGTAATTACAATTGTGAATTCATTGAGTGTGAAGCTGGGAAGTTACCTCCAGAATTTTCTCACAGCTGCTAAAATGATCATTGTCACAATCATTATTGTAAGTGGAATTGTTCTCCTTGCACAAGGTAATAAAATATATGTTATTTGAAAAAAAAATTATTTTAGCTTTTGCTATGATGATTAAAAATTCCCCCCTGAGAGAAGTGACACAGAAATAAGGCACAGCCCCGAATCTCTTCACTCAGGGTTTTAGTTCTGCATCTCTTGGAAACTGTGGCATTTTCTTTCAGAGAAGGGGGATGGGTGCAAAATGCAACACTACAGATCAGTTAATACAAAAGGATATTCATTAATTTTATAAGTGAAAAGTTTCAAAACATGAGACGTGTGGGAATGTTTTTTCATCTGCTGGGGAGATTACAAGGATTGATTTCAACACTGATCAGTAATCTTCCTCTTATTTGCAGGAAAAACTGATAACTTCAAAGATTCTTTCAAGGGCAGTAAAATTTCTGTTAGCTCTATTAGTTTGGCATTTTATAATGGACTCTGGGCATATGATGGATGGTAAGAAATCTTTATTAACCTTCACAGTTACAGTTTAACAGCCTTTAACTGGTTTACTCTCTCCCTGTAGAACTCTCTGAAGAAGTTAACAACTGACTTGTTATTAAGAATGTCTTGATGGATTCTGGAAAAAGAGCATTAGTTTGGGTAAAAAAACCCCAGAACTCCACCCTCTTCTAGTGCCTGTTTATTAGGGAAAGAAAATGTATTGGATTCCAAAAGGAGCACTGCTGCTTTGGTGCTGAAGGTGCTTAGATCCTGCAGCAATGAGGGGAATAGAACACAGTTTAATTCCACTGTGCTCACAAAATAGCTTTCCCTGCAGGTTACCCCATCAAACTCCATTTCTTGTGAAATATGTAGTGCTGTTTGATTAGTCCAGGAGAACATAAAAAGGAACTTTGTGTCAGAAATTTTAAGGTTCAACTTGCAGATTTTTTCTCAGGGAATGTCAGTTGGCACAGAGTTCTGTTGGCACAAATCCACTGTTATTCTTAAATGTACAAACTGCAAAAGCCTGTATATGGGTCAGCACTTTGGAAGCAAATAAGAATATAATCTTGACCTACCACACAGCAATTCCCATTTAAAAGCTTTTGAAACTGAATTTGTTTTAAATAGATTCTTTTTTTAGGTTCTGTTTCCAAGCTTGAGTGCCTCAACTCAGGCATGTAAGTCTGCTAATTCAGGCACTCATATGGACTTTCTAAGAGGGCAAAGAAGCTGATCCCTAAATAATTATTTGTGTATGTTACCACCAGGCACTAACATTTGAAAATTTGTCTTTGAACTGTAAATACTAACTCTTCAGATTTGCAGAGTGGATGAATATAAAAACCTTGTTTCAATTGCTCTACACGCTCTAGCAAAAATGGGTATTTGGAAATTAAAATTCAGGTAGGTATAATCCTTAAAAAGGTTTTCATGCCTGTTTTCTAAAGGCAGTATGACTTACAGAAGCACTCTGAAACACCAGCAGGCTTGCTTTTCTCTTTGCCCTCAGCACACTTGTGCTTTTACTTGAAAAGACTCCGATACTGCAAAGCTTGAAGTTGAAAGGCAATCTGGTAAATCTAAGATGTGTGCCAAATTTTCGTTTGATTATCCTGGGATATTTTATCCAAGATTTAGTCTCAGAAATACTAGAGATAACACAGAAAGAGATGGTGAATCAAGAGGCTGACTTTTGGATAAGAAGCTCACATTGGTTTTGTCCTGCAGTTTTCCCACTTGAAAGACTGATTTTACTTTTTATTTTTTCCTTTTTAAAACTGAAAAGATTAAAAACAATAACACAAGAAATAGCCTCACCTCATAGTATAGTCGTATTTAAACCCCTGACTGCTGAAATACTCTATGAATGTTTTTCCTTCCAGGAATCAACTCAATTACATCACAGAAGAACTTAAAAATCCTTACAGGTAAAACTGTGTAGGAAAGCAGTGTTTTTACTGGCAAGAAATCAATCCCTATATATATTTCCATAAGCAAGCATATATTTTGGTTTGTTTTTTAAAAGAACTAATATTGTATTATTCGAGGTTTGAACACTAACAGACAAAGCTAATTAGCTAATTATTACTACAGGCTTTGTATCTTTGCAAAGTTTGTATTTTTCCTTTTTTACAATCCTGATTTCCATATCTCTACAGTTAAAAAAAAAATTAATACACCTAAAAAGCATATCAGGAAAAGTAAGAATCCAGAGTGTACTAGGACAACTGTACCAGTGATCCAGCAATGCTGATGGGGGTCTTACTTTTCCATTCTTTAGAAATCTACCACTGTCCATAATTATTGGAATCCCCCTGGTCACGGTTTGTTACGTTCTGATAAACGTTTCCTATTTCACTGTGATGACTTCAACAGAGCTCCTGCAGTCCCAGGCTGTTGCTGTGGTAAGCTGCTTAATTTTGTAATAGAATATCTGCATTGAAGTCATGGAAGCCATGCAATTCCATTTATTTTTTGTAAGATAAAATTAATTTTAGTCTAAGCTGTTAGTGCCACCTTTTCTCCCATTATCTGCTGTCATTCCTTTTAATCTAAGATTTCAGTAATGCCTAACTGACAGAGTGGTTCTGTCATCTCCAAATGGGAATAAAAGAAGGCAGCAAAAGTAACAAAGTCTTCAGCAAACATTTTGTAAACATTTCAGGTCAGGGGGGGACTGCTTTCCATAGGCATCAGAAAGATGGAAAGAGAAATAATACCTGACAGTTGCTGTGCCATTTTCAGTGCTCCCAGTATTTCAAAGAAGCACATGGCAAATGACAGTAGATCTCAGTTTGTTATGGAGATAACAGCAAATAGTCCATCATTCACTTCCACCTTATTCTTTTTGGGCTTTTTTCCTTAACAAACTTGAAAGATAGGATTTTTTTACATTTTTGCAAGACATACTCTTACAGGTAAAAGTAGAAATCATAGAAATTTCCCTTCAGTTCCACTCAGTAAATTTTCTGTGTCTCTGAAACAACTGTTGAGGTCCTGCAACGATTTTCCTAATGCCAGTTTTTGGGGAAAACAAACAGTATGTGACAAACATTTAAATTTATATATAAAATAGTCTAGCCCAGTGAAGAAGTACGGTAATGTTGAAATGCTTATTTTTTTTAAATAAAAATTGAATAAAAATGAAATGAAAATTTATTTAAAACAAATTAACATAAAAGCCTTTACACTTTACATCTTCTGTGCATTTCGGCAGCTTGTCTGCACCAAAAGGTACAGCAAAGAATGTATGAAGTGAAATCTTGTTCAAGAACTAGTCCCCCTCAGTACACTCCTAAACTCACACTCTGAGCAACACACAGGAACTAGCTCTGAACTGATCAGGCTGAAGGAACAGAACCTCAGCCCTGGCTCTGAGCAGAGGCAGCACAAGAAAAGGAGTGCCCTGTGCAGCTGTGAGCAGCCTTTGAGTGCCCTGCCTCTGCACCAAGAAACATCACTGATGTCAGACTTGTGCAAAAACAAAGCTCCTTATGCTTGACTTACTAAAAAAAAACCCAACCCAACTACAAACGAAACCTACCTGTCAAAAACATTTAAAATCAAATTCATTTGCTGTTGGTCAATGTACCTACCTGAGATCTACAGCAAGAACTAACTAAACTCTAATGTAGTGAAAGACCAGAGGGAGTTTGTCCTTGTTTGCCCCCAGGCTCAGGCTGTCACACTGTCACTACTGATATCACTCCTTCTGGAGAGGCTGAAAGCAGCTTTCTGTATGGACAGTGCTCTGCAGCAATGCCATCTTCCTTCTCCTGCCTTTGCAGACACGTCCCAAAGCAGGTGTCTTTAACAGAATTTAATTTCTGTGTGGTTTTTACATCTGTCTTCCAATGTTTCCTACAGATGTTGCATCTTAAACATCATGACAAATGACTCCATTTTGTAGTGGTCAATGAATGAATCCAGGGCTTTATCTGGCAGAGCATTCTTTAATAATTACACAAAACGTACAACATGGATTTGTAGGCAACATAGCTCAGATACCCATTTACTTTACTTACAAAGAAGCTCTAACATTACTGAATATACAAAATGGTAGTTAAAATGACAAAAGTGATTAATTTTAATCCCATTTCCCAGACATTTGGAGATAGAGTCCTTTATCCAGCCTCTTGGATAGTTCCTCTCTTTGTGGTATTTTCGACGCTTGGATCTGCCAATGGCACCTGCTTCACTGCAGGCAGGTAAGTCCCCACTCTAAATATCTTCACATGAAAGGTGTTGAAGGGTGGAAAAATTTATATACATGTATCAACAGACATAAGGACATTGTTCTGGTCCACATTACACAAAATGTAATTTAAAATTGCCTGTAGATCGATATTGTTTAATTTTCTAAAATAAACAGCAGCTATTCAGGTTTGAAAATTAGAAAACATGGTCTCTTCACATTCAATGAAGGTATACCACTGTAGCACAAAAGGTTTTTTCATCTCATAGATAGTAAAGCTGAGAATTAAACAGTTAAAGTTACCAGCAAAAACATCACTACACCAGCAAAGGTAGCTGAGAAGCTATTCCTTTCTATCAGTTGTTCAGCACTTCCATTTACTACTTAAAATATTTTAAGATTTCAAAAGCATTTGAATACAACGTGGCTTTAAAGACCATTTTTTGACAAAAGGAATTGTCAATATACCTTTTTGCTATTGAAACATGTGAAAAAGGAAATATTTAATTAAAAGAGACACAGTTGGTAACATTTCCCAAAATAATTTTCAATTATATGTGCAACATAATTATTCTGAAATTAGTTTCAAGTGCACTATTTTAATACTGTTCACAGTTTGTTTTAGCTCACTGCTTTAATACTGGTTATTTAATTTCCCTTCTTTTGAACTGCTGCAATCTTGAAATTCCAATGCATATCAAAGAAAATACTGATGAAATTAGTTGAATGTCTACTTTTAGTAGCACCTTTTAAAGTCTCGGCGCCACACTAACTGCATTGCCTTGTTTTTGTTTTGTCAGACTTGTTTATGTGGCAGGTCGTGAAGGGCACGTGCTAAAGATACTGTCTTACATCAGTGTCAAGCACTTAACACCAGCACCTGCTATCATATTTTATGTAAGTATATATTAAAAAACAGAAAGAAAAATCACCTATCACCAAAAATTCTCCAGTAATACATACTTTCACAGCTTCTTACAAGCAGTTTTGACACCTGTGATTACCTATCTAGACAAGAAAATTGCTAAATACATTTTGGAAAAAAAGACTACATAAAACCCCCAGCTTCTCTAATTTGAACATGGTCCAGAACTGGGCTTTAAGAATCAAAATGGTTAAGAATCAATGGCATGAGAACAAAAACTTAAACAAATAGTTAATATTAGGGAATGCTTTCAAAGGATGCTTGCAAGCAAGTTATCATTACCATTTCCTTCATGAAGGAATATTTCCTCCATGTAGAAAACTTACATCTCACTAAAAAAAGTCCAGACAGTAAATACATTTAAGAATAAATCTAGAACATCTTGTTATTTTTATTTTACCCATTTATCTTCAAGGCAAACAAGATATATTCAATCTTATCAGGAAAATTATTTCACAAACACCAGAGGTTTATGGTCAAAAAGGAGACAGAGGAGTCCCATGACTTTATTTGAACAAAGGGAGAGGGCATGGGGCATTTCCCCTGGGGTCTCTCAAATTATTACAGGACACATCCTCATTTTTATCCTAATTTCCTGGCCACATTTCCCTCTCTTTTCCCATTGGCTGAGGTACTTGAGGGGTACAGGCTTCTCACATCACCTAATGCAGACCTCATTTCTAAAGTGTGACCCCTGCTTTTTCTTTCTCCTTATGCCTCTGTTCTTATTCTCTAAATCCAGAGATGTAGCACAGTCTTGAGTGAGTAACAGTCTGTGTCAATTAGTGGAACTCCTATGGAATTTATGGTTCTTCCCATTGCTCCTTTCATGTCCCCATATCTGGCTTATCTACCCTCAGGCCCACAGTTTGTAAAGACACCTCCTCCTCATTCCTTTCAATCCCAGTAACGTTAAAACCCTAAAAATGTGTTTTGTATCTTCAAGATAGTCAGTCAACAATAAAACAGATTCATGCATAAAAATTATAATAATTTTGACTTAAAATGGAATTAAGATTGCACACAAAAATAACCACATGTTGGCAGGAAGCAGTCACAATCTTTAAAGGTGCTGCAATACACTTACACTTAATATTGATAAATATTTAAGCAAAAGCATTCACAGTTCATGCTCTGGAACACTACACATGCAGCTGTATTGAAACAGAAGTAAAATTCAGCCTTCTTCTATAATAGACTACACTAATTTTTGTTTTCATTTTTTAGGGGGTCATTGCTATTATTTATATTATTCCTGGTGACATTAATTCACTCATAAATTACTTCAGTTTTGCAGTCTGGATATTTTATGGTTTAACTGTACTTGCACTAATTGTTATGAGGTTTACAAGGAAGGAACTCAAGAGACCCATCAGGGTAAGTTCTGTATGGCTTTTCCTCCATTCCACAGATGCTGTATCATGAATTCACACTCAGTATCTGGATATTAAACAGCCCCCTTGGGCAGTGTCCTTGTTTTTTACTCCCCTTACCTGAAATCCAACCACTTAACAGCAGATCTGCCCCAGGACTCACAAGCTCAAAGCTCATAAGGACTGGGAAAAGATTACAGAATGTTGATTTGCACAGACCACCGGGCACAAGCCAAAATTTCAGAGATGGGTAATTGCAGTCAGCAGACTGCCATTGAAAGAATATCCAAAATAAGACCCCAGGTCACTGCATGTAAGTCAGTTCCCACATTTATTAAAATGCAAACTTGTACACTGCAATTTGAAATAAGAGATCTTAGTGAATAATTTGGCAGAAGAGTTTTCCCTGTCCATATTTCTGCTACTCTTTCAGTTGCCCCATCCGATTCCAGAAAATTTTACAGTAAGAAAATGCATAAGGCAATAAAAATATTCTTTCACACAGGCAATTTCTGTAAAAACAGCTAAAGAACGAGGAAGTGATTTTGTTCTTTGTGTCTTGCAGATACCCATCATCATTCCTGTCATAGTGACACTGGTCTCAATTGTGCTGGTATTGGCACCAATCATCAGTGCACCTGAACTGCCCTATTTGTACTGTACTTTATTTATACTTAGTGGACTTATAGCTTATGCACTTTTTGTTCATTTAAAATTCAGCTGGGCACAAAAAATATCAAGTAAGTATATCTCAGGTAGCCAGCTCTAAACCCAATATTTGCTAAACTTGAGATTAATCAGAATAATAAAATTCACCATCTGGTCAATCCCTTCTAAAGAATGAAAAATGCCGTTCACTTTTGTTAACATTTTAGAAGTTTAATAGTAATGAAAATAGTAATAAAAATTAGGACAACAAGAGACAATAAAAAGCAAAGAATTACAGAAGTTTGGGTGCTTTGCACTCTGCCACAAAGCACCTCTTGCTAACAGAGGATTACCCCTTAAAAGCAATAGCCTATTGCATATTCATGTATCTCATACATTGTTCAAACATTTCTTTCAAACCAGGGTGTTTCTGGCTTCCCCCCCTTATCTTGTAAATCAGTCTTTTTGGTTCCTCTAAGTCTGAGGACTCCTTAAAAGGAGGCAATAATTCTTCTCTTGGGGTCTGTTGCTGTTATCTCTATCCAGAGAGGATAACACAAAGAAATTCTTGGTTATCTTTGCCATGCTTTGCGCTAGTTACAAAAAGTATCTAACATCACATAGTTTCTATTTTAATATCATGCTGTAGACTGAAAACTATATTTAGCACCCTACTTAAAAGGGATTAATACAGCACTAGTTAAAAGAGATTAATACAGCATAACTTTCCAACATAACACATATAGTATTCATTTTAATATTGTGAAGAGCCAATCATGTAATATGCATTTTTCACATAAAGCATGCGAGCAGAACGTGGAGGGAAGCAATTTCCCTAGAAAGGAAAGTCTAGCAATTCTCCTAGAAAGGAAAGCAATTTTCCTAGAAAGGAAATAGTCCTCTTACTGAAGACTATTTCACTCCTTCCTGTTGAAAAGAAATAATGTCTGACTTGAGGAAAAATTAAACTTAAGTCACAAAAAGCAACACGTCACTGTAGTAGCACAAAGAAGCAGAACTAGCTAATCTGTAAAGTTAGTTTTTCAGTTATCTGCATTTCAAAACATTGCTTTAGCCATTAACTGAAGATTAGCAGACATACAATTCTTATGCCACCAAACACTGGGCTTTTACCTCTGATTATTAATTTTACTATCCTTACTAAAGAAAATGCTAACAGCATTAAGATAAAAAAATAATCCAAGGGCTGAGTACAATGAAAGCTGCAAGAACCCAGCATGACCATTTATGAACTGGTTGTATAGTTCCTAGAGAAACTCTGATATTATCTCAGGTAAAACAGGATACACAAGTATTTCTAAGAGGCTAATTGGAATTAGCTGAATACAACAGCATTAGTAGCTCTACAGACATTAAAAAACCCCATCATCTGTCTCTCTTGTCCCCAGGATGATTAGTAATAATTATAATTATTATAATTTTAATTATGTGATTGGAAGCATTATACTCAATGGAAGTTTGGAAATTTGGAATGCTGTAGTTTGTATCTTAAGACTGTTTATTCCCCACCCTTTATTTTTCATTTTGAAATAAGAGTACAGATAAAAAAAACAACTACAAAGAAGGGCAGTTTTCTCACTTAAGAGTTTGAATTGAAAGTTCTCTTACAAAGCCTCTAACAATAAATCTTTTCCTCAGAGCCCATCACTATGCACCTCCAGATGCTTATGGAAGTTGTTCCAGAAGAGGACGTTACTGAGTGAAGTATTTTATACCCACCAGGTTGTTTTTAAGTGCTGTACTGGTTGAAGTACATTCAATTTGGTTTGGCACACATATATACTTGCTAAATTGTTATGTTTGTACTGGTGTATTAGTTTTGCAACACTTCAGTACTTCAAAGCATCAAATACATATAATAAAAGATCTCTAAGCCAGACTACAGTGTCCAGCAAAGCTGGTTTCATTGTTTGTTAATAAGTTATGGTGTCTTGTTTTCTGAATTAAAATTTTTAGCAAAGTTGTGTTTTAATGTCTTTACAAGTAATGCCATGGGTGTTAATGTGATAGATGAGTAATGTGATGATTGACTCTCACAATTAACAGACAAATATCACATTAGGTTAAGAAAACATATAGGTTAAGAAAAGTTTTATAGATTTATAGTTATGTTGTACCCCCTCACGTGGTTATCAAGGGCCATCTGGGAGGGCTGGCTTGTCACTATGGTGACATCTGACCTCCAATCAGGATTTGAGGAAGAGATCTCCACCACTGGACAGCACAGAAGGGGTCGATGGACAGAACTTTGGGAGGGGTTAAAGGGTTAAGAGGTGAAACCTCCATTGTGTGGGTGAGCACACGGTGGGAAGCCTTTTTCTCTATTCAGTTTTCTGTTGTGTTTTTGGTAAGGTTTAATAAACCTTTCTAAATTATGAAACGTGAGTGACCATTTCTCACATTAACATCTTTGAAATGGGCCAATGTCCCTACCAACTTCAAGCCACAGGTTTGTTACAGAGCCCAGACAGTCTGACTCCTGAAACAGATGGGGGGATCGGCACAAGGCTGAGTTTCTGAACATCGGGGGAAAATGCCAGGTTCAAGGGGGATATGGGGTAGGTGGTTTGGGAAGGCTGCACCTTCCTGGTACCTCAGCCAATGGGGAATGGAAGAAGGCAACGTGTGGCTGGGATTTTGGGATAAAAGGAGGCTGTACCCTCCAAAACCTTGAGAGAGAAAACCCCGCGGGCTGTGCCCCAGTGGACTCTCTCCCATTAGTCGAATAAAGATGCAGGACTCCTCTGTGTCCTTTATGGACACTGGCTTTTCACAGCATGATTTTCCATACAAAATTACTCAAAAAACCTTTTCAGTTATGAAGATTGCAAAACTCAGCAGCAACAGTGCCAAGATGCCACTGATGACACTGTGGAAAGAAAAATACAGCTCTTACAGCATCACAGAAAGGACAAAAATCACATTAACACCAGACTAACTCTATCCTCAGGTTCTTAGTTATCAAATATTAGCTATCAAAACATCAGTCTCTGAAGTTGGATGTTGGATTCTATAATGTCAGTCTCACAGAGAGACACTCAGGGTCTGCTGCCTTAAAAAAAGGTGCTAGAACAAAAAGATAGCAGTACTGAGCATCACTTTCCTATGCAGCTTTAAGCTGTGCAACACACATTGGTGTTGTGTTTTTTGGTTTGAGCTGCATACACCTTTACAGTTTTGCTGTCTCACTGAACCCAGATCCATAATTTCATCTGGAAACAAAAGAGGAGTAAATGCCTGCTGAGTTTCACATTCACTTGAAGGACATCAACACCACCATGCAAACTGGGGCCATGAGCTCCTTTCACAATATGTACTATCACATTCTTTAAGTCATGCAGAGCTCCTGATTCTAAACTAACTGAACCAAGTATAAATACTGGTCAAAAAAGGTGCCTGCTCAGCAAATAGTTGCTGTCTCCACGTTTAACTGGCACAGTGTGAAAAGCAGCACACCCTGTGGAGTGATGCACTTTATGCATGTATCATCACATTCTTTCACCCTTGCCAAGCCCAGCTTCAAAAGTTGCTCTGTCCAGCAATTGCTCCCTGTCCAAAGGTCCTAGAACAAAAAGTAAGTGCTGGCCTTCACTTTCCCTTTGCAGCTTATCAAGTGCAGCACACACAGGTCTGTGCACTCTCTGGGCCCTCAAGCACTTTCAGTCACACAGTCTAGTAACCAAACAAAGAACATTCAGCAGCTGGTCCCACAGAAGAAGTTCTAGGAGAAAGAGGCTGCACTAGAATTCACTTTTGTTCAGCAGCCTATAAACTTCACAGCCAACAGTGAAATGATTCCTCTTCCTTCCTCGCTGGGTGCAGGATCCCATCCTGTCAGTCTCCAAGAGCCAGGATGCCCAGCAGAGCTCTTCCCTGCACTGCTCCCACCCCAGCGGGGCCGGGCCAGGAGAGCGCCTGGCTCCGTCCTGGGCACTGTCAGAGCTCATCACAACAGCCACACCATGGCACTGTCAGAGCTCATCACAAAAGCCACACCACGGCACTGTCAGCTCGCAAAAAACCAAAATGCTCCGAGCCCAGCTCGAAACCACCCCCAGGGCAGAGCCAGGAGCCGTCCCTGCTCTCACATCTGCTGTGCCAGCACAAAAAGATTCTGCTGATCTTCCCCCTCCCCTACTCTTTGTTGTAGATGGATCATGAGATGATTTGCTCTTGCAATGAATATTGTGTGACTATTAAGAGAAGCTTTATTGATGCACAGTTATGTTATTGTAGTTCAGATGTCCTCTGCTCTCCCCATAGTTCCCCTTTCCCCCTCTGTGTATTGTTGCTATCAGACAGCCTGGGTGGTCTGGGACAGGTAGAAAGAAGGCGTGCACATCTGCCCCTTGCATGGGGCAGCTGGGAATGGAAGCACTTGTTACTGGGGCGCAGCATGACACCTGACCTCCAGTCAAGGGGCAAGAAAGCAGTCTCCACCGATAAATGGCAAAGGAGAGCTGGCTGACAGACTTTGGAGGGGCCAGGGCTGGCTGATGATGGTTGTCAGAGGCAGCTTTAATCTTCAAAGAGGCAATGGGGAAACATTCTTTACTTTTTACTCTTTCACTACAGAGCTGTAGCAGGAAACCTTGCAGTTTAGACTCAGACTGCAGGCGTGCCCAAAGGCCACAGATCCTAGAGCTGGGAAGGAAAGTGCATAGCACCAGCCTCTTCTAGGACCAGGAGTGTCAGCTGAAAATGATCTTCCCTGCTCAAAGTCTAGCTCGCACTGATGCCTTTTCCTTGGTCCTAAAAGTTAAGAGCCAGACATGGTTAAGGGTTTTTACCTCAGTATTTTAATAAGGACCCTTGTGGTGCACCACTTTGCCAAGGTGAAATGCACCGCAGTGCACACACATGGTAGATCACGTATACAATTTATAGACCTTACAAATTAGAATATCTAACAAAGATGCCCCAAAGAGAGGCTTGAATGAATGGTGTGATATCTTCCCATCTTGAGGAATATTCCCCAGGATGGGCCCAATTTTTAGTTTACAGGATGTATTCTATCTTGGTTTCTCAAGATAGCTTAGGGCTCTCTGGCCTCCAGCTGCGAGGCCTCTAGGATGTTTGGTCTCCTGGGCTAACAGAATACCAGGACTGTGCTAATTCATCAGACTTAAGGAATTGCAAGTGTTCTTGCTAAGAGTACTGAGGATACATGAAAGGTATATAAAAAGTGTATAAAAGAAGAGGCAAAAATCATCCTGGCATCAGCACCCGGTGTGTCACATTCTCTGAAATGTGTGCCCTCCCTCAAGGTACCAGCGTAGTCTTTCCCTCTCGCAGATACCAAAAAGCTGAAAACATCCAGCAGCTGCTTCCTTGCAAAAAGTCCCACAGCCAAAAGCCAGGCCTGGCCTTCACCTTCCCCTTGCAGCCTACAAACTCTGCCAGATGTACAGGTGATTCTCACTTTCCTTCTCAGCTACATGGCAATGCACATCCTCTCAGTGTCACAGAGTCCTTAGTGAAACTGAACAGCAGTTCCTCTTCACACAGCTCAGTGTGCCAGGACAGAAAGCTTTCACTGACCTGCCCTCTTGCCCCACATGTCCATCTCCTTCTTGCACAAACTGCTTCTGTTGAAACATGCTGATGCTTTCCTGCTCAGCTATTTGCACTGTCCCAGTCTGAATCTGAACCAAGAAGTTTCTGGCTACATCTTTTATGCACAGATATGCCCAGTGAAGAGGTTGCTCGGACCTTGCTGCTTCCATTTGGAAGCATCCATTCACTCTGCAATCAAATGACAGCTTTCTTCACTTTACATCCTTCAAACTCACTCTCACACACACACACTGGAGCTATGCACTTCTTTCCTTTCTCAGCTGAACTCACCCATCCTCACCCTTGACTCTACTGATTTTCTCTTGGCCTTGCTGTGCATGGACTTTTCCTCTTAAGACGCCCATTTTGTCACCTACCCCTCCCTTCCATTGCCTTTCCTTCCCAACCCTGCATTTCCTTGTCACTCTTGACCATTCCTTTCCTTTTCCTTCTTCCCCCCCACCTTGAATTGCCTTGCTAACCCCTCTACAGCCTTTCCTTGGCCCTCCTTTTCTCCACTGCCTTGCACTGACTTGCTCACTCATCCCCCTCTTTAACTCCTTCCAATTTGTCCAGGTCCAGCCTTGCTTTTCCTTCTCCTTCCAGGACTCTCCTTGCTTTCACTACCTCTCCCATGCCATGCCCTGCAAGCCCAGCAGTTGCCTTTGGAGCCCTCCCTCGTCTTCCATTATCTTGCTCATCCCTCTCCCACCTGGATTTCAAGACCCCTTTTTGCTCCGAGCTTTTCCCAGCCTTCCCTTGCTCTACCTGCTCCTCCTAGAACCCTCAAGGATCTCTTATATCCCAGTGTTTCAGGAGCACCTGAGAGGAAGCCCTTAGAAGCCCATTTGAAGCCAGACCTGTCTTTCTGGGCAGCTTTTGTCTGGGACCAGTGCTTGCAGGTACTGAATTTTGGACAGGTCATCCACATTTTGCCTTGGGCTCTGGGACCAGAATGACAGCTCTTCAGCATACGAAGGAAAGCATGCAGCCCCAGTGTTTTCAGTGTGAGATCAAGGCTGGACAGACTAGCTGTTCCTGGCCTGGGAGCAATCTTTGAATGTACCTCTCACTTGCCCTGCCTTGTCCTGGCAAACCAAGTCTCCAAGTTGGCTGCCTTGCCTGTCCTTCTGACTCTTCCTTGTCTTGCATTACCTTGCATGCCCATCCTGCCCATTCTGCTTTCTTGTCTCATTGTCAGGCCTTGCATTGCCAGGCCTTTATCTCCTTTCATTTCCTTGCCATTCCTGACTACCCCTCCTTTGCCTTCCTGACCTATCCATGTCCTTCCCTTGCCCTTTCTACCACTTGCATTGACCTGCTCACCCATGGCCCAGCTTGAATTCCCCACCCATTTTTACAGCTGTTCCCTTGCCTTTACTTCTCCTCCTAGGACTCCCATTGCCTTGCTGACCTCTCCCTTGCCTTGCTTTGCAAAGCCACCACTTGACTTACCTTCCCCTTGCTCCCCTCCCTTGCCTTGCTCAGCCTTCCCCCACCTTGACTTCAATATCCCTTTTTTCCTGTGTTTCTTGGCCTTGCCTTGCCCTGCCTGTTCCTCCCAGGACTCTGAACCCCTCCACGTACCCCCAGTGTTTCAGAAGCTCATGTGAGGCACTCCAGGGGAGGTTGGTCCTGGCAGCTCGGAGTGCTCTGGAAGCCGAGTGGGAAATGTGTGTTAGGAGAAGTGACCTGTGGATAAACTGCTGTTCTGCAGTGCTGAGTTTTGAAAAGTCATTTAAAGGTTTGTGAGAGCAGAACAGGGAATAGACAAATCAGCTCCAACAGGATGAGGACTGTCTCCTGATATTTACAGAAGACTTGACTGCCAGTCAACCCATTACTGTGGCAATAATGAATAGTGGTAATTGTGCCTTTTTATCTCTCAAGGTCATTTGCAAGTGTGGGACAGGCAACTTCCAGGGATGATGCAACTCATTAACACCACAAGGTGCTTACTGACTGTGGGAGCTGTTGTTTTCAAGCATTTTCAATTTTTCCTCCATCTTATTTTGCAAAATGGAGGCAGACCAGAGATTGATGAGGGCTCAGATGCAGAAATCCTGTGTTTGGACAGGACAGGATTTTCTGTCCAGGATTTTCTGTCCAAAGCTCCTCATCAGGCATGATGGGCATCTAAACCTCAGGAACATCAATCTACCAGCACTATCCATGTCCAAAATCATGAATCATAAACTCATGGGATGGTTTGGGTTGAAAAGGATCTTAACATTCATCCAAATCCTCCCCCTGCCATGGTAGGGACACCTTCCACTGTGCCAGGCTGCTCCCAGCCCCAGTGTCCAGCCTGGCCTTGGGCACTGCCAGGGATCCAGGGGCAGCCCCAGCTGCTCTGGGCACCCTGTGCCAGGGCCTGCCCACCCTCATAGGGAACAATTTCTTCCTAAAACTTAATCCAAATAAACTCTCTGTCAGTGTTAATCCATTTCCCCTTGTCCTGTCCCTCCAACCCTTGCAAATAATGTCTCTCCCTCTTTCCTCTCAGCTCCTTCAGGCACAGGAAGAAAAGGACTACCAACTTTATTCTTTAACTTAGTTAATAAATTTGATGAAGAATTAACTTAGTTACTAAATTTGATATAGAATTTTGATTAGAGAGCATTTCTTAAAAAAAAAGAAGAAAAAATCAAAATATAGATCCTCCCCATTTTTTAATGTAATGTGTATTTAAAAAAAAATTGTTTTACTTTTGAAGCAATTGAAAAGCTCCAAATTATGTCAGCATACAGGAATATGTATGGAATATACATATTCCTCAGAAATATATTTCTCAGAATATACATATTGTCTCAGAAATATATTTTTAAATGTGAGAGGTATTAAATACATAGTCCAAATTCTTTGGAGAAACACATCTTTGCCATCAGTTTGCCATACTGGGATATGACATTGACTATTAGGAGTTTTATTCAAGTGCTTGACTTATTCATACAGACCTGTGAGAAATATGAATGTTCAAAATATTTCAGCTTGGACCCTTCATGGACTTATAGAACTTGGATAGCGGGAAAGAAGAGAAATGTTCATAGCATTGAATGTAACAGACATTCTACTGTATCAATGAACAGCTGAAAAAAATTAAATATTTTAAATAAGGCCAGCAAGGTTTGGATGCAAATTTATGCTTCGTATTTTATAATCCTATTATATTTCTGTGAACAAGAGAATGGCAAAGCAACCAACTTCTGTCCCAGCTCTGCTCTGATCTAAATTAAATTTCCAAATAAGCACCAGATGCAAAGAGCAGTTTCTTAAAGGCCTGAACTTCCAGGAACTCATTCTGCTATTGCCATCTTGTGGATGACCTGCAGCATGATGCTGCTCATTTGGCATCTCTCCCATCCTGCTTTGGTGAGGAATTTTTCCTGATATTCCACATTGCCATGGCAATCCATTATCTGAAAGTTACAAAGTTCTTTATGTCAAAATAATTGGATTTATTAATTTAAATTAATCCATTAAAGAAAATTAAACTTGTCTCCATGAATTGTCAGTTACTTCGTCCAAGTAAGATATTGAACAGTGGTAGTATGGGAACTGAACTTTAAAAAATATCAGCTGTGCCATAAAAATGGTTTTAATTACCTTGGTATTGTTCCCTTTTTGTTAGAGGATTACATTGTGCTGAAGAAGAATGAGCCATTGTTTAAGGCACAAGGCTTATGTGAATCATAAGAGTATTCAAAGCCTTGAAGAGAAAAGTTTTAAATATGAATGTATAACAGATTGTGCAAAACTCAGAGATCCTGGTGCTCAATGGGAGGAGCTATATTATATATTAAAAAAATTTCCAGCAATATTATGGACTTGTTATTTTTGTTTTCACATTTTACATGTGAGAACTCCCCCCAAAACCAAGAGTTCCAAAGGCAAGGGAATATTGACATAATGATGTAATTCCCAAGTGTAAAAAGATTTATGTGCCTAAAGTGCCAAGTGCTTTCAGATTTACCCTCAGCCTAGAACTAAACAGAAGAGTTTAACTAATGGCAAAACAGGCTTCAGAGCAGAGCTTTTCACTCCCTCGCTGGGACAAGAACTGAAATGGAAATATCAGTCCATAGTTTCTTTAGAAAGTCTTTTCTAGCTACAAGCAGCCTCCAAAGCTCCCTGCCTGCCTTATTCCAACTGCTGGGCAAGTTGCTTCCAACCTGGAAGCCCAAATGCCTGGTGATGATGAATCCAGTCTTCTTGGCCACTTTGTTATGTTTGACACATGGAATTTACCTCCCTCCTTTGACTCTTGGACAGCTTTTTCTCCTGTACCTCTGTATTTCTTGAACTCTTTTCTCCTATTTAAAGTCTATTTTCAGTATCACTTCCATGTAAGAAAAGTTTAAGGATTTCCAAAGAGAGTTTAGCTGGATTCAGTTAAACTTTTCTGCTTGTTTAGAAAGCAAGTCCCAGATTTCATAACTGGAAAAAAAAATCATATTCCATTGGAAAGTATTCCTTCAGTAAGTCTTTCCTAGGTTTTGGGTTTCTTATACTCAATACAATTGCTGTGATTATAACTGTGATAGAAGTCTGTTGTGGTTTGACACTGGCCAAACACCAGGTACCCATGAGAGTCATTCTCTTACCACTTTTGCTACAGTGGGGCAGAGGAGAGGGAAAAAAATTAACAAAGAGCTCATGAGTTGAGATAAGGACTGGGAGAAAAACAGTCTAAGGGTAAAACTGGTTTAAATCTAAAGGTATAGAGTAAATTTTAGAGTCAGAGGAGGATAATGAGAAGTAAAATAAGGCTTTAAAACACCTTTTTTCCCCACAGCCCCTCCCTCCTTCCCACTGACAGTGTAGGGAGACAGGGTGTGGGGGTTTTGCTCAGTTCATCACTCGAGATCTTTTTCTGTTCACTCAGGGAGAGAAGTTGATTTTTTTGCCATGCTGTGGGGTCCCTCCCACAGCCCAACAGTCATCCCAAAACTGTTGTGGCGTGGGTCGCTCATCAACAGGGTGTAGTGTTTTAAGGACAGGCTGCTCTAGTTTGGAAGCAAGGGCTCTCTCTCTTGTTACAAACGACCCAGACCCAAAGTGAGAATGAGTTATAAAAGTTTTGTTGAGAACAATAAAAAAATTGGCGAAGCAAAAGGGACAGCGCTGGGAGCGTGGCCAAACGCCAGAGGCTCGTGCACAAGATGGCGGCTCTGCCTTTCATAGCCCTGGCATTGCATCAGCTTTATGCTTATTTATTTTGATTTGACATAGTCTTGCCTCATGCCACTCTTTTCAAGGTCGAAAGAGTTTTGTCACTGTGGTCATCAGGGTTATCACTGGATGAAGTTCTACTCCTTTTAAGGTCACGTCTCTGAGGTTTGGCTAGCAACAGTCTGTCCAATCTAAACTCATAAACACACATTACAACATGCAAAACAATCCTTGTGAAAAGCAACCTCACAAATGACATCAGCCACTTTATAGCACATATCATTTTCTTAATATTAATGACATTATAATATTTAATATCAATTCATGTAATACCCTGTAAAAGCCAACTCCCAGCAGTTTGTTTCCCACACTTTCTATCTCTGGCAGCAGGGCTCTCTCTCTCTGTTCTGGTCTCCCTCTGGATCACAGCTTTCCATGGCACCCACCCGCTCTGGTGTGAGCGCTTTTCCCACGGGCTCCAGAGGGTCTCTGCATCCCCTGTGGACTTCATGCATTACAGGGGGACATGGTCCTCACCACAGCTGGAAGAGGAATCTTGGCTCTGACACTTGAAACTCTCCCTCTCCCTCCTCTCCCTCTTTTTCATGCTGTGTCAAGGGAAATACAGGTTGGCTATTAGGAAGAAGTTTTTTACAGAAAGGGTGATCAAGTTCTGGAATGGCCTGCCCGGGGAGCTGGTGGAGTCACCATACCTGAATGTGTTTAAGAAAAGACTGGATGTGGCACTCGGTGCCATGGTCTAGCTGAGGTGTTAGGGCATGGGTTGGACTTGATGATCTTGAAGGTCTCTTCTGACCAGGTGATTCTGTGAAGATGAGCTTTCCCACCAACCTTGGTGCCTCCATGTTGTTTTCCCTCACATGCCCTCACTTCCTCCTCTTCTCTGACTAGAAGGAAAACTGCTGCTTGTAGGTGCCATTGCCAACAAGTTCCACCAATTCAAAGATTCCAGCAGCATCTGGCAGCATTGAGAAGTTGATCTCATCTGGGTTCCACAGTGGGGAATCACTTGTTATGCTTCTGCTGCTGGCCAGGCAGCCCCGCTGCCATCTCACAGACAGCGGCGGCGCTGGCGCTGTTGAACACCGCTCTTCATGCGGTGTGCTGGGAAGGGGAAACTGCTGCCTCCCCTGCCTCTTTCACCCACAGTGCTGCTGGCTAGGGGTGGCCAGGCAGGCAGGGCTCACCGTGGGATGGTGGCAGCCACGGCACATTGGCACGGGGTGTGTTGGCGTGGCAGCGACAACAGCAGCGCTTCCCCACGCCGGGGAAAAGAACTGCGTGCGCACTGGTTTGATTTTCTTCTTACATGTGGCATCACAGAGGCATTGCCAGCCTCTCTAACTGAGCCAGCAGCGTGGCCATCTTCAGAGCCATCAGAGATGGGCTTTGTCAGACATGGTGGAAGCTTCTAGCAACTTCTCACAGCAACTACCCCTGCGGCTCCCCCAAAAACGAGGCTGTGCCAAACCAACACAAAGACTGTGACTTTTGTACCACAGCAGAACTTTGAAGGATGTGTGCTTTGTCAAGGTGGACCCCATTGGTACAAAATTAAAGGGAATATTAAAAGAGAGCAGCTTTTATAAATGTTCAAGCTGTGACCTGGGCAGAAATATGCCAATAAAAAGATCCAAAAGACAAAAAATCTGTCTTTAGAAAAAACACAAGGAGTAAAGTAAAAAATACATAAAAACAAGACATAAAATAGAAAAGACATAAAATAGAAGAGACAACCCCTTTTCAGACATCATACTATATATTTTGTCAGCCATTTTCTGATTAGAGTCAAAGACTGTCATTAAAAATAAATTAGAAAAGTAGTTTTTTCCATATGTTTTTCCCTACACAGTAATTCCTGAATTTCCCACTGTGAGTACATGATTAGTCAGTGCCTATTTACACAAACTCTGGGAGCTTGCAGAACACTATTCAGGGAGAGGTGGGCAGAAAGAAAATCTTTTTAAATCAACACATATTGTGGAGTACCTCAACACTGCTGCCAGAATTAGAGTACTCAGAATTTTGCTAACCACAAGGAGCCTCCCAAAAGTTCTTCTGCACTTGGACAGAGGGGCAAACCTTGTGGTACCTGACAGCATCACTTCCACAATGATGGTCATATCATGGTCCATGTTACTTAGAATATCTGTACCTTTGTCCCAGTCAAGTTTTGTACCTCATACCCGTGGATTTGAAGGATTCCTGATGGAGAGATCTCCTGGAGAGAAACAACAGATCTGAAGGTGGACACTGAGAGTTCCAAGCTTCACACAGTGAAGATCCTGGAGCTCAAGGTTTAGGAATACAGGTGTGAACCACACTGGAACCTGCCAGTTTCAGTGGTCAATTCATGTGGCCATCTCCAGGGTCAGCACATTTTGTCACCTGGCACCATGTAACATCTCCCTTAGGGCCTGGGGCTCTTGCCAGCCCACTGACATTATAATTAACGTTCACAAAGCTTCACTTGCCCTCCAGACCTGCTGCTACCTCTCCCTGACTCAGTGCAACATGCCTAGACACAAGTTAGGGAATGTAAAACAGTTCTGGGAGAGAAGATTTCTTTTTTCTATACTGGTACTCGGGGTTGAAATAAATATTTAAATTTTGTCTGAAAATATTAATTTGGTATTCTTCACATAAAGATATTTAGAGGCTTCTGAGGTAACACAGGCAAGCTGTCTGGTGCTTAAAACTGACATGAATGTTCAAGTTCACAATATTTTGCATGATGTATTTTATTCATGTCAAAAATTATCTTCTGAAAAGAAATTAGTAAAGAGAGTGCTTGTAGACACTTTAAAAGTTGTTTTGCACCTCCATCTGCAAAAAGTTGTTACAGTTCATTAGGATTATGGTTTACTAGGAGAAAGGAACAAAGATTCATCCCCGGCAGTGTCCAAGGCCAGGCTGGACAGGGCTTGGAGCAGCCTGGGACAGTGGAAGGTGTCCCTGCCCATGGCAGGGGTGGCAGTGGATGGGCTTTAGGGTCCCTTCCCATGCAAACCATTCTGGGATTCTGGGATGTCTCTTTGCAACAGATCTTGAAATATGGCAAGCAAAATTTTGGTGCTTTTTTGTTTTATATATATATATATATATATATATATATATAAAATTTTTTTTTTTTTAATTGCACTCTGGTTAAGCTGAGTTCTGTGCTGTTTGTTTTCCTCCCTTTGGAGTGATGACTTTTCTGCCTGAGGCCCCATTGTCCAGCTAAACTTGTGCAGGGAGATGGGCAGAAACCCTCACAAAGGACAGACCTTCTGGACTTACTACAACTGGTTAATGCCCAGGGAGGGCAACAGAAAAAATGCTTATGCAAACATATGTACAATTTATATTGTTCAGCTCACCATTCGATGATTAAGATGTAAAAAATATAAATGCATATTTATTTTCTTTAATGTTCTTCTCTGGCTTTATGACTTATTGCCCAGACATTAATTACTTGTTTGAATCCTATTTTCCACTCCCTGTCTCATCACCCCCAGCATCTCTAGCACACTATTTCTGTATTTCTTTAGGGATTTAGATCCTATCAAGTGATAGCCACGAGCATTTAGCAGGAACACCAGTGATTTCAGCTGCAGGACTCTTTGCATGAATGAACTGCAAACTGAGTTTCAGAACCCTGAACAAGATGTCTGAAGTAATTTTAAATAGCTCCCACTTACACTGCTTAGAAGATCTGAGGAACTGTTTATTTTCTGGGGGCATTTTGAAGTTCTGATAGTTCAGGAATTCAGAATACAAACAGTTTCCATATAAACCCTGAATTTCATTAGAGATTATTAGAAAAATTGAAAGGCCTTGCAATAGAGAAGTAATTGACCCGTTTTATTCAAATGAAGAACACTTCTGTACAGTTTAATAAAAAGCATCTGTCATAAAGATTATATCCTACACATTGTGGGAATTCTGTCACCACAGACAAAGTAGATTAATTGTAGTAAACAAAAATTGTCACTAAAGCTCTCAGTTTATGCCATCTAATATTGTGTGAATAAATTTCATTTTCTAATATTATGAAAGAGTAAGAGTATAATAAATCAACTACCTAAATCCTTTGAGAATTTTTGTATAATTTACCAAAACAAATTGATTTTAGCAGTAAAGCTACTAATTTACATGGGGAAGAATGGTTTTCCTAGTGTGATGAATTTAATTTCTGTTTTCCTGTTTGCATGAATTCACTCAAGCAATTCATCACTGCCAGAATTAAACTACACCATGTTTTAGTTGAGCAGACACATAACCTACACCTGGATGACAATAAGGTGGCTTTCAAAGGTAGGATGTGAAATTTAATGAAATCATTGGAAAGGCCATGTTACCTGTCAAAAATAGAAACAATAAGATGCTGCACAGAAATAGAAAGTATTTGGAGAATTTTATCCATAGATTGGTTGTTAATTTTTCATTTCTGAGGTCTAATCTTTCTGATAATTGATAAGCTTTTGTTCTACAATGGGATTTTTTTTTTTAATAAGGAATAAAGGTGTAAAAGAGAGTTTGTAAAATTAGTAGGTTTAAATTAGGACAGAATAAACTTTCTCTTCTGATTTTTGAAAAGAGTCATCCATCCATCCACTTACAACATGCACAGTCTGGGTATAAATTGCATTTTGCAGTCATTTCAAGTTGGTTATCTTGGGACTGAAAAGTAAAATAATATACTGGCAACCCAGGTGTGGAAGGAATGAATTTGCAGCTTTATGTCAATAGTCCAACATAAAATAAACCACTGGCTGCTGGAAACCCAGAGTGGGTGAGTTTGTAGGTCTGGAAAGCAGAGCAAGGATGTGTTTTCCATGCCTGCTCTCTTTGGAAAGTGCGGCTCCCAGGCAGGAGGTTCCTTCCCTGAGGTCCCGTTAGTTGGGATTCAGTCAGATTTGTGCAAAGATTCCATCCTTCCAACAGGGCAGGGCAGGGGAAAAACTATCCAGAGTTGTTCCTTGCTCAGTCAAAAAAGCCTTGAAATACTCACATGTCTTTTTTTTCAGATATCAAACCAAATTGAAAGCTGCAGGAATCCAGGAGAGAAAGCACAGCAGCTAAAAATGGACCCTTTTCCCCCACCATGGGCAGCTTCAGATCCAGTGCTCACTAACAAACACAGCCATAGGAAACTAAGCAATAAAGGAAGTTCCCCTTTTTGCCTGTTGAGCTGAAGGCAGTTGGGTATATTTTAAGGCATAGTAGTAGAGATTGGATTGTGCCTGTGGATATTCCAGGAATAACGTAACACAAAAGAAAAAAGATCCAGATCCTTACAGGAATGGACACAGTGATCAGACTGGCTACTTTCCAGCTTTTCACCTCTCTCCATCCTTCGGATAAGAAGAAGAACACTTCATTGCCATGATCCAGAAGTGGTTTATCAGGCCACTGACCTCTCTGTTTATTAACTGATGCCCATGTTAAATTACAATGATGCAAAGCTTGTTCGCTAGGTAATGACACAATGTGCTTGAAAAGCTGTCACTTACTCTATTTAGCACACACGACATGGAAATTAATTTCACAGAAAGTAACTCGCTCCTCTGAGGGAAAAGGACACTGCAGGTATTTATAGACTATTTGATTAGTTCCTTTCAGCAGCATCAAATAGGATGACGCTGGAGCAGTCTGTATTTACTTAATACTGAACCTATAAAGAATCCATCATTTACATATTCTCCTCAAAAGCACCAGCTGTACATTCTTAAATAAAGTCATAAATGGCATTGACAAGACTTAATTCTTTTAATGAAAAAAAGACACTTTGTGGTACAGACTGTGCCTGTACTTCACTCTCCAGACTTTATATGCCCAAAACTCTATAAATGTTCTCAACTGGAATAAAAAGAAGGCAAATTGAAACTTCACTTGAAAATGAATTTGTTTGCTTGTGGAGTCTATGTACATTCAACAACATTTTCTTTACATATGCTATGGATAATTATTCCAAATATAAGAGTTAATAAGTAAAAGAAAACATTAAAGACAGCAGAGTAATTTTTACCTCCAACCATCAGTTCTCCTTCACCCTTACAAGATTCACACCTGTGCACTGCAGGCATTGCTTGGAATCTAATGCTTAATGGGAAATGGTCCTTTGTATAAGTTTTAGATGTGCCAACAGCAAGCTGGAAGGGTTCCCTTGTTTCTTTGGAAGAGTGTGTCCCTGATTCCCATGTAACTGGATGTGAATTCTTTCTGGGGTCAGCATTTTGTTCTTTGCTTGTGGCAACAGAGTCCTGGAGCTCCTGGATGCTTTTATAGCACACAAAAAAATGATTCTTATTTAGACACATTGTTAAGTCTCCAGAGAATATTTGTCATATTTCTCAAACAACTCATTCCAATTCCTTTCCTTCTTTATATTTTTATTTCTTTGGTTTTCCTGATAACCAGTTAGAGATGTTACTGTGTCACTGTCAGATTTCTCCCCCTCCCCCCCCCTTTTTTTTTCTTTTTTCATTTTATTTTTTCTTTTTCTTTTCATTCTGACTTTTAAGATCATATCTTGCTTCCTCTATGGAAGTTTCCAATGTACAGAATGTTTCTGCTACACTTCCATGGCTATTTCAAATATCCCAAGCCCTTCTACAAAAGGAGGCAACAATGTCCTGAACACAGTGTAATTCTTCCATTGTACATTTGACTATTTTCTGTATTTTCTTAATAAAAATATAAAAATAAAAAACAAGAGGCAGAGGGAAGGGACAGGAGCAAGGATGGCGAAATTTTTTTAAGGAAGCTCAACAAAACCTCAAGAGCTTTCTAGAATGAATCCTCTTAAATCCAGCCTTTTATGTCCTTGATAATGCAGGGTGCATCTTCCCTTTAATAATTCCTCCCATGTGGTGATTTGGAATTACATCATCGGTGGCATGGAGCTGTACAGCAAGCAAGACATCCAAAAGCAGAAGTTCTTTATCAAGAAATTGAGCTTTCCTTTGATTAGAAAAGCAATTTTGTAGCCATTAGTCTAACACCAAGTCTTGGAAAATAGATACAAAACTCAGCAAAACAGGGCCAAATGGCCACAAAACTCTAAACTTTCTGTACAGTGTCTTGTTTGGACAGCTCCATAAACTTATAAAAAAGTTAGAGCAACACAGTAACAGAGGCTTTGGGGATGTGGTTTTTATTTTTTTTTAAATTTAATTTTAGCTCACTGCAGAAGAAAGTTGGACCTGTGAGAATAATTTCCTGCCCTTTGCACAGTAGTTCCCACCCCATCATAGTATATTAAGCACCCATTACCAATAAAGACTGCTTGAATCATACACAAAAATGTTGGAAAATGCTCAAGACTGAAGTGAAATTTTCTAAATCATGAACTGTTAACACTCATGTTCTCTGCTACAACTCGAATGCCTGCTAAATGGGTGCTTTATTGCCACAGCTTTCATCACCAGCTCCTGCAGTAATCCTTCTGTTTAATGATCCTGATTTAAAAATCGTTACAGTTAACGCCTGATATTTTACTTTCAGCATTTTGGCATTCAGAACTGCTTAAATGAAACAGTTCAATCTTCTAAGTGACAATAATAGTTCTCATTATACCAACCTGCAGGATTTCCATTCTGCTACATTTTGATATATTATGGCTCTGCTTGTCTATGATCATTAGCATTGTATTAAAAATACACTTAATCTTTGTCATAAAGCTCATCAAATATTGAATTTTTTGTTTGAAAATATAACTTTCTTCCTGGGAATTACTCTTCCTCTACCCATGCTGGACATGGGCTAGAGTTTAGCTTCAATCTAAGGATCTGACTGGATCATGCTATTGCAAGTGTGTACAACACTGCATTAAAACTGTCCGTTGTTAGACTAATTAATTGACATTAATCATTAATCTCTCTATTATTAGATAAAAAATAATGAAAGCAGAAAAGAGTTGGGTAAAGTGGTGGTCTTGAAGCCTGTCAAAGCATCTAAAATTTCCTGTTTTCACGATTTTATAGTGAAAAGGAGAGGAGAGGAAAAATTCAAAACAATTTTCCACTCAGTCACCAGGAAAGGAGACAACATTCTGTTTTCTGTGTAACTGCAGCATCTCTTTGTCAATCCAGCAGTTCAGTTGAATTTGACAAATGGGCAATGGTCTCACAGAAAATAAACCACCACGAATGCTGTGAAAACATGGAGCTACGCTGTTCCAAACAGATACAGTTCCATTGTTCTTGTCTACCTCTTGCTGATTAATAGCTAGGGAACAGAAATGAATGAGAGTACTAACAAACAGTTGTGTGTGATGGAGAGGAAAATAAAGAGCATAATTCAGAAGATGAAAATTCACAGGGGGATGGAAGAAGAAGAGAGAAAGAATCAACAGCTTTGACTTTTAATTGGTGACTATTTGAATCACAGAATCACTAGATTGGAAGAGACCTTCAAGATCATCAAGTCTATGAAACCATGATAAGGAAATTTTCCAAGCATAGGAATAGGGTAAATGATAACAGAAGTACAGAATGCCTTTAATACAAAATCTTCCTTTTTGTAGAAAAAACAAAAGAGTGCTCAGGCCTTGGCAGGGGCTGCCCAGGGAGCTCTGCAGTGCCCATCCCTGCAGGTGTCCCCGGAAGGGCTGGAGGTGGCACTCAGGGCTCTGGGCTGGGACAAGGTGGGCATCGGGCACAGCTGGGACTCCATGGGCTGGGAGGGATTGTCCAACCTCAATGATTCTGGGATTCTGTGATAGCAAAGACTTCAGTGACCACGTGAAACTGATAAGGCTTTGGGAATTCCATGTGCTGAATTCCATGCACAGCTGCTGTAGAAGTAGAAAGGGCTCTCTAGGTGTGCATGTTATGGGTTTCTGTAACACATCCAACCCATGGGCCTCTGCACTGAGGCTGTCCCAGACCCTTGTGGTCTATCCCAATTCTCATGGATCTCATTTATGTGCTTAAAAGGATCTTGGAAAAGCTTTTGTGTTGGCAGTTAAGCTCAAGAAGAGCCTCAAAGAGAGGAATATCATGAGATCCTTCTAGCTTCAAGTTTCTGGAGAGCTCTGTTCCCACTCCTTGTAAGTCTGTGCAGCCAACACTTCATTTAGAGGCTGTCTGTGCAGCCCTGCTACACATTTCTATTTTATGTGATAGAACATGGGAATTAGAGACAAGTTACTTTGCTGGTACCTTGTTCCTGGACATACTCCAAGGAATAGAGCTCATGCATAGCAAGGCTATACAAAGTGCCAACTGTTTCATAACCACCTGCTATAAGCAATTTCAGCTTCATCCAAAAAATGTAACTTATGCTGGTAAAAAAAAAAATCATAGTTGTCAATTCTAATTATTCATCTCAAAGGCAACGTTGGCTCCATAATAATTTTCTTTTCATCAATGAATCAGTCCAGTTAAATCTTCTAATTATCATTTACTCAAAAAATTGAAATGTTATTTGGGTAACAGTTCTTTCAATTCTAAAGTAACAGCGTATGTAGACTTTAATATAATTTGAGTATATGTTCCAATATGTATATAACTATTTCATTAGGGCTTGGTTTAGGGCTTACCATACATTTTTATGCTAAGGAAATTGAAATAAAGAAATTGAATAAAGAAATTAACTCATTACAGAGACTGTGTCATTAGAGGGAGACTGCAAGGTTAAAATTCCTGCTGAAAGCCTATGGAAGACCAAATGGCATTCCTTGGATTCTACTTTCAATTATTCATACTACATGTCATATACCTATAACCCACCCTGGAAACTACCTCAGCTGACTCCAGCTGCTGTGGATAAATAATCAAACCAAATCACCGGTGTGTTCCTCATTTATAGTGAGAGCAAGGCCAGGATTTGAATGTCACAGGATTTCAGTCTGACCCCATTGACTGAAACAGTGGTAAAGAACATTTTCATGTGAGCAAGGAGAACGTGGTACTTCTGGAACAGCACAGTGGAGGTAGCCACAACTAAATGGCTGCAAGCAGTACTTAAATAGACAGGCAGAAGAAAAATTAAAGACTGAGATTGGTTTGGGTCAGTTTTGTTCCATCTGCCACACAAAGATGTGTCACAGTACAACAGATTACATTTGTATCTCGTCTTTCTACTAAGATAAAGTGAATAATCAGGTTTATGTGTTCCTTGCTCTCTGGCCCTGCAGTGGATGTCCTTTTGTGGTCTGGAAAAAGTTCTGAGGCAGCACTGGTCAGAATGACCTGGGGAAACTCAGAACACGAGTTCACAGATTAGTGAGATTTATTTTAAATTCTTCAATTACATTAAAAAATTTCTTTGCAAGCCAAAATAGAGCAACAGAACAGCACTGTGTACTCAAATGACTAACCTTGTCATCTCCTCCTAAATACAGGATATTATTTTGATTCACTGTGTTGCAGTCAAGTAGAAAAATTATTAAAGAAAGACCTCATAAAATCAGGCCTGCTCTGTAAGATCCATGGCTGGCCTGTCACTTCTAAGTGCAGCGAGCACTTTGCAAGTTCCCATGTGAAAACAATCCTGGTATGAATGGTTTGTTAACATAACAATCTATTCCTGGGTGAAAAACAACCACACCTGCATAAACATTAGATCTATCCCACGAGAATCAGTGAAGAAAATATGTAAACAATTTAAGAATAAAGATATTTGATAGACAAGTAAAATACCTTTTTCTAACCAATAGAGTAATTGGCAAAAAAGCTACTGACCAATTGGAGTCACACATGAGGTCTGTAAAACTGTATAAAAATGAGCTATGTGACTAAAGAATGGGCTTCTCCTTCGTGAAGAAAATGGAGTCACATGTGACTTTTTCTAATACACTGCATAAAGAATCAGAACCTCGTCCCAGTTCCAAAGGCTTAATTTTTCAGCAAAGCTGATGAGTGAAAAATCAGCTGTGAAGCTGTTTTATTCATTTCTCATGTAGCTACAAAGGGCACTCCCTACAGTGGTGGCAGCTGTGTTGATTCACCTTTGTCTATCCCCAAAAGCTTTCCCTGGCCAGCAGGGCATGAGAAGATTATCCAAAGGGTTGGGCTGCCAGCAGATCAATGGCTTCAGGGACAGAGTGGAGGAGGCTGGAACATCGACAGAGCCCCACTGGAGAAATCCCACCTAACCACAGATTTTCTCAGATTTTAGCACTTTTTGCACTTCTTGATGCATAACTCACCCGGAAAGATTGCACCCTAGGGACAGGATTGTCCCACAAAGGTTTATTCAGCAAAGCGTTTTCAAACTAAAAGCTGCTGTTATCTTTGAATAAATCGAGGAAAAAAACCCACACAATTCCCAAGTTCTGCATTATGTACAATATTTGCATATCAGACAATGAATTGCCCAAGGCAAAATTAAGAGGTTGTGCATAGAAGTTTATTCAATAGGAGAAAAATGCAACATTACAGAGAAGAGTACAATGGGAAATCCAGATGGGTATTTCATCTGGAAAGATTGATAGGAATGCCTTGAGAGAGCTGGTCTTATGAAGAAATGGTATTTGGTAGAACTAAAAGCAGCAGCTGGGCATGAAATTCTCCACCTCTGCTTGGCAGATCTTGAAATCAGGTTACTGCTTCTTGCTGTCTTCTGCTGGGTTTTGAGAACCTGCCTGAGAAGGTAAGCCCTGACTAAACTTTTTACCAGGTTTTTCATCCTCCAGATCTAGAAGAAGGATGAACACAGTTTCTTCCAAAAAGATCTCCTAATGCTGTATGTTTGTGCAGGCATTATTTCCTCCAATCTCTGTGCCAAGAGAAGAAGTGAAGAGGTGGGTTTGCTTTATTTTTTATGACTTTATTCTAATTACTACCATCTGGAAACATCTAAGCCACCGCTGACAGAATCAGGAGGGCACACAAAAAGTGTTAAACAGCTACACCAGTCTTTTTTTAGAGGTTAATCCTGATGTCTGACAAACAGCCCAGTTCATACAAAGATGTATTTTAAGAGCTGAGCATCCATGGGCATGAAATGCAAGACATAGAAACAGAAAGAGAACACCCTGGGAAAGACAGACTTGCCTGATCTAAATGTTAGTGTCACACTGATTGAGCAATTCACAGTTCAAACCTAAAGGAAACAAATATTTTTACTGCTCTGCCAAGGAATATTTCTCGTGGATTGGGTGTTCACATGTTTAAAATCATGCTTAGAGAGTGCAGCAGGCTCAGAGAGAGACATGATATATCAGGGCTGCAGAAAAATCCTTGTAGTGAAAGCTTGGAAGAGTTCGGTCTATTCAGCTTTTCAAAAGGAAGATTGAAAGCAATTAAAAATCGTTGTATAAGAACATTTGTGAGGAGAAAATATCAGTTACAAAAGAGCTCTACAACTAAGCAAAGAACAGAACAACATGAGAAGTGAAGGCTGGCAAATAAAAACTGTTAAAAACAATTGGCTTTAACAGTGACTGTGATAGAATAACAGCAGCAAACTACTGAGGGAAGGAGAGAATTTTCCAGCTCTTCAAGAATATAGATTGCATGCCAGGAGAAATTCAGCCACACAGAAATTCACCTGAGCAAGGCAGAGTCATTAAGGTAAGCATATGATAAGCTTAAAAAGGTAATTCCTGGCAAGAGAAGTCTGCTAAACTATAAAATATACATCTGAACAGTCTGAATGTGAGAAGCTGCTTTAATGAATCCATGGACACAAAACATGAATCAGTTACCAGATAATTCAGACTTGTGAGCAGCCAAAGGGCAGAATGAATTTTGATGTCCAGAACTAAACCAAGACATTTTATAGAATCACAGAATGGTTTGGGTTGGAAGGGGGCTTCAAAGATTGCAACCCCACCTGGCATTGCTTCCATGAAAACTTCCCACTAATTTGGCATGGACATGCTATTATTTTCTGTTTTGGGAAACCCATATTATCCTTTTTTTTTTTTCAATCAATAAATACGAACTTTTAAACACCTATTTCCTGTGTTCACATTTATTTACATACATCCTCTCATGACAAGGCAAGTGCTGGTTTGGGATTTCATTCAAAAACCAAGAATTCACGTAATATTTCCAATCTGTATTCTTGTTTTGTTGTTGTGAAACTTTTCAGGACTGAAAAGAAATGAATATGGAAAACAAAATCTATTGAAGTGAACCAAAGCTGCATATTTGACACAAATAGAGCATTATTAGCACATCACAGCACAAGTACATTTTGGTATCTCATTAGGTACCAACAGCACAAGAAACAAGTTTCTGTTAGGTCCTACACTGATTTTCTACCCAGACTGTGCTGCTAATTAAGACACAAAGCTGGCCAATGCTAATTGCACAAGGAAGCATTGTAAGGCTTTGCACACAACCCCAAAGTGTTCACTGATTGCCTCAGTGAATAAAAGAAATATTTCTTTTTCTCCCACGAGGGTGTCTCTGAACCAGCACTCCTGTTTCCCTGCTTGACTCAATCAGTGGCTGCACTGGTCTTTGGCACATCAGACATGTCAGAGCGCTGATGTTCTCCTTGTCTGACCTCTCTGGGCCACGTTTGTGCCCAGCTGGGCAGGAGGGTCGGTGCCATCCTGCTGTGAATTAAAGCAGGGTGGCAGCAGGCCCAGGGCAGGGCCCGTCCCCTGGGCTGGCCCTGCTGAGGGACCTCGAGGGCTGCGGCCACTTCTGGGCCTGTCATGGCCACGAGAGCCCTGGAGGGGCTGGAGCGTGCCCAGGGCAGGGAACGGAGCTGGGCAGGGGCTGGAGCCCCAGCAGGGGCTGAGGGAGCTGGGAAGGGGCTCAGCCTGGAGCAAAGGAGGCTCAGGGAGGCCCTTCTGGCTCTGCACAACTCCCTGCCAGGAGGGCACAGCCGGGGGGTCGGGCTGTGCTGCCAGGAACAGGGACAGGAGCCCAGGGAACGGCCTCAGGCTGGGCCAGGGCAGGCTCAGGGTGGACGGCAGGAGGAATTTCCCCATGGCCAGGGTGCTCAGGCCTTGGCAGGGGCTGCCCAGGGAGCTCTGCAGTGCCCATCCCTGCAGGTGTCCCCGGAAGGGCTGGAGGTGGCACTCAGGGCTCTGGGCTGGGGACAAGGTGGGCATCGGGCACAGCTGGGACTCCATGGGCTGGGAGGGATTGTCCAACCTCAATGATTCTGGGATTCTGTGCTATGCAACTTGGACAAAAAGGTTTCCCAGCTCTGACTGGTTTCATAATGAGAAAGGAAATTTCTGAGCGTACCTTGACCTTCATAGTCATGAAGAATGATCCTTGTTCTAAAATTTTGCTCTGCCTTTAGCAAACAGAAGAAAGCTTATGATGGATCTGCTTTCCCTAAAAATAGGAGAGGAAAAAATTAACATCTGAAAACAGTTAAATATGCACATTTGTCTTTCATTGAGGAGCAAATAACAGACTGCTTAGCTTTAAACATATGGCCTTGAGTTCTCCTGACTTGGTGGGTTTGAAAGCCTTAATTCAGATTCACATGGGTGAAAATATCTGAGTATAGAAATGAATACAAGATCAATGTTAGCAATGAAGTCACACTTCCTGGAGTGTCTCTTATGCATTTGTTGACCAAAGAACAGATTAATTATTTCACTTGTAGAAATTTCACTGGTGCCTGAATTTCTGAAAGGTAAATATTTAAGCAAGAAAAAAAAAATCACTGGCAATAAAAATTGGATACTTGTAAAGCCACAGGTAAAATCCTCATCAATATTCAGGTGAAAATAGAATACTTTCCTAAAAAGCAAAAAAACCCCCCTCGTACATCACTCACAGTTTGACAAGAAATAGCCATTCTTACTTCAGAATTTTTCCCAATCTGAAATGAAAATGTTTCAAAAAAAATTAAGAAAATTAGACAATGGAGCAAGAAATCCCTACAGATCAGTCATATCAGGAAAATGCTGATAGGCAATACATCATGTTTGACCCTGATAACCTCTGATCAAAATTTAAATGGCTCTCTGTAGAAATCATTCTATTGTAATTATTTTCTCAAAAGACTCATGATTATTTGAACAGCATAGGGTTCATCACTAAGTGATATTCCCAGAATGAAAATACTATTATCAGAATAGTAATAATAATAATCTTCCTAGAAATATCAGTACAATAGAGAGTTGGTACCAAATCAAAATAATTTAATAATTAATACATCTGGTGCTGAAAATTTTTACGTGCACAGCATGGAAGAATGCTGAGCTATGTAAATGGCTACATCTAAGAATTTTAATAAGAAAAGGATCTGATTGGTACTCTTCACTTTAATATTATCAAGATCATCTTGATAACACTTTTTCACTTTTTTTTCTTTTTTTTTTTTTTTTTTTCTTTTTGACTCTGCTGGTTTCAGCTACAATCCAAAGAACAGAAATTTAGCAAATCTATTTCTAAGGGCCTGGAGTGCCAGGACAAAGGGGAATGTCTTCAAACTGACAGAAAGCAGGTTCAGATCAGATATTGGGAATGAGGAATTGTTCCCTGGCAGGGTGGGCAGGCCCTGGCACAGGGTGCCCAGAGCAGCTGGGGCTGCCCCTGGATCCCTGGCAGTGCCCAAGGCCAGGTTGGACACTGGGGCTGGGAGCAGCCTGGCACAGTGGAGGGTGTCCCTGCCATGGCAGGGGTGGCACTGGATGGGCTTTAAGGTCCCTTATAGCCCAAACTATTCTATTCTATTCTATTCTATTCTATTCTATTCTATTCTATTCTATTCTATTCTATTCTATTCTATTCTATTCCACCTACATGACATCCATATGAGAGAAAGATGAGTTGCTACAAGGCCATACAAAACTCGGAGTATAACATATTTACAGGATGGTTTAACAAGGACAAACAAGAGCTGCACGTTGTGTTTTGGACTCTGACCTCCTTTTTCACCTACAAAAGCCTTGCACGGGCAGGAGAACACTTCCCACAGAAGGATGCTTTCCTTTTAAGATATCATTCTGCCAACATATAGTTATAATTCTCTAGGTTTAAAAATACTCACCAATTATGGATTTTTATTAATGTGCATGCTGCTTCTGCTTGGAAATCTGTGCAATGAAATTCCTCATAGTCTAGATGTAATATCAGCACAAATTGTAGTGAGTGTTGATCTGTTCTAACACAAGTAAGTTGAATTCTCCAGCAAATCCACTCACTCCCTCACCTCTTCAAGGTGCCCCTGAACCAGCTGCCACCACCACAACACCTGGAAGGGCAGATAAGCAGCTCTGTTTGTGACACTGCAGCCAGCAGCTTTCTCCAGGAGACTGAATCTGTCACTTCAGCCAAACATCCATCTCCTTGCCACTTCTTGACTTCCCACCCCCAGGCAATGCTGCAAACAGGGCAGCCTGGACTGGAACTTGGTGTCCCACAGCCTGGCCTGGCTGGAAATGGAGCAGCTCAAAGAAGAGAGCAGAACTGATCCCAAAAATGCAGTAGGGTAAACACATACAAACATAAATCTACTCCATGTTCACTGTACAGCATTACAGAAGATTGTTAAAAAATATGCCAAATTCTATGTGATGCAGCCAGTGGAAGATGCATGTATATTGTAATTATTTTCTCAAAAGACTCATGATTATTTAAATGGCATAGGATTCATCACAAAGTGATAATCCCAGAATGAACATACTATTACAATAATAACAATAATAACAATAATAACAATAATAACAATAACAATAATAATAATAATAATAATAATAATAATAATAATAATAATAATAATAATCTTCCTAGAATATCAGTACAATAGAGAGTTTGTGCCAAATCAAAATGTTTTAAAAATTATTACATCTGGGGCTGAAAAGTTCGAAGTTAAAGGGAAACGTTCCCTGAGGTCAAGGTCAAGGCATGCTGCTGAGGACACTGAGCAGCATTTGAAGAGCACCTGATACTGACTGTTATCAAAAACTGGTCTTACAAAACTTCATTCCTTCATGGTTTTCACTCCTTTGAGTGGCATTTCTGGTACAGTTCCTTCTGGTTCCAAAATACCAGGAATTTTCCTCATTTAAGGTCTTGTTAGAGAAAAGACTTAGTAAAAAAACACTTCATATTTCCTGTGCCTTTGAAGACATGGAGAAATGTGTTGAGAACTGGATACAGAAAAACTTTACTTCCTTCTTGAGGCTGGTGCCTAATCAATATTTGAAAAGTTTATTTCCACAGAAGTTTTAAAGTTTTCTGTGTAAGTTTTGGCAATTTCTTTCAAGGCCAGCAACCTGGTCTAGTAGAAAGTGTCTTTGCCCATGACAGGGGGTGAAATGGGATTATCTTTAAGGTTCCTTCCAGCCCAAACCAGTACGTGATTCTATACTGCAAGATGAAGGAATTTAACCTTTTCTGGGGGGAGATTATTTTAATTTCAGGTTAAATTTAAAATAGTACTTGAAAAATACAGAATGAAAAATTTCAGCAAGTAAAATTCAACTTGCATGAATCCCACTGTCCATTTGCAGATTTACATTTTTAATCTTTCCAAGTCTGTTTAAACAAAGACCTTTTGGATAACCCACAGCTGCAGAAATGGCAAGAGCATTTGGAAATGCATATGTGACAATCAAAAGAATAATAAATGAGGTTCAATTTGGCCAAGTACTGGTCCTCTCATTATAACAAAGAACTCCTGAAGTTAGGACAGCCTTAGATGTGTTTGCAGGGTCTTTATATCTAACAAAGTGACTTGGAAGCACCCAAAACATTAAGTTGAGATCCCCAAGGAAATTTCCAGAACTGGAAGCAATCAATATTTATTCACTGAGCTACTTATTGTCCATGAAGCAAAAAAATAGCTCAGTTTAAATAAAAGGCCCATGAAGAGTTGCTTGGCAAGCTGCTGTCAAGAAAGGGAATTCCTGACCTGGAGATGGAGGGGTGCTCTCTGCAGGCATTAAAAGACAGCATTTGTCATGGGAAGGTAGTGACCCTGGTACACAGGGAAAATTACACCACACACAGTCTAGATTAGCTTGCCTCTTCTTCCCCTGCATGTCTCTAAGATTCTTTATAAAGGCATTTTTCTCACAGAAAATCTGAAAACTGAAGCCTGCTCAGTAAGTTTCTTCCCTTCTGTGATTGCTTGGCTCACATTGCAATTGAGGTAACTAACATTTCACACCTACCATTTTTTAATGATACTCCTAAAGTCCCTATCAACAGTCATTTTGTGGCTTTGCTAATCACTGTTCTAATGGCTGCATTTCACCTTAGAGGTGGCTGGATTTCTGTAATGCTGGAACCAATCTTCCTTTGGTGCACTCACAAAGCAAAAACCTCTCAAAATTGTCAAAACAGACATAAAACTGGAAGCCGTTTTTAATCTATAAAATAAATTCTCAAAGTATTTTAATTCTTGTCATTCTACAAAGCACAAGACCAGCACAATTACAACAGTTTAATGTACAGCAGACCTGGAATAAAGTCTGCTTCAGGAATATCTTGTGATTCACCTAGTTGGGATTTAGAGTGCTTAATCCCATTTCTCCTACCCTGGTACTCCTATCAGTGTTCTCCATTTTATTTGCTCCCAGGAATGCAAAGCATTCTTAGTAGCTGTTTTATAGAAATTCTTGCTGCTCCACTGTCTCACAACAAGAAGTATTTTTGACAAAACTCTGCTGTGTACAAGAAAAACATTTACCTCCAGATGATCAAACCCACGGGAAGACATGAGGTATTCTCTCCAGTATATTTGCCTTCCTCTGTTCAGTCTTTCTGTGAGGTGTTATTTTTGATAACATTCTCATGTTCAGGCCATGGGAATTTGTACTTTGCTCATTTCTGAAAACAGAAGCTGCATGAGGGCTTGAGGGAGCCTGAGCCCTGCTAAGGTGAACGGCCATTTGACCTCTGATTTATGCTGTGAGTAACAGGAACATTTTCCCAGGTAATCTATTAGTCTTATTTTCATATTATGCTTCCACAAATCTTTGCAATAGCTTTTCTAAAGATTAAACACTATGCAGCCTCTGTTGAGAAAGTAATGGGAGGTTTGCACACCACGGCCAGTGGAAACACTATCAACCCACATATCAGCTCAGCAATGTTTTTACTGAAATGGTCTGCAGCTGGGTGATTGGAGTGCAATTTATTTTCACAAGCCATCATTTCAGGCACTTTCAGATGGCTTTTTATGCACATTAGTGACATTGCCCTGCGTTAATTGCAGGTATTATATTAATTTCTTTTATCTCTGTGCTGCTATTCATAGGTTGGAGGGGACAGCACAGGATCACACCCTGGATGAGGCTGGGAGGGACCTCTGGAGATTCTCTGTTTCACCCTCCTGCCCACACCAGGGTCAGACAGAGCAGGTTGCTCACAGCTGCCTTCAAGTCAGGTTTTTGGTGTCTCCAAGAATGGAGATCCAAAATCCCTTTGGACAACCTATTCCAGGTTTGGTTGTCCTCACAGTGGAAAGGTTTTTTTCTCATGTTTAAATGGAATTTCCTGCATTTCAGATTGCTGAGATTACCTCCTCTCCCTTTACCCCATACCACTGATGGGTTTGGCTCCATCTTCCTTCCTACCCCTGGCAGGCATTTACACATTCCTGCAATGTTCACAATGGTCATCAGCAAAGGATAAACTGGGTGGAAAAAAATTAACTGGCATTTCAGTTGTTTTAACCTCTTCCTGCTTCACTGATTCATTTTACTTCTCATGGAACAATTTTACATAGCAGTACTGCTTGCAGACCTGAAACAGGCTGGAGTCTCCTCTGGGCTGGAGGAG
Source organism: Motacilla alba alba (assembly GCF_015832195.1). Classification (NCBI taxonomy): domain Eukaryota; kingdom Metazoa; phylum Chordata; class Aves; order Passeriformes; family Motacillidae; genus Motacilla; species Motacilla alba. The sequence continues at coordinate 3,659,086 of NC_052026.1, forward strand.
AATAACAATTCCTCCTCTCCCATTCTGTGGAATAAACACAATTGTGACACAGACTGAATTAACCTCTGAGAATAAAGCCAGAGTTCCACTCCTTATGCCTTTATGGCAATGAGAAGTTCCTATGCTCCTTCTCACCAAGCTGACAGAATACACAATTAAGAGGAGCCCCAATTTCCCCTCTGCACAAGGAAGATTTTGACAACAAAATAACACCTTTTTCCTTGAATTTTCAAATTTTCTATCAAAATAACATTTTTAAATTCAACTTATAAATGAGTTAAAATAGCAAAAAGGCAAAGAAAGGTTTAATACCAGAAAATAAGGAATAGAGAAGGAACTTCAAGTATTTTAGCAGCTTGTTCACTGTCCTCCACCCCCAGAAGAACTAGAGTGGGAAGACTTGAGGGTCAAAATAAAGACAAGGAAATCACTTATCAAGTCCTGCTGAGAGAAAACCAAACTCTCACCCTGAAGCTTCTCTTTTCTAGGCTGAACAATGCCAGCTGTGCCAGCCTTTCCTCCCAGCAGAGCTGCTCCATCCCTCTGCTCACCCTGGAGCCTCCTCTGGGCCCTCTCCAACAGCTCCAAATTTTACACAGGAACAGGAAGGATCTTGGTGGATAAAACCAGGAATATTCACCTCTTGTTACAAAGGCAGCCTGGCCAAGTTGTGTGATTTACAGAACCCTGAGCTATTTAACAAAATGATTTTCCTTTACTCTCCTGACAGATCTCTGCCTGTACTACCTACTTCAGTTGTTTTGCAGAAGTGCAGCAGCTCAGGGTCATCAGAAGAAGCAGGGCAAGACCAGTAATGACCTCACAGCTGTATTGTACAGGCTGCAAGGAAAGCAGAGAGTTTGCATCTGAAACCCTGAAAATTTCACATAATGGCTTAAAGTTCTAGTGCAAGTCTGCATTTTAAAACACTGAAAAAAAAAATCCCTGCTTTGGCACATGACACTAAAACTTTGAATTTCAGCATTTCTTCAAAGGCATTTGCACATATAACAGGAGATAATTCTGTGCATATTGAGTGAGCATTTATAGCAAGAGTCATCACTTCTGTTCTCTGTATCATCACATTATTCATTAAAATGAATTTTAGTCTAGACAGTTTTTTTTTCTCATTATTAAAAATGTTTATTCATAAAATAATTTAGTTTCACATTTGGGAACTTTGTATAATTCATTTGCATTAAATAGCAGTTTTAGTGGCTTTAAAAAGAAACGACTTATTTTCTGTACACACATCTCTTATAAAAGGACTTGAATATTTAGGTAGCTATCATTTCTAGCTGCTACCACCTTGGATTTCAGGGTAATTTATCAGGCTTTGTAAAAGTATTTCTGAAATACCTTGATTAAACAATCATTCCATTGCTAGATTAATCAGAGATTTCATAATATTTCCACAGAATATTTATTTGAATTAGGACTGGTTTTAACTAAGGTACCTTCATGATCAAGGACTGCAATAAGCATTTAATAAAACAACCAAATTACTTGACTGCTTTTTCTCTGTGCTTAGACATTATTGCAGCTCCTGCTGACTACATTAGAAGTGGTGTTAAGGAAGATTTAGATTAATGAAACAACATGTAAAGTCATGGGAGAATATAATAATAGAAAAACCACACGGCTATCACATAATCTGTTCTTGTACCTGCCCATTAACACAGATTCATTGTGTCTTTACACAAATGAGTGCAAGCGTGCTTGATTCTGAGGGCTTGGACCAAAGATTCTTGACATCAACAGAAAACTCTTGTGACTTCAAAGAACTTTGCAGCAGAGATTTTATCATCTGTGAAACAAACCTCTCTTACCAAAAGATATTCAGCATCAGATCTTCTCATTTAGACTCCAACTATTATCTTTCAAAACAGGGCTTGTGCTAAAAGCAGATCTGATAATTACCTCAATTGGACACCTGACTCTTTCCAGAGTTCTAAAGGTCTCTGCCTGTTCAGAACAAGGCTGGAATCCAGGAGATCCAGAGACAACCCTGTAACACTGCTGGCATGTAGGGA